>NC_084859.1:7894495-9106333 GCF_951802175.1 Populus nigra
AAAAATTCAAAGAAAAATGGAAAAGAATAGAAAAGAATGACATGCTTACACTGTTTATATGAATAGTTGCAAACAAGAGAAATGAACACTGAAAGCAGGTGATTTCCGCTCAAATCTTTTAATGTCGTTAGTAATAGTAATCACTGATGCAGCTGTTGTGAAATCGAAAATTGTAACCATGAGGTTTTGGAATATTTTAGAATATTCTACTTCAAAAAGATTTTCAACTTGAAAAACAATAAAAGTCCACATCGCATAAGCTATTTGGCATCCAGCGAAAATCTTTGAATCTGATTTATTGTCTAACTTATATTTAAAATTAATTTATATAAAGTTATTTGATATGATATAATTAATTTAATACATCCAAAAACATCTCAAATAAAATAATAGGTAAAAAGCGAGATTTGACTTTAATTATTTTTTTTAAGATGATGTTTTTTTTTAATATTGAAACGGTAAAATATTATATTAATATTTTAGGTTTCGCGACTTAACCCACTAAACCCGCAATCTCAATCATCAACTTTATTGGGTTTAATAATTTTATTTTTTAACTATTTTTTAACTTTATAAGATAATAACAAAAATATATGTTTGTAAAATTAAATACCCATCAAATACTATGATGTTTGTTTGAAATTGTAATAATTTCATATAAAACAAACTGAAACAAATTATGAAGATCAATTCAAAATTATCCATAAGTTGAAGGATGAAATTGAAAAAAAATCAATTAAAAAAAATAAAATTAGAAGATGATTTTTTTTTAAAAAAAAAGGAAAACTAGAAAAATGAAACTCAACCTAGCCGGTCAATCTTGAAATCTCTCAACCCAATTCTTTGTTTGACTTGAATTTCAAATTAACTAGTAAGTAAGTTGTCTAGACATGACTTCGTCAACTTAGTGAGTTTAAAGATAAACTAGACAACCAGTAAAAAATATGATTTGGTTTTAAAAAATTTCAAGATGATATATTTTGTTTTTAATATTGAAAAAACAATCTATTGGATCAACCTGAGGTTTATGATTTAACTCGTCAAATTTACAATCTGAATAATGAACAAGTTTTAATAATTTGATTTTTTAAACTATTTTTACTTAATAATATGATAATAAAAATATATATTTGTAAAATTAAATAACACTAAATATTAGGATGTTTGTGCGATAGTGCAATAATTTTATAAAAAATAAATCAAAATTAATTATAAAAATTAATAAAATATTGGATAATAAAATCATAAAAAAACAAAAAATATATATATTTTTTATTTTTTTCAAAGCAACTTCTTCACTAATCAAATGAAAATGAACAGTAAAGGAGGTGGTTTTTCGCCGACTCTTAGTAGAGAAGTTAATTAATGCTTCCTCGGCCCCACAACTGAAAGGGAAAGTGCAGAAGTCGGTCATCTGCTAGCCAATCAAGTTTCTTGGGACCCCACTTTATAAAATGAAAACCTTGAAGCTGTCCATTTCATTATGGAAATTGCCAAACTGGTTTTTCCTTCGGTACACGTCATTTCTTTCCCCAATGGGTTAACCGACGTCAAGATTAGTTCCTCTCCTTTTTTAATTCTTGTTTTACCGTTTCTTTTTCTATACTCTTACAAGGAAAAATATTACTCCAAGTAAAAACACTTGCATTCAACATTTTTATTTAAGAATGAAATTCTAAAAAGAATAAAAATAGTGTGAGTATAAGTCCACATATGAAATGTTATACTAGTTATGTATCCCGTGTTTTATTGGAAAATGGATAAAATGTTTTTCAACATTAAAAAATATAAATGTGTAATTATTGATAATATATTTTTTAATATAAAAAAATTTATAACCGTAAATTAAAAATCTTATGTAAAATAATTTGAGATTCATTTGTAAACATTTCTGAATCATTAGGCCTCATTATGCCATCTGTGTAAGCAAAAAACATGTTATATGCATATGATGCACCAACATTAAAAAAAAAAAAAAAGAATGTGCACCTTGGATAACATGTTTTTTTGACACAAATGAATAATTACAATAAGATTGTATGCAAGAATTTAATAAAATAATTCAAGAATCACCTGTAGCAATTTCTGAACTATAGGGCCTTGCTACATCACTCGTTGGATTAGTTTTTTTTCTAATGCAAAAAAAAAAAAACATATAGTCATCATAAATGTGTTTTCTAAAAGCAATACACACACACATATGCATATTGAATGCTATTTTGTTCATAAAAGTATTGAGACAATTAAACATGGATAAACTCGAGTTAATTGGTTAATTTTGTGACTCGACTTCTGAGAATATTATAGCTTTATACAAACAAACCAAAAAAATCTTAATTTTTAATTAATTCAATGTTGAAAGACAAAATTAAAAATAAATAAATTGAATTAAAATAAGAAAAAAAAACTTGAATTAACCTAAGTTAATCTACTAAATTTACGATTTAGATCATGATTCTTACTAGATCTAATAACTATTTATTTCAAAAATTGATTTTCATTCAATTAAATGCTAACCGGGTGTGTGATATGTTATATACAAAACAAAAAAAAATATTTTTTCAAAGAAGAAAAAACATGAGTAGCTAGCGGAACTAAAAACAAAATGGCCTAGGTTTTTCAAAATTTGATAAAGAAAAAGCCTTTTAGATGCCAAATTTTAAAAACTAATTTTAAAATATTAAAAAAAGGATGAAATAATATTTTTCGTTTTTTTTAGTTAAGGGGTTTAAAATACTATAGCTATAATAAAAATGTCTTTTGGGTGTCTTTTAAATTCATTCTATTTTCTTTTGATTTTGCTTATAAATCTATAATATTTTATGAGTGTGTAAATAATGCAGGACAATGTCTTTTTCTATAATAAAATCGTCACGTCTTGTAGTGTTTATTCCATGTGAAGACTGACGTAAAAAAATTCTTAATTAGTTATTAAAATAAAGAAATTATTTTTATTCGTTGGAAGTTTCTTATGCATATTAGAGAGCAAATTGTTTTTGTTTTAAGATAAGTCCAAAACCACAGGGTAAAAAAAGTTGGAGCTATCCATAGTTGCTAGATAATTTTAAAATAACGTGAAAAGCATGGAGCCAAATTCATTAATGGTCTCGACCGTGCCGATAAAAGACATGGGATACATATACGTACTATTTATGTATTACCTAGAGCGGCAGCGGCGGCAGCAACAAGCCACCTGCCACCCTTTCTTTTTCGGTCATTAGAAGTCACTCCCTACAGTTTGACTTTAGCTGATAGTAATATTAATATAGCTCGGCTTGCTTCAGCTCGGCTTGCTTCAGCTCAGAGTTCTTTGCATTAGCAACAAGCACCCACTTCAAGCACTCAAAATAATATAAAAGATCTAGGCTTATGGAGCCGAGAACAGGTCCCTGTTTGATATTATAAAAAATAAGCATATTAAAATAATAATTGTTTCTTGACAAATTTATTTTTTACATTAGGATATTAAAACAATTTGAAAATATATAAAAAATTAATTTGAATATATTTTAAAAAAAATCTTTTCAACGCAATAACAAACACGTTCATAATAGAAATCTAATATCCGTAAACTAAAATACATCCGAAGCATGGTTGGGAAAAAGAATGAACAACGTGTCTTCATGATTGGAACTTAAGAAACTTGAAGAGAAAATATTAAATTTATCATCATCAGCAGCAGCAGCTGTAGTAGTAACACCATCATCATCAGAGTAAAAGGTGAATTAAATGATTAGGAGATATAAATACAAAAATCAAGTTGGAATATAGATAGATAGAATAAAGAATTACTGACAAACATATTGTTATATATATATATATATAAAAGATCTTTAAAATTATATGATACATTCTTAATGATTTATACACATTTGTTATTTAAAAATAATTTATCATTAAACAAGATATATAAAAGGTGTCTTCTGATGAAGACCAACCTAACACCAACATCAATGACCCACTTGTTGTATCAATTAGGCTAATCATAAGGGTTAGGGAAAATAAAATAAAGAAGATATTGAATGAGCTTGTTCAACATATTTGAGCCAAGAGGAACATAAAAGGGCTAAAGATATCTAAAGAGCAACCTTTGATTCAATTAATTAAAGTGCAAGAGGGGATCAATCCATGTGCAAGCTGCTTTGTGTAGGCATGTTTCCTAATGTTACAAGGATTTAATTTAAGTAATTATTCTCCTACAATAGCAATGAAGTTTTGGCCATCAATTGTCCTTAATTAGGAGGATTTTCATCATCAAAAAAAGGAAGTTTCCTGGCCTACAAAGGAAACAAAGTGGTGATCAGATCTAATTTCTATACCATAAAGGATTATTTAATAGTAATATTTGATTCTCTTAGTCTATGAAGGAAAGTTAAGGGGCAACTACAAAGGAGGGAAATTGTCTTTATTATTATCCATGTAAAACAAGAAAACCTAGCACTACAAGGAAAAGAAAGAGGTGACAAGAGTTAAAACCAAATCAGATTCAATTCTCTTAGCATAATTGGGATTCCTAAAGGACACAACTATTCTCAAAGTTATAAAAAAGGTGTATTCGGCCACAAAGACTACTTAAGCTAGGAAATTGATCTCTTTTATGTTATCTTTTTTGGTATATGTTGTAACAATTATCTTTCTTTATTTTAATTTTAATTTTAATTTTTTTAGACTTATTACTTTATAATTGGGTTATGTTGTAAAGTGGGTCCAAGTTAGCCCACTAGGTTTTTAGCTTAGGTTTACTCATATAAAAACTAAGTTGTAACATAATGATCAATTTACATTTTATTTGAATAATACATTGATTTTGTCGTATCTTTGTATGCTTGTGTGAGTAAGAATATTCTCATTCCTTGGTTCTCTAAATAATTGATTTCACTTATAAAAAAGAATATATGTCTTTATGATGTCTTCCTTATACTTTATGTTCATGAACTGGTATTCATTGGTAGGGAATTCATTCCAATAATATTGTTGCTTTGATTCAAGTAATCTCTAAATCACACTCATATTAAACCTGATTTTTTTTATCTTTCTAGGATTTGTCTTTCTTGTGCGTGGATTATATGAATACATGATCACAAGGTTTGCATCAGTTGGTATCATAACTTGGCTTCATTTATCAGGTTATATCCTTCTGTATTTTTTGTTTTTCTTGTTCTGTGTGTTGAAACTTATTATTTCCAATCTTCATCTATTCCTCTTGAATTGTGGCAAAAACTACTCTTACTAAAAAAAAAGTGTTATTGTATTTTGTTATTATCACTACATATATCAATAACATAAAAGTAAAAAAAAAAAACAAAACAAAACAGAGTCATTCAAACAAAAATGATATAAACAAAGATGATATAGACCTTGTCGTAAAAACTAAAACAAGATGAAATTGGATCAAACCACTTTGAAATTACTTGTAAATTAATATTCTGGTTATTGGGAGTCAAATAACTCTATATATCAAATTTAAGCTCATTTGAACATTGTTTGGTATAGGTTCTAGATTCGAGTTTAGTTTGTATAAAATGGGTATGATTTGCATCAATTATTAGAGATTGCTTTGCTATTGTTGAAATCAATTTAAGCGGTATACTAAAGTGTTTTTTTAGGATATTTGGGTGTCAATCAAGTTGTTTTCAAAATATTTTTCTTCTGATTTTTTTCGTATCTTAAAAGGTATTTATATCTTGTACGAATTTTACTTACTGCTCGTGAACTTATAATTGTAATTTTTTCTTTTCTTGTTTTTGTATATTTCATACTTTTTTATTCAATGAAACTTATTTAGATTACACTACTAAATTGTTCTCTTTGGTTGTGTTGATTTCAGTTCCGGAAGAGCCAAAAATAAGGTGAGACTAGAGGAAAAAAAATATAGTGGGCATATTAGAGTGAAAAACCTATTATTTATGTGAAACACAAGAAGTATGGGGATGGGGATATTTTTACTACTAATAACCTTTTTGCAGATTCAAAATGTCTAAATAAAAAAGGAGATACATCATCTCCTATGAAGAATAACAACCTAAAACTTAAGATTCAAGTTCTAACATAAATGTTAGAGAGGATGGACTTGATGGTTAGTAATGTGTGAAAGAGGTTGGATGGGATAGAAAGGCAAGATAACAATAATGATGGATGGAGGAATGGGGCTGATCGAATAGGTAACTATGACAGGAGACCCGAACAACATGTCATCCATAACTTTGATGATTTTGAGGATGTGAATGATTTTGTGGGAGATGATGATTTTAAGCATGAGACCATAGGTCATGTGGATGGTTTTCGGTAGTCTAGAGTCTGAAGGGATGATGAGTTTTGATATAGGATCCAATTTGACCATTAATGAGATTTCTAAAATTATGGAAACCATGATGATATGTATGGTGATTTGGACTTTATTAAACTGAAAGTTTCTAGTTTACAAGGTAAAAACAATCTTTAGGCTTATTTAGAGAAGAAAATATAGGTGGAATGAATTTTTAATTGCCATAGTTATTCTAAGAAAAAAAAGGTGAAACTTGTCATAATTGAATTTATTGATTACATAATTATTTGGCGAGATCAAATTGTGACTTTTAGGAGATGAAATAGAAAAAGATCCATTGATGCATGAGATGATATGAAGGCTTTTACAAGAAAGCAATTTGTTCATAATCATTACTATATAGAGCTTTATCATAAATTATAGGGTTTGAGTAAGAGTTCTAAATCCATGAAGGATTACCATAAGATGATGAAGATAACGATGATTCAAGCTAATATAGTGAAGGATAGAGAGGTCATCATGGCTAGGTTTCTTAATGGGTTAAATAAGGATATTGTTAAGATAGTAGAGTTACAACATTATATGTGTCATAACCCAATTTTGAATTCCCCAAATTATTTTATAAAAAATACATATTTTTCTTTTTTATTCAAAAATTAAAAAAAAAATCAGAAATTTAAAATCCAAAAATATTTTTGGGATATGAAGAGATAAGCTATCAAGCTGAAACATATTAAAATACTATAAGAATAATCAGATTGAGATATTTGATAATATGGGCTGAAGAAAGACTTAATAGAAAGCAAATTGAGGTTGAAATCCAAACTTGATCAAAATTAGAAGAATTAATTAAGTTTAAGAATTTAATTAAATTTCTAATAGGTTTAATTGATTTATTTAAGGACTTAATTGAAAAAATGTTAAGTGTGAAAGTGAATTTGAAAACAATTAGAAGAATTAATTAAAGTGTAAGGACTTAATTAAACTTCTAAAGGGTTTTATGAATTCAATCAAGGACTCAATTGAAAAAAAAATAAGTTTGAAAGTCTAATTCAGGTTTGTCTGCAATAATTAAAAGAAAAAGAACCCAATTGAAACTTTGAAGAGCCAAATTAATGCAATTAAGAGCTTAATTGAAAGAAATTTGAAGTTTAATTAAAGGCTAGATTTAAGAATACTAAAACAAATGATCAAGATGAAATATGCACGAGCATCCAATGATTGAAATTGATTAAATCAGGGGTTAATTTGAAATTATTATAAAATTATTTTTTTAATGTTTTCAGATTGTTTTGATATGCTGATATTAAAAATAATTTTTTTTAAAAATGAAAAAAACATTATTTTAATGTATTTCTAAGCAAAAATCACTTTGGACCGCAACTGCTACCACAATCCAAAACACAATTTTTTTATATCTAAAATAGATTTAAAAAGTGGATATCATTAGAATAGAATAAAAAAATGTGATGAGTATAAAACAACATTCAAGACTAAGTATGATTTGTATAAATGGTTAGTCATGTTTTTTTGACATATAAATACACCTAATACATTTATAAGATTGATGAATCATGTGTTGCGTGCATTTATAGAAAAATTCATAATTATGTATTTTGATGATATCTTGATCTATAACAAGAACTTGAATGAGTATATTAATCACTTCTGTAACATATTTGGTGTGTTGTGTAAAGAACAATTGTATATTAATCTTAAGAAGTATACTTTTTGCATAGAGAAAATTATATTTCTTTGATATGTTGTAATTGCACATGGTGTTGAGATGGATAGGGAAAAGGTTAAGGCCATCTAGGATTGGCCACCATCTAAATTTATGATTGAGGTTAGAAGCTTTCATAGCTTGGCTAACTTTTATAAACTTTTTGTTAAGGACTTTAGCATGCTAGTCATGCCATTAATTGAAATTATGAAAAGAGTTTGTTGGTTTTAAATGAGTTAATGAATATGAAGATGCTTTTAAATTGTTAAAAATAAGATTATGCTTTGCACCTATTTTATCTTTACCTAACTTTACAAAGGGTTTTGAGATTAGGTGTAATGCATCAAGTATATGTATTGGAGCCCTTTTAAAGCAGGATAAAAGTCTCATTGCATATTTTAGCGAAAAGATCAATAAAGCAACCTTAAACTACCCTACATATGACACAAAGCTTTATGTATTAGTGAGGAAGTTAGAGACGTGGAAACACTACCTTTGACATAAGGAATTCATCATTCACTCTAATCATCAGTCTTTGAAACATTTAAAGGAATAAGGTAAGTTGAAAAGGTGACATGCCAAATAGATGGAGTTTATTGAGACCTTTCTGTATGTGATTAAATACAGGTACGGCAAAGAAGAAATTATAGTTGATGGGTTGTCATGAATGTATGTTCTTTTTATCTACTTTGAATGTTAGGATGCTAGGATTTGAATATGTAAATGAATTATATATGAATGATGGTGATTTTGCTAATGTTTTTAATGCAAGTGAGATTTTAACTATTAGTAAATTTTATAGACTTGATAAATATTTGTTAAAAAAGAATCATTTGTGTATGCCATTGAGTTCCATGCATGAATTACTTGTATGTGAATCATATAAAGGTGGTTTAATAGGGCATTTTGGTGTTGCTAAGACTTGAGATGTGTTGCTTGAATATTTTTATTAGCCTAAATTGAAAAAAATAAGTGTAACGCATATGATCAATGCATTATATATAGGAAAGTAAAGTCTAAAATCCAACTACATGGTTTGTATACTCCTTTGTCTGTACCTAAGAAACCTTAGGTAGATATTTGTATGGACTTCATATTAATTTGCCTAGGTCAAAAAGGGGTAGAGATTCAATGTTGTAGTTGTTTATAGGTTTTTTAAAGATTGTGCATTTCATAGCATGTTATAAAACTAATGATGTAACTAATATAACTTATTTGTTCTTCAGGTAGATAGTACGACTTCATGGGTCCATAGAGTATAGTTTCGGATAAAGATGTTAAGTTTTTTAATTACTTTTGGAAGGTATTATGGGGAAAATTAGGAATTAAATTGTTGTTTTCTACTATATATCATCCCTAAACAATTGGACAAATTGAAATATCTAATAGGACCTTAACCACACTTTTTTGTACTTTCATACAAAAAAACTTAAAAAGTTAAAAAGATTGTTTGTTATTCATTGAATTTGCTTATAATCATAGAGTGTATTCTATTACTGAGTTTTTACCATTTAATATTGTTTATGGTTTTAACCATTTAACTCCCAACAATTTGATTCCTTTGCATGTTGATGAAAATGTCAGTTTGGATGGTAATCGTAAAGTATAGGTGTTAAAATCACTTTATGAGAGTGTACGATAGCAAATATAGAAGAGAAATCATGTTTATGCATCTAAAATATGCAAACAAGACCTAGTAATTTGGTTTGGTTATATATGTGCAAAGAGATATTTTCGACCCATGAGAAATCAAAGTTACAACCATGAAGAGATAAACCATTTCAGATCATTGAGATGATCAACAACAATGCTTATAAAGCTACTTTAAATATTTTTTTAATTTTATTTTGTTTGATATAAGTGATGATTTGATGTTGAATCCTTTTAAAAAGAGAAAGGATGATGAAGACCAGCCTAACACCAACATCAATTACTCACTGGAGGTGTCAATTGAGTCAATCACATGATCTAAGGAAAAGAAGCTAAATGAGCTTGTTTAACATGTTTGGGCCAAGATAGACATAAATGGGCTAAAGGTGTATAAGGAGCAGCCTTTGATTCAATTACTTCAAGTTCAAGAGAGGCCTAATCCATATGTAATATGGACCTATCATGTTCGGCCACACGACAACCTTGTGTGGGCATGTTTTCAAATTTTGTAAGGACATTGTCAAGTAATTATTCTCCTGCAATAGCAATGAAGTTCGATTAGCAATTATCTTTAATTGAGGGGATTTTTTGCATTTAAAGAAAGAAGTTTCCTAGTCTATAAAGGAAACAAAGTGGCAGTCAAATCTGATTCCTATACTAGAGAGGATTATTTAATGGTAATATTTGATTCTCCTAGTCTAGGAAGGAAAGTTAAGGGGCGGCTATAAAGGAAGGAAATTGTCTTTATTATTGTCCAAGTAAAAGAAGGAAACCTAGCACTATAAAGAAAAGGAAGAGGCGACAAGAGTTATTACAAATTTGATCCTCCTAGTATAATTGGGATTCCTAGAGTTGACAACTATTCCTAGAGCTACAATGAAGGTTTATTCGACCAAAGAAACTACTAAGTCTAGGAAACTAATCTTTTTTATGTTATTTTCTTTGGTACATACAACAAAAACTATATCTCTTTATTTTTATTTTAATGTTTACGGGCTTATTACTTTATAATTGTGTTAAATTATAAAGTGGGTCCAAGGCAACCCCATTTGTCTTGGGTACACTATAATTTTAGCTTAGATTAACTCATATAAAACTAAGTTGTAACATAAGGATCAATTTACATTTGCTTTGAATAATACCTTGATTTTGTCACATCTTTGTGTGCTTGTATGGGTGAGAATACTCTCTTTCCTTGGTTTTCTAAATGACTAATTTGAATTATCAAATAACAATTATCTTCGTGATGTTTTTCTTATACTTTTTGTTCGTGAATTGGTATTTGTTGGGTGGAGGTTCATTCTAATAGTGTTAGTGTTTTGATTTAAATAATGACCGTATCACACTTTTATCAAATTTGATTTTTTAGCTTTTCAAAACTTATCTTTCTTACATGTGAATTACATGACTACATGATCATTTGAGTTCGCATCCAAATTGATTATAAAGATTCAATCTTAATCTAGGTATTTTTCTTCTTCTTTTGTAATATAAAATTCCAACATTGATTCAATGATAAACAGAAGAAGAGAAAAAAGAGTAAATTTTAATTATCTCCCTTTCATTTCATTCCATAATAGATATGGAATAATTGTAAATTGATTATAAAAAATATTAAAATAACTAGTTGAAATCAATAATAAAAACAAATCAACTTAAAATCGTTTTTAGTAAAACAAATATAATAAAACTTGATATGGTTAATTTCTTCAAACTCCACTAACTTCAATTTTCATTTACTAACAATATCGTCATCTCTTTTTCTTTGCCAATACTATAAGTTAAATGAAAATCTACATTCAAACGAATCTAAATCTCACCATTGATTTATGAGTAAATTATAAATTAACAGTTCCTCTAGTTTTTAAAATAATTAATTAATCCCTTGATCAATGTTCATCATGCTTAATATAATATATATTTTAAAAAAAAATATATATTCTTGCCTTATCAATCTTTTCATATTACATGTTTATTTTTTTTCTTTTTCCTATTTCTTAAAATAAGAATAAATAAATTGACAAAGACTAAATTACCAGTTCCTCTAGTTTTTAAAATAATTAATTAATTCCTTGATCAATGTTCATCATGCTTAATAAAATATATTTTTTAAAAATATATATTCTTGTCTTATCAATCTTTTCATATTACATGTTTATTTTTTTTCTGTTTTCTATTTCTTAAAATAAGAATAAATAAATTGACAAAGACTATGAAATTGGAGAAAAAGATCAAATTATAAATAGATTTAAAAATATAGGGATTAATTAACTATTTTTAAAAGCAGAGGGGCTGTTTCGTTTATTTTGTGAAACTAGAGGGACTAATTTATAATTTACTCTTAATTTATTTGCCAACACCTCCACTACTCTCATCGATCCCCTTCTTCCTTATCACCATATCCCTTGCTTGAAGACATTGACAAATAGTACATTCAGTGTGATTATAGAATTCAAATCTTCTCAAAAACTCACACTTCACATGACGTTAAACTTGAAATATTTTTCATAAAAATTAATTCCAACAAAAAAAATTACATCATTTTTTTAAATATTTAAATATTCTAACAAAAAAAAATTGAAAGTTAGTAAAACAGTATTTTTTTTCTTTTACAAAAATTGAGAGTAGAATGAGGTAAATAAAATGTTAAAAACAGATTGAGCACATGATCTCTTTACTGCCGGGGATAATTTTGAAAGTTGAGAGATTAACGAGTTATTTGGTAGCTTTCAAGTAATATATTACAAAAATAAAACCCAATCTTTCATTTAATTCGAGAGTTTACATTATTGTGGTATTTTAAAAATATAGTTGTGGTTGTTTTTTAAAGTAGTTTTTACTTGAAAATACATCAAAATAATATTTTTTTATTTTTAAAAATTTATTTTTGATATTATATATTAAAATAATATAAAAACACTAAAAAAATATTAATTTAGAACAAAGTTTGACAACATTGGTAAAGTCTATTTAGTTGCACAACAACACAAAACAGAGTTCAAAACGTAAAATTTAGAACTCGTTTCGCATCATGATGTTTTTAGCCTATTTGGAGCTTTTGGAATTCTTGCACCAAAAGCCAATAAAAATAGATTTGGCAGTATTCTAAAAGATGTTTCAAAGTTTAAAGTCAAAAAGTATCGAATAAAGTTCAGAATTTTGTTTATATTATAACATGAAAGCATTTTAAAATCATATATTATCAATTTTATCCTTGTACATTACCTTATTTCAGATCTGGGCATGAGAAATTGTTTTGATTAGCTTATTAAGATTTTTTTAAGGAATCAAAAAATCACTCAAATATTTAGTTGATGTTCAATTTGTAAAAAATAAAAAAAAAATCAGTTTTGTTGCTTGAAAATGCAGGGACCTAATTTGACATTCAGGCTAAAATAAAGGGGATTTTTTCACTACTCAATTTGGACCTTTTTTTTTTACTTTTTTCCTTTACAATTGTTTCAATTTCTACTTCAGTCTCTTTTTTTTTTAGAATTTTTTTTTAGTTTAAATTTTTTTGGGAATAATTTAGGAGTGTTTTAAGTTAATAAATTGATTTTAAAAAAAGATTATAAGGGTGTTTATTTGGTTTTTGTAAGTAAATATAGGTTAAAAATAGTTTTTTAAGCAAAAAAAAAAAAACCAACCTAAATTTTAACTATCTTTCTGGCAATTAAAAATTAGGTATTTATATCACATGTTGTCTGAAAAAAAAATTGAAGACAAAAAGGATGGTCATCCGTCCTTAATAAAAAAACAAAATAAAAGAAAAGGCCAAACAAGTAGGCCCACAGTGGCCTTTCATTTTATGGGTCACACAATACCCCTTATAGACATGAGAACTTGGCTTTTTATGGAATTAAAAAAATTTTCTTCTTTAATTTAAATTAAATAAAATATGTTAATTAAAAATATATTTTGAATGTTATTTTATTAAATACATTCAATTTTTGCATTTTTTTTTGCATAAAATTAATAAGATTTGTTTTATAATATTATTAAGTTTTTTTATAGCGTTAAATTATGTTTAACCGAATTGATCTTGAATGTCATCATTTTAATATTAAAAAAAGTTAAGCGGGGTTGTTTTTTTCTTTCAATTTTAATTTAAATTCATTCAAATAAACTAGGTAGAAATATGTTTTAGATATTTATTAAATATCATTTGATGTTTACTTAGTTTTCAAATTAATTACATTATGCTATTCTTTTATAATTTTATCAAATAGTCTTTCTATACAGCCCTTAACAATTAATTTGTTCTTATCTTTGGTTTAATTTGATTGCTTTCTTGTGAATTTCTAATTTTAGTGCTATATAATTAAATAAAATATGAATTAGAAATTGTTTTTTATTAAATTTAAACAAGTTCATAACTTGGATCATAAGTTTCGTAAATTAACTAGAATGCTTTATTTCAAATCAAAAAATGATTAAAATAAATTTTAACAATGTTGTCTTGAAATATTTCTTTTTCCTTTTTAAATCAAACCAAGTCTTGAAATATTTTAATTAAAATTTATTAAAATTAATTAATTAAAAATATATTGGGGGTATTATTTAATAAAATATAATTCAATTTTGATTTTTTAATAAGATTATGATATATTTTTCTAATATTAACAAACTCTTTTTTTTTGTATAATCCTTCATGATATTGGTTATTTTTTATTTCATTTAGTCGGTTTTTTTATGTGTTTATTTTTATTATTATATAATTAAATAAAAAATTTGATTCCAAAAAATAAATTTTCTAAACCTGACTTCGTTCATATTTTGTATATTATTTTTGACAGGTTAACCTGAATAAATAAAAAATACCATTATCTCAAAATTTAAAAAAGAATGGCTTTAAATATTTTTTTAAAATCAAATTAGGTTTTGAACAGGATGACAGTTGTACCCGCTAGGTCAAGCATGTCACATCAAACTAATTTTAATATAATTTAATTTAAAATCTAGACCGTGCAATAAATCATATTATACAATAAAGTTAAATTAATAAGAATTAAGGGGAACTCTGCAAGCAAATCATTTTATTTTCAATTGAATTTTAATTTTAATTTTTTCTAAAAAAAATAATTAAATAAAAAAAATCAAATAACAAAGCGCGAGGCGAGATCATGTTGTTTTATCTATTTTATTTTTTAATTTTATGATTTAGCCTTTAATTATCACTATTAATTTTTTCAGAATTTATTAACACATATAATTATTGATTAATTTTATTAATTAACGAACACATTAAGCTTCTAATCCTGCTCAGCATGTGTTATAACAGATACAGTAAAAAAAGAAGAAGAACAAGAAAAGCAACAACTACCCTTGGCGCTAGCGCGTACACATAACGTGGAAGAGGCCATCAATTTCCTGTTTGAAATAAAATAAAAAAATATTATGGATGAGCTGAACCGTTTCAGAAAAAGCTTTACTGGATTCGACAAGTAATTACTGGAACTGAGTAGAAATAATAATAATAAAAAAACTTTAGCCAGTTAAGCTAGCCGTATAAAAGTATTAATTTGAGGATAGGAAAATGGCTTCAAGTCATGGTTATTTCACTCCTAATTCGCTGTGGAAAAGAGAATAAAATAAAATTAACCATAGAAGTGAAAAACCAAAAGGTAACGTGGGCTTTGAGGAGGGATATTTGAGTGGAAATTAAATTAAATTAAATAGCAGAAAAGGTCTGAGCCACTGAGCTGATCATCAAGCCACTTAAATGGAAACTGAAAATACCGTTGGATACCATAGATTCAAACTGCTTGTAAGTTAGTTGGATGTTCACATATTCCACTCCCAACAATATCCAACAGTCAACTCCTACCAGCCTTCTTTTCGCTCTCTATAAGATCACCTCCTCGAGAGTTCATTTTGTTTTTATATCCTTAAATCAAAGAGGCCCACTTTCCTCTCTCTCTCTAAAAGCCTTGTAGCTGCCTAGCTCCGTGAGACTCATCAAATGAAGAACAACCTCTTTCAGACTGGCCATGGTGGGCGTCGACATGTCTAATCCACCCAATTCTCATATCAAGGACTTCTTCGCCTCTCCTGCTCTTTCTCTTAGTCTTGTAAGCTCTCTTTAACCACCACTCCTCGTTTTATAATCTTTCTCTTAATTTCTTCTCGTATTAATTGGAAACACACACATCTTTTTGTTTCTTTTTACATAGCTTGGTTTTCCTTTTCTTTTTTCTGAGGTTTTCCGGCTACCATCTTCAAATCCCACCAATATTTCTACCCCATCGATTTTTTTGTGCATATTTTTATTTTCTTTTATGAAGGGGGAGTTTTTTCTATTTTGATCGCTCGATGTGGATATATATTACTCTCATGAATCACACGTACATAAAAATGCATGCATGATGTGCATCTAGCTAAGGTCTAAACCCTTGCGACGCACTCTAATGTTTTTATTTATTGTTGAAGGCTGGAATATTCCGCGGCGCAAATGTGAGCCATTCTGCAGCAGCGGGTAGCGTGGAGGTGGAGGAGGGGGATGAAGGGAGTGGAGGAGGAAGAAGAGAAGAAACCGTGGAAATTAGCAGTGAGACCTCAGGGCCCATGAGATCAAGATCAGATGATGATCTTGAAGGTGAAGGAGAGCATGATGAGGATGATGGTGATGGAGATGGTGATGATGATGACAAAAACAAGAAGAAAAAAAGAAAGAAATACCATAGGCATACCGCTGAGCAAATCAGAGAAATGGAAGCGTATGTATTTTTCATCTCCCTCATTTACTCCTAACCCAGACTAGATTAATTTATTTTTGTTGATTAATACATGTATGTATATCAATATCCTCATATAGTGAATTTATATATTTACAACTCCTTTTATACCGTTCCGTACTATATATATATATATATATATATATATATATATATATATATATATATTCAAATTAATGAATGATAAAAAAAGGCGTTTTGGTTATTAAGAATACGTACTCTATATGTAGGTTCAATCTTTTGTTAGCTTGGTAGGTAGATACGGGGCTAAAGATTTATGTGCATGGTTTGCCAATTAAGGCAACGACTCCTTTACTAAAATAACTTGAATTGCATACCCAACAAATTAAACTTGTTAGGTGTATAACTAGTTGTATTTTTCTCTTTCACATAAGTACGAGTTCGCTTTTAAAATCATTTATGGATCTTATCTTATATGAGAAAAATATTAAAGAAGTGAATAATTTCTCTATTCAACACATCTATCAAGAAAAATGTCAGCACGCAGACTCTTTTTGAGTTCATGAATCATTTAATTTTACGTCCGTGAAAAAAAGAGACTGTAAAGCTAAAAGATTACTCAGAAATTCGGTGGGAAAGTTTATTTTCCTTGTTTTACATGTTCAACGATGCTTGTCATCGTCAAAAAAAACAAAAATACACAAAAAGAATTCCTTAATGTTCAGTTCTTAACAATTGTGAATGTATCTAAGAGTACGTGATAATTATGTGAATGTATAATTAATGTTCAGGCTATTTAAAGAGTCTCCTCATCCAGATGAGAAACAGAGGCAGCAATTAAGCAAGCAACTAGGCCTTGCTCCTAGGCAAGTCAAGTTTTGGTTCCAAAATCGTCGTACTCAAATCAAGGTACGTGTGTAGGCACTACGTAGAAGTGAGATCGAAAGTCACTTAATGCGGTTGGTTGGTTATCTTGTTGATCTAATAACCATGGCAGTGGTTATGTTACAGGCCATACAAGAGCGCCATGAAAATTCTCTGCTGAAAACTGAAATGGATAAACTCCGAGAAGAAAACAAGACCATGAGGGAGACCATCAACAAAGCTTGCTGTCCAAATTGTGGCACCGCTACCACCAGTAGAGGCACTGCCTTAACAACCGAGGAACAGCAATTACGTATCGAAAATGCAAAACTCAAAGCCGAGGTACGTAATTAGCTAGGAAAATCTTATATAATATATGCAGCACGTAAAATTAATTATTATAGAAAATTAAACAGCGATCGTCAATTAATATTTATTAATTATTAATATCATACTTAGCTAGAAGAAATTAATTTGATGCATAATCATTTCATGCAGGTAGAAAAACTTCGAGCGGTCATAGGAAAATATAGTCCAGGGGCAACAGCCTCATGTTCAGCTGAAAATGATCAAGAGAATAGAAGTTCACTGGATTTTTACACTGGAATTTTCGGCCTTGACAAGACAAGAATCACGGAGATCGCTAATCAAGCAATGGAAGAGCTCAAGAAAATGGCTACGGCGGGCGAGCCACTTTGGATTCGAAGTGTTGAGACAGGTCGTGAAATTCTTAATTACGATGAGTACACGAAAGAGTTTGGTTCTGAAAATTCAAGCAATAATGGAAGGCCGAAGAGATCCATTGAGGCTTCAAGAGAGACCAGGGTTGTGTTTGTGGATCTCCCAAGGCTCGTTCAAAGCTTTATGGATGTGGTGAGATATTATAACTATATATATTAGCAATATTCCACACACACACACACACACATATAGTTAATGTTGATCAATTAATTATAGATTAGACCCCTTTAATTAATGTTATCAATTTTTTTCCCCTTTAATCAGAATCGGTGGAAGGAAATGTTTCCATGCTTGGTTTCGAAGGCTGCCACTGTTGATGTTATCTGCAATGGTGAAGGTGCAAATAGAAATGGGGCAGTGCAATTGGTGAGTGACAGCTCCAATTACCAAGATCTCGTATAATTAAACTAGCTAATACTTATACTTGAATAAAACTATAGTTTTCTGCATGGGAAATCAGCATCAATTTCAGTGAATACAAAATCCATATATAGTAATTGAACGAAAAAGTAATAATTTAAAAAAAAAATGAAAAGCAAGGTTGAAAGATGGAGGGGGCCATTTCCCTTCAATTTGGAGCGGGGGAGGAACTTTCCTTGTATATTTATATAGCCCAGCTGTCAGAAAATGAGGCATCTTATTTTACGTGGGACCTTGTGTTTAATGGAGATCTACTCTTCCTAGCTCGTATGGTTCAGCTGAAGGTCAAAATCTTTGACTTCACTCTTACTTACAGTTAGAGGTGATGACTTGATAATCGAGAAAATTTCCT
The DNA here is from genome assembly GCF_951802175.1 of Populus nigra. Classification (NCBI taxonomy): domain Eukaryota; kingdom Viridiplantae; phylum Streptophyta; class Magnoliopsida; order Malpighiales; family Salicaceae; genus Populus; species Populus nigra. The sequence goes on from NC_084859.1 coordinate 7,913,206, forward strand.
AGGTGAAACCAAGACTCGAACACCCAGAAAAAATTAATGCCTAAGACACCTGTTTATTTATTAATTTTGATGAATGAAAAAAATCCAAGCATAAAAAACAACTAATTAAGCAGGTTTCTCAGGCCTGTTTTAACATCTAATTACTGAGGATATTACCTTATGAGGAAGCTACGTGGAATATTTTTTTGTTATATTCAATTCTATTGTGTTAGCTTCTCTGAAAGTATAGAATTAGATTTCGTTAACCAGATATAAAACTGTGCCATGTAGATGTTTGCTGAGGTCCAGATGCTCACACCCATGGTGCCCACCAGAGAAGTTTATTTTGTCAGATATTGCAAGCAGCTTAACGCAGAACAATGGGCCATTGTTGATGTTTCTATTGACAAAGTTGAAGACAATATTGATGCTTCACTCGTTAAATGCAGAAAACGCCCCTCTGGTTGCATCATTGAGGATAAATCAAATGGTCATTGTAAGGTACATGCTTGTATAGACCAAGAGTTAGAATTTAATAGAGACAAGCATACATAACAATGCTGTATCGTCTTCTTTTCTTTTTTAACAATTTAACATACAAGTTTGTAACAATCTTGTCAGGTGATCTGGGTAGAACACCTGGAATGCCAGAAAAGCGCAGTTCATACCATGTTCCGGACAGTCGTTCATAGTGGCCTAGCCTTTGGAGCAAGGCATTGGATGGCAACATTGCAACTCCAATGTGAACGGCTTGTTTTCTTCATGGCAACCAACGTTCCCACAAAGGATTCAACTGGTAAGCCAAACTATGTTTCGATATTTTCCTGTGGAATTGTTCGCTATCTTTATAAATATTAACAATGTTTATGAAAAAACAAACGCAAAAATCAAGGTGTTGCTACGCTAGCTGGAAGGAAAAGCATTCTGAAACTGGCACAAAGAATGACATGGAGCTTTTGTCGAGCAATCGGAGCATCAAGCTATCACACATGGAGCAAGGTATCAAGCAAAACAGGAGAAGATATAAGGATTTCGTCTAGGAAAAACTTAAATGAACCTGGTGAACCTGTTGGAGTGATCTTGTGTGCAGTTTCTTCTGTATGGTTGCCTGTCCCTCCGCATATTCTGTTTGATTTCTTACGAGACGAAGTTCGCAGAAATGAGGTACAGCAAAAAATGACATTACTCAGTTAAGATCCTATTAAGATGGGATATTGCTGCTTTGAATTGCGAATTAACAACAAACGAGTACAAGTTTTATCAGGCAAGTTGTCTGACAATTTTTATTTTTTTTTGCATAAAATGTAGTGGGATATCATGTCAAATGGAGGACCTGTACAAGCCACTGCAAACTTAGCCAAAGGACAAGATAGAGGCAATGCAGTAACTATTCTAGTAAGTTGTTCTCCATCTCAAATAACAGAAGACCTTACCATTAATCTCATGTGCATTTCTCTATTCATGGTTCTAACAGGCCCTTTTCAATTGCAGAAGATGAAATCTAAAGAAAACAATATGTGGGTACTCCAAGATAGCTGCACGAATGCTTATGAATCCATGGTAATTTATGCTCCAGTGGACACTAATGGAATGCAATCTGTGATTAATGGATGTGATTCAAGCAACCTAGCAATATTACCTTCAGGATTCTCAATTCTTCCTGATGGACACGAATCAAGACCATTAGTGATCACTTCTAGGCAAGAGGAGAAGAGCACCGAAGGGGGATCTTTGCTAACAATAGCATTCCAAATCCTAACGAATACCTCTCCCACAGCCAAACTAACCATGGAATCTGTGGAATCTGTTAACGCACTTATATCATGCACATTGAAAAACATCAAGACAAGCTTGCAATGTGAAGATAGTTGATTAAATTAGCTTATAAGTTAGATAGACACAAATTAACTGTAAGGCTCAGGTTTCAGCTTTCCCCCCTTGTCCAAATTTTATATCTTAAGTAGAGGGACATTCTTACATCAGTTTGTATGTTATTTGTTTGTGGTTAGAACTTTTAAGTTAAGGGCTTGCAGTTTGGGTAAATCTCATTTATGGCACTTTGTAGAATGAGAAGGGAATGTGATTTATATTTTTTTTATAAACTAAATGAAATTTTAAGAGTGAAAGTATCATGTATAGATTTGACACTTGCTGATGTATTTTGCAGTTGCTTTCAAACGCTATTTCATTAAATTATTCTATCCTGAGAGCGATTCAAGCAATCAGAGAGCTTCAATTCAGAATGGTTACGTTAGAACTCAAGCTGCATGTATGTAAGAGGTAGCTCTAGTGAAAAACTCGATCGATCATTTAAAGACTTTCTTGCATACCAATATATTTAAAGACAAGAGCCATTTACGTATGATTCCATAATTTAGGAAACATAGGATAGCAAACATGGATATCACTTCAGCTACTTAATGCTCTGGTATTAACCCATCGCTCACAGCAGCTTACTTCTATAGATGAAATTACTCCTGGGTCATTTCCATTTCTATACAGATCCCAACTTCTTCATCGTGGATCAAACCCCAAATTTACATCACTATGAGCATGGTCATGAATCACCTTCTTCATCTCCCTATCGCATCAAGATCACACATCAAATTTCAAAATAATTTCAACAAGTCCATGGCCACAAAATTATTCTCTTGCTCATGTGTACCATTCTTGCCATTCCCATTCAGTACTTCAAATATAGAATTTTGGTATTGTTTCGTCCAACTTCCAAGTAATTTGGGTTGAGTCGTCGTCGTTGTTGTTGTCCAACTCTCAATGTCCACACTCTCATCAAACCTCCATTTATATTAAACCCATTTACTTGCAATCATATTCGTCGCCAAAGCCAAGGCAACATCCAAAATTTTTAACACAAGGAATGACCAATCAACAAAAATCCGTAAGAGAAATCATACGAAGCCCTATATTTCAAGCATTTTGTTTATCATTGATTCAGATGCTTCTGGATCAATCACGTTACTTTTTTAGATGTATGGCCCTAGATATATTGTTATACAATTTGAATCATATTTAAATATATAATTTTAAATTTATGATATTTTATTGAATTCTAATACAAACTACTTCTCCTTTGATATTCATGTGAATCCTAAACTAATTTGTGATTTTTATTTAATTATTATATTGAAGACATATTCACATACTTTAAATAAAATAAAGTTTTTCTTTTTGTTTTTCATGCCTATTCAAACTCATGTGATCGATTTTTTTTCTTAGTCAAACATGACTCCTGGTTGCCTAGTCAACTATGTCTTTAATACTCTAGGTTGGTAAGAATTATCCCAACATGGTAAATTTCAATGCACTTGATTCCATCTAACTCTTTTTCCTTGTAATATTGTGAATAATCATTGTTCTTCTATGATTGACACATGAATATTTATTTTTAATGTCATGACGTGCACAACGTCAAATAACGGGTCTACCTCCTAGATTGAAGGGGGTTTAGGGTTTAATCATAAAACTATAATTTGAGGGAGTCACCACCTAGTATCATGATCATTAGAAAACCTATGATATACAAAAGTTTGGGTAAGGGAACTAGTTGCAAGCAGAAGACACATCACCCCTAGTGCACCTCACTTTATGGTAAATTGCATTGTTGATTAATTATTATTCTAAATCGTGTTTCTATTTGTTGGTCTCATCTAAAGTTCAAGGCAGACCTTCCTTCATGATGAAGCACAACGTCAAATAACGGGTCTACCTCCTAGATTGAAGGGGGTTTAGGGTATAATCATAAAACTATAATTTGAGGGAGTCACCACCTAGTATCATGATCATTAGAAAACCTATGATATACAAAAGTTTGGGTAAGGGAACTAGTTGCAAGTAGAAGACGCATCACCCCTAGTGCACCTCACTTTATGGTAAGTTGCATTGTTGATTAATTATTATTCTAAATCGTGTTTCTATTTGTTGGTCTTATCTAAAGTTCAAGGCAGACCTTCCTTCATGATGAAGCCTTTACCTTAACGAGTTAAATTCTAACTGTTATAGAGTCTAAATCTTAGCATCATATTTATTTTTTATTTTATATCTTTAATACCTGAGGATGTACTTTACATTATAATTTTATACCCTCAAATAATAAAGTCTACAGCTAATTTCTAATATTTATTGCTATTAATTTATTTAATTTAATACCAGAAGTATGCATTCTGTTGTAAAATTCATACCCCGAATATTAATTAAACAAATTAATTTTTATGGTATTTTGGAAATTTTGGCCAAATTCTAATGAAAAATCATAAAATGGTTATGATATTCATTTTTGTTTTTTTTTTCAGACATGATAAAAATGCATTTTTTTTGTTAGAAAATATGCATGAAAAACCTTTAGAATTTGACCATATATATTAAAAAAAAAACAGAAAAAAACTAGGTATTTTTAACATTGGGTCCGTATCTTACAATATATGTCTACAACCTGATATTAAACAAAATTATTAGAAAAACACACAAGGGACCTAAAAATAATTTAAAAATAGTCTTTGAATTTTTTTAGAATTTTTTTGAACTATTTTAGAATTTATTTGGCTAAACACTAAAATAAGAACAAATTATAAAGCTAAAGGGGAAAGCAATAGGGCATATTTGCTCCTTGCCTAAAATCAAAGGCATTGAAAATTCCTTAAGGTAGTGTTTAACATTTTTCCTTAAGAAAAATGGGTGTGCCAAACACGTCCTAAGGTTTGGGTTGGGCTTATTAGGCCCAAGCCCACGCATATAGGTTAGGCTCAGGCCTAACCCAACTCAATTTTTTTGGGTCGGGAGACGGCTTAACGAGCTTTATATATATATAAACCCACCTAGCCATATTGGGCGGGGCTGGGAATGCGGCCCAGCCTCCAACCCAAAACTTCTTTTCAGGTAAAGGAAAGAAGGCAAATTACAGTTGTTATATCATACAAAGTTTATGTGAGAGGGTAAGAAAAGAAGAGGTTTGCCTGTTCTAGGAAGGTATTGGTTGATGGTAGTTCAATCGATAGGTGGTAGCTATTATTGGAGTCACTGGTGGTCCACGATGGAGCTGATGGTGGCACTGGTGACAGTAAAGAAGTTGTAATGGAGGTGCACAATGGAAGCTGCTAGAAAGGAAGAAAAATAGTGGTGGATATTGGTTGTTGGTTTTTTTTTTGTTGTTATTTTCTATTATAAAAGGGTGGCTCACGATGATTTTTGTCTTTTGGGAGAATTAGTGTGGGTTGTTAAGTAAGAGGGGTGGTTGTTTTCCTCCCCCCCTCTCTCTCCCATCTAGTTTATTTTTATTTTTCTCTCTTTGTTTTCTCCTCTTTTTTTCTGCTTGAAATTCACCCCTATTTATAAGGTATGATAGAGAGCCATAGGGTCTTTCTTGGACATGAATCCTAGCCATTGATGTACTTGAAAAGGATCTCATTCGTTGGCTATAAGCCAACAACCTGGTACTGTTAAACATAGTAGCGGGTCAAGGGTGGCTGAGTCAAGGGTTTTGAAGTGGCATTGCAGCGGCTACAGGGTTGCAAACCAGCGGGGAAAAAGTTGGGGTTATAGTATGATGTTAGGGCTACTACAGAGTGTGTTTGTTGCCTCATTTAGGGTATGGGTGATGCATTAAATGTCCTATAAAAAGGGCATCTCACTCAACTTTTATGGTTCAAAGGAAGACAATAAACAGAGCCAAAAGATTATCTAGCGCTATTTTTTTAGACTTGTCGTTTGAAACAAAAACTCATTGTTTTGGTCAAAACATAACCAAACACAAATAGTTTCATTTAAATGAAACTAAGCCGTTTTGATGTGTTTGATTTAAATTAGGTTATAAATCTTCTCTTTTAATTTTAGCCCTCGATCTTTCATTTCATTCAATTAGGTCCTTAATTGAATTTTGATTTAAAGAATCAATTCAATTTCACCCCTGTAAAGTTTCAAAAAACACCCCTAATTTAAATGCATTTTTCAACTTTGTCCTTGGTTTTGAATATTTTTAATTTTGTCCTTAATTGACCTTCAAAGTTCTATTCATCAATTTCACTCTTGTTTTCAACCTTAACTGGGCTCCCTAATTCACACACCTTTTACAAAAGGTCATTAATATTGAATTTCTTCAATTTGACCCCTAATTGAACTTTAAATTTTGATTTACTTGCAATTTTGCCCTTGATTTCACCCAATTGAGCTAGAAAAAATTAAACTTGGTCCTTTAAAATTATAATATTCTTAATAAAGCCAAATTAAGCTTCCAAACTTAATTTTCACCAATTAAGTCCCAAATATAATTAATTTAATCTATTAAGAGTCTAATTAAGTCCCTGTACTTAATTAATTTTTTTAATTTGACCGAAATTAATTCTTAAACTTAATTAAACCTTTAATTGGATCCATGATTAAATCAAATTAAATCCAAATTATTTTCTATACTTAGGGACTTAATATTTTGCTAGTTTTTCTTTAATAACAAGATAAGTAAGTTCACATACAATTGATCATTTAAAAAAATATACCTGTATTTCATATCATAATTACCAACAACACCACTCATGCGTAAATCTTTCTTAAGTTAGAATTTCATGGTTAACTTGTTTTGATCATCAATGAACTAACATAGAGAAAAAATCTATTTGAAAACTAGAGCCTTTGAAATATAGATGGAAACGAAAGCTAGATGAAGAATCTTAGGATTAGCTCTAGTAATAAATTTTTCCTTGGCTTTTCTACTATTGTAATGAGCAATCTTTGCCTTTTTATATTTCTAACAATTTCATCATGTAATCTGTATTTTATAATTCTTTTTAGTGAAATCCAACTTATTTATATCTTAGTGTATTAATTCATAGACAAATAATACTCTTGATTTACTTTTACAATGTGTGAACAAATTGCTCATTTAGCTTAAACAAGTAGTCGTACTAAACTAACAACTCAATTCCTTATTAAAATGGCCTAATTCAAATTAGTACATAATATTTAATACTAAATAGAGAATAATTTTAAGATTTAATACTAAATAAAGAATAATTTTAAGTTGATCTTATATTTTCCTAAACAATAATGTTTATCTTTGATTTGACTGATTGTATTTTAAATAACTTAAATTCATGTTGTAATTAGAGAAACACAAAATCAAGATGATGAATGAAATGAAGCCTAAACATCATACTCTAAGCACAAATTATACTTGCTTAGAGTAGTATCATTCTTATAATCTTTAGACTGATCCTTTGATTCTTTTAAGGGTACCAACTTTTACACATCTCACATTGGGATCATGCTTTTTCAAATATCAATCATTGATTAATTGATATTGCATTTTCCCATCTTTATTTACTAGGTTATATGAACTTTTTTTTAAGAAATTTGGCAACTATATATGAACCCTCCTAGTTTAGGAACTATTTGCCAAATTTTAGATTTTTTTTACCAATCAAAAGTATAGCCTTCCATACTAGATCTACTAACGAGAACTTTTTATTCAAACATGTTATATATTTTTTTTAACTTTTTTTATATGTTAATAAATGATCTAGTACATGAAGTCTTACATCATCCAAGTTTTTTTAACTCTACTAGCATGGGTGGCTAGTAATCTAAACTATTCATGACTTATTATACAGGCCTTTTAAGTGATTTCAACTTGAGGTAACATGACATCATAACGATATGTTAGAGTGAATGATGAGGTTCTCAAAAAGATAGTTAGTGAAGTTTTTATGCCCATAACTTTTTTTTTTTTGGATTTGAGGAAACCCCACCCCCCGGAAAGCGCACTTTATGGGCCCAGATGAGTGAGTAAAACCCCGGCTGTCACAGGCTCTTACAAGAGGTGCACGCTCTGACTCGAACTCGAGACCTGCTGTGCAAATCTCAAGCCCTTTGCCACCACGCTACACCCATAACACTTATGATAAAGCATCAAGCCAAATTTTAGGATTTCCTTGTTCGATTTTGAATGTCAATAATTAAGTCTTTTTAATTGATCTTCTTTACTCGTTGACTTAAACATAATAAGGATTAGTATGGGCTATATTGAATCCATACTCTTGTGTGAATTGCTTCATATCCCTCCTAGTAAATATGACTCTTGGTTAATGAAGATGGTATCTAAGAGTCCAAACATTTAGATAATCTATTCTTTAAACAACTTTAATCATTATCTTATGATCAATCAATCAATAAGAAATATATAATAAGGTGTAGAATTGACTATCTTGTATCCATACTCCTGTGCAAGTTGCTTCATATCTTTCATAGTAAAATTAATCTTGGAAAATTAAGTTAATAATCTCAAATAAAAATCTTAAATTTAACCCATTTAATTAATTTGAACTTGATAAATTACCTAAATTCCATGTTAATCACCTAAAAAGATAAAGCAAAACACAAAATAGATCCATGTAATACAAAAAAAAAAAAGAACTTAAAATCCAAGTAAAACACAATGGATTAAATTCTAAATTACCAAAAAAAAACATAAGGATTGATGAGGTCGAAGGATTGAATCCATCGTATGCAATGAATAAAAGAAGGCATGTGTTAGGCATATTTTTTTTTAATTTTTTTTCTATATTTGTTTTTGGATAAGAATAGGATGATCACATCTAAAATAATTATAATGTTGAAGGCAGAAGGATCCTTTCAAATATTTCATGGGTATTAAGCAATATTAACTATTAATGACTTTAATTTCAATACAATCATCTAAAGTATCTATATTATAAATTACATATATTTATTTAACATGGAATGATTATAGTAACAATGTTTCTAGTGTTTAAACCAACATTTCAAAATTCTATAATAAATATTCATTAGAGAGAGAATATAATAAAGTGAATAGTACAAGTAGGTGATTTTTTTAGTGAATAGTTAACAACTAAAAGTTTTTCAATATGCATTTAAACTTTTTTTAAAATATTAGTAGAAACATTTCTCATACTTTGCTCATCCATTGACTTTTAAAGCTAATAAAGTTTTAAGTGGATTGGGCTTTTTGCAATTGTGTTTTAGGCTAGTATATGATGAGTTTAAATGTAGGATTTATCTTTGGTCTTGGTTATTCCTAAAAAAAAAAGTTTTGTATCAAAATAAAGGATCATTACAATTCTTTTTGCAATATGTGTCGTGAATGTCTTGGCTTGGCTTTTTTATTTTTTACTTAGTGACTAAAGTATTTATAGATTTTGGTCATGTTAGCTTACCTTATGAAAAGAATTGTAATGATAGAGAATAATTACTTTCTTGGATATTTGAGTATTTTGTTGTTATACAATGCTTTTCATTAGTAGAAATGTTAGCCTTAAAAGTGAGACAGGTCAAGTTATAACCATTGGTTAGAAAATAGGCACCCTAAGACATAAAAGATAACTATTGGTGTTAAATGGTTGATTTGCAGACAAGGAGTGTGGGCATAAAACTCGGACCAAGTATGCTTAAAATAACCATTACAGGTAAGGAGAGCAGGCCATGTTAACAAAGAAAATAAGTTGAGGGAAATACTCATTGAATGAGTGGGGAAACAATTGTTGTATTGTGGTGTGTGTTAGTGACTTGAGAATAAAAAACAACATATTGAGGTGTGTGTCTAAAAAGAATATTAGATAGCCCGTGTGGAGAGTCAGTACGGGTGAGGAAAAGAAAAAAAGATAAAGAGAAAATGAGAGAGAGGGAAAAGCTAGTTTCTTGGTCCAAGCCTAAGCGGTAAGGATTTTCCAATCAAATAGATCTTTTCTGCTTGCACATAGCCCAAATAATTGGGGCTCTTTTTCTTTATACACCATTATTTGCCCCTCATGTTTTTTAAACAATTATATTTGAAGATTTAATTAGCATAAGTAAGAGGAAAAAAAAATATACATGTCATGTTACATTTTCTTAGCATTTGTTAACATGAGTGTATCAAAGTTCTTCTTGTAATATTTGTTAGCATTTCTACAAGAGATATAAAAGTTTGACCAGTTTTGTGTTAAATCAAGGAACTATAAAGGCATGATGTTAATTTGCACACTTCAATTGTAACAAACAACTAGATGTGGGCATTCGTTACATCATGGGTCCCCATTAATTTTTTTATAAAAAACAATGTGTAGGTGTCATAAACACTTTTTTTTATAAAAAAAACTTAACGACTCGAATTATAGTTTCAAGTGGTCAAATAAGCTAGTTTATTTTAATCAAAATAAAAAAGACAGTGACAGTAGACCGATAAAAAATAAATAAATTAGCAACCATGATAACTAGGGAAAAAACCTTTTCCAATAACAGAAAAATGATATTGTTCAATTTCTAAACAATTAAATAAGAAATGATGAAATTGGATAAAAAAAAGGATAAAAAAACTAGCGAGAGTAAACCCGAATTAGCATGATAAACATGTAATCTGGGCAATAAAAGGCAAGCTAGTCCAAGTTAACCCACCAAACACGTGTCCTAGATCATGAGGCTGACATAACTTGATAGAAAAGAAATATAAGAAAACCACAAAACTGATTTAAAAAAAAAAACTAATGTTGAACAATGAAATCGAAAAAGAAAATAAGCCAAAAAATTATGTCAACCCCGTTAACTTTTCAAACTCGTGACCCAGGTTTTTAGACTAGAAGCATCATACATAGAAAAATCACGAAGCCTAGTCCTTAACACATCAAACGTTAAAGAATGAAATTAAAGAAAACAAAAGGCAAACATAAAAAAGGATCCAAAAAAAATTGAATTAAAAGAATGAGGATAAAAATCAAAATAAAAAATAAATTAGATGACAACTATAAGTTTCTGATTGGAGGGTGAAATTAAAAATAAAAATAACTTTAACAAAATGACAAAAATAATCAAAAGAATGAGGACTAAATTGAAAAGCATGACATACCATAAATTTGGGTTGAATGATGAAATTGAAAACCAATAAAAACTTTACAAAATGACCAAGAAAGAAAATAGAAATACAAAAAAATAATGATCAAATTGAGAAAAAATAATAATAACAATTTAGAATTGAAGGATAAAATTGAAAACAAATAAAACTTTTACAAAAGAGCCAATAATATAAATTAAAAATCAAAAGAATAAGGCAACAAAAAGGACCAAGTTGGAATTTTCAGGGGAGGAGAAAGAAAAAGAAAAACCTACCAGTAAGAAACTGCTCCACAACCATCGACACGAGCTACACCAACTAGAAAAGAACGCGATGACGCTTCCAACTACACTATGGAAGGATATTTTCTATTGTCAGGAGGTGGTGCACGAAGTGCGCGTGCGTCGCATGCTTCAAGTCTCCAACATCCTTTTCGTTTAAATAATAAATCATTCTTAAAATACTAAATTACCCTCGATGAACCTAGTAATAACAAAAAAGAGTGAAAAGATCAAAAGGCCCAGACACGCATGGTTTAATTTTTTTGATTTATAGGACAAACTTGTCATTTTATTGTATTTAGAAAAAAAAAAAGAAGTAAAACTCCTAGCTTTCAACTTTAAAATTTCTTTACTAGAAGTGTAATTAAGTAATTTTATTATGTTTAAAAAATTAAAAAAAAAACCTATACTCCCGCATAATTTTTTAATAATTAATAAGCCATATAAAAAAACCAAAATACCTCCTTTGCAAAAAGTGTTTGATTTTCTTTTAAATAGCAAAATGATAATTATAGTGGTAGAAAAAGATGTTCAATGAACAAGTGAATTTATCTTACTAATACTTGTGCCGTAAAAAACAAAAGAATCAAGCTTGGCAGACTATGAGTGTAGGAGGACCAATAGTAATAGAGCTTGCAGTGCCTGCCAATTTAAGTGGAGTATAGTGATCGTAAAATGGATAGGCCTATCCAGCTTCAATCCACTTGGCATGCACAAATGACTCTCCAGATCTCTTAAGATAATACCGATTCTGCCACGTTTCCTAGTTAAGATTCATGCAAAAAGATCAAACACCCAGCTCTCTTGCAACCTGAAACAGAAACCAGTTAGTCGGGAACCAAAATCAAGGCTATGGCATCGCTAGCAACCTTTGCTGCAGTGCAACCAGCCACCATCAAAGGCCTTGGTGGTAGCTCCCTCAGTGGAACCAAGCTCCATGTTAAACCATCTCGCCAGGGCTTCAGACCCAAAAGCTTGAGGTACCAAAACTTTCTGGACTAGCTATGAAAAGCCTATATATTCCATTTTATTGTTCTTTTTTCAGCTTCATGGCATAGACTTCGGCAGGCTTCTGAACCATTGCTCTGTTTTCTTTAAAAAAAAAAACAAAAAACAGGAGTGGTGCTGTGGTGGCAAAGTATGGTGACAAGAGTGTCTACTTTGATTTGGAGGATTTGGGCAACACTACTGGGCAATGGGACTTGTATGGATCTGATGCACCTTCACCATACAACCCTCTCCAGGTTTGACACCATTTTCTGTCAATTCCAATGATGAAAAGGCCTTATAAGTAATTCTATCTTCGCTTATTTTGCCCCAAGCTCTCAAATTTTTAATCTATTAGCAGTTCTTTTTTACGTTCTGTTGCACCACTTAATTAAACTAGGGAATGCAAAATGGTCAAAGCAAGGAAATTAAGGGGAAATTAGCTTAAACACCCTATTGTTTGAGCGTGAGGATACCTTTCGCCCTGATTTTTCATAAAATTGCTCTTTGACCACGCTCAAAAGATCTTGCAAGGCATGTAAGTATTTTCACGCTCAAATATATAAGGTGTTTAACGTAATTTATCTGGAAATTATAGTTATTGATTAGTGCAAAATAAGTAGAATGGATTATTAGCCCTAAAGAATCAGTAGAATCCGGATTTATGGTTCGGATCTTATGCCACTAGTGCAAAATTATAGTTATTGATTACTCATATACAATTATGAGTATTGTAATGGTCAAGTAAATTCTATTAGTTTTGTCGAAATGAGATAGTCAGAGGCAACACACTCAATCCATGTCAAAGAGTAATTTGATATCCAAGTGGAAAGAAAAATCAGCAGGGTGCAGATGTTTTGGTGGTTTGTCATGTAAGGGCATGATTATTTAGATAATTAAGGCTTATTGCTCAGTGCCAGATTTTTACAGCAATTTTTTGTGTTGAACGAGTTACCACTTTTTTATTCCCAGAACCAATGGTGTTAATGTATCATTAGCCTTAAAGAATCAGTAGAATCCGGTCAACTTGATAGAAATAATCCATCATCATTCACTAGATCCTCAATGCTTGTGGCTTACCTTGCACTACGCAAGCACCTAGCACATTCACTACTTACAAGAAGAAGACAGCTAGAAGTTTATGTTTTCAAATTAAGCCAAGGTTCATAGGTATGTTCCATGGCTATTTTGCATTGTTTTCCGTACTTATTTATTGACCATGTGTTGTGCTTTTCTATGGAACTGCAGAGCAAATTCTTTGAGACATTTGCAGCTCCATTCACCAAGAGAGGATTGTTGCTCAAGTTCTTGATATTGGGAGGCGGCTCCACCCTCGCTTATTTTAGTGCTACAGCTTCTGGTGACATCCTACCAATCAAGAAGGGTCCACAACTTCCACCGAAGCTTGGGCCTCGTGGCAAACTCTAAATTAGTTTAGCATCCTGATCTGTCATCCCTTTGTCTGTATGTTTTCATGCTTTCTTTTGACTTTAAAGGTTGGCGAGTTTGTCTAAATCCTACTTAAGATCCTGGGTTATTAATGCATACATATTTGATTCCTCTGTCATTTCGGGGCATTCCATAAGATTTTAATTTTGTTTCCTTTATTAGCGTACCATGATATATGCTCGTTATACATGTAGCATGTTCAATTGCTTGCTTCCAGGCATAATTATCGAGGTTCACTCAAGCTTATTGACTCTCAAACACAAATATAATCAGTGGAGAGAACAGTTTAGAGCATGTGGGCAAAATGTCTAGAAAGGAACGGAATGAGAGTAAATCATAGGCACACTCATAATTATCGGGTCTGCTCTACTCTGAATACAATTACCAAGAACGCATTTGGGCGACTAGGAAACTACAAATCCATTTCTTGTACAGAATGACAGAACAAAATGTTTGAAATCTCTTGGTTTTTCTCTCATGTTCATTCTTCCTATTTACCAAAGGAACGAATGGTATGGAAATATGTCAGAAATTCACAAACCAAAAGGACCCCTTTAATAAAGGGTCTGAAAATACACATTTTAGTGTTGGGCTTTCTCACTCTTTCTTTCTTTCTCTTCTCTGTTTCTTTTTTCTGTACGTGTTCATTTTTCTCCCTCTATAATGCTATCAATGGCGTGCTGTTGGGCTTCGTGAAGCTCCTAGATTATCAAGATAGGAAGGTTTCCGGTTGGTCGATATGTTAGCAAGTTTCTGTGTATACTTATCATCATCTTTGAGTAGTTCATCTGATCCAAATGGATCCTTCTTTGCTGTAGTGTCATTTTGTTCCTGACTCCAACCCATAAAATCAGACAGTGTCATTGAAGCGTTTGTATCTTCTGAGTTCTTCTCCATCCCTTCTTTGGGAGAAACCAGTACTTGTGGTGCCTCTTTTAACGTGTTCCTCATGTGTCCTGCGTGAGATGGATTTCGAGCAACATGATCAGCGTAGAGCACATCTTCAATTCGAGACATGACTGTCGAGGCCAAGGTTTCTAGAATTCTTGAATAGCTTTCCAAGATAGCGTGCCCTACATCCTTTCAGGACAAGAATATATCGTAAGCCTTTTGGTTTTATAAACATGACTAGAATGGCAAGATAAGTAGTATGAAGGTACGCATAACGCTGGTGGTTTTTCTTTACGACGCTTGTTGATTAAGGCGATAATTCAGCTCCAAGTGTAATATGAAATAAAACCCAGATGAAAGGGAACCTATGTTTACCTCATTATATTGAATTTTGCTAACATCTAGTGAAGATTGAGGAAGTCCAGGGAAGCGTTGTTTTAGAAGGAGTAAGATAGTTTCTGCTCTCTCTTCAAAGAGTTCTCTCTTCTCCAAACTGACAGCAGATCCCCAAGCAGATTTACCATCTTTCTGATTCATTTTCCTTCTCCAAATTACTATGGAGGCCTCTATTCTGTTCTTGAGGTCTAGGATTTTATGTTCTGATGACAAGTCCATAGTGGACAGAAATTGATCAGGATCGAAGTACTCAAGTGTAATACTCCTATACGCCGAGTCTCCGAGGCTAGCCCTCCCATTCTGCCAAAGCACCAGAAAGAAATGCGAATAGGGAGTTAGCAAGGCATTTAAAACTCGTATGCAGTATTCTAATAGGAACTGTTGCATTTTCTTCTAACCTTGGGAAGGGATTCAATGTAGTTTTCAGGAATCTCCATTTCTGAAAGAATTTGAGCATTTATAGCCATGGCTGCTTTGAGAACTTGGTTCACAGAGTCCTTTTGGTAATGAAGAAATTTTTTAGCCCTTTCTGATAAACCATCTGGAGGGACTTTGACAGTAGGTAGCCACCATTTATCATCTTTTCTCTTGGTGCCTCCTTTTTCTGACTCAGGGGAATCTCTTGAAACATAATAAAACTCATTTTGGTCTTTGAAGTTATCTAGGGAGTCCTGAATATTGCAAAACCATTTTCCAGGGATGCATTAAATTTGTTGCAATCCACATTTAACAATGTTCATATCTAAAGCTCAAATAAATTAAGAGAAACAAAAGTCTAATTTTCTTACAAGAAGCATTGCGTCAAGCTTGCGCAAAGCTGGGATGTTCATATGAAGATCATTTCGTTGTCGTGTCACCATTATCTAATCAATCAATAAATGCAAAATTCTTAGCTTGTATTTGAAGAAATGCATTAGAGAGAGACCGTTACCTCCATATTTGATCCATCCTTGGATTTTTGCTGGGAAGGAACAAGTTCGACAACGTGATCGGTTACAGATAAGAGCCAATCAATTTCTCTTTTCCACCTTGCTTTTCTTTCTGGTGACATGGGCTCTAGACGTCGTTGTTCGCCAAACACAGAAGCTGCATATAGGATGGAATAAAATGAGAGAAACCTACTAACGAATTAAGAAAGACAAAATCATGGATGGCCAGTTTTTATACAAGAAAAATCTGGAATATTAACCATCTGAATCTAATAGACATATAAGTACCACCATGTTTGTTGGGGAATCTGCAGGAATTCAATGGAGTTGTTTTCCTGCTGCGGTTGGAGACCATGAAAATTAGAAAATTGCAGAGGAAAAAGTTAAAAGGTCAACCTACCAGCAAGGTTTGTAATTGCATTTGACAATGCCAGAGCTGAAGAGACACCCTTTCCTCCACCAGACATATCCTCCCCAAGGAGCAATTTAGCGAACCTTTCCTTCATCTGTTCCATTTCTGAATCAAACCTCAGGAGATCATAGCAAAAATCATATTAATTGCCAAAATCGAATAAATGCAAACAAGCACCATCTTTTCATGATTATCCTTTCACCAAAAAAGAAAGGATGAGATATTGGATGACATACATTATTAATCAATGAAATGAGATATTTGGAGATGAGCTTCTTTTATTAAAAAAAAAAAAAAATCTGACTTGCCTGGATTTTTATTATCTTTTCCTGCAGCGCCGGCTTCATCCTTGCCTGACCTCGATCTAGGACCCTTTTCATTAACAGGTCTTGGAGGCTGATGGCCTCTAGATGTTATTCTATCACCCATTGAAGAGTATTCTGCCAAACTAGAACTATCATCCGCGCTCAAGCTCTTAACATGCCGACCGCCTGCATTCTCATTCATCCCTTTGAAATGATACAATCTAGACCTATAATTTTCTTGTTCTTGTTCAAGAGCACGAACCATCTTTAATGTTCGTAGGAAATAAAATTACGAAAAGAAAAGAGAAGGTTCTACGCAATGAACAAACAGAAGAGATGTTTCGCACCTTGTCCGTGGTCGGAGACAAGGGGAGAGATAAGACCAGCCACCAAATGACTCAACAGATTGGTGTTCTTCGAAGAATTTACTATGTTTTGATTGGTGGTAGTTTCTGTTCTGTGCCATGTAGTATGTGTTGGTGGAACGTGGGGTGCATGTTTGGATGGATGAATGAGGTGTCTGTCGAGAGAGCAATGAGCTCAAAAAGAAGCAAAAATTAGTTGATTATGTTTGTTTGTTTGCTTGCTTAAGAATTCAAGAATTGGATGGTTGTTTTTTCATTTTGATTGTGTAACGTCAAATCTTGCAAAGATTCCGGAAAGACAGGCATTCATATACTGTCAGTCAACATTCTCTCTTCCTTCTCCCGATTCTTTTTTTATTTTATTTTATTAAAAAAAAAACATGATCAACGGACTTTTGATCGAGTTTTAACTTCGTTTGTTCCAAATTGAATGAGTGAATCTTTAATTGATTCTCCAACTTTTTTAAAACAATATAAAAAGAAAATTCAGCCTGGTCTGGGCCTAGGTTATCTAGGGTCAGGGGAATAAATTTACTTGATAGAGATTTCGGCGCCTAAATACTTTTCCATACTAGCTTTGAATCTCTATTTCAACACACCCATTGTCGTGTTCGTCCACCTCATTGCAGCAGCAGCTGCTCATCTACCAGTTGCCCAACCTCGAACATGTCCAGTTTCGGTGCCAGTGTAGAAGAGAGTGCTTTTAAGAAATATAAAGTGGTTTTATTTTATTATTTATTAATAGTAAAATAGTTTTATTAATTTTTTTTGTTTTAGCTTATATATATTCTTTTGTTTTATTTAGGTTAAGTTATATTTTTTGAGTAATTTATTATAGTATATAGTATCAATGAAACCTAACCTTTTTTTTTATTATTTGGATTATTTAACATGATATTAGAGTATGGTTACATGGAACGAGACTTAATCATATTTTATATGAAGTGATCGTATAATTCTTTCAGTTTCTGCAATTTGATATTTTATTTTTTTCTTTTTTGTGTTCTGTTTTTTTTTATTATTGATTATGGCTACTGAAAGAAACGATTCACTTCAATATATGAGTGTGAAGTTGGATGAAAAGAATTATTCGTATTGGAGTTATATGATGAAAAAAAAATTAAAGGGTAAAAAGATGTAAAGATATGTTAGTGGAACACTTGTGAAACTTAAAAATATTGATGAGGGTTATGCTGATAGATGCTTTGGAAGCAAACGATACAAAGATTATTACTTGGATTAACAATTCTACTAAGCATTTGATAGGTACGTAGTTGGTAAAGTATGAGATAGCAAAGGAGGTTTGAGATTATCTGCAAAGGTTATTCACTCAATCAAATTTTGCAAAGTAGTATTAATTCGAGAACGATATATAAGCTCTTTACCAGAAGAATATGAGTATTCAAGAATTTTATTCTATTATAACAAATCTTTGAAATCAATTGGCTCTTACAAAATTAGCAAAATTAATGGTATGTGGTTTCTATATTAATCATAGTGAGCAACAAAAAATGGTACAGTTTTTAATGGCACTTCGCAATGATTTTAAAGGACTTAAAGGTTTAATTTTGCATTGCTCTCCACTTCCTTTTGTTGATTATGTTATCAATGTGTTATTGGTTAAAGAAATATGTTTTCAGTCTTATTTTAAAAAGGGAATTCTCTCTACCTCTAATCCTTCTATGCTAGCAGTACCTTCTAAGTCATTCCCTAGTAATTAGAATAAGCATTACATAAGGGTTACCTGATGCAACCATATTATTCAATAGTTTCACCCACATTTAACTAGTGTTTTGCCTATGTTTTATATATACAATGCCTTGATATTCTTTGTTTTATGTTTTGAAGGCACTTTTGGATGAAAGATGCAAAAAGGAGTAAATTGGAGATAATTGGCAGATTTGACCTTCAGTCGATGTTTTGTGCAGAGCGTGAGCTCTAGAGGTTGAAATGAAGTGATTCCAGTGGAATTAAAAAGGTAACATCCATACCTTTCTGGACATCTAAGGCAAGAAAATAAAATAAGGAAGAGCATGGAAATCGCAGCCTTCAAAGTCAAATCTCGCAATCTGCCAGTGTTGACCTTCGGCCATTCCAACTTGAATATCTGGAGCTACAGAAGTCCAATTGATGCAAACTCAATTGTTTTGGATTCATGACTCAAAGTTATATAAACGCTCAAAATTTCAGCCAAAAACGATGTCATATGAGGGAGATATGATTTTTCAAAGATGACATCTGAATTCTGCCAGCAAACAGGTTTCGTGAAGAAACGAGTCCAAATGACATTCCGAAGCATTTAAACCGATATCCAAGTTTTTATTTCAGCAATTTAGCTCCTCTAAATCAAAGCTTGAAGATTTCATGCAAGGCTATTTCTCCTTTTTAGGAAAATAGTTATTGAAGTACTTAAATGTAAACAGTCTACTTAATGGAGGACTATTTTGTAAAATAGAGACCTAGGGTTTCCTAGGATATAAAAAGAATGAGAGAAGAGAAGGGGAGCAGCCAGCCAAGGAGAGAAAAACGCCCCCTTCCTCTAAGAAACCCTAAATTATGCATTCTTTCTTCTTTTTGATTAGTTGTTCAACAAACATGCAAGGCTAAACACTTTTTCTTGGTTGCAAGGACACGGAAACCTTCGGATTTCAAGAACTGTGAGATTTATTTTACCTTTTCTTTTCAGTTTATATGATGAATATGTTTGTTCTCCTATGCTTATTTTTCCTATGATTGTTTATTTTAATTGCTAGAGCGGACTCTAAGTTATTATTGTAGACAATCTATTGTTAAGTTTGATATCAAAACCGGAGTTGTGGTATATGAACTTGTGAAGCAACTGAGTTTAATAATTGTGGCGGATCTACGTTATTAATCTTAGGGAGAACATTCAATCAAATCAAACATAGACTGCGGACAGTTATGTTTTCTTGATTAATCAACTTATCTAGTTCTTAAGGCTGCCATTGAATTAAATTACTAGTGCGGACACTGTGGTTGTTTGATGGTTAGGGCTAGTTATACGGCGGATCCGTTAACTAACCAATGTTAAGAAGAGATAAATATTCAGAATATAAATTGATGTTTCGTTTCCATGATCAGTTCTGATTTCTGTAGGTGGATGTGTGCTTGTGACCAAGGTTTGTTCTCTTGATAATTTTCTGATTTTATTAAATTTAGTTTGATAGTTTTCTGTTTTCTTTTGCTTTAGCCTAGATAACGTCCAACCCCCCCCCCCCAAATTGCATATCATCTAGCATAAAAATCTGACTTGAATCTTCCTCGTGGGATCGACCCCTTGCTTGCTCTATACTATCTTGTGTGTTGTGTTTGAAGCTAGGGTAATTAATTTGTGCGACCGCGACATCGCAACATTACCTCCGAAGAGTGAAGTTTCTGTAAATAGAAAGGTCATTGAAAGGTTTAGTATCCTAAGCTTTGTCGCACGTGTGCGACGTCACGACAATCGTCCATCATCTCAGGAAAAATATAATGGTCTATCTGACAAATATGGAGAGACAAGGAATTCTTGTCTCCTATTAGTAAAATATGGGCTGGGAGTCGCCAATTCTGGTCACTAGGAACCCTAACTGGTCTCAGAGATCGGATACGGAAACTGATTACGTAAAGGAAAGGTATTAGCACCCCAACTACACCCTACCTAAGATAAGCTGCATTGTTTTATTTGTCTGATCAAAATCTGAGGTTTTGTTGCGTTTTCTAGTCATTGGTCCTGTCTGTCTAAAATTCAAGAAAAGCCCTCCTTAATAAGGGGGTTCTTATCTTAATAGGGTAAAACCTAACTGTTCTATCGTTCAAAAAAAATTAAATATCCGGAATATGTATCACGTGTAATGTCGTACCCCGGATACTAAAAGACAAATAAAATAAAATTTTTGTTATTTTTGAAATTTTTGCTAACGTTCTCTTGACTTTAATAAACTGGTTATTAAAGCCAAAATGCATACTAAAACATTGTGTTTTAGTGTATGAAAAAACACAACATGATTTTTTAGCTTTGAGACACTTGGCCCTATGCATAAAAAACATTTTTTTCTTTTTTTCAATATTTTTGTACTTTTGGAAGTTTTGACGAAAACCGGGTATTTTAATACCGGATTTGTATTTTTACAACATAAAATACAGACTGATGTTAAGAAAAAAAAGTAGAAAAATACACGAAAAAATTACAAATTTTTTTTAAAAAGTGTTTTCGATAAAAAAAATTTTTAACTGAGTCGGACTAGGCCCAAATGTTTTAGGTTGGGCTGGATCTGCCGGCCCATGTAAACAGTGGGTCTCTTCACTGTTCACATGCAACGTTAACAGTGGCAAGACCTGAAAAAGAAAAAGGAAAGGAAAGGAAAGGAAAGAAGGCTTACCTACGGTGTGTCACGGTGCTTCTGGCGACTGTGGCTGTGGCAACGGTGTTGCTGGGTTGAAGGTGGTCAGCGGTGGTCCTTCTTATTCTCCTTCTTCCTCCTCTGTTTTTCTCTATTTTTTTTCTCTTTTTCTCTCTGTTTTTCTTTTTTTTCTTTCGATCTCCAGCCCTCCTTTTCTCTTATGCTCCCCATGTCCCCTCTTTTTGTTGTTCCCCTATTTTTATGGGAAAAACAGTGGAGCGACAGGTAAGGGTGGCCACTGTGCAGCCACCTCAAAAACAACTCGAAGGGCACGTTCCCTCCTTTTTTTACCACCCCGTGGTAGGCCACGGGTCAGAGGTTATACAAGTGGGTTTATGGTCGGCGGATTTTTTATGCTTTTCAGAGAAAAGGGGAGAGAAGTCAGTAAAAAAAATCTTCTTCTTCCCCTGCCTTACACGTTCAGGGGAAGAAGACCCATAGTGTAGTTCAAAATGGCACCGTTTCGGTCTCTCTCTTTTTTAAGTGAATAGTGCATGAAACGACGTCGTTTCATTTAAAAGGAAAAGGCGGCAAAAACGTGTAAGAAACACATTGGTGTTTAATTTGTAATTTGTTCAATCAAGTCCTATATTGCAATTTTGATTTTAAAAATCAATATAATTGCATCCCTGCCAAAAATCAAACAGCGGCCTTGAAATTAGCCGCCTTTTTCACCTTGATCCTTGGTCTTGAAATCATGCAATTTGACCCTCAATTGATCAATAAACTTCTAATTTCTTCAATTTGGCCCCTGATTCAGTTTAATTACAGCCCATCTATTTACGCGCCTTTTTCAATTTGGTTCTTGGTTTCAGATTTCTTCAATTAAGTCCCTAATTGGTCATCAAACTTCAATATTTATGCAATTAAGCCCTTGATTTAACCAAATTAACTCTAAAAAATTATAATTTAACCCTTGAACTTTAATTTCTTCCAATTAAATCCTAAATTGACTTCGAAAATTAATTTTTCTTACAATCAAACCCTCTATAAATTCAATTAAACCTTCAATAAAATTTAATTGAGCTATAAACATCTGATTTTGAACTTTTCTTCCTCAAATTGAATTTTCTTTGTCAACAGGGCTCTCATCAGTCACCAAAATATTGTCAAATTTCAATCTTCATATTTTTGAACCTCCTCAACCAATTTTTGACCATTTTATGAGCATTCTGGCATCCTCTTTTCACTGTTATATTTTTTATAATATTTTTTTTGTATTTTTTTGTATTTTATTTTTTTGAAGAGAGAAAAAAATGTGAATTGGGGAATAACACAAAAATGGGTTATGACAAGCTTAGATAGCAAAATCAAGTCAGGAAACTTGACAGTTAGTCACAATTTAATGCTCATAGATCACCCCATGGTTACAAACCACCACACCATAATATTGTAACAGTAGTCTCATCAGGTTCTTTCACCAATCCTAGTACTCTCCTTACAACCATAAGCTATGTTTGCTTCTTCTTTTGTGGGTCAGTTAGCTCATAGTTCTTCAGGTATGTTATATTCTGAATGAGTTTTGGATTCCAGTGTTTTACATTATATGTCTCTAGATTCTTCATCTTTTGCTTATATATCCCTTTCATTTTCTATTCATGTCATGATTATTGATGGCATTTTAATGCCCTTAGTAGGTGTTGATTCTGTTATCACACTTCATTTATCTCTCTTTAATGTCTATCTTATTCCAAACCTCACATTGAATCTTGCTTCCGTTGGTCATATATGTGATTTTGGTGATTATTTAGTCATTTTTTCCTCTCTTTTTGTTGTGTGTAAGATTTGCAATCTTAGAAGCTGATTGGGACAAGTCGTAGGAAGAAGGGACTATATATTTTAAATGAGTTAAAAGTGTCAGCTGCTACTAGTGTTGATTTTGTCTTCATTTCATTTAATGCATTCTTTTTCTAGTTTTTATTTATAGCATTCTCGTCTAGGTTATGTTTCGTCTTCTCATTTGAAATTTTTGGTATCCATAGGGGCCTTAGAAAATTTAAAAACTTGTGATATTTCTGATTATAATGGATGTAAACTAGTTTTTGCTTTCCCTTTTAATCAAAGTATTTATGTTTCTTCTTCTTCATTTAATTTGATTCATTCTGATGTGTGGAGACCTTCTCCAATTGCCACAAAATAAAGGTCTCGATATTATATTTTTTTTATTGATGATCATATTCGTTATTGTTGGGTTTATTTAATGAAATATCATTCTGAATTCTTTGAGATATATACAACCTTTCGAGCTCTTGTCAAAACATAATATTTTGTTATTATCAAATGTTTTAGGTGTGATTTGGGTGGGGAATACAACTCTCATAAATTTTATGAGTTGCTTGTTTTAGATGGAACTATTCACCAAACCTTGTGTACAAATACTCCGGAGCAAAATAGTGTTGCTGAAAGAAAACATAGGCACATTGTTGAAACTGTTTGTTCTCTCTTATTGTCTGCATCAGTTCCTAGTGTTTTTGGGGTGAAGCTGTTTTAATACTATAGGTTTGATTAATGCAATTTCATCTTCTCATATGTTAGGTTTATCTCCGTTTGAAAATTTATATGAGTATACCCCTAATTATTCTTTCTTTAGAGATTTTGGTTGTACTTGTTTTATCATTTGTCTTCATATAGAACATAGAAACTTGTCCTCTTGATTTGTTATTTGTGTATTTCTTGTTTATGGTGAAGGTAAAAAGAAGTATCGTTGTTTTGATCCAATAACTCAGAAACCTTATGTATCTCGTTATGTTGTCTTTCTCTAGCATATACCTTTCTTTTTCATTCCATCCATTACTCATAGCTTGATTAGATTTGATCTTATTTGTATAAATCATGTTTTCTAAGAATTCTGATAGTTTATTATCTCAGGTTTTTAGTACCTCAAATACCTTTCCTCATGTTCGACCAATTCATATTGATCATTCTGAAGGTACTGACACTTTAATCTCCAGCATACTTGAAGCTTCATTCTCCTCTACGGTCCCTTTAGCTCCATTTAAGATTGTGAATCTACCTCTATGTCAATCCATATGCATTCGTAAGTCTACAAAGTTACCAAATTTTGTTTATTTTTATTGTTCTTCATCATTTACTTCATTTTTAGCTTTTATTCATTGTTTCTCTAAGCCCTCTTCCTATAAAGAGGCAATTTTTTTATCCTTTTTGGTAGTAAACTATGGATGAGAAACTTTCTGCTTTACATAAAACAAATATTTAGGATTTGGTTCCTCTACCTCTTAATAAGAGTGTTGTTGGTTGTCATTAGATATATAAGATCAAGACTATTTCTGATGGATCTATTGAGCGATACAAAACTAGGTTGGTTGCTAAAGGATACTCTCAACAATATTGTATGGATTATGAGGAGACATTTGCTTCTATTGCAAAAACGACTACTATTTGTACTTTTATTGCAGTAGCTTTAATTTGTCAGTGGCATATCTCTCAACTTGATGTTAAAAATGCCTTCTTGAATGGAGATCTTCAATAAGAAGTTTATATGGTGCCCCCTTCTAGTGTTTCACATGATTTTGGGTATATTTGCAAGCTCAAGAAAGTGTTATATGGTCTCAAACAAGCACCTTG
Organism: Populus nigra; assembly: GCF_951802175.1. Classification (NCBI taxonomy): domain Eukaryota; kingdom Viridiplantae; phylum Streptophyta; class Magnoliopsida; order Malpighiales; family Salicaceae; genus Populus; species Populus nigra. The sequence continues at coordinate 7,938,037 of NC_084859.1, forward strand.
TGCTTGGTTTGAAAAATTCTTTGTTGTGATCTTTTCCTTTGGTTTTGTTTCTAATAGTCATTATTCTACTCTTTTTATTAAGTGCACTGATACAGGTTGTATCATTATGTCTTTATATATTGATAACATGATTATTATTAGTGATGATATTGATAGTATTTTAGTTTTGAAGACAGAGTTAATTAGATAGTTTAAAATGAAAGATTTGTGTTCTCTACGATACTTCTTGGGTATTGTGGTAGCCTGCTTATCTAAAAGTTATCTTCTTTCTTAGTCAAAATATGTTACAAATATTTTTTTAGTGTACTAGACTTACTAATAATAAGACAGAAGATACTTTCATTAAGGTTAATACAAGGTATTCTTCTTCTAATGGTTTACTCTTGCCAGATCTTACTTTATACCATATGATTATTGAGAACTCGGTTTATCTCACTATTACTCGTCCTAGACTAAGCAAAATAAAAAACAATAAAAGCTATTTTGATAGTTATTTGATTTTTGCATTTCATTTACCTCCCCTAGGAGTGGTCCATAGAAAAAGGGTGATTACAAGTTGATCACTAAGGTTTTTTTTTTCAAGTTGTTATTATTTTGCTCTTGTTTTCCATTTTCATTTTGTTTAGCAAACATAAAAACAAATAGATAATAGAAATTTTTCAGATAGTAAGGACAAACTATTGTGATGTGGTTTTTCTAGTTAGTCTAGAGTAGTTATTTTGCAATTATTAGGTCTTATAGGGATGCGGGATAAAGTAAATTCTTGTATGGAAGATAGGCTTGTGTGTTTTTCTTTGTCTGTTGTTCACTCTTTTTTGTACAAAAAGATAATTATTCTTTACAGGTTTATGTATTTGTCCTTCTCAATATTGGTGAAGTAATAACTACTTTGTGTCAGCACCATATCCTAAGAACTAACTAGATAGATGGTATGTACATTGTTGCGGGCCGATTCATAAACAATATAAATGGTTATTGTAATGGCAATTTAAAATTAGATTTGTGAACGTTTTAATATTCAAGACTTGACAACTCACAAGATCCATGTGTTTTTGGTCTAGTAAACATGTTAGACCCATGTTATTGTGGACTTGGCTAACTATTAGGCGCCTTGGGTCTGGTAACCATGCCAGACCCACATTACCTAAGTCTGGAAAAAATGTCGAACCCAAGTTATTTGGGTCTAACGAACATGTCAAACCCAAGTTATTTGATGGCATAAACATGTCAAACCCAAGTTACTTGATGACATGGTTGCCAGATTTAAGCGCCTTGGATAATTTATATACATACAAATACCCAATTACCCTTGACCCATATAATATTTACAATAAAACTATAAGAAAACAACGAAAACACCTATGTAGGCAACCTTGTTTTTGTTGAAACCTAAAGGTAATTTCGTATTTAAATTGTTTTAATAAAAGGAAAAGACAAAAAAAAACCCTCAACACATGTATATTTTCCCCCCTTCAGGGACATAGTTGTATCTTCACTGTTTATTTAAAAAAAAGATAAAAAAAAAGCCTCCAACCCAAAGGTTTCCAAACCCAAGACGCGTAGCTCTAACTACCAAGCCAGACCCAAGCGTCTGGGTCTGGAATTTGGCTTTTGTCTTTGATCTATACTCAAAAGTCTCTTTATTATCTTTCATTTATCGTTCATGGATTTTATTTTTACTTTCTTATTCAGTAATACAATAAATACCTTGATGGAGTCCCAAAGTATCGACCAATTTCGTATTACGTTTGTGGTCGTTCTAAAGCTTTATTTGATTGCCCTTGGTGAAAGACCGCCAAGCCAAAGTGGCATGCCTGGGTCACCTGGATATTGTGCAAGACCCATGCGTCTGAGCCTAGCAACCATGCCAGACCCAAGTAACTAGGTCTAGTAACAATGTTAGACCCCAGCGCTTGAGCTTGGCAACCATGCCAAATTCGCACCTAGGTCTGGTAACCATGCCAAACTCACGCATCTGGGTCTAGGACTTGGCTTTTGTCTTTAATATATACGCAAAAGTCTATTTATTATCTTTGATTTATCGTTTACAGATTTTGTTTTTAATTTCTTATTCAGCAATACAATAAATACCTTAGTGGAGTCCCAAAGTATCGATCAACTTCATATTACGTTTGTGACAGTTCTAAGGCTTTATTTGATGCCCTTGGTGAAAGACCACCAAGCCAAAGTGGCACACCTAGGTCTGGCAACCATGCCAGACCCAAGCGTCTGGGCTTGGCATGGTATTTGAATTGTTTCAATAAATGAAAAAGGCGGAGAAGCCCCTCAACACATACATATCTTCCCCCATTCAAAGGCGTAATTGTATCTCCATTGTTTATTTTAAAAAAAAAAAGACAAAAAAAGCTTTCAACCTAAAGGTTAAAATTTTATGCCCTGAAAGGCAAATCAGTATCTATAATGTAGCCTAAAAATCCCGAACAAACCATTTTGTCCTCAATCATTCTTTCAATGCCTAATGTATCCCGTGGAAGAAACAATCCTACCCCCAACTCCATACTTAGCAAGTTTATTTGGCAAGAACAATTCCACCATTACAATGTTATAATCCATAATAATTTATGTCTAGATAAATAGTAAAAAGATTAATAGTAGCATACTGAGCTCTTTTAGTATTTATTGTAATATTCAATATGCATTTGTCCATGCTAAACAAAGCATTAGCATGAAAAGTTCATATCTGATGCCTTGAATACATAAACATTTAAACATGGAATTCCAAGTTGAACATATCCTATTTAAAATGAAATTAATGATTTGGGATTCCAAGTTTACTTTGTGTCTTTTAAATCCCCGAAGACTGAAAGAACTAAAATTTCTATATTTTTTCTACTTGAATATTGGCAGTGCAATCAATGAGGAAGATCCCTCTTTCACAATAATCCAAGATTGGGGGAATTGGTTATACAGGTTTAAGGAATGGGACTAAGTTTGCATTTTCTAAGATCCCCTAGTTGAATCTGAGGTCACTTAGCTTAGTTTACGACACAAATTTAGGGTTGTGTCATTATTGGTCTGGGCTTGTGTGAGCCTGTATTAGTTCAGTGTTTCACTTATTTTAACTGTATATTTTGTGTTGGTTCTTTTTTCTTGCTCTTAAGCTATAACAGACTAAATAGTAAAATATACTTCGAAGGTCACATATTTCTCTTGTAGCTAGTAGTTTTAAAAAACACTCAACTATTTGTTAGGAGGTTTTTTTTTATAAATGAAAGGAAAACTTACTTGTGAGAATTCATTTTCTTAAATCAATTACTTCAATGTCACTTCAATTACTAAAACCAAAGTGATCTTCCACAGTACGAACATCTTTATAGATCTTGTTAAAATAATACAAAGAATCCAAGATGGGAGAAGAGAAAGAGAGAACTTTGTTCTTTTAACAAATGAAAAATTCATCTTTTCATATGGGTTATGTCCTTATTTATATAAGTAGAGGAAACAATTACTTCCTTTAGTAACTCCTCTAAGTACTTGAATCATGTTCATTCCTCATGAACGGATTAGGCATAACCCAATAACCAACATCTCTCACTTGCCTATAAAGGATTGAATCTATGTAATACATTATATTTCAAAATTGCACAAGAATTTCATACTTGAGGAACAGACCGTATGACTTGAAGCACACAATGAAAGGAGCTCCAATATATAAACCTAATACATGTAATACAAGAGATATCAACCTCATAATTAATTATTCCTTAAAATGTATTAATATACCCCAAACATTTTTAGTTACACATGATTAAATATAATTCAATCCCTCAAAAATTTCATACTTAATCCATCTTTACAATTACAAGTATTCTAAATCATATCAAATTTATTCAAGTGATATGATCTCGGCTAGTGAATACAAGTAACAAGTGTGAAACTAAAATTATTTTTTCTTTCGTACTCATATCAATCATATCTGAATTAACTCGCTTTCCTAACAGTAGTTCTTTAAGTCGAATCATTACATGACTATAGGATATATTCTTAAAGTAGCGATCATTTATACATCACCTCTTGATACAGTAAAAAGTTACAAAGGTAAGATTTTAAGATCTTAAATAAGATCTCCAAGACTCACATAATAAAGAAGTAGGGATCCATTCTTTATTTCTGTAATGGTCGTTAGCACATGTAGTAGGAAATACATGCTATAGTAGAGCATACTTTTTTTTTAACTGAAGATAAATAGTGTATGTCGTTGATCTCCTTGTTAGAGGAAATATACCATACGAGTTTTAATCTTGTTGCCAAAAACATAGACTTCAAATTAGAAATTCTCATTTGCTCATTATCATTAGTGGCAGATAAATAATTTCATACTTGGCTTCAATTATAATAGACACATGAATGGTAGGAATTCATTCACGTCGATTTTTTTATTTAAGAACCCCATCTTGGTCTCAACCAAGGTGACATTTTAATTATTACTTTGAGTTAAAATTGCTCTCATTATACCAAAGTCACTTATTGAGCATTAAAACTCAATTAGTCTCATCTCTACTCACCTTACAAGTGTCAGAGGTGATTGCTCATGTGAGTGAGCCAATCTAAGTTTATCAACATACTTTAACAAATTGTATTATAAAATACTCAATATAATCCATAAAACAAATAATAAATAAAATAATATTCTAATGACATTTATTCATTACTCAATCATTGTAAACCTTCGTATGATCCTTAAAACTAGTTATATTACTAATTACATTCTACATAGGCCAATAGATCTCACATGTCTAATAAATCCATCATTTGCTATTGGTTTTGTGAGTGAATCTATAACTATAGAATTTATAGAAATGTGTTTTAGGATAACATCATGTTCAATAATTGCTTTTCTAATATTATGATATCACATCATGATGTATTTAGTGTTTCAATAGTATTTTAGATCTTTGACCACAGCTACTGCAATAGTGTTATCACAGTAAATATCACTTGGTTTGATGCTGATTTGACAATTTTCAAATGATACAGGAAATGTTTTAACTAAACAACATCTTGTGTTGTTGCGGAACAAGCTACATACTCGGCCTCTATGGTAGATAAGGCTATGCATGATTGTTTCTTGCTCCTCTATAGTATTGCAATATCATTAAGTAAGAAAACATATCCTAAAATTGATTTGGATTGGTCGACATTTCCTCCCCAATCAACATTAAAGCAACCAAACAATCGTAAGTCTTTCTTTCCTTGGTAACATAGCATGTAATTTGAAGTTCCTTTCAGATATCGTAGAATCCTTTTGATTGTTATCCAATGTTTATGATAAGGGTTTGATTGATATCGGCTAACCAATCTAATGGTATAAGATATATCAGGATGTGTGTATATCATTACATACATCAAACTACTGACGACACTAGCATAAGATACTCTGGACATTTTCTCCTTTTCTTCTAGAGTCTTAGGACACATATCACAGCTCAGGCTTAAACTTTTATTAACAGAGGTTTCTATTAGTTTTCTATCTTGCATGTGATAGCACTCTAACATATTTTTTTATGTAAGTCTCTTGAGTTAAACTCAAAAGGCTTTAGCGTGATCTCTTATGATTTTCACATCAAGAACATAATTGGCCTCACCCATGTTCTTTCATTTTAAAGTTTGATGATAACCACTTTTTAGTAGTATCAATCATCTATTTGTTATTTCCAGCTATTAAGATGTTGTCAACATATAAGGGCAACATTATAAAACTATTGTTAGAAAGTTTTAAATACACGCAATAGTCTTCTTCCATCATTTTATAACCATCCTTAAGGATAGCTTGATGAAATTTGACGTTTTATTGTTTAGAATTTTGTTTAAGATCATATATGGATATTTTAAGCTTGCAAATTTCATGCTTCTACGAGGTTGACATTGCTCATGATCTTGCTTCATGATAGTAAGAATAGACAAAATATCACTCCCACTATTTCTAGGAGGATTAAAAGTTTCTTTTAAGTCCTCTACTGAATGGCTTGTTGTGTCATAATCTAGATTTTCTATTTCATATAATTGAAAATCTTTATCAACCTTACTTGTCGTTGGAAAAACCTTTTTTAAGAATATAACATCACGTTATTCAATCTTCATCACTCTTCCATCAACTTTTTCACTAATAAATACAATCCTTTAAAATGTTCAAAATATAGTATAACGATACATTTCTTCTCCCTAAGACCAACTTTCTCATATTCATGAGAAGTATTGTGAATATAAACTGCACACCCTCATGGATGCAAATAACCTAGATTAGGTTTAATGTCATTTCATAGTTCATACGGGGTAAATAAGAAAAATTTAGAGGGTACATGATTAAGTATGTAAGCAACAGTTAACAATGCATCTCCCTAAAAAGAAACTGGTAAGTTAGTTTGCGCCATCATAGACCTAAAATGTCAAATAGGGTTTTATTTCTCCTTTCTGCTACACCATTTTATTATGGAGTATAAGGAATAGTTAACTATCTAGTTATACCTCTTTCACCATAAATTTTTTTAAATTATTCAAATAGATATTTACGTCATCGATCAGTTCTTAAAGCTTTGATCTTGGTGCTTAATTTATTCTCCACCAGATTGGTGTATCGAATGAAGCAATTCAATGCTTCAAACTTATATGAGATCAAATAAACATGACAAAACCGTGTGAAATCATCTATAAATGTGATGAAATAATATCCTCCATGTCTTGCCCTCACATTCATTGGGCCACAAATTTCTGAATGAATAAGATGTAATGCATTACTAGCTCTTTTAACTTTGCTAAATGGTAATGTAGTTGCTTTTCCAGCAAGGCAATGCTCATAAACGGGCAATTCCTTTTTAGTAAGTGATTTTAAAGACTAACTCTTGTCAATCTATGTAATCGATCTTGCCCAATGTGTCCTAATCTAGCATGCCAAGTCATTATATTATTATCATTAATAGTGCTGGAATTTTGAACAACATAAATTGAAGCATCATAATTAATAGATGCATTAACGGTGTCTAACACCATAAAACCATTTAATACAAAACCAGAACCATAAAAAATATTATCCAAATATATTTTTACACAACAACTAACAAACACAATATTAAAGCCCAATTGGAGTAAAGCAAGAATAGATACAAGATTTTATCAAACTTCTAGAGCATAGAGTACATCATGAAGATAAAGTATGTGACTGCCCTGCAAATCCAGTTTGCAGGTACCGATCCCAAGCACAACAGGGGAAGCATTATTCCCCATATATATGTATCTACTTCCCTTTGGAATTCGATGAGATTCCACAAAGGTTGTTCGATCCCTTACTATATGGTCAGTTGCTCCTAAGTCTATAGTCTAGAAAGGAATAGATTTGTCAAGTATTAAACAACTGTCAACGTATAAGTTAGAGGGATGATTATGGTTAAACATTACATTTGGCTTAGTGCAATCACGAGAAAAGTGACCAGGTTTACCACAATTGAAACAATTCATTTCTTGCCTTTCTTACCATCGTGTTTCTCATGCTGCGCTTATATCCACTACTATTAGCTTTTATTCCTCTCTTTCTATATTTGGGACCCTTACCCTTTTTATATTTAGAGCCATATGCTCCATGTATCTTAGTCTCGGATATAAAAGCCTCGTTTACAGGCTTCTCAACGTGAAGTCGATCTTCTTTAAGCTCGACATGATAAGCAATATCATCAAATGTCTTGATGTTGTCATTATGGGTAAGGTTAACACATATGTGCTCTCAATTGCTGGCCAAAGAGCGGATAACTGCTTAGACTTGTTGTTTATCAGTCATCTCATACCCAACACCCTTTAATTCACTGATCATGTTAGACATGACTGTAAGATGCAGCCTCATCGTTTAATTTTGACGCTTCTTGTAACCATCAAATTTGAGGGTTAATTAACGAAGTCTAGCAGTGGAGGTTCCTCCATATTGAATCTTTATTGCATCCCAAACAAATTTGGTTGAACGATGTCTTTCAAAATGTAGCATTATATCATTTATCATATTGCTCAACATCATAATGCGACCTATACGATCTTTGTGTTTATAGGTTTGATATGCTTCCATATCAAACCTGTGTTAAGCAGTTTTCCTTGCTCAAATTCAGCCATTGGTTGTTTGATTGTTTCCAGCATTTCTTGCTCTTTCAGGAGATACTCAATCTTACGATGCCAAACAGCATGATTCTTTTCACTTAGTTTGTCTTCATAGTTTAAATTAACAATAATACTCTTAGATTCAACCATATTAAGCGCTATTAAAATCAATTATAAAATCAATTACACATCTCTCAAATCAAGATGTGTTCTCATGGGTTTTTTTTCAACAGCCAAATGACAGTTACACTTCTGCCAAACTAGATGTGTTGTGATGTTTCTTTTTTCAACTGGCAAATGGCAGTTTCCAATTGACTATTGGGATTGTAGTCAATTAGAAATGGAAATGACAGTTTCAATTTTCTATTGAATGGACATTCCATTACCAATTCACACGATTAATTGGTGGTAGTTTTTTTTTCTCGATTAACAAATAGCATTGCAATTACCATTTATTTTACAGAAGAGTCTTTCTAATTAATAATAGAAAAGACAAAATCCTAACCAATTACTTCATTAAAAATTTGTAAATCCAAGACTTATTGGAAGCATTCTTTCAACACATAAATTACATTTAACGTTTATATAGTAACATATGTATTGCATAAAAAAATATTAAAACCATGGCTCTAATATCAATGTAGAAATAAAAGGAAAACTTACTTATGAGAATTTGATTTCTTATCCCTGAATCAATTACTTCAATGCCACTTCAATTACTAGAACCAAAGTGATATTCTACAGTACGAACGTCTTCATAAATCTTGTCAAAACAATGTAGAGAGTCCAAGATGGGAGAGAAGAGAAAGAGAGAACTTTGTTCTTTTAACAAATGAAAAACTCATCTTTTCATATGGGTTATGTCTCTATTTATATAAATAAAGGAAACAATTACTTCCTTTAGTAACTCCTTTAAATACTTGGAATCGATTCATTCCTCATGGACGGACCAAGCCTAACTCAATAATCAACACTTTTGGTGTTATTCCATCAGCAATCTTATGGACTTCATTGACAGAGTTATGGTTCAGTTTTGTATTGCTTAGTTTTTACTTGTTAAACTATTAAAGCCTGATCTTAGTTTTACCTTAGGGTTGGATTGCTGGTCTGACATTTAATATTTTAGGGACTCAAGCTTGAGCATGCAGTGTAAAGCATAGTTTGTTTCTTTTATGACCTGTGAAGATGAAATATTGTTTTAGTCTTGCCACATATTGCACTAATGTGTAAATGGAATCCTTGGAGTGCAAAATAAGGTTGGTTTCGCAATTTCCATATTTGCCATTGTTTTGTTTTCTTGAAATTGTGATGTGTGTTTTATTCAGTTCTAGCAAGAGGGTTTCTGCTAGTTGTTTCTCTCCCTTGTCTTGCTAATGTTTCATCCCCCTAAAGTCCACTTGTAGGCTAGTGAGGAGCTTTCATCAGTTATAGCTAGTATTTGTTTTAGGCTATAAATTATAACACAAGTTTCTTTAAAAATTAACATTTATATAATAAATAATCTATACAAATGATCCATATTTTTCTATGATGTTGTAGAGTTTAGGACAATATCCTGCATAAGTTACCTAGTTCGTGGCTCTCATAATTTTTATGGATGTAATATCTTATCATGTGGTCTAGAACCTAGACAAGGCATCTAAAGAATAGAGTTATCTATACCAGTTTAAATTATGCCAATCTTTTAAAAAAAATCATTACTGAAATGCATCTGTTAAAAGTTTCTCTTCATAAAGGAGCTTTAACCCCTTCTATCTTTTTATATAAATCTTTCTTAATTGATCATAAATAGAATTATTAACCCTATACCCCAGGACAGAGACATGTATGGGCTAGGGTGGGCTCTAGCCTAGATCAAGATTTTATCAATATTTTTTTACTAGTTTTATGTAAAGAAAACTTGTAATTTTTAATTGAGGTATTAAAAAATTCTAAAAATTTACGTGGAGCCTTCTAATATGATGCTTTAGCTTAGGTTAAAATTTCAAAATTTTTGAAGAAATTCATAAATTTGATAAAAAATCATAATTTGACCAGTTTTACGTTATTGAGTGTAATTTTCAATCCAACTATCAGATTAAGCTAAAATTTTATGAGGGGTCTTAAAATATATTGAATAAAATCTGGTTAAAATTTTAGGATGAATAGAGTTTGGTAATGCTAACAAAAAAAAACATCAAATAAAAACAAAACGACTCATTAAGGGTAAAATAGTTATTTGCCATTAAAAAATAAAATAAATCAGTTCTTTCTTCCTTTTATATGTTGCCGACTGGGCAGAAGTAGAATAGAAAAAGAAAGAAAAGAAAAGGCGAGAGAGAAAGAGAGAAAAGTAAGAGAAAAACATAAAAAAATACAAGGAAAAGAAAATAAGAAAAGTGAGAGAATAATTTTGTAAACTTACAAAGTCCAACTTCTAAAATACTAATCTAAGGAAGAATCAAGTGAAGGAAGGAGGAATTGATAGAAGAAAAAAATTTAATTACTTTGTTTTTCAGTTGACATGAGATTATTATTTTATCCCGGTTGAGGGGTTGTTACAATATCGATTCAAAATTAATTATAGATGAATTATATTCCATAAAACATTAAAGGATGTAACTTTAATAATGAGTTTATTTTTATTTTCACTTTAATTTTATATACTTTTAAATTTATTTTTTAATATTTTGAGTAGTATATTTGAATTAAAACTTTGCTGTTAACTTTATAAATTTATGTACATGAGTTAATAATTTATCTTTTAAAAAATATATATATTTATTTAATAATCCAGGAAAAAAAATTTATGGCTCCGTCCTTGCCCATACCTATCAAAATATTAAGGACTTTCTTTCTCTTTATCTTCTTTATGAATGTTTAACTCTTTAAGGTGATCATCCTGGTTATTTGTTGTTAATTTCTTTATAGTCTTGTCGTTTGCCCTGTCTAATGTAATTTCCTCCTGCCACCTTGTTCCTCTTCTTTCCACTAGTTATTCCTACTTCTCCTGAGAGATCCTTTCCCAAATTTGCTTGCTTTAAGGTGTCTTTTTCCTCCCTCCTACTTTGCTATTTCGAGCTCAGCTGGTTGATGGATTTGCTTTGTACGTTAACGTGCCCAAGGAGGTGAGGAAGAACGTGACCTCACGCTGCCAATTGTACACAATATTAGGGTTCGTAACTTGGTACCATTTACATCAAGTCAAAACATTAATTAGGTGAGTTTTTTTTGTTTTTCATATAATTTTTTATATTAAAATATATATTAATAATATTTTTTATTTTTAAAAATTATTTTTAATATCAATATATTAAAATAATTTAAAAATATTAAAATTATATTAATTTAAAAATAATTAAAAAAAATCCTTTATAAAACACAGATACAAACAGTTTCTACACAAATTGAACACCATTGTTTTTTTTTACTGTATGGAGCGGCAGCGGCAACAGCAGCACACTGACCATACAATAATACAAAAAGGGTCAAAAACCACCTTACACGGAGAAAGGGAGACACAAGGAAAAACACCTATCGATCTATCATCTGAATCAATCAATGGAGTCCATAGGTGTCCTGATGACCTGCCCACCATTTGATCCTTACCTCGTCGAACAACTTGAGAAACGCTTCACTCTTATCAAATTCCATTCCATTCCTGACAAAGCCCACTTCCTCAATTCCAACAAAGCCTCCATCCGCGCGGTCGTTGGCAACGCCAGTGCAGGCGCAGACGCACAGCTCATCCACCAGTTGCCCAACCTCGAAATCGTGTCCAGTTTCAGTGTTGGACTCGACAAGATTGACCTGGCCAAGTGTAGAGAGAGAGGTATCAGGGTCACTAATACCCCTGATGTTTTGACCGATGATGTTGCTGATTTGGCTATTGGGTTGATGTTGGCTGTCTTGAGGAGGCTTTGTCAGAGTGATCGCTATGTTAGGAGTGGTCAGTGGAAAAGGGGTGAATACAAGTTGACCACTAAGGTTTGTTTTTTTTTTTTTTTTTCAAGTTATTATTATTCTGCTCTTGTTTTCCGTTTTGATTTTCTTTCTTTTCTTTTATTTTTGTTTTGTTTTGTTTCAGATGAATGTTTCTGGGATGTTTTAATTATATGAAAACTGAAAAGAGTCTAAATTTTATTGGGAAACAAATGAACTTAACTTGGATAATGGGATTTTTCATGTGTGAGCTGAGAAGTAAAAATCTTATATTAGAGTTAATGAATGTTTAGTTGAAGGGTGTGTAAGGGTTAGGTAGATTTATGTGCTTGAATGAGCGGTATATTCTAATCAATACTTGGTATACGTATTGTTTATGATATGATGCTTGTGTACTTCACAATATTAATTGTTCAATCCTGAATATATTTGTAGCTCAACTTGTCTGCGGTAGGCTAGCTGGCTTGTCCAATTTCTACTTAGCAAACATGAAACAAGTAGACAGCAGAAAGTTTCCAAAAAGTAGGGATAAACTATTGTGATGTATTACAGATTGGTTTTTTCTAGTTAGTCTAGAGTAGTTATGCTGCAAGTGTTTGGTCTTATGGGGCTGCGGGGCACAGTAAATTCTTGTATGGAAGGTAGGCTTGTGTCATCTTCTTTGGCTGTTCCTCTTTTTCTACAAATAGATTACTATTTCTTACAGGTTTGCGTATTTGTCCTTCTCAATATTGATGAAGTAATAACTACTTTGGGTTACATTTCTCAAGTAAATCCAGATTGCAGTGCTTCACTTGGTACTCTTGGTATGCCTATTGGAACTGTTTTCATAGTAATTCAAATGTAGTGTAATGAATGTCACATAAAAGAATAGCTTGTATGCTAAACTTTTTTGCAAGGAGAGAAAAACCTATTTTTGATTCATTTGAATTTTAGGTTTATCCAACTTATGAAAAAGCATTTTTCAGTGTTATTAACTTTTTGGTGTCCAACGAATTGAATCATGAGCTCATAGGCTTTGTATTTGGTTGTTTTTTCTAGATTTGGATCTTCTGCATACATAAATGATTTGGGATTCCAAGTTTACTTTGTGTCTTTTAAATCCCCTGGAGACTGAAAGAACTAAAATTTCTATATTTTTTCTGCTTGAAAATTGGCATTGAAAAATATTGGCAGGCTTATATATGTTGTGTGGTCAGTGAGGTAGATTCCTTCACGAAAATATAAGCTAAGGAATGGGGCTAGGTTTGCTTTTTCCAAGATCACCTGGTTGAATGTGAGGTCATTTAGCTTGTTATATGGCACAAACTTTGGGTTGTCATTGCCGATCTTGAGCTTGTGTGAGCCTGTATGAGTTCAGTCTCACTTATTTTGACTGTATAATCTGTGTTGATTCTTTTTTCATGCCCTTAAGCTACAACAGACAAACACTAAAACCATACTTCAAAGGTCACCTATTTCTCTCGTAACCACTAGCATCAGATTTCTCAATTATTTGTTAGTAGTTTTCTTTTGGTGCTATCCATCAGCAATCTTATGGACTTCACTGACAGAATCATGGTTGAGTTGATTTCTGTATTGCTCAGTTTTCACTTGTTAGAATAACAAAGCCTGATCTTAGCTTTTTCCGTATAATGGGATTGCTGGTCTGACATTTAATATTCTAGGAACTCAAGCTTGAGCATACAGTGCAAAGCATAGTTTGTTTCCTTTATGACCTGTGAAGCTGAAATAGCTTACTTCTCTTTTTTGGGTGTATTACCCAAATGGAACCATCTTTTAAGAGGAGAGATTTCCATGTATTTAGTCTTGCCTAGCTCATTCTGTAGTCAAATGATCTTCCTGTTAAGATATCTTATTTGTTTAGTCTTGAATACATTTCTTCTTTTGGCCACATATTGCACTAGTGTAAATGGAATCCCTGAAGTGCAAAATAAGGTTGGTTTCACAATTTCCATGTTTCTTTGGAGGTTGAATGTGGAAAGATTTCTTTATTAATTTGAAATACCAGGATGTAAATGTGCTCGTTTGCCATCGTTTTGTTTTCCTGAAATTGTGGTGTGTGTTTTATTCAGTTCTAGCAAGAGGTCTTCTGTTAGTTGTTTCTCTCCCTTGTCTTGCTAATGTTTCATTTCCCCTGAAGTCCACTTGTAGGCCAGTGAGGAACTTCCATCAGTTATAGCTAGTAGTTGTCTTTTGCTATAAATTATAATACAAGTTTCTTTAGCAATTAACCTCCATTCAGATGTATCAGTCAGCTGGGTACGTGGTGTGACCAGATCATATATAATTACGGAGTTTCGCTCTATGCCTTATCTGTCTATGTTACTTGACCCTCTTTGATCTCTTTTTCCAGTTTACTGGGAAGTCAGTTGGCATTATTGGGTTGGGCAGGATTGGCCTGGCGATTGCCAAGAGAGCTGAAGCATTTAGTTGCCCAATTAGTTACCACACTAGAGCAGAGAAATCAGATGTGAAATTCAAGTACTATCCTAGTGTTGTTGAGCTGGCTGCCAACTGTCAAATTCTCGTTGTTGCATGCGCATTAACTGAAGAAACTCGCCACATTATCAATCGTGAAGTCATCAATGCATTGGGTCCAAAGGGTGTCCTTATCAATATCGGTAGAGGTCCTCATGTTGATGAACCTGAGCTGGTTTCTGCACTAGTTGAAGGCCGGTTAGGCGGTGCTGGGCTCGACGTGTTTCAAGATGAACCTAATGTACCCGAGGAACTCTTTGGGCTTGAAAATGTAGTCCTCTTGCCTCATGTAGGGAGTGGCACCATGGAAACCAGGAAAGAAATGGCTGACCTTGTTGTTGGCAATTTGGAGGCGCACTTCTTAAACAAACCATTGTTAACTCCCGTGCTTTGATTTTGAGGTGGAGATATTTGGATGCAAGTTTGTTTGGTGGCCTCACCTTGCTTCCGGAGCTGTCTATTTTGCTTCATTTAGATCATTGTTCCCTGGCCTAAGCAAAGGATGAATTGAATATAAGAAAATGTTTTCGTTGTTAAAACTTTGTATGATTATAATAAACAACAATTATCATTATCATCGTGTTATTACTACTATTGTCATTATCATTGTTATCATTAATTGTTATTGTTATTATTATTATTATCATTCTTATTATCATCATTATTAATACTATTATTAATGCTACTAATATCATAAACATCATTTTTATTTTTTATTTTTATCATTTTTATTTTTATTTTTATTTTTATCATTGTCATTGTCATTATAATTATCACTATCACTATTACCATTATAACAAACTACTATTACTACTACTATGACAACCTTTATCATATTATTATAAATATCTTTATAATTATCATTGTCATTATTGTTACCACCACCTTTATCATCACTATTACTATTATTATAAATATCTTTATCATTATCATCATCATTGTTATTATTGTTACCACCACTATCACTATTATTATTACAATTATTATTACTATTAATAGTAGCATCAGTCACTGTCATTATCACTACAACTACTATTATTCATATTATCATCACAAATTTAATTTTATCATCATCATCATCTTTGCTGCTATCATTAATAATACTATCATCATTATCATCATCTTTACTACTATTATTAATAATATCATCATCATTATCATCATAATTACGAATTTAGTTTTTGACATCGCCATCGCCATCAACATTAATAATATTAGTATTTTCATTACTATTATATTATTATTATTGTTATTAACATTACTACTATTATTTTTTTATTAGTATCATTATTATTATTATTATTATTGTTATTAATATTACCATCATTTATTTTTCTTCTTGGAAAAATAAAAGCCATGAACTTGATTTGAATGTTAGACTTGAAAACTATATAAAAAAAAATTGAAATGGCTAAGAGAAACAATAAAAAAATTCTAAAGAAGATAAATCAAATTGGAATCATTATTATCATTGAAAAAAAAATTATAAAGGATAAAATTAAAAGCCATAAGGACAAAGGATGAAAATAAGAAATTAAAAATAAAAGGACCAAATCGAAAAACATTATCTATACAAATTAAAAAAACAAGGGGTAAAATTAAAAAAAAACTTTAACTAAAGAAAAAATGAAAAAAAAATACAAAAATCAAAACTAAAAGAACCAAATCTGAAATACCAATAAAACTAAGGATCATAGTATATTTATCAGGTTAGGAGAGAGAAATAAAGGAGAGAAAAAAATCACCGGCAATAAACTGGCAATATTTGAACATCAAGCACCACTTCAAATAAAAAGGGAGATGATGAGGAATAATATGAGACAATAAAAACTCATTTTTAAACCTTTAAAGCCGCCACACGTTCTACCTAAAGTGTGCGGGCAACTCCAACACGTTGGAGTGTGTAGTTTATCCAAATTAAAAATATTATTTTAATTATAATTACATAATTATCCTTAACCAAAATAGCAATAGATAAAAAACTATGGCTGAAAAACTATAATACCCCTAATTACTGATGAATTAATTTTTTTAATCCAAAAATACATATATAATTCTAATGTATATAAAAAAAATACCAAAATACTTGGAACCTTTTATTTTGTTACACTTGGAGATATATAACTTGGAGATACATTGAATTGATAAAATACCATCAAATAAATCTATAATGCCCAATAGGCAAGCAAATTTTCATGTGCAGGGAAAAAAAAATCACCGCACACTGTACTATAGCGATGAATAGAAAAAGAAAAAAAATACATAGAGAGCTACATAGAATCAATCATCAGTTATAGTATATTTGTTATGGGGTTATGCAGACCTTTTCATTTCAAACTTGAAGGCACAGTTCAGCAAAAAGCCTCTTTCACGCCAGTTATCTGATGGCTATGCCAAAGATAAGCCTTGAATTAGGTGCTCATGTAGATTTCTTTTGATCCTACAGGGCGTCTTCTCTGCATTACTATATATAAGCTTACTCCATAATTTCCTAGCTTATTGAAAAGTTCACCAAAGCTAGTATTGGTTGTTGGCTACGAATTTTGATGAGGTTACTAGCCAACCGCTGGTTATTCACTAACTAGAACTAGCTCATGAACAGCCGTAGCTCATCAAATGATAGCTCAAAACCAAAAAAGACAAGGCAAAACAAGAATCAGCAATGAAAAACACCAAGATAACTAGCTGCCATATTTACATAAAAAGATCATTGCAACCGCCCCTCGAAAGCATTACAAGGCTAAATGCCCCCATGTGACCCCTTCTTTTGTTCCTTTTCGATCCTCCTATTCTATACATGGTGCCACTTTTTCCTCCCACTTGCACCTCTGGAACTTTCTAGACAATCAAATGCGGAGACTTGATCTAGTCAGGGAGAAGAAGCTCCTTTGAAGATTAGGAAATTGAGTGTCTCCAATGTAAAGTAGATGAAAGTCCCTTTAGAATGAGTGAAAAAACAACCAAAATTTGATCCCACCACACATTGCCATCCACCTCCATATCTCAGGTCAAACTCCTGCCAATCATACCACACAAGAATCAGCTAAAATTAAGAGTGTTTTCTAGCACGTAATAACACAGATAAGAGGGTATAAATTTTCCTCACACAGAAGGGAAGGGGAGAAGAAAAGCACCGTGCATCTCTGCCTCAAGAGGCATACAAAACCATGTTACCATACTTGGTCGTGAAAGATCTACTAAAAAGAAAAAGAAAAGTAAAGGGAAGGAAGTGCTTTTTTCTTGTGTCTAAGCGTGTGATGGAGAGGGAGAGGGAGAATGATGGCACCTTTTTGATGTGGGAAGCAACGGATTTGCAATCCAGGACATCATAGAGGTCCAAGGCCTGAGAAGCAGAAGCCATGGCTTGGATTTGCATCTTCAAAGGCATGTCTGTGTCTTCTATTAGTGCTTTTCCTTCCAACATATTTCTCACTCAAAGAAAAGAAAACTCAGTTGAGATATGCAGTAGTATCTAGCATCCAGACAGCTGGTTCTTATCTAAAGAGCAAAAGCCCCAGTACTAGTAATTAAAAAGGATTTCTCTCGAACCTCACAGTCGTGTGGGAGAACTCCAGTCTTTCAAGGACAGCCCTAAGACCACTTCTCATATGCCGAGTGTAAAGTTGAATAAGCACAAACTCCAACATTTTAAGGACCTTTTCAAAAAATAAAAAGCAGCGCCCTCTCTCTCTCTCTCTCTCTCTCTCTCTCTCTCTTACCTGTCTCATAGCATTAGGATAAAGATGGTAAGGATAAAGCTCGTAAGGATAAAGCTCGTGAGGCTCGAATCAAGGCAAGGATGACTAGCTTTCAATCAAATATAATTCATTAATAGTTCAATTTCGTGTACGTTTGATAGTGAGGTTAACTATGTTTTTTATTAAAATTTAATTCTTAAAATAAACTACTTTTTAATATTTTTAAATTGTTTTGATATGTTGATGTTAAAAATAATTTTTTAAAAATAAAAAAATATATTATTTTAATATTTTTCTAATAAAAAATACTTTAAAAAATAATTTTTATCGCAATCTCAAATACCATCGAACAACTCAGACTTACACCTTCCATGATTTTTTATATCAGAGAAAATCTAGAATTTTTTTTTTTAATTTTAAGATTAATTTGTTTTACCTAAAAACATTTCATTCCTATATTAAAATATTTTAAAAAAAAATATAGACTTGTGCTTATCTTTTTACCCTACATTGATGGGGGCACAGAGGATACCAGTCAAGACAGGATGAATGCTGTGATTTTTTTAAATCTCTCAATCAACCAAAGATCTTTTGGAATTTCATTATTGACATTTAAGAATTAATATTTTAGTTTTAGGAATCTCTTGCTTATCTTCCTCAGAGGATACCAGTCAAGACAGGATAAAGGCTGCGATGTTCTGAAATCTCTCCAATCAACCACAGATCTTTTTGGAATTTCACTATTGACATTTAAGAATTAATATTTTAGTTTTAGGAATCTCTTGATTATCTTCCTCATAAGATACCAGTCAAGACAAGATAAAGGCTGCGATTTTTTTAAATCTCTTCAATCAATCAACCAAAGATCTTTTGGAATTTCATTATTGACATTTAAAAATTAATATTTTAGTTTTATAAACCAGGGTTGTTCTAATAATTAATATAAAAGTAAGAATACAAGTTTAATTTAAAAATAAATATTTATTAAGAAGGGTAATTATAAACCCTGAATAGAATTAGTTTCACCCTTTAAAAAAACACGAGGATACCAGTTAAGAAAACAAAAATCTTAATTATTTATATATATATATAAAATGAAATTTTTCAAAAGAACCATATATATCCTTACAAAGAAAATGGTTAGTAAAGACAATTCCCGTGGCCTATGCTACCTATACTACATTGCGGGCTAAAGAAAAATCTTATTATTAAAAAATTATTAAAAAGCTACAAGTGTTTCTAAAAAAAAGTAAGAAAAAGTTGCGATTGGGTACATGAATTTAACTAGGTTAAATAAACTTGTTTTATCTAATAAAATAACAAATAAAAAAAATTAAGAACATCAAATATATCAAACTAAGAAAAAAAAGGATGATGATGATTGAAAAAAAAAACATTTATTAAATGAAAAAACATAATGAAAAAACTTAAAGGACGTGGAAAAAACATTATACACCCACCTTAATTCACTTTGGATTGTAATGGTGAGATTATGTTTTTGCTCCTCGTTAAAAAGCCAATGAATTGGCCTAGAAGGGCAAATTAATAGGTTTATTTGTCATTCAAAAATTGTTCAGGTATAGCTTAACCTTTTTGCAATTTTTCCACGATTAAATTACCTATTTGTCCTTGAAAGAAAAATAAAAACTTGGGTCTAATGGTTTTTGTGAAATTTTCATTTTCAATGCACAGTGTAATTACTCTATTACCATTGGAACAAAAACATCCTAGGCTTGACTTTAAGGCCATATTCATAATTTCATAATTTTTTTTTTTGCAATAATAATGTGGTCCCATGAGTGATTTGATGTTTTAATTAATAAAAAAATTAAAAAAAAAGAAAAGAAAAGTTACTGGCTTGTTTTTCAATCATGGCTACGAGTGAGCCACTTGCGTCTTCGAATGATGAGTGTGATGGCTCACAAAAGAGAAAAACAAGCTTTCTTGATGTCTTACATTTCCTCACAACGGGGACTACCCTGTTCGGCAGTGCGTGTGACATGAATATTTTTTATTTATCTTTTTTATATTTAGCTTTCAGTTGGCTTTCTTATATTTTTTCTTTTTTTTTTTTGTTTCCGTGTTTGGCCTTAAACATTTCCCAACTTTCCTTCAATTTTTTTTTTAAAAATTTGATATTTATTCTTTTAATTTTTTAATTTTTATCTGAATCAATTTATAGAATTAAATTTATTTTTTTTAATTTCATCTTTCAATAATTTTTTTTGTTTCAGATTTGGTTCGTATTCATTTGATTAATATTTATTTTATTTGGGATAGTTTTTAAAACTTTGTTTTATGATTTCATCCTTCTTTATTGGATTTACATATCGGATTTTATCTTTATTTTTTTTATTGCTATTTGTTTTACGTTGAAAAGTTTTTTAAATTGATATATATTGTTTTTCAACTTCATCTTTCAACATTAAACTAATTATTGATTAACCTTAGATCAAGGATTTAACGGGTTCATTTCTTCTTCTTCTTTTTTCATTTTTAAACTCAGATTTTTTAGTTTCATCCTTTATCATTTGATTTAATTGGATATTAGACTCTATATTTTTTTATTTTTTTTGCTTTATATAGATTTTTTCATTGATTTTGAAAGTGACTTGGGTTGTCGTGGGTCTTTTTATTTGTTACTTTTTGTTATTTTTTGAATTAAATTAAATTAATTACTTAATATTTGTTTTAAAAAATATCATCCATTATGTCACCATCTAATGTTTTTACAATCTTTTAAAGGTTGTAAAAAATATTATGCCGCAGGGGAAAAAATTCATATGTTTTTTTTTTTTATTAAGCTTATTTTTTTTTCAGTTTCTTCCTTCAACATTTGATTATTTGGAAGTTGATATATTATTTTCTGCTTTCTATATAATTTTTCACTACTTTTGAAAATAAACTTGGTCATCTCTAGTCTTTTTATTTTTTGTTCATTGGACAAAAAAAGTAATCATATTATTAAATTAACCCCAACTTAATGGATTCAGTCAAGTCAATGACCCGAGCTTAAAATTTTCCTTTCTTTTTAAAAAACACTAGTATCGCCTGAGCATCCTTTTTTTTATGTTAGAAACAATTTGGTATGGGTCGCGACATAGCGTGGACCACCGATCTAGGCTTGTTCGAGTCCTTTTTTTAGATTTTTTTTGTTTAATTGAATGCTTTTTATTATTATTATTAGTATAGGCCTTCAATATCTGGTTAATTAGAACTCAGCTTCCTAATTTGTTTCGATTTGGATTCCTTGGGGTTGTCACAATCTCATTCCTTAGATTACGAGTTTTACGGATTAACCATGATTGGCCCCGATTTATCCAAATTTTTGTTATATATATATATATATATATATATATATATATATATATATATATATATATATATATATATGTCACCACCTCAATATTTTAAAAGTGTTTCTTCCATTATACATCATTTTTTTTCCTAACATCTTTACATTTTTGTAAGGTTATAAAAAATTATATGACTCACTGCATAACATGGATCAAAAAACTATTTGAAAATTGAGCACGATATGAAAAAAATTGAGCTACATCTTCTTCTTTTTTTTGAAAAAATATTTTTTCTCTAGATTATTGTGAAAAGCTTTCTAACATCGCAGTGGATGGTCATTTTCCTTCGCCTTAGACCACCGCACTCATCGCTAGAAGTGAGTGGAACGGTCTAACACACGCCAGAAAATTTTATTTTTAAAAGATTTTTTAACGTTATTAAAATATGAAATTGCTCCTGACTTGACTTGACTATCACTAAAAAACCATAAGGAAAAGAAGAATCAAGATTTTGTTTCAAGTTTAAAAAATTCTAATTTTAATGGCAATAAAGTAAAGTAACTATGCATTTTAAAATGGAAAGATGAATCAAACCCTAAATCTCAATGAGATTTATTTTCATTTGAAGGGTATTCTAGTCATTATATTGTGCAAACAAAAAGTACAAAGACATTATTGTCTCCAATTAATATGATAACAACTAATTGGTCTTTTAAAAATTAATGGATCCAATCAGTTAAAAACACTAGTATCATCTAAGCATCCTTTTTTATGTTAGAAATCACTTTGGTTTGTGTTATGACATAGCGCAGACCACCAATCTAAGGCTTGTTGGAGTCAATTTTTTGAGACTTTTTGTTTAATTGAATTTTTTTTTTCCATTTTAGGCCTTCAATATCTAGTTAATTAGAATTGGGCTTTCTAATTTGTTTCGATTTGGATTCCATAGGGTTATCACAATCTTTTGCCTCAAATTACAAGTTTTCTAGGTTAACCATGATTGGCTCGGGTTGATTCAGTTTGTTGTCATATATATATATATTAAAAAGTGTCATCCAGTATATCACCACCTCAATATTTTAAAAGTGTTTCGTTCATTATACATCAATTTTTTTTATTTCCTAACATCTTTACATTTTTTTATGCTTATAAAAAATGATCTGACTCACGGCGTAACTTGGGTAAAAAGAATAGTTTCAATCTAATCGAGTGTGAAACGAATAAAATTGAGCTATATCGTTATTCCTTTTTGAAAAACATTTCTCTAGGTTATTGTGAAAGGGATGCCATTTGATTTCTAACACCACCATTGATGGCCATTTTTCACCATCACACACATCATTAGAAGTGCGTGGAATGACCTAACACACGTCAACAAATTTTCTTTTAAAAATATTTTTTAATCTTATTAATATATGAAATTGCTCCTGACTTGACTTGAATATCACTAAAAAACCATGAGAAAAAGAAGAATTAGTACTTGGTTCCAAGTTTAAAAAATTCTAATTCTAATGGCAATAAAGTAAAGTCGTTCTGTATTTTAAAATGAAAAGAAGAATCAACCCCTTAATTTCAATTAGATTTATTTTGATTTTAAAGGTTTTCTAGTCATTACACTATGTAAATAAAAAGTAAAAGTACTTCGTTGTCCCTAATTAATATGATAAGAACTAATTGGATATTTGGAAATTATATTGTCGCTCCCAATAGCTAGGTTAATTGGAGTGTGTCTTTTGGCAGTAGGTTAATTGGTTTTTTAGGATGGGTAAAATCATAAATTCATTGTTCTCATCCACAGTGAAGTGTGTCTAGGTGTATAGTGAATTCACTACACCTAATTAGTTTTTTTATTTAATAAAAAAGAGTTAAAAAAAAGATTATTGGAGTGTGTTTTGTCAAAGAACCATTTTAATCTAAGAACTATTAGGTGAAGTCTCAAGATATTGTTTATATTATTCTCTAACGCATACCCTCAAGTGAAAGCTCTTTGGACTTGAAACTTGAATAAGCTTATACTACCTTATGCTATTAATTAATTAGAAGAGAGAATAGGGAGGTGAGACACGAACTTGTGACTATTTAATTAGCAAAACTCTGATATCATGTTGCGATGTCGCAGTTGCACAAATTAATTACCCTAGCTTCAAACACAACATACAAGATAGTATAGAGCAAGCAAGGGGTCGATCTCACGAGGAAGGTTCAAGTCAGATTTTTATGCTAAATGATAAGCAATTTGGGAGGGTTTGGACGTTATCTAGGCTAAAGCAAAAGAAAATAGAAAACTATCAAACAAAATTTAATAAAATCAAAAAATTATCAAGAGAACAAACCTTGGTCGCAAGCACACATCCACCTACAGAAATTAAAACTGATCATGGAAACAAAACATCAATTTATATTTTAAATATTTATCTCTTCTTAACATTGGTTAGTTAACAGATCCACAGTATAACTAACCCTAACCATCAAACAACCACAATGTCCGCACTAGTAATTTAATCCAAAGACATCCTTAAGAACTAGATAAGTTGATTAATCAAGAAAACATAATTATCTGCAGTCTATATTTGATTTGATTGAATGTTCTCCCTAAGATTAATAATATAGATCCGCCACAATTATTAAACTCGGTTGCTTCACAAGTTCATATACCACAACTCCGGTTTTGATATCAAACTTAGCAATAGATTGTCTACAATAATAACTTAGAGTCCGCTCTAGCAATTAAAATAAACAATCATAGGAAAAATAAGCATAGGAGAACAAACATATTCATCATATATACTGAAAAGAAAAGGTAAAATAAATCTCACAGTTCTTGAAATTAGAAGGTTTTTGTGTCCTTGCAACCAAGAAAAAGAGTTTAGTCTTGCATGTTTGTTGAACAACTAATCAAAAAGAAGGAAGAATGCATGATTTCGGGTTTCTTAGAGGAAGGGGACGTTTTTCTCTTCTTGGCTGCCTGCCCCCCTTCTCTTCTCTCATTCTTTTTATATCCTATGAAACCCTAGTCTCTATTTTACAAAATAGTCCTTCCTTAAGTAGACTGTTTACATTTAAGTACTTCAATAACTATTTTTCTAAAAAAGAAGAAATAGTCTTGCATGAAATCTTCAAGATTTGACTTAGAAGAGCTAAATTGCTGAAATAAAAACTTGGATATCGGTTTAGATGCTTCGGAACGTAATTTGGACTCGTTTCTTCACGGAACCTGTTTGGTGGTAGAATTTAGTTGTCATCTTTCATCCAAAAGTGCTTTTAAAAAAAAACATAAAATAAAGAATATCAAGGCATTTTATATATAAAACATAGGCAAAACACTAGTTAAATGTGGGTGAAACTATTGAATAATATGGTTGTATCATACCATATCAAAGATTCATTATTTTTTTGTTTATTATCATGTCAACTCGGGGAAATTTGGTATTTGACTAACTATAAAAAATATATATGAAATAGGTATAGGCGCGTAGAGTGCACTTACCCGTATGTGGTAGTTGCTTGTGCACTTTGAGCGACGTGTGTGGCGCCTCTCAATGTTAAAAAATGCTCTTCCACCATGTCATTGAAAACACCTTTGCATTCTCTTTCTATTGGAATGGCACTTGTTGGTGGTGGTAAGGTGATTTGTTGCTGGTGGACCTTTTTTTTCTTTTTTCCCTCTTCTCCCCTGAAAATTACAGTTTGAACATCTTGATGTTGATATTTCAACTTCAGTCCTTATTATCTTGATTTCTAATTTTTTTTAGTTATTTTGTAAAAGTATTTTTGGTTTTCAATTTCATCCTTCAGTCCAAATTTATGATATTATTTTTACCAATTTGATCCTTATTTTTCTGATTTCTAAGTTTTTATCTTGGTTTTTTTTGTAGAAGTTTTATCCCAGTGGGTCCAAATTTGTTGGAATTCTTCTTAGTCTTATTAAGTTCTAATTTGCTAGAGTCTTGTTGGACTCTTTTAAAAAAAAAAAACCTTGCTGGGTTTTTAATTGTTGGGAGCCTTGCTGGGCTCATAACTTTGTTGGATCTTTTTTACTAGAGTCTTGTTGGACTCTTTCTTTATCAAAACCTTGCTGGTTTTTTAATCGTTAATAGCCTTGTTGGATTCTTTTGCCGGAGTCTTGTTAAACTTATTATTTGTTATAACCTTGTTAGGTTTTAGGACTTTGTTGTATTTTTTCTTTAATGAAACCTTGTTGGGCTTTGAAAATCAAATCGAACCTTACTAGGCTCAAAACCTTGCTGGGTTCATGTTTGTCAGAGTCTTGCTAGACTTTTTGAGGATTATTTCTTATACAATTTCTGTGCAAAAATTTGTATAATGCTTTTAAATGTTATTTTTTTTTATTAGTGGAAAGGTTTGCTACTACTGATTTGGCCTCTTGGGTACTTGGCTTAAATCTTCAGCCCACTCAGCTCTTACTTATGTGCTTGATTGCCTTTTTGTCATTTCATCCCTCTCGGGTTTTGGCTATGTAATCAATTATGCTTGATTTCCTCTTTATTGTATAGCCTGAATCTTTAGGAAATAAATGAAGATCTACTCAGTTAACCATTATTTAAGAAGTGACAAACTTTCTTAGCCATGATGTTGCCCTCTAGTCTATTGATGCACCTCAATTTATGGTATTATTGCACCATTGCCTACTCTTTTATTTGAGGGAGAAGTGGTGTTCAACTACTCTTTCTTATCAAATCATATGTTGCCAATACCCATTTCAATTTGCCCCCCAACTGATCTGGTCGTGTGCATCATTTATCAAAATACACTCATGTGATAACATTTTCTAGGCATCATAACTATCATTCAAATGGCAAAATAGACTTTTTATTTATGGAAGATGCCTTCCAAGTGTAGCATTACTCTCAACTGTTGATCTAGTTTATTAAATCATAGACTATCTTTGAACAACATTGCCCCCGGTTGATCTAGGCATTTGTCATTACCAGACGTTATTCATAGCTTTGATGGATTTTGTTGAATCATCATTTGATTATATGCTTCTTTATCCCTCCAGCTGATCTGGATGTTGTCTACTATCCCTCTTAGGGTTCACTGCATTACGCCTTGGCTACTCTACTTTTTAAAGATGACTCATAAGAAGTGTCAAAGGGATTAATCACTTATTAACTGAAAAAAAATAGGGGACCAAACTAATTTTTTGTGAAGAAATTCGAAGTTGCCATCTATTTTCTCCATGTTTTTCACTTTGGTCTTCTGTGTTTTTATTTCACCATCTTTTAAAAAAAAAGATGCGTTTGACTATTTTGGGCTTAGAAGGGCTCAATTGTGCCTCAAAAAAAAGTTTAAAGGTCAAATTAAAAATTTAGAAAAAATTGAATATTCCAAGCCATATTGATTTGTGAGAGAATGAATGATGCAACTTTAGCTATAAATCACTAGAAAACATAGGTTTTTTTTATTATTAATAATGTGTTGTTACGAAGGAATATGGGTGGTTAGCCCACTATAAGACAATAAATTATTATGATTCTCGTAATGAAGTGCCTTCACCACCAGATATCTTAAAACTGCATACACTACCTACACAATATAAAGTAGTATTTGGTTACTATCATGAGACATAAAGGAGGAAAATAGTGGAAAAAAAATTGTGTTTGGTTGAAGAGAGAGATATAAAAATACATTTGTTTCTAGAACAATTTTAGAGTGAATTTTTATATTTTCAAAATATGAGGTATAGAGAGGACAAGTCTCAAGAACCAATATTTATTATTTTTATTTCTAAAATATCCTTGTAAAAAACTCTCAATCTCAAATTTTTCCAACAAAGACATATAAGGATAAAAATGATTATTATCACAAATTTAAAATTCAACTCGGGGGTCGATTTGGGGCAAAGTCTAGGTCACTAGTTGAGGTTCAGGTCACATGTCGAGTTGACCTGAGTCAGCGTAAAAATAAAAGTGATTATTATTATAATTTTAAAATCCGACTTAGAGGTCAACTTAGGATAAGACCCGGGTCAAGTGTTAGGAGGGTAAACCCGAGTTGACCCGAGTCAACATTAAATAAAATGATTATTATCATAGTTTTAACACTTGATTCGGGAGTCAACCCGAGTTGAACTGGGTCAATTTACAGATAAAAATTGTTATTATTATGGTTTTAAAACTCGATTCGAGAGTCGGCCGGAGTTAGGCTCAAGTCACAGGTTGGGAGGGTCGACATAGGTTGACCTGAGTCAAGTATGGATAAAAGTGGTAATTATCATAGTTTTAAAACCCAACACAAGATGCAACCCGAGACTAGGTTTAAGTCAAAAGTCGGGAGGGTCAGCTCGACTAACCCTAAAAAAATTAAAAATACTCCAAACAACCTTATTTGGACCAAAACTTTTATAAAAAAAGTCAACAAATTTTTTACCAGGTCAGGTCAAGTCAATCATTTCTTTATTTTTTTTTAAGCTTGGACTAGTCTAGGCTCCAGGTCAACATGTCAAGTCAATTATGGTTTTATAACTAGGGTTATTATAATATTATTAATTTCAACACTCAATATAAACTAAAGTAAAAATAATAATATCTAATTGTTTTTTTAATTATATAAGTTTGATAAAAATACATATTAAGAGTAAAATAAACTTTTTTCATATTTTATTGTTTTGTCCACCATTATCAAAACATGATATAAAGACAATTACTTTGTCTTATACATTACTACCAAATATAATTTTATCTTTGTTTTTTTATTTTTTATCTTGTCTTTTCTGTTTTTATTATTCCTCTCTTTTTTATCTCGAAACAATAACTAAAAGTCATCTAAGTGTCTTGATTTTAAGGTAAATATTTTTTTTCTTCAAAATAACACCTAGTATGGTTTGTTCCGTCCATGATAATTATACTTCAACCGTTTGTCCACGTCCTTTGTTATTCATAAAGAACTTTAATGTATGTATAGTAATTACTTAAGAAAACAGTCAAGGGACTAAAAGTATTAACAATATGTTTGAAACCAATTTATATGTGAAATTGGATTCAATGAATGTATTATAATTCTTATATTTTGAATAAAATATTAAATTATAGAATTTAATTCGATTATACTGCTTGGAATACTTGTGGAAATGAATTGAATTAACATTCTTGACTATTTTATTATTAATTAAAAAAAACGTTTCTTTTTGTTAAATTTGAAATATATACATTGCTTGAATTTACAGTGGAAAAAGGAGGAAGATAGATATTTGCTAATAAATAGATTCCATTAATATAAGGAAAGTACGATACCATACAAGTTTAAACCATAGATGTTTATATAATGGAATAATGGATACAAAGTAAATAAAACCACGTGAGAGTTATTAAAATAGCACTCAAAATTTAATTCTCAGAAACTAGGATGCAAGAAGCAAGACAAACAAGCTCCGAGGACATTTGCTAGTGCAGTTTCATTGCAGATGTTTTGAGAAACGATACCGGATTTGCAAAGGCTGCCAAATAAATGAAGTCTGGTATAAAAGTGTGGTCTCCCATGACAAATACTTTGATCAAGGATTTTTTTTTTTTTTTTTGAGTGCTTGTGTGCAGAAGTATCACTAAGATAAAAATAGAAATAGAAATAATTGTAATTTTAAAGGGTGTGACTTAATTAATCATGTTTTAATTGTAATTTTAAAGGGTGTAACTTAATTAATCATGTTTTAAATTTGTTTTCTAGAGATCATCAGTTCGAGTCCCATAAATTTTAGGGTTACTAGAGGCTTACATGATTGTTAATTTCAGGTACTGTTGGATTAATCGAGATGCGCACAAACTAACCCAGACATCCACGTTAATAATAATAAAAAAAACAATTACTGTCTCATAACAGCACATATAAAAGTTAGGTCACTTCCTCCCTTCCTGTATTCTTGGACCAAAGTTTGTTTTTGTCGAAGAAGAAAGAGTTGTAAAAATAGAGACCTAAGTTAGGGTTTTCAGAAGGAAATAAAGAGGGGATGTTATTAAAAAATATTTTTTAATGTAAATTAGGATTGAATTCCTTGAGCAAAGCAGAGGGGTTTTTTATTGATTTGTTTATTTTTTATAAATTGAATTTCATTTGAAATTCAAATCAATATCAACAAAAGAATTCCAAATACATAGATTAAATTAACCTTATTAATTGAATTTAATTTCAAGGATTCCAAATTAACTTATAAGAGATCAAAAAAGCTACTTTCGACTTAAATAATCGAGGCTTGAAAAGAAAGACTACAAATGAACAAGAAAGGAGGACTTGGTAAAATCAGAAATGACAATGGATACGTGTAAGTTGGATTTGAACACTATCCATTCCCATACCTGAGTATAAAATTACTATTCATAGGGCCATATCCAATTCATTACCCGGTACATATTTTCTAACATAGTCAGCAAGAAGAAAGTAATCATAAATTCATAATGCAATTAAAATATGGCCACGGGCTCATATTTATTTTATAAATTCAACCCAGTTCTAGACTCGAGTTGGATCTCAGGTTGACCTACCAAGCAGCCCGAGCCAACTGAATTTTAAAAATATGGGTTTTTCCCCTCTTGTATCTTCTTGAACTAGTTATTGTCACCTTTAGTATCATCACAACTTGGCAATGCTTGCTTCATGCCATCCAGCCAGTGACACCACCAGCCAAGGCCAGCCCATGGTGGTTTGATTGATCTTGATCATTAATGCGAGGTCAGGGGCCTTTACTCTGTAACTATTATTCTTGAGGATTGTAACTAGAAATATTTGTTGCTTCATTAGCCGTTTGCATTCCCAAGAGTAAATAGGACTGTGGCAAGCTTGCAGGCTATTTGATGTTCAGTCACATGAGAAATTCTTGGACTTGTGATTTTTATTTTTCTTGGACTTGTGATCTAATCTAAGGTGGATGATAGAAGAGTTTTCCCCCGATTATTTCAATTGTAAGATATGGAAGTTCAAGCACCAAATATTTTATTTAGATTATCTTTCAATTCAATGCTATACAGCTGGATATGAAGATGAATCTAGTTCCTTTACGGTTTACCTTATATTTTGTTTTGTGTTTGACTCGGTTAAAATATGGTTTTTGCTTACGTTACAATTTGGTCTTAAAATAGAAAGAAAAATCTTTGAAGAATATTTTTTTTTCATAGTTTTTTTTTTAAAAAATAATTCATTCTTCGATATTGAATTTATTGGATATTAAATTTCATAAATTATAGTAATAAATAATGACATGACAAGCTCTTTTTTATTTAAATCCTCAAAAGTTTTTACTTTATTTTATTTTATTAATTTTAAACTTCGTTTTTTTAATTCAATCCTCTAACATTGAGTTTGTTGGATATTGAGCTTTATAATTTATTTCAACTTATTTTCTATGGAGTTATCTAGATTTCACCATTTAGATCATGAGTTTTGTGGGTTAGTCGTGTTAACCCAAGTTATTTTTTACATTTTTAATTAATTTTTATCTCAACCTTATCTTTCAACATTAGATTGATTGAGATTTGAGCTACGTAATTGTCTTTTGATTTTTTTATAAGGTTATCACGGTCTCATGACCTGGTACACAAGTTTGGTGGGTTAGCTAGGTTGACTCAGATTTTTGTTCTTTTCTTAGTTGATTTTTTTTTATTTTATCCCTCAACATTGGATTGATCAGGAATTGTATTTTATATATTTTTTTAATTTTCTTTCTATGAAGTTATCCTGATCTCTTAACCTGGGTGTGGCAAATTAACTTGGATTAACTTGGGTCATTTTTTATTTTTTTTAATTTAGCCCTTCAACATTTGGTTAATTGGGGGTTGAGTTTCATAAATTTTCTTATTTGATTTATATGAGATTATCACGGTTTTATAACTTGTGTTGAGTTTTTTGTTCTCTTTTTAGTTTTTTTTTTCAATTTCATCCTTATTGGTGTGTTTGGGAATTAAGTTTCATAATTTGTTTTAGTTCGTATTTTATAGATTATCCTTATCTCATGACCCGGGTTACAAATTTCAGTTTTTTTTTGAACAAAAATTGAAACCCAATCGATTGGCTTAGTTTTTTTTGGTTTGGCTCAGTTATTAATTTCAGTTCGGTTCGGTTTTTTTGTTTCAGACTTATGAAACAGAAACCGAACCGGTCAGTTTTTTAAAATATTCCAATCGGTTTTTTTCACGGTTCGGTTTTTTTAGTTATTTTTTTCAGTTTCTCGATTTAATCGATTTTTCGGGTTTTTTGTTCACCCTAAACTCAAATTGACTTGGCTTATTTTTTAAATTGAATTTTATTTTCAATTTCATCATTCGATTTTAGGTTGATTGAGAACTGAGTTTAATAAATAAATAAATAAATATTTTTTTATATAGAGTTATCAGGATCTCATGACTTGGGTATCAGATTTGGCAGATAAACTCGAGTTGATACTAATTGATATAATGTGTTGTCATTTTAATATTTAAAAATAGATATCTTCTTAAATTATTTTTAGTCAAACTATATTTTTATTGATCGTGCAAGTTATTTTTAAACTTGTAAAATCGACTAGGTTATATCATGTCAATCTCTATATAGTTTAATTTTTTTATGTTAAAAAACATATTAACAATATATTAATATTTTTTTACACCAAAAAAAATATTTGATCCAAACTATAGTATAGCACAAATAATTATTTAGTTAAAAATCTATAATAATGTTTATATATGTGGCATGTAATCTGCCAACACTCTGAATAGTTGGAACAAGAAACAAATAATAAAGGAATTTAATTAGGTGCTTGGTCAAGACCACAATTTTTTTTAAAAAAATCAATATTGAAATCTGGACCACCAAATTTTGCATAATAATATGGTAAGCCTGCCGACACATTCCCGAACCTAAGGTTATGTCTTAGGCTCCTATCCAAGCCTAGTTTGACATGCACAGCCTACACATTGGTTGTTGATAAGGAAATTACCTATAAGGCTATAACGTTGTTTCATGCAGTGGGACATAGACAGGTAGATAACAGGGAGAACTGAAAGAGAACAAAACTTGTGGCTTTTGTCACTCTAGCTATAAAGTATAAACAGCTGTTGTGCCTTTAAAATCTGTGTATCAAAGACACTGTTAATTTTACAATGCTTTCCGCAAAATCTGAATCTGATATTGCTAGTTTAGCTCCATCATCACCTTCAAGGTCTCCAAAACGTCCTGTGTATTATGTACAAAGCCCTTCAAGGGACTCGCATGATGGAGACAAGTTATCTTCAATGCAACCGAGTCCAATGGAATCACCTTCACACCCTTCTTCTGGTCGCCACTCAAGGAACTCGTCGGCTAGTAGGTTTTCAGGGATATTTAGGTCCTCTTCAGGGAAGAAAAGTAGTAGCAGGAAAGGAAATGATGATAAAGAATGGAATGATAAAGGGTGGCCTGAATGTAATGTGATCATGGAAGAAGGGAACTATGATGATGAGGATAAAGCGTTTACCAGGAGGTCTCAGGCCTTGATTGCTCTGTTAAGTTTTGTGTTTTTGTTTACCGTTTTTTGCTTGATCATATGGGGTGCTAGCAGGCCTTACAAAGCAGAGATTATGGTCAAGGTATGCCAACTTTTAGTTTCACATTCTCTTTTAGCAGCCAATGGTTGATTCTCTGGAAATGGTTAATAGTAGAACGAATGTACTTGAAGCCCTTTCTATTTGTCAAGAGACCCAAATCCATGTTCCATAGCATTGGATCTACTATCTTCCATGTCAAGCAATGTTTTTATCACTCAAGTTACAGTATATTTTTGCTCCCTTTTCTCAACAATGAGATGTTATTATGCATGATTACTACCTGAAGATATTTTTCCTTTTTGCATAGTTAGATACCACCCAGTTCCATGCGGTTTTCTTCTTATCGAACCCCACGAACCTGTGATTTTTCAATCTAAAGTGCACCGTTTATTTTTGCTCTAGTTCATGTCTTTGCCTTTTTTTTTCACATTGTTATTCTGTCTGGACAATGAAAGATGTTAATGTGCAAGGCCATCTTTCTGAATAACTAGGATTTGGAACTCCGCGCAAATAAACCTGAGAAGTTGAATCAGCCAGCTGAATTCTGTGATCTAAAAGATCATCCGAAGTTATTGTGCCACTCTAATTGAATTTAAATTCTTCACCTGGGGCTGGATTTGCTGAGAATCATCACCCAGCTTTCAAATAGCCATGTGGTTGTATCAGATTCTGACGCAGCGCATGATTTGGGTGCTTCCTCCAATGAAAGATAATCATTGCATTTGAAGCCTCATTAACATTGTTATGAACCTCGGATTGTCACAAACATATCTTTAATGCATTATAAATTAAGCCGTTTAGCACGTCAATCGCAAGCTAATCATATGTAGTTCTTAAGCTAACATTTGAAATTGTTTTCTAATGGAAAATGTGTTTCTTGCAGAGCTTGGCAGTCAATAATTTTTATGTTGGAGAAGGTTCCGACTCCTCTGGTGTTCCTACGAAGATGCTTACATTGAATGGTTCATTGAGAATGGGTGTTTATAACCCTGCTACATTATTTGGCATTCAGGTCAGCTCCACACCGATCAATCTTGTATACTCAGAGATCCCTGTTGCAACTGGCCAGGTACAATCCTTTCCATTACCATGTAATAATATTTAAACCAATGTCATTAAGAGTTCGTTGGATTCTGATTAGACCCTTCAAATCCAAGAAGCGAAAGCCCTCGGTTTTCTAATCCTGACCCGTTAATGCTGCAGTTGAAGAAATACTATCAGCCTAGAAAGAGTCGCAGAACTGTATCAATGATCGTTGAAGGAAATAAGGTTCCCCTGTATGGAGCTGGATCAAGCCTGACAGTTGCGCAAACTGGTATTGTAATTCCATTGACACTGAAATTTGAAATCCTGTCACGAGGCAATGTGGTAGGAAAGCTGGTCAGGACAAAGCATCGAAGACAAATCTCCTGCCCCTTGGTCATTGATTCTAGCAGCCCTAAACCTATTAAGTTCAAGAAAAATACTTGCACCTATGATTGAGATCCTTCTGGTTGCTGTAAAATATGACCGATATTGCCTTCATGGCATCACTCTATATGAATACAGCATCTTGAGTTGCTGTGCTTCCATGAATTTCATTTTAATGAAGAGAGAAGAAATCAATTCACATGAAATTTTCTTTTTTCAATTTCGGCTTGCTGATCACTTTTGTAAGATCATGGAAATAAATGTATATTTGTATGAATGTATGCATGCTGTACGTAAGACTTGAAAGTGATAAATATATGAAAAGATTGCATGAATATCACTTATGTAGGTATTGAATGTAAATGTTTACATTAACTAGACGTAAGCTTGCATGAAAATAAAGACAAGAATGTTGATGATTATATTAGTTATGTATAGAAATTACTAAAAATTGGTTTAACTAATTTACCTAAAATGCACAAACATAAAAATGCACAATAACTTCATAAATTTAAATATTTAAATTACAATTTTATAACAAAGTATACATAAGAGATAAATATATAATATTTTTAACATAATGTTAAGTATATTTACTTGTTAAAATATTTAAAAAGAAAAATAAATTACGTTGTTATTAAAGATTGTATTTTTTGTAATTTTATTGCTATGTCTCATGGTGTAAATAAATTGATTGCAATAGACCTTTTAGGATTTCAACAACATTGTATTAATTAGTTGAACTACTGAATAATATCCATGAACTAAAAAAATTAACTTAAAAATTTCTCTACAAAATACCTCAACTTAAGCTCTAGAATGAATGTAGAAAAAACAAAGCCGAAAAGCTAGGAAAAACAAAGGAGATAAGGCTACTAGTTGGTGTATATGATATCTCTTCTTCTTTTTATATTATTTTTTGAAATCAAAACTAATCTAGAATTAATTCTAGTAATTAATAAAATTAACTTCTGTCATTTTATCTTAATTACAATCAATAAAAATAAAAATAAAAAACTTGACAATTTTTTGCTTAAAACTATACGTTTTTCCTTTGATAATAACCTATTAAAGAAGAGGAAGATTATTGACTAGAATGTTTATTCGACTAAATAAAAATGGACTAACAAAAAAAAGTTATAAGCCGAAAATTTATTTTAGAATCTAAAACTCTGGGCTTGGGCTCGAGCCGAACATGTGTGACTCGAACCCAAAACCTACTTCACCTAAAACCTCTTCACTTTAAAAGCTTTTGTGCCATGTAAATCTATTTATAATTTTTTAACTTTCTACTATATAAACTATAAAGAAATCTTGTATTCTTTTAATGTAGGATATAAAGTCTTGAATTTAACAATACATATCAAGCAAAGATTCTTTGAGATTAACTTTTCAATCACTCGATTTCTTCTCATCATATTAATATTTCATCTTAAAATATTTTTGTTGAAAAATAATTTTCAATAAAATTTTAAATTTACAGGTGATCAAACTCTATTTTTAACTTCAACTAAAAAATATCAATTGACCATATTTTAAAAAAAAATCTAACAACATAATCACTTGACAACAAGCACATTAGGGCTTTCCTTTCTTCCCAACTAAAAATCAACTAGATAGTTTGCTCGTGCTTCGCAGCAGGCCAGCCTGATTTTTTTTAAGCGTAAAAAATTGATGACAAAGCATTGTAAATGTATTTTAAAAAAGGAAAAAAATTAACAACTTCACATCATAGAAAGAGAATGGAAATAAATATCGATCATCAATCCCTGGGAATCCAAACAATGAAAGATAAAATCGGAGAAAAAAAATTAATGAACAAAAGAAATGTCAAAAATAATACCAGCAAACCCGAGTGATTAAAAAAAATTAAGATTATGGATTTAATGATGAAATCAAAAACAAATTAAATTTTGATAAAGGTCCCAAGAATAAAAATTTAAAACCAAAATATTAAGGGCTAAAACCTAAAATACCATCAAATGTTGAACTAAAGGGCCAAATTGAAATTTTTTAAGTCCACAACTTCACAAAAGAATTCAAAATAAAAATAAAAATCAAGTGAGCGAGGACCAGATTAAAAAAAAAACGATTGAAAAAATCAAAATATACCATTTGATGCTCAAAATGCTTGAGCTGATGGGTTGACTCGTGACCTGGGGGACCTAGAGCTTAGGCCGACCTGGGTCTCAAAAGCAATTGGAACAAAGCACGAAAAATATTTGATGCTTATATTTAATTAAAAAGCAAAAATCCTCATAAAAACACTAAATTGAACAAAATCTGGAAAAAAAAATCTCTAGGTAACACGAGTTTTTCTTGAAAATAAATGGAAAATCTCATAAGAATTGAAAAAAAAAGTAAGAAAATGTCTGAGGATTAAACAAAAAAAAAAAGCAAACAAAAGGGGAAAAACCTAGTAAATTTGGGTGAACTTTCTAAGTCCAGGTCAATCTTTTAAAATCACAAACCATTAAATTTCAAAGCTAAGCTCAACTAAAAAGCTTCATATAAAACAAATTCAATGTTGAAAGGTGAGATAAATTAATTTAATTTAAAATATTCTTGTTAAAAGAGCTAGATTTAACAAAGAGCACAAAAAACCAAAGCAATACCAAGCCAATTTAATGTTGAAAATGAAATAAATTAATTTAATCTAATTAAAAAAATTCTTTTGAAAGAGGTAGATCCAGCAAAGACCATAAAAAAACTTGAGGCAACCCATGTTTCTCTCAAAAAGTCAGAAAAGTCCACTCAAAAGTGGAAACAAATACTGGATGATCAAACAAAAAAACCCAAGCCAACTCAACTTAACTTTAATATTGCAACCTGAGACATGAGATAAAAATAATCTCACAAAAAAAATTAGAATAAATCACGAAGCTCAAGACCCAATAAATCCATGTCAAATGATGAAAATGAAAAACAAATAAGTTTTTAAAAAGAATTTTAAAAAATATCAAACTTAAACCGGGTTAATTATCGAAACTGGTAGTCCGGGTAATGATTGTAGAACACAAACATGAAAAAATAACAAAGTAAAATTCTCAAATATACAAAAATAAAAACAATGAGAACTAAATCATAAACAAAAACTAATTGAAAGAAAATAAATGGAGAAAAAGAGTAAAAAAAAGAGCAATAAAACAATGAGAACCAAAATTAGAAACAAAACAAAATTAAATTAAATTCTAAAGGATAAAATGAAAAAAAATAATGCAAAGGATAAAAAAAATAGCAATCAAAAGAAAGAGGACCAAATTGAAAACAATATTTCTATGAAATAAAATGCACAGGGATGAAATTAAAACAAAAAAAATTCAAGAAGCTTTAAAATCAAAACAAATAGAAATCAAAAGAATAAGAATCAAGTTTAAAATAAATACAAACCGAAGGATATATCTGAATTTTTAAAGGTCTAACACAAAAAGCAATGCATAGGAGAGAGAGAAAAAAAGAAGGAGAGGAAAAAAACTCAATCATCGCTGAACCGCCACTAACCAGGTAAACACATCACACCAATAACTACGTCATAACTTGACACTGCAGTCAGTACATTTTGGCCATTGTAATACGTCCCATGCGCCACCTATTTGGCAGGGGAATGATGATGTGTTAATTTATTAATATTTTAATAATTAGAATTACTAAAAAAATGCCCTTCATTGCTATGTTTAGATTTTTTTAAAGTCCAAAAGTTTTTAGCTTTTAAGGGGATCATCGTCTTTTAACTATGCAAATAAAATAGAAAATACATAAAAGCCCCTGGATAAAAGGCCTATTTTTTTAGCTTTCAAATGCAACGAAGTAATTTCATTGTATATAAAAAAATATATTTACTAAATTAACCCCAATCAATTGACAAATAACATTTTGATCCACTTAAAAATATAACTCTGCCCCTGAAGCCAAGGTAATTTTACAGTGCATTGAAGGACAAAATGGTTAATACATTGCTTGAATCCACAGTATTTCTACTCACATGCTATAGGAAAAAGCTGAGCCCTTTTAGTTTTTTTGTAATGATTTAGAATTGAGTCATTGGTAGTAGTTTTATATGGCACGTACAAATAAGCTCTTGCTGAAGTGTTTCCTCCCTATTAAGAATGAATTGGAAAGGAAATTGTTGTTATCTATTTTTGACAACACATAAAAAATATGTATAAACAATAAATAAAAAATACAAAAATACAAAAGGACATACATGAAGAAAGCCTAGATGATTGTTCAAGATTGGTAGTGGAGGACCAAGATGACAAATGAAAAAGTTGGAGGACTAAAATATATAAGATTGGGAAAATTGGCGACCAAATTTGTAATAACCCCGATTTTCTACATCCTTTTTCGTGATACATTGGAAATTTTCAGGTAATTGTTTTTTAGATATACAGGTTCCACCAAAATTTCTATCAAAAGCAGAGTCTCCTTTATACTGGAAGGTCTCAAGTTATCAACAAAATCACATTATACTTCCAATTTTAATTAACATTCCGATCCAATTATCCTCGATCTCAACCCAACTCATCATCATCAACACTACACATCTTATTCAATAACATCATATAATGTAATTCAAGTGAAAGATTCGATTTCAACTATAAACATGCATGGTTAAATAGGTACTTAGAGTTACACACATTAGATTAAAGTCATATATTCAAATTTAAGGATTAATATTACATTTCAAGTTTTAGGAGATAAGACTCTTAATTTACAAATAATTACATGGTCAAAAGCAAAAGGTAACTAAACCAATATCATTCCTGACGCGACTCTAATGGACCTGAAAATAAAAATTAATGTGTACACATAAATATAAAAAGGTAATAACAAACAATAACAATGATAGGTAATAATCTCCATAGAATTTCTTTTGAGACATAAAATTAGGTACAAACCTCTTTTAAAACATGCATTTTCCATCTATCATCAATATCAATCTAATATCATATCCCATTTGTTGAGAATAATTTCATCTTGAAAATCTCAACACAGCTCAACGATTTTCGAACACCATCTCATTATAAATCAATTCTCACTTTATAACAAGATATTCCTCTTTTGATATCAATAACTTATCTCATTCTTTTGGAATAACTAATCAACATTTTCCCTTTTAATTTCTAGAAGGAAATCGCCGACACTAATAAATCTCATTAGTATCATTAGCCTTCTAATATTGGGCTAGACTAGTCAATTACATTCACGTGCCGATATCAATACAACTGATTAGTATCATTAATTATTCCTTCCCCGAAATAGTTAATCAAATCTTATTCATATATGGTTTACCATCAAAGTTGTCAATGTAAGGAACCTTTGACATCATTAGCCTCCTTACTTGGAGTAGTTAATCACACCAGAAATGGTTGTCGATACCAATGTGACTCGTTGATATCATTAACTATTCCCGACTCAAAATAGTTAATCAACTTATCTTTTTCACTAAACCAGGAGTAACCATGTTGATGTTAGTAATCTTTACTAACATCATTAGTCACTCAATTTCTCAAGATCGACTAATCAATTTAAAAAATACCAACACCGATGAACCCTCATTGATACCATGAGCAATCCAAACCCGGATAGCTAATCAATATCATCTGAAATGCCGGTATCAATGAAACCTTATTGATACCATTAACTATCCAAACCTGGATATCTAATCAATGTCACATGAAATTCTAGTACCAATGAAACCTCATTGATACCATTAGCTATCCAAACCCGGATACGTTTGAAATGCTGGTACCAATAAAACCTCATTGATACCATTAGCTATTCAAACCCAGATAGCTAATCAATGTCATATGAAATGCCGGTACCAATGAAACCTCATTGATACCATTAGGTATCCAAATCTAGATAGTTAATCAATGTCATCTGAAATGCTGGTACCAATGAAACCTCATTGATATCATTAACTATCCAAACCTCATATGTATTGTAACCATGGTTGCTAAGTATCATTCACAACAAACTTAGTTATCGACATTACGATCACTAAGCATCATTCACATAACCTTGGTCATCCTCATCATAGTGTCAAGTATCATTGTAATATATCCTTAGCCACCAACACTATGGTAACCAATTATCTATCATTTCCCTCTTAATCTCGAAGTCATTGTGTATACCCAATCCATATTGAGGTATGTAAGATAGTTACATTATTCCAAGGTTATCATGACAAATTCGATGTCTATCAATATAAGGTAATTGTATTTATCCTAATAAAAAAAATTAATTCAATACATAACAATGCATGCAAGATATTCATATTCGTTCAAACATCATCCTAACTAATAAAGGTATATCATTGCATGCATGGTACTCTTATTCATTCCAACAATATCATCACAAGTTTGATACATATCAATGTATATAAGATACTCGTATCCATTTCAATTATATCATAACTATTCGATACACATCAAAGCACGTAAGATACTTATATTCATTCCAATATTATCAAAACAATAAAACAATAAATTGTAAAATTTATCAATAAGTTTACATAAATTAAAAGACAAGGTGCGATGCACCTACCTAAAGTATGTGCATGTGCTTCCACTCCATGCAATTGTCCAGTCCCCACAGCTTCCTATGTACCACCAGGGATTCAGTTTTTATCAACAATACAACCAACATCACAACTTTATTTAATTTTCATTCAACTAGTATTCTCAAACCAATCATAAGAAATTTTTTTTAGGATCTCATACTCTTACCCATTTTCATGTTTATTTTCATTCTTATAATTTTGTTATCTAAACCATTACCCAACAACAATTCCAAGCAGAGATTAAAAATTATCTAATTCCGATCAATTTCGCTTAACCAACTCAGAACACTATCTAGTGTTTTAATCATAACTCAGTTTTGGGCATGATTTATCTCTATGAAATGCTAAAACATAGAAATACAACTTTTATGAAGAAACCAACTCCAAATTATTTTGTTTTAAGGCTCAAAATCAACAATCACAATAGCCCCTCCTTTATAGGTAAAATTTTGGACAACGAGGATTTTCATCCCTTGGAAATCTTTTTCAACTTCCAACTTATTTTCATGCAAAAATAACATTATCCAAGGTCATTTGGCATCATTAAATCACAAATTTAAACCAATTTTAAAGCAAAAAATTCAAACAATTTCCCTACCTCTACAATATAACAAGAGATTAGGCCAAAATAAGGAAACTCATCCCTTTGAGATTTCTCCTATTATTTTTTTTCACACTATATATGTTATTATCCTTATTTAGCATTATTAATATAACAAAATGACGAACCATTCATTTTCTTTCACTTTCTCCTTGTGCAATTAAACATATACGACAAACCTTAACAATTAATATTCTTAGATCATTATCCAACAATAATTGCACACTACTAGTTGAAATCCATGACAATCTTCATTAACTAACCAATTTGCCAAAAATACTTATGGCTAGCTTTAAATATGTTTTATTTTCCAAATTTCTTTCATTTCAATTTCTTCATGGTTTCACCTCGTTCATATCCACACAACCAAACAAGTTAGCTTTTTATTCAATCAACATGTTCATATAGCAATGTTCCTTCATATTCTTACACAATAATCATTTTTCCCCTCATATAAAGAATACATAATTAATCTATAACAATACTAATAACAAGAACATATTTTACCATTACATATTTCATAAACCCTACATCCATACAATTCTAATTTCATCAAAACACGTATTTAATCAAGCTTACTAAATTTTGCCAAAACCAGCAATAAC
Source organism: Populus nigra (assembly GCF_951802175.1). Lineage (NCBI taxonomy): Eukaryota > Viridiplantae > Streptophyta > Magnoliopsida > Malpighiales > Salicaceae > Populus > Populus nigra. The sequence goes on from NC_084859.1 coordinate 7,980,218, forward strand.
TTCAAAAAGCAATAAGTCATCAACCTCTGATTATACAGTCAGACTATATATCATAGAGTTGTGCACAATATATCTCAAAATAAAAATGATCCAACGAGTGGATCTCTTTAGATCTGAATAAAATCAAGTTATCTTGAAAATGGACGAGCTACTGTTCAGCATAATACAACCTTGCTGGAGAATGATATTCTAATCTCCATTGTCCATAATGCAGGCAACATCTAGGAACACCACATATCTAAGAATGAGCATGATCCAATGGTGGAAGAGAGAGAAATCAGTTAGCAACCAAAACTACCCTGCATGTGTATTTCCTTTTATTTTCCAGGACATTTCCAATGATAATTTCTGTCAAACGAATTGTGTTCCTTCTAATCCCTCTGGTCAGTTAGTAAAGGTGTGTGAGAAGAACAATATATAAAACACTTAGCATGATCCAATGGTTGATTCCAGAGATATGGCCACCAGAGCATTATTGGTTTCTCTAAATTTTGCACTTCTCTTTAGCTGAATATTGTCTCTCTTTTTTTTCTTTTTTTGAGCTGGTGGTCTCTTTGCAGTTTTATAGGCACCTTTTCCCCTAATTACAATTTTATCCCTTATTTATGCCTTTATGTATTTCATTTTATTTTTCATGTAAACTATCTAGTTTATTTCTACTTAAATCGTTAGTCTTTACCAAACTCCGATTGGGATGAGATCTTTATCCAAGGTAGAAAAACATATTAATAGATTTCATATAAAATTTCATCCCGATCCGACGATTAGATTTGTCAGTTCATGACTTTTTCGTCAACGATCCAATTTGCTTGTTCAATCTTCACATAAAATCATATCAATTTTCTTTCAAAACCTTAAAGTCATTTTGTTATTTTAGAATATATTCATTTTAGAATTTCAACCTTTATTTATTTATCGGGCTTATTACCGTTTCAAAATAACATCATTGATTTTTTATCAGTGCTTGCACCTTCAGTCCTACCATTTTCATTGCACTATCCTTTATTATAATGTATTCTATACTACCTCACTTATTTCTTAGAAATATTTTTTTATTTTCTCATTATTTTATCCATTAAAACACCTTACCAGTTTCTCTGTCCTTGTGAATTCTAAACCAAAATTCATTATATAAAGGTCATCCCTTCCATTATATATCATTATTTATCTATTATTTCTAATTTTGATTTCCATCACTCATTGAAATCATATCACTTTCAGTCTTACATTTACATGAGGGTTTACATATCTGCATATTTAAATTATAAATTTCCAGGGTTTCACAAAATTTTAACTAACAAAAGGCTCTACTGGTAAAAATATTTTTTTCTCGGGTAAAGAAACACAAATTTGAATGGGTAACAAAGGAAAGCATTTCTCTGATGTGCTTGCTCATTTAACCATTAGTTTATTTATTTATTTTTTTAGACCCGAATTGTAAGTACTTTTTAAAACCATATGATGACACAAACTCTTGAAACTTAGCCCAATTACCCTCTATGACGAGCCTCAGTCTAAATGTTTTTCATAACACTATGTAATCAAAGTTGGCTTTGTTCATTATATATTTATAGGTATCATACCATAAATCATGCAACTTGTTACAACAATTTGTTAAACAAAAATAAGGTAAGGAAACAAAACAATACAAATTTACAATAATATAATATTTTTTGCTTGATACTTACCTACTGGAGTTATGATTTTCCCACACTTTCCTGAACACCCCCTCGTATCCCTCATCCAAGCAAAAATTTTCTTATAGTCAATTTATGCATTAATTGGTTTTCAAAATTTAAAGAAACTATATATTAACTCAAAGTGTTCTTTATCTAACCTTAAACTTTTCACCAAGCATTTACCATTCATCCATTCAGGATGAACTTGAAGTTAATTTTATTGAAACAATGATTTTTCAAAAAATCATAGATGTGATTGAACAAGCAGCTTCAATATTAGTAAACTTAAAAATTAATTCATTGAAGTCATTTTTATTTAATATAAAAATTAAAATAATCTAATACAAATAAATAAATTTAATAATGAGAAAATACATGACTTACATAGTGTGGTCGGCCTTCCATTCCGCAATAAGTTTTTCTAATATAATGTCTCTAAAAAATGAGATTCTAGTTATGCTACTCGTATTGGATAAGCCTTGGTCCGTAACATGTACAACAAGTGCCTTTTCATTTACATCTTTATGATCGGCAACTACATTAATGACATGATCATCAACACTTGGTATCTGAATGGAAACAATTAACATAATGCATAGAAATAAAATAGCCTTATTCTTATATCCATAATAACCTAAACTTACATAAAGTTGAGAACAAAAGGAAATTCTTTTGAAAAACTTCAAAACAAAATTGATGAAACAGATGCATCCCTAAGCATATCAACAACAATAGTAGTTTTCTATTCATTTCCATAGCTATCATGGATAGAAGAAGAATGAACATTTTGAAAATGATTGCTACTAATTAGAAAAATTAAAAATGATAATAGCTTGACCAATTTAATTAACTTAAAAACTCATTCTAAAAGGCCTTATAGGATAATATATTGAGTACACATCTTACCTCTATTATAAGCAATCAATATATACCTATTAGGGAAAAGGTACACATTTGCGTCTTCATGAAAAGACATTTATTAAATCTAGTTTCATTTATTTATTTCATCAAACACATTGTGCATTTAATTTAAACCATCATTTATATAAAAACTAAACATACTTAACCTTCCCAAAACACATCAACAATGACTCAAACACAATACAACCAATTTCCAAATATTACAATCAAACTTAAACATACATATCATCAGCATACACTACTAACACAAATTCATGCCAAGTTTTGGAATTTTCAAATTTTCACCCAAGGCTTGGAAATCCATAGTTGGCCTCAATTACATCAATTTATGTTCTAATTTATGCCATTACCAAAAATAGTCTCTAATAACTCAACCAGACTAACATTTATGTATTCACTTCATCTAACCCTAACATACTCTTCACATTTCTACAATTAAAGATATCCTTCAAATTCAAAGAATATAAATGAAATTAATTGAAATTTGATGTCTCCTTTAAATTCAAAAAATAGAAATGAAATTAATTGAAATTTGATGTCTTACCATTTCTAATTAACACAAATTCAATGGGTTTTGTGATGGAAATCTAAGACTTATCCTCTTTTCTTTTTGCACATTTCTCTAACAATTGAATTAACCCTATGTAACTACTCTAATCTCTTAATTACACTTTAATTTCACCTAATTTAAGTGGATTTTATGAAGTTTATGGTACACCTACATCACCCATGATCTCTAATTGAAGAGAATTGGAGAAGAAATGCAAACCCTATCTTCCCTTCCTAACATTGAAACCATTATCCATTCATAACAATGAGGGGAATGAAGAAAAGGAAAAAAAAAAAAAAAGAGACCATTACCTGAATTAAGATGAAAATGGTAGATAGTAAAAGAGAGACCGAATTTAATTGCGATTAGGGCTAGAAATCTAGAGGAAATGGAGGAAATGAAGGATTTGATTTGAAAGAGAAGAAGAAATAAAGGAGGAGAGATTGTCAAGTGTTACTTCATTTTAAAATGGCCAATGGAATTCCCATCAGCAATTCCATTATTAAATTTAACATGTCATTAATGCCGATAAAATTTTTAAATTTTTTTAATATTTTTATTATGTCACTGATTCCATCAAAAATAAAAATCTTATTTTTTAACAAACTATTAAATCACCAATTCAATCATCCCTAAACCATTTGTAATGTTTCAACAAAATGGGTGGTCCATCACCGATTCCATTAGAAATATGAACCTTAATTTTTGACAAACTGATCCATCGCTGATTTTATTAAAAATTACTAATGGAAAATTTTTCTTCAACATTTCCATTAGTATTTGCTAATTTTTTTATAGTGAAAGTAGTGGAGTTGGCCCAAATCTTTAAGATTGAATTGTATTGCAAGTTTTTAAATATATTGATAAATAAAGTCTTAATTGCTCCTTAAAAGAAATACACTGACAAATATAGAACTAAACCATTATCTTTGTATATACAAAAATATGAATCGATATGAGACCTTCAAAACCAATAGAAATGAGAAAAATAGCTTAATATATGATATTATGCCTTTGATGTTTATCATAAACTGATTTCTTCAACTTTTCGATTAACTTAAGAAGTATTAATTATTAAGGCTATAAGGTTATGCCATGTAAACATCATCAAGATTTCCATTTGGAAAGGCATTGGAAATATCCAGTTAACACAATAGCCACCCAATAAAAATAGTTAAGTCAAGAACTATCTTAACAGTAGTAGCCTTCATACTGGATGGAAATGAAGTAGTATAATTAATCTCTTCATGTGGTTTATGCTTCGTGTCACCTTTCAACAATATCATCAAGATTGTATTTAATTTTGAATACCTATTTATTTCTAAGGACATTAACTTTCTTTGGTAGAGGTGTCAACTTTTATGTCTCATGCTTGATAAGAGCAGTAATCTCCTTACTCATATATTGTAGCACACCATTTTGGATATTTAACTGCCAGTGTATAACACGTAGTTTCAACTAAAGTAGCATGCTTAATTGATGTAATGTGAGCATGTTCCTTCATAATGCTAGGTCTTAAACTCATTTAATGTGTTTTGTCAAGGATAAAAGCTTAAGTTGGAGTGGTAGAAGTAGCAAGTACGTTATTGATTGAATTAGTAGATATTGAACGAACTAGGCATTTGTAAATGAGAGTTAGTCACAGGATTGGCAATAGATAAATATAAAGATGATGATTGTGTACTTTCTTATCAAATCTTACATGTTTACAACTGTACAAGTGATACATAACTGAAATAAAACATAAATAGCTTTCATGGTTGTTTGAATAATCAAAATATAAAAAGGATCTACTTCTAAAAAAAACTTGTATGACTGGTTAATAGAGTTGTTTGATATAAGTTCTTTTGTGTCTATCTCAATTAAAAAGACTTTATAACTTAAGATTGGAGTTTTAAGTGAATTGGATTTGAAATCTAAATTTAGTTCTAAATCCACTCATGTAATTCTAAATTTATATTACAGGTTTATACGAGTATCAATATGGTTAAATTCACTTTATACAAATAATAGTTTAACTGAATAAGTAACTAAATAATTAAAATAACTTGAATGTAAAGTAAACTTAGTAGCTTAGAAAATAAATATTTGCATTCATAGAATGATTTATACTCTGATTACATCTACGAATTGGAACTCCTGAATAATGAAACATCTTTTTAGTATTTTTGTTTTATGGAATTGAAACTACAAGCTTACTGATTGTAAAGGAAATTACAAGCCTATTTAACTATCACCTATAAAGTTATCGCCTATTACTTTATCGCCTACAAAGTTATCGCCTATAGAATTACCGCCTACAAGCTATAGTCTACTGGTTATCAGCCTATAATTACATGTTTTCTTGATAAACAGGTTTTAAAGATATTGTGAACTTGATTAAACTGCAGTGCAGTTGTTGTTGTTTTGTTGAGTTGTTGTTGATTGTTGTTCTTCTTGGTTGTCTCGCCACCTTCTTTAAATAAGAAAGTTCAAGATAACTTCCAGTAACTACCCATACATCTTATTCAAGATAACTTCTGGTAACTACCCAATCACTTTATTCAAGGTACCATGTAGACTCTTTATACCTTCCATTCACTATCCACGTCAAGTGATAAAGTATGGTCTGCAATCAAGTATAGCATGTTCTTTCTAGTCCAGACTTTATAACTCTTTGGTAAATTTTAGTGTATAGCACTAATATCCCTCTCAAACAACACATTAATGATTAATTTGTTTCTAAAATTAGGAGTTAATGAGAAACTGAAGAGACTTTAATATCTTTATCTATATTTATATCAATTATTTTTCTTGGGATGATTTGAATTTTCTAATTTCAATCTTATTTCTCTTCATTTAAAACATTTTAATTTTTATTCTCTTACATCTTTAGATAATTTTGGTCTTAAATCACACTCAATATCTTTTATCTTTGATTATTCACTTGAATCCAGTATTTATTTTTTAAACTTTGGATCTTCCTTTCCAGAGTCTGGGTTGTCTAATAAGTTAATAAGCTCTAAATAGCAGTTTGTACTACTACCTCTTTAAAGTTTTATTTTTTTTGTTTGTCTATTCATTGGGAGAGACTTTCCTCTTCTTTCTAAGCTCTTTGGTTAACAAAGACCTTGTTAGGGTATCACAAATCTCATCCTTAATTTCTTAAAAAAAAAAAGCATCTCTTTAAGTATTTTGTTGGCTTCTTTCACCCTTCATTTAAAGAGTGTATATCTTTTTTCTACACTCATAAACTTGCATTCCTCTTTTTTATTTTCTACTACTACCCCTAGAAGGATTGATTCTCTATTTCCTTCTTCAACAAAGACAACCTCAATTTCTTCTCTTTCTTCTAAATTTTCTAATAAGTTTGATCTTTTTCGTATGATAGTTTTAAATAAACAAATATGACACTCCCATTGTGATCTCTTATTGATTATTGGATCCCTTTCAAATACTTAAGGCTGCCAATTGATGTTATTTCATCTTGGTCTGTTATGTGGTCTCTTATTTTAAAGAAAAAAAAAATCATTTTCAAACTATATGCCTGGAAAGGTAAACATTTATCCATTAATGGTAGGGTATCTTTCCTCTTTTTTTTTCCTATTCCAATCTATTTTGCATCATGTATAGAAAATAAAGTTAGATCATTTCTATGGTCTGGGGAGGAGAATGGGAAAAACTTATGTGATTTTAAATAATTCCACCAAAAAAACCAATATGGTTTGGGAATTGGTTGTATCTTAGATAAGAATAAAGCTAATTTTTCAAATGGCTCAGAATATTTGGTAGTTCTATTCTGGCTTTTGGAAGAATATTATATGCATCATTCATAATATAATTCCTTCTTCAATCATCTTTTATCCAAGACTATTACAATCAAGAATACATAGTCCAGGTTTGTTAACTTTTATATAAAAGACGAGAGGCTTTTAATAATGCAAGGAATAAGGTATGTGTGCTAATGGAAAATGGTAAAGATACTAGTTTCTTGAAGGACGTATGGATTGGAAGTTCTTGCTTAATTGATGAATTTCTTATATTGTTTCTAATTTTTAATGATAAATGTTCTTCAATGGAAAATATAGGTATTTGGGATGGCTTTACTTGGATTTAGAACTTTAGATGGAGAATGGAACTCCGAGGAAAAGAAACAAGTTCATTCAATACCATATTTAGTTTGTTTTTAAAAGTGGTGTTAGCTAATATTGTTCGGGATAAGTTAGTTTGGAACCCAAACTTTAATGGTGAATATTTAGTCAAGACTATGTGTATACCATTGTCAGCCCCTAATTATAATAATAATGTGTCTCTTTGTGTGGTTTGTGGAAAAGTCTAGTTCCACTGAAAGTTGAAATTGTTTGTTGGATGGTTATAATTAACAAAATCAATACTAGAGGTGTACTAAATAGAAAGGGTATTATTGAAAGGAGTACAATAATATACCTAATTTTCTTAGTAGCTGAGGAATTTATTGATCATCTCCTAATTCACTATCAGAAAGAGTGGTGTATATGGTCTAAATTTGTAGGCTAATGAGGCCTTTTCTGGTATTGTCCTGGTAGCCTATTAGATTTGTTCCAACAACAGGGATTTCTGGTAAAAATATCATGGTCAGTATGGCTAATGCACAATGATCTCCTATTCAATAAAACATAATCCTGATTTTGATGGTATCTTCTCTTTAATCCTAACCAGGCTATATATATGTGGATTAAAGTATTATTCGCTAACTTTTTTTATTGTACAACTGATTTATTATTATCTATTGATGGTTTGATTAAATGGACAAAATGTAAGAAACCTTAACTAATATAGATGGATCCTCCATTAGAAAACTAGGTCCAGCTGGTATAAAAAGGATTCTACATGGTCACAAATGGATTATTTTTTTCTATTTCATTCAAGGTTAAATGCTCCAATGAAGTTGAGTTGATAACAAAGGTAAAAGCATTAGAGTTATCATCATTGAGAGGTGATTTTTCTAAAAAGAATATGATTCTTTTAATGCTATAAATTGGATTCGCAAACCATCTTCTAAACTTTGGTATCACCATGAGTTGTTTATCTATAATGCTTGTTTCTCTTCTCACTTGGGTGTTGTGATTTTCTCTTATGTTTTGAGTGAGGCAAACCACTTTGTGATCTAGAGAATGATTTTATTGCATGGATGTGATTTATAGAGAATTTATGGATTGTTTCCTTTGACAAATCTATCTAGGGTCTAAATAAATTCACTAGGGATTTTTCATCATAGTCTTGATAATTTTTCCTTCTAATTTATTACTTTTCAATTGTGGATTTCCTTATTTAATCATGGTCCACCAATTTTAGATCAAGGATTTACAGTTTAGTTGTAGGAACAACTAAAATTCATGGCTCTGATAACATAGTTGATGTATGACATGTAAGATTTGAAGAGAAGTAAAGAAAGGAAAAAAAGAAAAAAGAGAGAGAAGAAGTTGGAAAGAAGAAGTGGGAGCTAAAGAAGATGAGAAAAGGGAGAAAGATAATTCTACAACTCTCTAACTTTTATTAATTCATCAAAAATATCCATAATGTGAAAAAAATACATATAAATAGTGAAACTCTAATCAAAACCAACAATTAGGCTAATAACCTATAAAACTATCCAACTAAATAACATAAATTAAGTATAATTAATAAATCCAAATAAAAATTCAATAACATGAGCTTCGATATGCTCAATCTCCTAACCAAAGAGTGATGAGTAGAACTAATCTCCATTATCTTTGTTCATGTTAGAGGTGTTCACGGTTTGGTTTGGAACCAAAAATCCAACCAAATCGGGAGTTGGTATTCCTTGATAATATGACCTGGGCTGAACTGAAAATGGGTTTGTTTTTTTACATTAAAAACCAAAAAAACAGGGTCAGTTCTCTCATAATCCAATACCGTGAGAAAGTAACAAAAATTTAAGATTCTTTCAAAAGAGACATACATACAACTCTAAGCATGTCTCACAACCTCTTGACATAGGAGATCTCTTGGTGTTTAGTAAAAAAAATACAATTCATCACTTTAAGAGCTTATGAACTATAAACACAACAAACTTTTAAAGGAATCATACACATGTAGCATTTAAGATTATCAAACATATGCCTCGTTAATCATAAAATAAAAGAACAACAAATGATAGTCCATCTTTAACAATGAAAATTTTAAGAAAAGGAAAATGTTTGATCAAAGCATGTAGCATTTAAAAAGTAGTTTTTGCAAAAATTTAGAATTCCACTTAGATATTATTTTTTTTCCTTATAATTACCTTGAGGATATAAGAGAGAAAAAAAGACAAAAGGAGGGAGGGAGGTAGGTAGGTAGGTACAAGTAGACTATTTTCAGAACTTAAAAAGAAAATTTAGTGTTAGGTTAACAAAAGAGAATGATAAAGAGGAGAGATGGGAGAATCAAAAGGGATAAAATAATTATGATTTAGAATTAAGTTATGTTTTTTTATACCTTGTTTATTTTTTTAAGTTATATTCAAATTTGATTGAACCAAAGCAGTCTAATTCAATCAGTTTTAACTTTTTAAAACCAAAATCAAACCTAACCAAGTGATTTTGTTTATTTTTTAATTGATTTCTTCAGTTTTTTAATTAATTTGGTTTTTCCAATTAATTTTTTCTTGGTTTTTTTATTTAATTGGTTAATTAGTTTTTTTAAATACCCTTAATTCATATGCATGCATATTAATTGGTGTGAGTTTGGTGTGCACACGTTCCTGTTTGGAAGTATGGTTGCGATTTCAAAGTGTTTTTACTTGGAAATGTATTAAAATGATGTTTTTTATTTTTAAAAAATTATTTTTAATACCAACATATCAAAATGATCTGAAAATAACAAAAAATATTAATTTAAAATAAATTAAAAAATTAAAAAAAATTTAAATCACAAAAACAAACAAGAATACGGTGAAAACAGACAATCCACTTATTATTGATTAATGCCTATGTGGCAGTTTTTGGACATTTGGGCTTGCACAAGATGGAATATTCAGAAATTGAAATCAAGTGCTCGTAGGATATTGAAGCCCAAATAAACAATGGAAAGGCGATTGAGACAATTGGAAAAAAAAGAAAAAATAAAGTTCTCCAGGACTACGCTTCATATGAACAAATGTTTTCAAATCCCATGTAGTCATGGTGTTCAATCTTTTCAATCATGTTTACTATCCCGACTCCACCTGTTTGGAAAGGAAAACAAACCATTATTGATGAAAGAAAAAAAAAAGGGGGGAAACACCAAGGAAATCCATTGCTGTTATCAATCAATGAAACTGATCTGTAACAACACATACCGAGTGATATTGCGCTCACAAAAATGGTGAAGGCAAGGATGAAGATGATGAGTGATGCTCTCCCTAATAAATTGATCAGCTTTCGCACCACAAACTGCCCTACGAAGGCAGAAACAGTCGCCACAGCAACGAAGTATAGAGCTGTGTTGGGAATCAAAGACGGTAAGATTCTATAAGAAACTGGTTTCCAACGCTAATTTATATAGCCTTCTAGTTTTGGTGCTCGCTCAAGAGTTGATCAGTAAACAACTTACCATAAGGGACTGGAAAACGTTTCAGAAGGTAATACTCTACAACGGACATGGACGCAGAAAATGTCATAGCAAAGGTCGCTGTGGCACTTGATACCTGTATCAAAAATATGATTAAACTATTCGTCTTTTTCCAGAGAAGATCATTTGTTTCCTTCCTTCCTTTATTCAAGTGGTATTTTAATGGCCACGCAAAGGATAATTAAACTCTAAAAAAAACGTATGGAATGCACCTGAGGTGGGATTCCCAATTCCAAGAAAAGTGGTCCCAAGATGAATCCTCCACCTAGACCAAGTAAGCCGCCAACTATACCAGCCAATACACCACAGGCACAATATAGGACCAGCTGGTGTGCTCGCCAATTTGTGTCAGTCTCTCCCTTGGATGCAATCTTCCTTGTTCCTTTATACAAGCTTACTGCCTCGTATGAAGACACACCAACAGCCACAGGGATCTGTAAAGTAAAAAATCCAAATGAAGACCCAAAAAATACCAAGTCCATAACATGTTCTTTAATTTTCCTGGCACAGCTTTGTCCCAAAGTCACAGCTACGAATTTGCCATATACGCCAGGAAAAAAGAAGACAGCTTTGTCCCAAAGTCACAGCTACGAATTTGCCATATACGCCAGGAAAAAAGAAGTAGTTCAGAATGATCATAGTCATGGTACCTGTAATAGATTCAGCGCCCAATATGCCATCGAACAAGTTGTTGTATAATTCTGTTGCCATCAAAGCAAAAGGTTTCATCACCACTCAAGCTCATTAATGATGGCAATTTAATGAAAATGAACAGAGAGAAAGCAAGAACCTTGGAAATCTCCAATGCAAGGATTGCACCCCAGACAGCAAAGAGCAGTCCAAGTTCCTTCCAGTACACATTGTCAATAATAGAGACCTGTCAAGGTCACTTAAGTCAGTCCCAAAACCAGTAACTCATGAAATGTAAACATATTAGTATTCCTATCCTACCTCTTCTTTTTTAGGCTCCTTGTTTTCTGCTCCTCCACCGCTTGGACCTCCAGGAAGAGGTTGGTATTCCACTTCTTCATTGTCATCAGCTGATTAAAAAGCATTAAACTTGAGTAAATATGTCTCAATATCTAAGTCAATAAAATTTACCGTCTAGATTACCATTTGATTCCAAACGCCTAGCAGCCTCCTGAAAAATCAGAAATAAGCGAGATAAATTATGCAGAAATTATTACGCATCTGCATATAATTATTGGATGTAAAGAAAGAAAGAAGGACGTGAGCACACCTGTTTTAATATAGTTTCTTTCTTCCATGTTTCCACACCTTTTAAGAAAGCCCTAGTTGATGTGCCTGCATAAGACCACAACTAATCAAGAAATTTATCAAAGAAACGAGGTGAAATTCACTTGAAAGAATGGATGCATACCAATGAAGAGAATGATTAGCAAAACCGTAATCATCCAGTCAGCAAAAATCACATTGAAAGCCACCCCAATGCTGATTCCTAACACCAACATTGGTTGAAATAAGAGGGCCAAGTCGTAGTCAATAACGGGCATATCCAATGTAGGATGCCTAAGCTTTAAATTGTAGTATACTGTTGAAGCTGCCGCACCTGTAATCATACCTGGACAAACAAATCCAAGCTTAAAACAACTGCCTTGTGGCGTCTCAACTACCATAAAAATCATCTAAAAACAGAAGTTTTATACAAATTTAGGACAACAATGCTTTCACTTGTCAAAATTTTGAATCTCAAGTCAGAGGCCTTTGGGGAAATGAACTTTCATTTGACCTCCTAATTAAGCATCTTCCATCAAGAGAAAATTAATACAAGTGGAAGTGTCCATAAAGAATAACAGATTTCTCTTACATTTTGATATAGCAGTCGATGATTTTGCATCAAACCCAATAATCAAGGTAAGCATGGGAACAAAAATGCCACCGCCACCAACACCTCCTACACTCCCAAGTGCTGCTCCAAAAAATCCAATTATGGTTCCCACTACAATTTTCCAGCCAAATTTCATGTCCTGTGAATCCATTGTCATAAATCATACTCGTAAGTCATAGATGCCACGGTTTCTGGAACAACAAACAGGAAGAGGCCAAGAAACAAGAGGACCTCAACAAATGTAATATAGTCGACTCAGTTTTTTTGTGATCCAATATCTTTCGTCAGTTCTGATTTCCCAGGAGGAGGAAAAGAAGCTCAACAGAGCACATTGGTAGCATGAGGCCAGGGTTAAAACCTGAGACACTTTTCCTAACTAGATTTTCTAAGCAGCAGTACAGGAAAAAAAAAAACCAATGAAGAGCCAACATGAGAATCCCAAAAACACGTAGGAAGTAAAATATAGAAGTGGACTTACCGGCCAGACATGTGTATATCCATATAAACCTTTTTGCCACAAGAAATTTAATACTCTCATGAAAAGACCAGGCTCAACTTGTGGGCTGATCCCGTGAACACTCGAAACTTGTTTTCTCAGTCTTGCTTCAGCTATGGCAACCATTGAAGCTATACCAAGAGAAACAATCAAAGTTGCTCCTCCTATCATTCTCAAACTCAAACCCCACCATTTTGATCCCATCACAGCCATGAGAAATACTCCCTTTATTTCTTGCAGAATCAACTGTATGATGTTTGAGCTCAGACCAGAAATGAAAACAGAGAGACGAATACTAGTAATAGTAAAACTCAGGACCGAGCAAAACCAACACCCACTTATCAGGAATCACATGTTGGCTACAATCAATGTAAATGCAAAAGGACAGGAACAGAAACTGACAGCCAGATTCCTGGACGTCAATAACCGATCACGAGTTTTAAACTGAGAGTAAAAAACTAAAAAGAACCAACACCCACTTATCGAATCCGTCTGTCTATACTTTCTATATTTTACAGTTTCTTCAAAATCTAATTTGCAAGTCTTGAAACAAATTTTGTAGTGATAATAAATAAACTCAATCGAATCTCATCAGTATAAAAGGAATTGAGCATACACAATTGAGTTTTTTTCTTTTTCTATTAATATATTTTGTTTTTAACTCTATAAACTAAGGCTTCTAGTTTCTCTTCATCCAAAAATTTTATTTTATATTAGAGTAAAAAATAAAGATTCGATTTTTCTTTTTCTTTTTTTTGATAATAAAAGGATAAAAACCTCTTATTTCCAATCTTGCCCGGCCGGTTTAGATTTAATCCAAATAAAGAATATAGTTAAATTATTGTGGAAGGGAGAGACTTCTAGAAGGGAGTTTGTTTTTCGTCCTTGTTTTCCATGTTTTTCACTTAATGTATCTTCAATTGAAAAAATAGAAACAATAAAGACAAGAGATGTGACAAAAGACAATTAAATTATGCTTTACTTTTTTATTAAATAATTTCTTTAAATATGACTAATAATAAAATAAATAATTAAACCAATTATATGTAAAATAAAATATTTGAACCAATATAAAATTAAAATCTCACATAATTATACATAAAAGATAATAATTATATCACAAAATTTTTTTTTATCATTCAATGTTGACGTCTTCATCATTAAATTCAGTTCCTTTAAGAACATGATAGATCTTCATTTCTATTAATTTTTCAAAAATAATATTTATTTATTTTTATGACTAGAGAAACCGAGTTACTCTCATCCTTGAAGAATTGATGGGAAACCCTCAGACATCACATGGAGATAATAAAAACATCGTCTTTGAATAAATCAACTCATATATAAAAAACTTACATTATTATTCATTGACTATAGTACATTTTTAAATGATCAGAGTGTCAGATGCGAAAAAGATTCTTCTCTTTCATATCTTGTAGATGGCAAGTATTTGCCTTAGCCACCCTCGTGACTCTAAAAGGATCATCCCATTTTAGGGCCAACTTGCCCCTTACTCTCTATATTATTAGTAGCCTCTAACTTTCATGGCATCAAGCCTCCAAATTTGAGCCTTTTATTCTTGGCTCTAGCATTATGATGTTGGGTAATTTTGAGCCGATAAGCTTAATTTCTGACTACTGTAGTTAAGCAAGATTCTTCTAAAAAATCTAAATTGGCCCTAAAGCCATATTCATTACTTTCTTATGTATAATGAACTACTCGATGACTTGGACATCCAATCTCAGTTAGGATCATGGTCCCAGTTCTATAAGTTAGGAGAAAATGAATTTCTCCAATAGATGTCTTCTAAGTGGTCTTATATGCCTATAAAATCTCATTGAATAGCTCATTCTATTCTGACATGGTATCTATTGTCTTTTTCTTAAGTCCAATGAGAAGGACCCGGTTGGTGAGTTCAGTCTAGGGGTTAGACAATAAAGAGAAACAATAATCAATGTGAAGTCTTTAACGTTATTCTTTCACCTTACAACTATCAAACTAGGTCTTATTATCAGTGATAAGATTTTAGGAATCCCAAATCTATAAATGATACTCTTCTAAAAAAAAGGAGATGACCTTGTTAGTGGTGATATTTGTCACAGCTTCTACCTCTCTTCTATTTGATGAAGTAGTCCACAACCATTAGAATGAATTGTGTAACAACCTGAAATCCATATATCAATCTAGAACTTTGAGCCTTGAACTTAGAGGAAAACAAGGTAATTTTTTTTTAACAACTCGGTTGAGAATATCAACACATACATTTATACATAGCAATAAATTATTTTTTTTAACCATATATTCATGACAAAAAGATCTGATTAACAAATTGATTACAATGTTTAATTCAATCTTGGAATTTTACCTTACATTCAGGATCTTTCGTGACTCAAGCACAGCATATTAGTACATGTCCTGCAAGAAATTAGTATTTGAATTAATTATTATTTCCATCTCTATAGGAAATCCAAATCACATTAATTTAATAATAATAATAGTAATTGTTGAATAGTTCCATAAATTATTCATTGTATTTAAACCACTTTTTTTATATACTATATCTACCATTTCCATCGACAATACTTCGCCTTACTTTTCATGTCTTTCTAAATACATAGAGATTTGGTGGTACCTTGAATTAGAATCCAAAGAGCTTAAGAACTCAAATTCAGTTGTAGAGTTTACTAATTTATCAATCTTTAAGAATGGAAAACTATTATTTGTACAAACCTTGTTCAGGTCGATGAAGTCCACACACATCCTTTACTTTCCAGTATTCTTCTTCATCATGACCATAATATCCAACCAATCTGGATACATGACCTTATGAATAAACCCAGCGGTTAATAGTTTATCCATTTCTACAATTATTGTCTATTGTCTTCCCATGAAATTTATCTTCTTTTGTTGAATAAGAAGGAAAGTTAGGTCAAATTGAAGTCTATAAATAGCTATCTTTGGGTTGATCCTTGACATATTTGAAGTGTTGAAAGCAAAATCAGACTTATAGGTGTGGAGAAAATTTGTCAGTAATTTCTATTGAGGTTGTTTCAATGTGGAGTTTATCTTGGTAACAGCCTAAAGATACTTCTTTCCCCAAAGATACTTCTTTCAATTGATATATAGCCTCGGTTCTGACTTTCACTCTCTCTTTCAAAAACCCTTCGTGGTCCATAACCAAATACCCCTTGCCTTGCAGACATATAGATGCACAATGCTTTGAGGCCCATTGGTTTCCTCTCACGATAGTCACTCCTTTTTGAGTAGATAATCTTAAGGTCAAATACCATGTGCTTATGACTATATTGATCTTATGCAAGAGATGTCTTTCTATTATGGTGTTGTAAGCCAAAGTTATATCTATCACCATAAAGGCTTGTTAAAGGGTAAGCATTTAAGGCAAGTGTCTATTGTGATTGGGATCTTCAAGACACCCTTCACTAGCATTCTTGACCCTTCAATCCCAATCAAATGGGTTTTTATAGGAGTCATTCTTAAGGGATTTATCCCCATCTAGGACATCACATCTCTAAACAGGATGTTAACTGAGTTTTCATCATCTACCAGTACCTTGTGTACTCGACGATTGGCTATAATTGTGAAAATTATTGGTTAATCCTCATGAAGGTAAGTCACCCCCTCTTCATCTTCTGAAGTAAAAGTTATAGACTTGTGTTATGGGTTCTGTTGAAGACCTATTATGAGGACCTATTTTCCATACATTCTCTTTCTATTAAAAGTATCTTCCCCAACCGAGGTGCCCCTAGAACCACATTGATCTCAGGTAGGGTTTGGGCAAGCTAATTGGCCTCTTTTCTGTCATGTTTCATAAGGTTATACCCTTCGACAAATTATTTTAGATAGCCCTTAACTATCAACCTCTCAAATGTTTTTCTTTAGTATGAAGCAATCTTCTATATAATACCTTTTATCCTTGTGGAACAAGCAAAACTTCTTGGAGGTGCATGTGTATAGAGGCGACATCATAGGAGGTGGATATTGAATAAAGTTTTTTCCTTTGATGGTTGAAAAGACTTATGTAAGGGTGGCATTTAGAAGAGTCGTACGTTTACTCTCAAGGTATTGTATATGCTCCCTTACTAACCTTTTTTGACCTTTCTTGAAATTATTATCTCTGTTGGGAGAGCAATTTTATTTCAAAGGTTTATTATCCTCATTCTTCTAGTAAAAATGAGGAGGTTCATACCTCAATATGCTAGCTTTCTCTACCTATATATGATTTTCTATATCTTGTTTTACCTTTAACAGGTTTTTATCTGGTAGAGCATACAAATCCCTCCATAAAAAAACATTCTTTTACTCCACTTATCAAAGTCTTTGAAGATACTAACTCAATAAATTATTCTACCTTGAGCATTTCTTCTCTAATCCTCTTTAAATATATCCTGATAGATACCCCTTCTAATTAAGTAACACTGATGAGTTATGTGAAGCTCTTTTTGATGGGTATGTAAGTGTTAAATTGTGACACAAATTTAGCGCAAAGGTTATTTAAACCCATGATAGAGCCTGGCTTCAAGTTATTATATCAAACTCGTGTTAACCCTATGAAAGTTATAGAGAGGATCTTGCACATACCATCATCATCTTAGATGACCAGCTCAAGGTTTCTATGCATGTTTTGGACATGTTCTCGTATATCTGTGAGACCATTATAGTTGTCCAAATTTATCTTTGTGGATATATACTCCTTATGAATGAGAGTGTGCAAGACTCATATGGATAAAGGTGATCCTTTTTATCTCATAAGGATTTTAGACTTCATCTTGGATGCATCTACCTACCAATCATACTTCTCCCTGACTTTTATCGAATAGGCTCTAGGGAGCTGGATGATTCTGGTTACGATAAGCTTGATAACTAACTTCGATTTTGCGATGGCTAGAAGGATCACGTCTAAAGTGGCCGCTTATTAAGAGAGCTTGAAGTCTACGAGAATGATCTTAGAAGAGACTAGGAGATCATCGAGGTGGAAAGCTTTCCAAGTCATTTTGCCCAACCTCTTCTAGATAATAATACAAATTGTCTCCTGATAAAGGGGACTACTTGTGGTTGAAAGGTTGGGATTGAGAGAGCTACCTCATGTGCTAGGACTTGTTATGGTGGTAAGGCTTGATGTTGCCCTTGGGATGCCAACACGGCTTGGGTAAAGGTTTGTACATGATTGATGAGTTGTTGAAACTCTAATGGAGCAGATGTGTCAGCCATTATATGAAGGTCCGTAACACGTCTTATCCCATAGGTATCTTGATTTTCTGCTATTAATAGCGATTAGGGATGTCAAAAAATAGTTTAGAAAGAATAGTTAATAGCTTTTTAATCATTTTTCATAGACAAAGCCAATTGATGATGTTCCAAATATCCAATATACTCAAGAATGAGGTTTTTTTGTGTTTGAATGTTGAGTAATTACACGTCCACTTTAATATTCCCTTCTCTAGATTTTATGAAATTGATGGTTGGTAATAAAAGGCCTAACACCTGTAAAATAATTCTTTTTAGTGGAATTTAGAAACCCTCTAATGATAAATTCAGTGACTTTTTAATAAGAAATAGCAATAAATGAGAGAATGAGCTTTTAATTCTAGGAACAAAAGTGTTTATTCTTAGTTATGTATGGTAAATGTTCTAAAAATAAAAGTATGAAAAATTTAAAGAATAGGAAAAGTAAGTGTATTTTTTACCTATGTGGTTCAGAAGGTATATATAGCCTATGAACATTATCATGTTGCTTGAATGGAGGGGTGAGACATCATCTTCTCCTAACAGTATTAATAAGGGATAAATATCTCTTACATAATATTAATATTGATGGGAATATAGTAGATCATCAGGAAACTTTTATGCACGTAGGGATATAGATAGATGATTATTCTTTAATTTTAACATTTTATGTTAAAAAAACATAAGAACAAGCAAACAAATCCTCGTGACCCATCATGGGACCTAAAAAAATTATCAACTATATATGTGTTTGGTTTGGGATGATTCCAAACCCAAGGGTAATATGTCAGACCCACATGCATTTGGCCTCGGCGCGTAGCTGAACCAAAGATGTTGGGTTTGGTACCTTACCAGACTTATATGTACTTGAGCTTGGCGCATAGTTGAACTCAAAGGTATTGGGTCTAACATCTTGTCAAACTCACATTTACTTGAGATCAATACGTAGCTGAATCCAAGGATGTTAGATCTAGCATCTTGCTAGACCCAGATGCACTTGGGCTTGGCAAATAATTGAACCCAAGAATGTTGGACCTAGAAGTAAGCTAGGCCTATGTCATCTGGCTTGTTGCTCTACCAAGCTTAGATACTTTGGGTTATAACTCTACCTTAACCGTTTTAATCATGAGTTTTGAAACAAACATATCAAAATTACATTGATTCATTATTATTATATACTAGAAACGTGGCCCGCGCTACGTCGCGGGTCAATTTTTTTGCATAAAAAATATCAAAAAAAGTTAAGATTTAAGAGTGTTAGGTCTTACTGCAAAGCTATACCTAATAGCATTGGGTTTGTCTGTTATGCCTGACCCAAAAGTTATATTGATAATATTAATAATAATATTAAACTTGCATGACCCAAGTTTAAGTGAGTTTGATTGCAACATCAAACCCGGAGCTTTGGATATGAGTTTGGTTGCAAGGTCGTGTTATAAAAGTGTGACAATTAAAAAGAAAAAAATTTAATATTACAGAATGAAATTAAAAAAAAAAGATTAATTGAAAAGAAAAAAACAATAAAGCAAAGCATTATTTTGATAAATAGTGCTTTGTAAGGAGGGGTACAGTAAAATCCCCTCATAAGATCACAATAATCTAATGAACAGTAAACAAAACAAATCATAAAGTTTAATTCTTAATCAAATCGATATTAAAAGATGAAATTGAAAGGAAAAAAACTACTTAAAAAAAAGAAAAAAAATCTGAATCAATTAGTTTAACCCATCAAACCTGGAATTCGTGTCATGAAATTGGAAGAAAAAAGATTGATGCCTTTTAGTTATAGTTAATTACAATATTTAAAGATGAAATTGGAAGAAAAAAACCAATGAAGAAAAAGAAAAAAAAATTGAATCAACTAGGTTAACCCACCAAATTATAACCCGTCAAACCTGAGATTCGTGTCATGAGAGTGTAATAACTAAATAGAAACAAATTATCATTAATTAACTAAATTAAAAAGAAAAAAAAACCTAAAAAAACTAAAGAAGAAAAAGGAAAGAAAAAATCAGAATTAACTGGGTTAACCTGTCAAACCTAGAATCCGTGTCATGAAAGTTTGATAACTAAATAGAAAAAAAAACTTAATATTAACAAACTAAATTAAAAAAAATTAATTAAAAAGAAAAAACAACTAAACAAAAAAAAGATTAATTTAAAAGAAAAAAAAATCTGAATTAACTTGGTTAACCCTTCAAACCAGGTTAACCCATCAAACATGAGATTCGTGTCATGAAAGTTTGATAACTAAATAGAAAAAAAATTAACATTAACAAATTAAATTAAATGAAAAAATTAATTAAAAAGAAAAATCAGAAAAAAAAAACCGGGTTAACCCGTCAAACCCGGAATCTGTGTCATGAAAGTTTGATAACTAAATAGAAAAAAAATTTAACATTAACAAACTAAATTAACCATAAAAAATATTTATTAAAAAAAGCAAAAAAAATGAAAAAAAAAACTGCCCAGCCTTTTCATTATGGGTTAATTATAATATTAAAAGATGAAATTGGAAGAAAAAAACTAATGAAGAAAAAGAAAAAAAAATCTGAATCAACTGGGTTAACCTACCAGATCAGGTTAACCCGTCAAACCTGGGATTCGTGTCATGAGAGTATAATAACTAAATAGAAAAAAATTAATATTAATAAAGTAAATTAAACAAAAAAAGATTAATTAAAAAGAAATAAAACAAAGGAAAAAAACCTATATGAAGAAAAAAAACTAATGAAGAAAAAGAAAAACATTTGAATTAACTGGGTTAACTCGTCAAACCTGGGATCCATGTCATGAAAGTTTAATAATTAAATAGAAAAAAAATTAATATTAACAAACTAAATTAAAAAAAATTAATTAAAAAGAAAAAAAAAGCAAAAAGAAAGAAAAACTACTAAACAAAAAAAAGATTAATTTAAAAGAAAAAACAAAGAAAAAAAAGCCTACATGAAAAAAAAACTAATAAAAAAAATCTGAATTAACTGGGTTAATCCTTCAAACCAGGTTAATCCGTCAAACATGAGATTCATGTCATGAAAGTTTGATAACTGAATATGAAAAAAAAAAATTACAGGTTAACCCAGAATTAGCTGGGTTAACCTGTCAAATTTGAAATCCGTGTTATGAAAGTGTGATAACTAAATAGAAAAAAATTTAACATTACTAAAAAAAGTTAAACGAAAAAATTAATTAAAAAGAAAAACTAGAAAAAAAAATTCGGGCTGACCCATCAAACCGGAATCCGTGTTATAAAAGTTTAATAACTAAATAAAAAAAATTAACATTAATTAAAAAAAGTTAAATGAAAAAATTAATTAAAAAGAAAAACCAGAAAAATTTGGGTTAACCCATCAAACCTATAATATATTATGAAAGTTTGATAACTAAATAAAAAAAAAATTAATATTAACAAAAAAATAATAATAATAAAATATTCATGAATTCCACTTAGCTAGCATGTTTTTTTCTTATAATTACCTGGAGGAGGCAAGGGAGACAAGGCAAGAGGAGGTAGGTAGGTAGGTAGGTAGGTGGGTGGGTGGTGGGTTGGTGGGTACAAGTGAAACGTGATGCAAACTGTATTTTTAATATTTTTTTTTTGATAAAATTTAATATAATTTGTATGTTTTGGATCGTTTTGATGTGCTGATATCAAAAATAATTTTTAAAAAATAAAAAAAATCATGAATATGTATTTCAACACAAAAAATTATTTAAAAACCAATCAATTACCACACTGTTAAATATACACATAGAGTACTTTAGAGCTTAAAAGGAAAATGTAATGGTAGGTTAACATGAGAGAATGATAGAGAGGAGCAGAGGGGACGACTAAGAAGGGATAAAATGATTGTTTAATTGGATTAAAATTATTTTTGATATTAGTAAATTAAAATTATTAAAAAATATTAATTAAAAAAATAAAAAAAAATTTAATTTATTAGAAAATGAAATAGCTATCAGCCTATCACCCTCAATCAACTTCAAGATGCGGGCGTTTCGAGGGAGGTATTTTTCAAACAAGTAACACGCAAATACTAGTCCTCAAATAACTAGACTCAATCTAGTTGCTAAATTTGGTTGGGCTTGGCTTGGCTTGTTAATCTTCAAAATTTAATAATCTAAGTTGAGTCTATAGCTAAACCAATTAAAATATTGACTTCATAGTTAAGTTTTTAATCATTCAATTGACGTGATGCAATTCTAATTGGGTTAGCTATTTATCACAGTACAACCATTGGAAATAAGTTAAATTTAGTAGGTGATTAAAGCTTGAAATTAAAAGGTTTGTTTTTTTATGTGATTTTATATTCGAGTCTTGTATTTGCTAATATGATGGTCTTATATGATCGTTAATTTTAAAACTTGTAAGATTAGTCGAGGTGTGCGCAAGTTAGTTCGATACTTACATCAATAAAAAAAAATCTGAAAATTAATTACATCAATTTAAAAATTAAAATAAACACATCTTGTTTAACCATGTCAAATAACAAGTTTATTTTGTTGTCCTTTCTACGTGGAACATATTATTAAGATTAATTAATTAAAAAAAAAATTCTTTAAGTTTTTTTTTAGTCATCATACTACTTTTTTAATTTTAATCCTTGCACGCTGCATTGTTTTTTTATTAAAAAATTTGGCTTGAGAAATTGTTTTGCTTTGCAAGCTATGAGTTTTTCAAAATGTAATTTGTTTTGTATTTGTTTCCTTGTAATTTTAATTTAAATTAATTAAAATGAGTTAATTGAAAAAATATATTTTTATAATATCACCAAGCACTCTTTTTTGAAACCCTTCTTGATTTTTGTTTTGCTTTGCTAGCTATGAGTTTTTCAAAATGTAATTTGTTTTGTATTTGTTTCCTTGTAATTTTAATTTAAATTAATTAAAATGAGATAATTGAAAAAATATATTTTTATAATATCAGCAAGCACTCTTTTTTGAAGCCCTTCTTGATTTTTATAAAAAACTTCTTCTTAAACTTTATTGGTTGTTTTTCTTGCGCGTGTTTATTTTTATTATTATATAATTAAATAAAAATAGATTCCAAAAAATCCCCTCACTAACACATGAGGAGTGTGTTGTTCTTATATATTCACATCAAAATATTGAAATTTTTTTTTAATTAAAACTTGTTTTTAGATTATGACAAGTTGTGATTTAAGGAAATAAATATTTTGGTGAGAAAAATGCCAAAGAAAAATACATTAATAAGATAAAGGGGTTTTAACTAAAAAAGGTGTTTTATTTTAATTCATGACAAAAAAAATATTAATAAAAAAGAAGTATACTAGAATTTTATCTTCAATGGTTGCTTTTCTCAAGAAAAATAATTTTATTATTGTATAATTCAATTTAACTAGGTTGATTACTTGTGTGAGGAGTTAATCTAGATTAATTAAAATAATTATCATCTCAATTAATTTTTAGTGAGATTGAGTTTTGAACTGAATAATAAGTCAATTTGAATCCACTAAATCTAACAAGTCACGTTAAATAAATTTTAATATTATTTAATTTAAAATTCAGGCTATGAATTATATATTAATATTGATTGATTATTTATAACCCATGCTTTTACAGTGTGACAGATAGCATGGGAGTGGGTCCATGCATTTGGGATCACAGATTGAAGTCTTAATTCCCACTTCTTGTTTTTTTCAATTTTGACTTCATAAGCGTTATTATTCAGCATGAAGTTTAGAGTGTTGTTTTTTAAAATAATTTTTATTTTAAAATATATTAAAATAATATTTTTTTATTTTTTAAAAATTATTTTTAACATCATTATATCAAAATAATTTAAAAACATTAAAAATATATTAATTTTAAATTAAAAAAATTCTTTTTAAAAATACTTTCAAAATATAATATCAAACATTACCTTTAAAATCACCATGTGGCTGTCATATCTGATATCACATTCACACCTGCTGAATCTTGTGTGTAGACTTTAAAGAAAAGGAGAGGTATTGAATTAAATTTTAGATTGGGCTTGTTAGTGTTCGAGGATAAAAGATGTAAAATAAAAATGTGCTTGATTAAAACAATAATATATATATATATATAAACTTCTTTTTTAAAAATAATTTTGAAATAAATTTATATATTTTAAAAAAATAAAATTCCATCAATAAAAAAGAAGTCAGAGCCAATCATCTCCACCTCTTTCATTTTAAAACAATAAAATAAACAGTATGAAAGAAATATTCCGAAACGGCGGGCATAATAAGGTCAAGGATTTCCTTTTCCCTTTCCCTTTCCTTTTTTGTCGTCAATTTAGGACGTGTAAGCTTAGCTAAGAGCAAAAAGTCTTCGCATTAATCAATATCCCAATCACACATCTTCTTCCCATTTTTCATACATTAGGTTGCAGCAGACTGCCTACCGTGTAAAGCTGGAGAACCAAAACGTTTTTACCAAATAAATTTAAAAAAATAATATAATTTTTCTATATTTATTTAAATTATTTTAATATACTGATATAAAAAATAATATAAAAAAATAAAATAAAAATATTATTTTAATATATTTTCAAGTAAAAATTATTTTAAAAAATAACTCATGCTAGATTCTTAAACACTATCTTAATGTAAAATAGAGTAACCCAAGTATTAACTAATTATCATTTCGATTCACAAACAAAATTTATTCTCGATTGGATCCCTTGTCTATAGAGATTTACTCAATTAAATCTCTTTTTACATTTTTTATATTCAAGAATCATAAAAAAAAGGATAAATTTATTTAAAAGTGACTTCGTTTTTGTCATAAATATTAATATCAGGGATTCATTGATTAATGTTAGCTAAATTTTTTTTTTTAATTTGAGAAAACTTTACTTATCGAAAAGCGTATTTTATGGATCTAGGTAAGTGAGTAAAACCTCGGTTGTTTCAGGCTCTTATAAAAAATACATATCTTAACTTGAACTCAAGATTTACTATGCAGATTTTAAATTCTTTACCATCACACCCCACCCGACCACCCCACCCGACCGGAGAATGTTAGCTAGATTACCAAACAGAGAATCACATGATATAGGTGGGGAACACATCTGGCCTTTGTCCCAGGATATAAATCAAGCTACTCGTTTATATCCACCCATTACACGTGAGCATTAATAATAAAATGTGGCATGTATCGAGAAGTTTGGCATTGCATTTTAAACGAGGTTAGACAACTTTTTCAAAAAAAATTTATTTAAAATTAATTTTTTATATATTTTTAAATTGTTTTGGTTTGTTAGTATTATAAATAATTTTTTTTAAAAAAAATTATTTTAATATATTTTTAAATAAAAAATACTTTAAAAAACAATAATTACTATATTTTTTATAAAAAAATCTTGCGCTACTTGATGGATATTCATGCCATGTGAACTTGTTTCAATATCACAATATCCAAACCTTGTTATATGTGGTTGATGAAATTTGACAACAGACTGATAATTTGACTAATTATCAAATCTCACATTTTTTTTTAACGAATTAGAACACTTGAAAATATCCACCACCACCACCTCTCGATCAATGCTAAAAGTGTATTATATACGGAACAGTATCGAATTTTATGGTTTTTGTTCAAATTACACTGTTTTTGTACACACTTTCTGTTGATTTTAAAAAAAGAATAGCACATTTAAAAAAAAATACTAACAAACTAACATAGTTAGGCAAAGAATTAGCATAATAACAAAATTTTTACATATCATGATGAAAAACATGATATTCAAGTTTATCGCTATTCAAAAATATAATATTTTAAAAAATTATAAAATGAATTACACATGAAAAAAGAGGAGAAATGAAAGAGAAAACATTTAGTGCTATTTTTGGGTGACAAGGGCTCCAAATGAAAAAATAATTCGGCTCAAACCCGAGCTAAATGAGAGATAATTGGGTCGAAAACTAAGTCTAATAGCTCAACTAAGTTTTTCTCCATTATTGAATGAAAAAGTGAAAGCACTAGAGCATTTTTGAAGATGTTTAATGAGAAAAAGCTTAAAATAGAAGGTTTACTTCAACTCATTACTATTAAAACCTTAATTGATGAGGTCCATAACTTTACGCTATAGGAGTGGCTATATGCCCTCCCAAATCAAACTTTTCTTATAAATTTAACAAGCAATGAAGAACTATATTTATGTAAAAGAGAAGAGTATGGTCACACAAAGTCATCCTTGATTTTATAGATAGGAAAAACAAATCTACTAAAAGCTTTAAAGCCTTAAAGCATTAAAAAAGAACCAAAAGAGTTTGATTCTCAATCATGTATTGTTCCTCATGCTCCTAACTATACCTTTGAACACCATTTAGATTTACATGTTCACTGCCATCAACGGAAAATAGTTCGTGCAGCATTCCCTTTATATAAAGTGTGACCCCAACACACACAATCTAAAAAAGTATTGTCTTTTATATAAAAACAAAGGCATAATATCAAGAATTATTATGATCTAAAAAATTGATAAAAAATCTAATTGTAAGGGTTAACACTAAAAGTTTGTCAAGAAAAAGACACAAACTATACAAAAAAGAAAAGAAATCAGTGTGCTTTATGAAACATTACTCGTGATCAATGTGATCTTGGATAGGATTTTGAAAAATAGTAACTCTAGTTGAGATTAAAAAAAAAAAAAAGCTTACAAAAAGCAAGTACTAATTGTCTTGTGTCTCTTAAACTCATGGAATAAACCTATCATGTTCACACTTAAAAATAAAGAGGGGTGACTTTTTTCCTATAAGAATACCTTAATGATCACCATCGTCCTTTCTAATCTAAGAGCATAAAGGGTGCTTATAGATAATGAAAGCATGATGAACATATTCTCTAGAAAAAATGGTAGAATAGATAAACAATGACCCCTTCAAGTTGGCTCTAATAAAGACTCTTTTAATTGGGATAAGAGGATAAGGTATGCTAGTTAAGAGTGTCATAGATATACAATCACCATTGGTACTTATCCTAAATATTGCACTCTTTAGGAAACATTTATGGTGATTAAGATGGATTTGGGCTACAATACAATCATTGAAAGGCCATTTCTCTATAAAATAAATAAGGTAATTAGTAAAAAATACTTGTGCCACAAAGTTATCCACCGATAGAAACTCAACCACAATAAAAAAAAATCAAATAATTATAAAGAAATGAACCTCCACTTGTCTAAAGACCAAGAAAACTTTATGGTGGGCTAAATTGGATCCTTAAAAGAGAGACCATAATAGTTAAAAGAAGAAGTCTATAACATCTAAAAAGAATATCCACCACTAAAATTGGATCCATTTTAGCCCTTTAGCAAGAGAAAATACTTATAAAGTTTCGAGTATGACAACTCTCTAGACCTATTTATACCTAAGTTCAACATATAAAACAAATTTTTGGTTATAATGGTTTAAAATTTGTTTTATTCATCAAATTTAGGATAAATATTGGAGAATAACTCAACCGCTATTCATATTAGCTTTTATATATTGAAGAGTTATTATTATCATTAACAGTTGTTTAATACATACACAATTAATAATAACAATTGTTTAAAATAACCACTATTTTAAAACCGCAATTTTTATAAATAGTTAAGTCAAAATATATTATTTACCCAGTTGTTTTTTTTTTATTTTTTATCATGTGTTGTGAGCTTAAATCTTTTACCATTGGTAAAAGACCCAAATTCTCAGTAGCCCAAAAAATAAAAACCCTAAGTGGATGGTATATATAAGTCTTGAACGCCGCTGTGTCCTTCTTTAACCCAGAAAAAAAGGAGCTCTTCCAGGGTTTCTTTGCATCTGTGCTGCCATGGTAAAACACCCCTAACAAAATCAATCGTCTTCTCCCTCTATCTTCTGTAAGTTTTGATCTACGTACTGTATCTATTAATGCTTACATGGATGCATGTTTTTGTAACAATGGCAGGGGAAGGGAACAGGGAGTTTTGGTAAGAGGAGGAACAAGACCCACACCCTCTGTGTTAGGTGTGGCCGCCGTAGCTTCCACCTCCAGAAGAGCCGTTGCTCCGCCTGTGCTTTCCCTGCTGCCCGCAAGAGGAAATGTATGTCTTTTTTTGCTTACCTAGTCGTTGCTTCATATTGGAATCTGTATGTTTCTGGGTACATGAATGGAAGTAATTTTGCCTTTTCTTTTGCTTTCAAGTTAGTGTTTTTCTCCTTTGTTTATATCTGTACTGGCATATGCATAGGTTTATCACTGATTTGTTTGAGTAAGTTTGGGCGGCTATTGATCTGATATTTGCTTTTCCTTCTGTGTATTTGACTGCTATATGTATCTAGTCTTGCAGCGCTTAGCTGTTTATCTTGAACAACTTTTCTTTTCTGTTCTTTATATTCAAATAGGAAGTCTGTTTATGCTTGAAATATGCTAAGGGAGTTGCATCTTTGTAGTGGCATGGTTGTGAACTCTATTATCTTTTAAGTAGTAGAGTTGTGTATAGTTTGTTTGTATGTGCAGTCCATCATGTTGTATGGATGGTGGTCAAGCAAGTTTCCATTTCTGCCCACGCGTAAAGATTCAAGCTCCTTTACCTGTTTTTTTATCTGTATCAGCAATTCATTCATGTATGGTTTATGTTCATGAATTACTGGTTTATGTTCATGAATTATTGGTTTATGAATATATATATATATATATATATATAAAATTTTGAGCCGCTCCTGGTTAACTTTTAAATTTGAAACTTCTGCTTGAACTTGTACAGTTTGATCTTTAAACAAGTTGGTTGATTGTTTGTTCTTTTATTGTGGTTTTAGACAACTGGAGTGAGAAGGCAATCAGGAGGAAGACAACTGGAACTGGAAGGATGAGGTATCTCCGCAATGTTCCTCGCAGGTTCAAGAGTGGTTTCAGAGAAGGTAATGTAGCTTATTTCCTGCTCTTTATCACCGTCATTTCATAAACTGCTTTCTTTTTAGTTTAATTAATGCTATATTTGGGTTTGCACGATTCCTTTCTGTTATTTCTGACTTTGTTGGCTTGCTTTTGATCAGGCACCCAAGCAGAACCAAGGAAGAAGGGCACAGCGGCATCTGCTTAAGTTGTGAGTCATTTTTGAGCGTGTTATCAGGGTACCCTATTGTAGATTTATTTGCAATTTATGCATTGGGAAGTTTTGTTAGAACACCGTTCAATGGGTACTATTCACCTTTTTATGCTATTTAGATAATTTTTCATTTCCTTATTATGTAATTGGTTTGATTCTGAAAAGAGGATGATGCGACTGTTATTCGATTTGGTCTATGTTTTTTCAAGGAAGTTTTTGAAAATTGCTGGCTAGGTAACTGCTATTGACTACTGACTGAGACCCCATGGTGCTGTGAAATCAGAAAATCCATAGCAAGATTAGTTTTAAAATTTATTGCAATCTGTTGGTCCAAGCAATACATCCCCTCGCCAAAGATTGGATGATGTTGAGTAAACTTCATGTTCAGTAATGTATTCAAACATATAAACGCTATGTAATGGGATGAGATGATTTATTACTTTTCTTTTATTTGGCTGCAAATCTATTAGTAATGTAATGAAGGAGGTTTTGCAGAGGTTTCTTTCTGTAATTTTTCGATACAAATATCCATCGTTTTATTTATAAATTAATACTTCATTGAATATTCTTTTCCATGTATTTTATGAGAATCACAGTTTAAATCTTATGTTGAAATTTTTTGCAATTAAGTCCTTGTCTAATTGTCCTTTAATCATGTAATGGTTCGTTACATGACTTTTGTTATATGATGCTTGTAATGTTATGAGTCCCTATTATCTCAATCTTTCATTATATTGTAAGATTTTAGAAATTGAACCAATCATAAGAATCTAGTATATATCAAACCAATCATGGAGTTATAGCTGCAATCTGTCATTATACAAGGAGGCGTTTCACTGGATCAAGAGCAGAGAGATCTATAAAGAAGGGAAAGAAAACGGGTAGGCATGAATCATTGTGTACATTACTAATTTCATGATTTAGCTACAATATCCTCAAAATTGACAAGACAAGAGTCTAACTAAGCACCACAACTGTTGATCAATTCGACCATCTTTTGATACTATCGATCACCAGGTGGGACAATGTTTTCAGTTGCAAAAATTGAAAACAGAAACTTGTTCTCAAAGAATATGATACATACCTGAAGAAAACAAGAAAGACTCGTGTACTTGGCCTTGGCATATGATTAACTTAACTAATTGGGTTTAAACTCGCCAAATTTATGCTTCTCTTCACGCAACTGCCTGAAAACAGAATCCAGTTCTGGAAATGCAGTCAAAAGCAGCAGCTCAAGGAGATCAAAAACCAGTTGCTTCGTACAAACTGATGACTGCGCAGGGAAAAGGAAAAACATTGAAGCTCAGTAACATCATCTGTACACAAATGATAGGTGTGCCAAGAAATATTCAACAGAGTATGGAGAACAATATATGTGCAAGGCATACACGAGAAATGCTATTCTTCTTTCAGGGTCACAAATTAACAGCCAGAATGATGGGTGTTGATCTGTTCACTGGTGCTACACTTACCCAGATCGTTGATGCACTAAAAGCTTTCATTCTTCAGTTCACTAAACCGAGTTGTCTCAATGGCTTGCCTCCCTCGACCACTGTTTATTTGACAAGCCTTGTTAAATGTTCTGAAGGAGGCATGTCAAGCCATGGAGAAATACAAAACGGGCTGACACAGTAACATCAAACAACAAACCCAGATCATCAATGCATCAAAAGCAAAATGCCCGTTCACTAAACTGAGCAGTCTCAGTGCCTTCCCTTCCTCATTAACCACCATTTATTTCGCAAGACTTGTTGGCTCTTCTGAATGATGCACCTTAAACCAAGGGAGAAAGAAAAAAATGGATGCTGACAAACAACATCCAGCGACAATACAGAAAGATGAAGTCCCCCACCCCCCCATACCCCTTCTCTCTATCTCTCTCTATCAATTTCCATTTGAGAGGGTTAAATGCATGTGACACAAAATAATCTATAATCAGCTGCAACTTTTATGCTTTATGTCAAAGTTTGGATTTTAATCTCAAGAAAGATAAAATACCTGAAGAAAGAAGTAGAGATCTTTTGCACGTTGTTCATACTCCTTTCGACCAACAAGGCCCACAACAGCAGCTGGTGCGTTGTCTGCATTCCCAAACAGGGTTTATTGAGGCATGGAAGATTCGCCACAGGAATTTAAAAATAATAGTTCAGTAATGCAGAAATAAAGAATGAATGCGTAGGAAAAATGACATTACCAATCATCAGCTCATATACAAATTTAGCTCGTCGAACTGCATCCTGTTGTTGCTGCTCATCATTCAATCTAGGTGAAGAGACTTCCATGGGTTGCTGGCCATGAGGGGAAATCAATTTAGGAGAAGACACTTCCGTGGGTTGCTGGGGTGGTGGCCGTCTCTTTGGATGTTTGGTGATGAATATTCCATCAGGCCAAAGTATCTATTTAATAACAAGGAAGCTAACATCAGGATAATACACAAGCATCTCAATCTTCTTTCTAAAGCCTCCTACACAATCAAAGACAATCTAAAGGACAAGTTAATCTACTTCAGCATATTCTCAGATTAGTGTAGTTCATTCCAGCTGCTGAAAAACAGGGAGAACAGAAAAGAAAAGGTTCCCCCCACTTAACTCCTAATATCTCCCTCCATCCCTACCTATCTCACTCACCCTATCTCACTCAGCATTACTGAAAAGCAGTTCAGATGGACCATCTTTAAAATATGCCATATGCCACATTATCTCACCCTTTTTTGTTAGCAAAAGGATGGATTATATGGAGATTGAAGTTCAATGGTGGGGGTAGAAATAATAGACATGATTTCACACCACCCAAATTACTCATCCAACGATCCAATCTATCAGTTCTGTTACCAACCATTTCAATAAAAATACTACAGCATTTCAATACCAATCTATGCTGCCATGTATTATTGAAGGTTTAGCAAATTGTCAAAAATAGAAGAAACTGAAAAGCTTTAAAGATTACCTGCTCAACCCGCTTGATCCCTGATGCAACAACTGAACCCCTACGCAGAAGCTGGATTTTCTCTATCAACCAATCATCTAAAGCATCGCCCATTCCTAGTTGTAGTATCTGTTTGGCCACCCAAAAAGCCTGCCTCCTGCAATGCACAAATCAATGCCAGCAGCATATCCTCCCCAGTCACAGTGGGGTGTCATTTTGTTGACAAAAGATAGCTTGCATAAAGAGACAAGGCAACCACCACAACTCTACATAGCCATATATTGAATACCTGATCCATCCACCATCTTGTAGCTGGAAAATGACATCTACCAAGTCAAGTATAGGAACAGTCAAATTTGGTGGCACCCACTGCAAGCAATAAACTTAGTAAGACAACCTTTTATTTTTAAGGTAAACCTGCAATCCAGCCCAATTCTTCCAATTCTTAACCCACTTTAATCACCTCTGTAGGGAGCATGTGATCACTAGCAGTATCATGAATAGACACAGACATCTCTTCTAAGCTATCACCCACTCTTACATTCTCCTCTAAATTTCTAGCAGATGATACATTCTTTTGCATATCTGAATCACTTCCTGGATCCTTCAATGATCTTCCAGATTCTTTAATAGACTTCACCGGAGAACGAGGCGTGTCTTTTGAAATCATTCGGGCCCCAACTGCCCCAAGATTATGCTTTGTCTGCAATATAGATTCCTTGCACTCTGCACTCAATTGCTCCTTCCTAGCGGATAAGTAATTGATTGCAGGGCCAATAAAATTTGAAACCCTTTTACTCTTTTCAGAGGGCTTGTCATCCAGGTCAACTAGAAAGTTCCAAGACATATGAAATGAGAGGAAAGATCAAAATAAAGAAATGAAAATCAAAATAATAGATAGCATTCTAAATTGAACAATCTTCACCTGATAATGTTTCGATGATAGAAAACGAATTAGAGAACACATACGTCTGCATGAAACCAAATATATAAAAACTGAATAGTATAGGAAAAATATCAGAAAAAAACACTATTTCCTTCACAAAAAAAAAGGAAGAAATAAAAATCCATTAACAAGACAGCAGAAAATATGAAACCTGAGAATCAACACTAAGAAAGTCCCAGACTTCAATGGATCCTGAAATTGTTGGAAGTAGCAAGAGCTTCTGGAAAACAGCAACATGCTAGGTTAGGTATAGAATTAAGGCATGGTAAAATGAAGTAGCATAATGAAATTTCTAAATACAGAAACAATGGAGTTATTTCTCACTAGGCACACTCATCTAATGGCAAACTTTAAAATAATATGATTTGGAATTTTGGTTGTGTGGTACTAGATTAGCCATGTAAATGCATTCTCGTGGTAAGCACACTCATATATAATGGTTGTAAATTGAGAAATGCTAAATTTCCATGCACAATACTTTTTATGTTTACTAATTTTATGTTTGCATGTGTGTGTTACTTTACAGCATAATACTGTAGTCCACCAGTACTTAGCAGCCAAACACTGGTACAAATCTGTTAAGTACTGGAATTGTAGCTGCAAAATCAAGCTGGAACTCCATTGACAGCCACAATTACAGCTTATCAAAGAGCTAAAGTTGATATCAAACTCACAGAACAAAAAAAGTGAGATTAAATGTTTGACCTTTAGATATATATCAAGCAATTTACACCGCTCTTGTATGACAGGCACGTCTAAGCCTGTAGAGAGAAAATGCTTAGGTGGCAAATGAAGACTATATTCCGGATACTCTTTGAGACGTCTATGTAACTCCTCGAAATGTCGAAACCTGTTGGCAGAAAAGTTCAGTTACATGAGCTGTATAACTTTATGAGAGAATATTACAAAGATCATGCGTTCACCATGTTTTTGAGGACATTGGAAAGATAATATATTCATGGAAGATGCTTATTACAGAACACATCAACAGGAGATGAAACAAGAAATTTGAGACAGAAATCCATAGCACCTTCTTTTGATCGACCAACTATTATTATTTACATCTGTAACAGATATGGAATAAACAGCAAATGTTTTAGAGCCACTCTTAACAATATTTGCACCCAAAACCTGCAACAGCAAGAGGGTTTACATCCTTTATCACTAAATTAGAAGATGAAAGGTCAAGCAGTTGAGCAGAGAGAAGTAACGAGCTTTTAAGTGGAGTACCTCGCATCTCAACTTATAAATTGAGTCCACCATTAATGAATGTTTAAAAGAATTAACATTTGAAGTGTGGTTTTCAGGAATAGAAACAGATGTTGCAGATGAACATGCAGTTGCTCCACTGTAAACTCTATCTAAACTTTCAGAATCGTCACTGAAATCATCAGCTTTAGTATGTCCTTTTAAACTAAGTACATCCTGTCCATCTCCAGACAAGAAGCTTTTTCTCTCAATCTCTTGCCAAACATGTACCTTCTGAGTGCTTGGCCTTGACCTTTTACTGCCAGACTGGTGTCTAGATAATCTTTGATAGTGAGCAAGCCCCCTACCAGTCTTCTTTTCCCTGTGGCCATCAGGATTTTCAAGTGGATGATGAATGTGGGAAACAGCCAGGTTTCTGTTAGTTTTACCATCCCAGACTTTAGTTCCTGGAGAATCAAGTCCGGTTACACTGTTCGCATCTTCCTCTTCAGAAGTATAAGAGCTAGTGCTACCTGATTCAATCTCATCTACACGCA
Organism: Populus nigra; assembly: GCF_951802175.1. Lineage (NCBI taxonomy): Eukaryota > Viridiplantae > Streptophyta > Magnoliopsida > Malpighiales > Salicaceae > Populus > Populus nigra. Next base: position 8,015,204 of record NC_084859.1, read on the forward strand.
TGAGGCTCCGTATGCCATCTTTGTGTGAACTAAATAGTGGATGGTTTGACATATTCTGATCTGTATGATGCAGAGGGTTTTCTACTGTAGATTGCTCGGTACCCACAGACTGGGCGTTGTGGGCCAGAGGGGCATCGGGTTTGGTTACACCATCCTTCTTGGAATTAGATGCCCTCTTTGAATGATCTGATGTAACATACTTACTCACTGAAGAATTCTGAGGGACTTGCTCTATCAATCGATTTTCCCCTTCTTTCTTTCTATAGTTTCTCCCTTTTGTCCACATGTTTTCAAAATTTTCTGGAGCAAGGACTGCAGTCTTTCTGCGAGATATCATATCCAACCTCTCACCCCATTCTCCTCCTGAAAAATGTCGTTGGATTCCTTCTTCATTAATAATCTGGGAATTCATGGGCAGCGAGCTCCATGTGCGGGAAGATTGGGTATCAATGTAAAGTAATGGATCTTTTGAGATATGGCTTCCAATCACTTTATCTTTTTCAGGGGCATCCGGTCCACCTCTGCATTGGTCGGTTTTTAACTGCACAAGTTCAACCCCAGTATCAGTAGGATCTAAAAACCTCGAAAAATGATTGGATGAGATCCTTGAAGACCCATTTGGTTTGAAATGAGATGTCTCTTGTGCTTCAGCAACTCTTTGATTAGCCTTAGAAATGACAACACTTTCAATCCTTTCGTTTATGAACCTGAAAAAGAAAGAAAAAATGAAAGAAAGGGAAAATGACAGCACAAAAATATAAAACGAAGCAGAATGAAAGACTACCTTGGGCTAGCTAAGTTTAACACTGGTCGCATTACCGCACAAGCAAGAAGTTCCCTAACAACATAACGGAAAAAAGAGCACTGCAGATCTGCTGGCTTGAATGTAAAAGAAATGAGACCATCCATCAGATGCTGCAAAACCTGAGAATAAGTGATAGAGGTTGTCACTAAACTTGCAATCCTTACCATTAGAGGCAACAGCTGTAGATTAGATGACTTAACAGATTTAATGAACAAAGAAATAACCAAATCAACCTTGTGCTCAGCTTCAGTAGAAAATAAAGCAGGGTGCAATTTGTTCTCAGCAGCCAGGACATGTCTTAGTTCCTTGTCTCGCTGTTCAATGGTAAGCACACTAGACTGTCGCTTTTCCATCTTTGCTTGAATTGCACGAAAAAGCTCCAAGTGGGTGCAGATGAGATTAATAAAATCCCTGTGTCACCCGAGATGATTAGTGACAAAGCAAATAACCTTGAAGACAAGTAAGAGAAAAGTGTGGAGAAAAAGAACTGCAACCTTGTCAGTAGATCAATAAGATTTACATTTCTCATGCGACTTGAAAATTCCCCAAGAACACCATTCATTATCTGCACCAGTTCTTCCGGACCTTCTTTATCAGGGGTTAAGCGAGAGTACCATAGATCTGTCACCCACTCAGAGACTAGACGTCTAGTGAAATGATCTATTGCATCCTCAACAACAGGTGAATTCACTTTCCTTCTCCAATCGGACTTTTCAACAACCCTGGTAAATTCAAGAGATTTGTTTTGTGACAGTGTGCTTGATGTTGTGGAGGCTGGTTTGTTGTTATATACAGCAGCTTTCTTACGCATTTCATAATCCAGGGAAAAGTAGCGAAGGAGAATGATCAAGGAAGCAGCAGCAGGCAAGTTGACCCAAACTGAGGCACTTGTTACTGAAAAAGGTAACTGAGTGTAAGTTACAATTAAAGACAAGCATACAAGAAGGCATTGCTTTGAGAGAGAAAGAGAGAGAGAGAGAGAGTACATTAATGTACAAACAGCCAGAAAATAACTAACCAGAATTTCATGCTCTCAACCCATACAAATCAAATCTTTTAGTTTTAACTGCTGAAAGTAGCAACCATTCATGTAGTGCAAATGTTCTCTATGAATGCATGCATAAAAGAGTGAAATTTCCCCCGTAAGACTCTCTGTTTGTAGGAAAGCAACTGTATACACCAAAGTATAACAGAATTTACAGACCTTAATTGCTCTGGTCATGCTACTTCCTCCATAATGTTTATAAATAATTCACCATGGGCTTTTCTTCATCCAATGCTTCTACACTGTCATGTATTTTTGGTCCATATGAAGGCTCAAACTCAAGTTGAAGGAAATGGGGAGTGGGAAAGGGCAGGAACTCAATTGAGCTAGTGCTTATTGGCCATCTTTGCTTTTCACAATGAAACAAAGTCTCATGGCAGCCTCTACATTTTTGCTCTGTTCCTGCTGGTAATTAATTAAATATGCACAAATTTTGTTGAAAATGTCATTGCAGATTGTTCACAATCAACATGCCTCAATGCAAAAATGAAGGTTACCATCAAACTACAAAGTCATTGATCTACTCCATTTTGAAACCTTAATTTATGGTTACTATCGGCATTCATTAGCAGAATATCATTGTTTTTTTTCTTTCTTTTTGACATGATTCCCTTGGGACATAAAGAAAGAAAAGAAAAGAAAAATTCCTTAATATATTAAAACAAAAGACACTCTCTTACCACGTCATTATTTTCAAGCATTTCAGAAGAAATAAGCATGTAAAACATAAACATAGAGACATCACAAATTATAGAATCGTTCCAATCCAACATTGAGAAGATAGCAAATCAGAACACATACATTCCCATGTTATTTATCTGGATATGTCATGGTGTATATATATTCAAGAACCGCGTCATATCATTTTTGAAAGCATAAAATGTTTTCCCCTCTACAATTACCCTTTCTCACTAATTCCGTTCCTCCCTTCACCGACCCCATTGATCGTCCAACCGCTACGTCTAAGCCACATAACACACACACACACCAACAGCAACAATACCAGAGAAGAGTGAAGGTGCCATCTCAAACACAGATATTAACCTTATTAAGATAACAATCCTTATCAGAACTGGCAACGCTACTCTCCAGCATTCAATTTCCCAATGCTAACTTTCCTATATTATCAACGTTTTGCTCATCTATAAATCTGATTAAAAAGGCAAGGAAAAATAAAACAAAACAAGACTATTAGCTTACATTTTGGCTATATTAATTAATTAAGTCAGTCTCAATTCAGATACAATCACAGAATAAAAGAAGACAAAAAAACGAAAAAGCAAAACGAGGGAGAGAGAGGAACTTACAGGACATGAGATAAGATAATCCAACAACACAAATAACCAACATAACAATCCTCTTCTTGGCTTCCTCCACTATGTCCCGTACAATCACCTGCCTTTGCGTGCTCATTCTCGCATTCATCAAACAATTAAAAAGAAAGGGAAGCAGATTCAAATCCAAATCTCGATCACTCTATACATTTCTCTCTATCATTTCCTCAATCGACCTGATCAAAGAATGTGAAGCAGAAAACAAGTAAATTAAAAAATGTGGAGAATCGAAGAAAACCTGATTATCCATTTCTCCTAATTTAATTGATAGAGAAGCTCAACGCGGGGATCGTTGAGATTGATTATCCATCAATCTATACGGTTTTTTTCTCTTTTCCATTTTTCTTTATTTTGAGTTGCGTGCGCAATGTGCATGTGAGATTTCTTTTCCGTCACTCAGTGAGTCACGAATCAGAAGCTCCTCTCAACTAACTGAGATTGATTGACCCTCTCTGATTATGATTTTTATAAAAGTTGATTTTTTAATTTTTAAAAATTAAAAAAGACCTTAAATATTTAAGAATTAATTATCTTCAATCAATTTTTATTTTATAGTAGTAATTAGTTAATATTTAATAACTCTAAATATTTTTTTTTAAATCAATTAAATTTTTTTTATTTTAAATATATTAAATCTTATCTTAATTAAATTATTAATTTAGGATTTCTATTCACTAAAAAAAACTATGCAATATTGTTATTATTCTTTTCAAAAAAAGATTTATTTTTTCACGTAATTCATTTAGTTTTTTTAAAGAAAATATTTAATTCTTTAATTTAAGTTATGTCCTTATGATAATTTTAATTTAAAAAACTTTACTATAGTATGATGTGTTAATCTCACATAATAATGCAGCAAACATAAAAGGAGCAACTACACTAAGATTTTTTTTGTTTGTTTTTATTTATTTAGAAATGTATAGCTGCAGTTTAAAATATTTTTTATTTAAAAATATATTAAAATAATATTTTTTTTATTTTTAAAAATTTATTTTTAATATCAATACATTAAAATAAATATATTTCCAAACCTACTCATAATTAATGGCTAAACCTCATCCTTGAGAAATCTGGCATGTACTAGGAGTGCCGGTAGCGAGCTTGACTAGAGTAGATTCAAAGAAAAAAACCTATTCGATAATAACCGATTTTTGAAGAATTTGAACAAAGTTTACTTATGTTATGTTTGTTTTTCCTCCTCCCTATGCTGACTAGTTTTTGGTTTTATTATAAAAAAAAATAAAATAAAATAAAAGGCATTATAGAGAAACATGGTGGCCTAAGAGTCCAATTTAATGAATTCTTTTTCCCAAAAAAAAAAAAACTTGAATTGGCTTTCAATGATAAAAGAGTATTTTCTATGATATATATTTGATATTATAAAATTGATTCGAGTTATAAGAGTTTTTTTATATTTTTTTAACACTATAAAATAATATAATTGCTTTTAAAAGTAAAAATTTACTTAACTGATTGGATTGGAAAAGACTTTGATGTCATTTTATTTTATTTATTAAAAAAAAACAATAAATTAACCTTGTTGCCCTGAAGATAATTATTGTAAGGCGAGCTTTTATGGGGTTATCTATTTTTTTCATATATTTTTTTAATTATTATTAAATTGATCAAAGACAATTTAGTACTTTGATAAATATAAGATTATATATAAAATAAAATTGATTGGGACGTGTTGCGCATACGCTAGCAAGTAGGCGACGCATAAGCCACTATCAGATCACTGAAAGCCACCTTCCATGACAGTGTTTGATTCGTCAAGGCATCCCCTTCCTGAAGGGATGACATGTGTTGCTAAAGGGGCTTTGATTTGACACCAAAAACCTCTTTTTTTCTTTCTTTTCTCTTTCCTCCTTGATTTTCAGGTTTGCCCTCTATAACCAAGATAGGCTATGGTCAGTTTTTTTTTTCTTTTTTTCGTTGTCAATCTTTTTTAATAAGTTTATTTATCACCGTTGTATTTTTTTATTATTATCAAAATTATGCAAGCTTATTATATGTTGTTCAAGGATTAAGGCAAATTAACACCTGAGAGGGGGGTAAATTAGACGTATCACTAAATTTTACACTTATGACAGATTACTTCAAGTCAATATAATAACCAACAATATAATTTAAAGTACTTAAAGTAAGGAGTTAAGGAAGATAATTTGCAAAATGATTTTAACGTGATTCGACAAACCTACATCCACACCTCAAGTACTAAACCGTATTCAAGTATTGTATTCCTTCATTAGTCCAGTCTCAAGAGTACAATCCCACTTGATGAATTCTCACTTAGCTTTTTACACCACTTGAAGAAAATATTTCTTCAAGATTTATTTCTTTGGTGAAATTCCCTCACCAAACTAAGAGTTTTTACCTAACTCTTAAAGGTTTACAAATATTTTGTTTTCATAACAAACTTTCTCAATAGAATGAATATTATAATTTGAAGTTCTAATATTTCTATACCTCATTAGATAACACTTATAAGATATGAAGGTGTTTAAGTGTAGTAACAATGAGATTGAATACTTTTATGTTAGAATATGAAGGTTTAATAGCATAAACTAGAATATGATCAATGATTGATGATTTTGATGTTGATTTACTTTTAGAATAGCGTGTATATCATATATGTTAAGATTCTCATCCTAATTTTGCAATTAGTGTGTGTGTGTGTGTGTGTGTGTTTTTAAGAAAAAATAGTTGTTACAATCCCACTAATAGGTCAATCGATTCAAATTAATTAAGCCAATCGGTTGACCAATTCCTGCAAAATTTCCAAGTGTTCATTCTGATGAATAAACAGTCGACTGGTTCATGCAGAATCTCAGATCTAATAGTTTAACCTAGGTGAATTTTTAGAACCGTATAACTTAGATTTTATTAGATTATTATCAATTCTTTAATGCATACAGAGTGAAGTGTGTGAGTTCATTTTAATTGTGCTATCAAGTAATGTATAAATATTTACATTTAAACATGAACATTTATTCTAAGTCTTCATCTTGCTCTCCTTTTGAACTTCTAAATTAAGTTCTTTACATAATCTATTATGCTTATTGATATATTCTTCGTATAAAACCTATTTAAAGTTTATTCTCAATTAAACATATTATTTCTATTTTATTGTTATCATCAAAATATATAAAAATATGAATTTATGACTCTAAAGGTCAACATATTGAACTCAATCAAGTTAATGACCCAAGTCTTGATTTTTATTTTTTTTTTGCTTCTTTGGGAACATTTGTGTCTTTTTAACATCTTTTTTTTATGGTGGAAAAAATTTAAGTTAGCCTGCGGCATAGCGTGAGCTACCTATCTAGTTCAAACTAAGCACCTGTAGGTGTTGCCATAGAACACCATGCTCCAACGTCAGTTTACTTTTGTTTTTTTTATATCCTTTCAATTTTTATTTTTTTTAATCAAATCTCGCTCTTTTAAATCTTATACACTTATTTCACTCCTATCTTTGCCTACTCTTTTTCTCTAACTTTTTTTGTTAGACCTATAGTTTAGAATTTGAGCTAAATAAGGTTTTGGCATATTAAATTGTCATATGAAACATATAAGCAAAAAAATTGAAGAGATGACGGAAGTAGAAAAGGAATAATATGTCATTAAAAGCCAAACTATTTCACTAAATGTAAGCCATTTGTGTCAAAACCTCACTACCCTATGTATCAAAACTTGGAGGTTGTTTAGTTGTAAAGAATAATTTTTTATTTTCATCTTTAATTTAATTTTTATCAAAACCAGTGGAGAATGTAGAACATATATTCATTTGGTGAATCTAGAAAATGATTTTCCACTTAAAAAATTGAAAAATATGTTAAAAAACAAATATTGGTTAGCAACATCTGAGATGGATGATCGGGTTGGAACAATGCATATAAATATATTTAGTGGTTTTGTGAAGGATGACCAGAATAAAACAAAACAAAATAATTTTGGCAAATGAATTACCCTCTCTAAAATAGCAAAATGATTCATCATTTCTTTTATGTTAAATCTAGTCTCCATGATGTCAAATTTAGTCCTTATTTATTTGATTGCTATTTTTAGCAGTAATTATAGTTTGATTTTGTAAAATTAATGCTCAATAAATTAGAAAATGTTGTTTGAGATAATGAAAGCATAAGACAATGCAAGGTTGAAGAGACATTAGAAAGAAAGAGATGAAAATGTAACATAGAAGAAAGATCCAATCAACTATTGATTGCAAGAGTTACCCACAATGTTTTTATTTTCATTTTTATTGATCCTTTAAATTTTTTTAGTCACTTTAGTTTTTTTCTCAATATGTTCCTTTTGTATTAAGTTGATTTGGGATAAAGTTGGATGATTTGTTTTGGATGGCTTGACATGGGGTTCTCGTGATGTCAATAATAAATTTCAACATTAATTTAATATTCAATTTAGCAAAATAAATTTAATTTTATTGATTTGAAATAATAGAAACGTTAAGGATTGAATCAGAAACTAGAACAAATATCTAGCCATGTTTTTTTTCACTATGCATTGAGGGCTTTTTTTTTAGTCCAAAAAGTTTTTGTTTTTGTTTTTTCATTTTTGGTCCTTGGTTCTTGAATTTTTATGTTTTTCTTTTAAATATTTGGTTTGCATTGGAGTCCTTCAATTTAACTAATGACAGGAGAGTAACAAAAAATATCACCGAGAAACAAAGGAGTAGAGAGTAACCAAGGGTTTTCCATAATCCGACCACCAAAATAGCTATTTTTTTTATGTTAAGGGGTTCCATTTAGTAATAGAAACTCAATTGTAGTGTTTTTAACCCTTTATCTTGGAGTGAAATGTAGAATGAGCCTCTAGATGTTTTTTGAATTTTAGTTACTTTTTTATTTTTAGGAGATTAAAGGCTAGTTTGAGCTTATTAATTGGCTCATTGAGTGTTTGAGGTGTTTTTTACGAGAAAAAGGGTTGAAAATTGGGTTTTGTTTGTTGAATGCGTCTGAACTTGACTTTCTGATCATTTGAGGTGATCGGTGATCATACTAGAAGGTGATGCGCCTTCTATCACTACGCATAATGCATCATCTCATTTGTTTTTTTTTCCTTCAAGTAAAAAGATGGGCGGATGACGTGATTGCAAGCCCATCGTGACTCTATTTATAAATGTCTTTGATTTTTTTTCTTTTTAATTTGGATTCATTAAAATTAAATTATCTAAAATATATTCATGATATTATTTCATTATATATGGTTCATATTTTCCTTCTTTTTTTTATCATGTCATTTTTTTAATAATATTAGCAAGCTCTCTTTCTACACAATCCTTCAAGATTTTTTTTTTGTTGTTGTCTTTCCTCCACATGCCTTCAAAAAAAGATTAAGAAAATCCTCACGACAATATGCAAATGGTGTGTTATTCTTTTTTTTTTTTAATATGCTCACATTGAAATTATCAAAACTTTTTTTATTAGAAAAAATGGAGAGATGCCTTTTTAACCCTTAGTTCAATTATGTTGATTTTATTTTATATCTATTCTAATTGCTTACAATATTTATTGAATTAAGAACTCGAGTCAACAAAATCTTTTTTTGTTTAAGATAAATATATTAACAAGAGAATTAAAAAGTATATGATAAAGATATTATTTTTAATTTGATTTAGATTATTACTTTCCTTAAAAACAAAATTTTATTGTTATACACTTCAAAAAAACAATTAAAAGTTTCATGCATCGTTAGATCAAATATCTTAAAATGCATTTTTCTCTTAGCTTCATGATTCAATTTTTTATTAGCATTAAAGTTTTTTTAACATTTTCTAGAACATATAATATTTTATTTATTATATTAAACACACACAACAACGTTGTAGCTCAGAATTAAAGTTTTTCTTGACCTATAATATACCCGCACTTTTTTTTGTTGAAAAAATATTTTTATCAAGCTCACAGCAAAACAAAGGCACTCTATCTAATATATATACTATTATGCATTCACCCTTTAATTTATAGCATAGTTGTCAAACTCACTTAGAGATTGACCCGGAAAAAGCTTAGGTCCCTAGGTTAACCTAGTGAGACAATGACATACTACATTAAAAGAGATTTAATATGTTGAATTTAAGTGTGCCTCAATTTCAATGTAATTTTAATTAATGAAAAAAGTAAAAATCTAAAGACTTAAAATTTTAAATGAACAAATATATTAAACTTAAAGTCTCAAATATTCAAATGATAACCACCACAATCCATAATTAAAAAACATAAGTCCCTTCACTTTAAGTAATATTGTTGTTAATTTTTGTTGGTTTATAGTTCACTCGATCAAGTTTGGCTAGGTCACTTGAATAATTAAAAACCTAATCTAGTCGAACAAGTTTTGTGAGGTCATAGTCGGTTCAACTAGCAACCTCGTTTTGGCTTAGGCTTTAAGCCTTGGATTTTTTTTAATCAACCTTCAAATTAGGTCGAGTTTTACAATTATGTTATATAGGTGGTAGTGTTAGAATGAAGTTAGTATCTTATTTTATATAGGATGTAATGTTGGAGTGAAACACCAAGGTCATGTTCATAAGTAGAAACATATCTATTTTCTAAATCTAAAAACACATCTCTATATAAAATGAAAATTAGGATTTTGTGTTTAATTATGATTTTTTTTATTTAAAGAATTCAAAAACACACTTTTCCAACTCTCTCACTTATAACTAGACTTTGAATAATATATATATATATATATATATATATATATATATATATATATATATAAAGACGAGGACAAAATTGGTGTGGAAGCTAAACATGAGAGAGAGAGAAAGAAAAGAAATGGATGCCAAAGTTATATTAAAGCTTCAATTAATACATGCACAACATCACCAGAAAGATCTCGACGATATGATTTCATAAATACCAAGGAAAGCTATAATTAAAGCTAGGGGTGATCCACACGCACTATCAAAAAGGTGGGCATGACCTAATACTACATGCATTAGCCAAAATCTTCTTTCTTCCATTCTAGTTCTATCCCTGCCCCTTTTTTTAGTTATTCTTTTAGTCCTCCAAATTGGTTGACCATGTCAAGTTAAGCTGTTTGAGTTAAATCCCAAATGAACTAACCATGTCAGGTCATGTTGTTTAGGTTAAACCCAAATAGGCTAACCATTTAACCAATCACATCCTTTTTTTCCTCTTCTGATTTGACCCTGAAAAAACTATTTAGGCCTCAATCAGTACCTTAGGAATTCTTATTTACTAACACATACCACAATGTAAAGTGACGAGTTCATAGGCATTTTATATGGTGATTTATACTCTTTGACTTGTTTATTATTAGTATGATGCCTACCTCTATCCACTAACATCAATTTCTACCAGCATGTCACCTCTATGAACACCTACCAATCACTAACCTCTCCACAATAGCAAGTAATACACCACAATCAATCGTAAGCACCAACCTCTCCACCAATTATACAAACAACTCACACAAGGTACTACAACTCTACTCACCACAAATGCTTACAACATCATCCTTCATACTCTATGAGGTAAATTAACATGACCAGGATCTATAAAAACCTATCTCGAGTCCCTATGTAATGACTCGAGATTTCTTATCATTTCATGATCGAAATTGATTGTAATTTTTTTTTGTAAGCCCTTTCATCCTCGATATTTCTTACGATAGTATTAAAAAAATTTGTAAATCAACATCCTCATAAAATGAGTACTTAATACACATACCCATAAGAGTATATTTACATATTCATAAGTTTACTTTACATCATATTAATATATTCATAAGTTCGCATTCTTGTTCTGACCTCGTTATCATCACTAGTTTATATAAAAGTGTCGAACGACAATTACACAACTAATGCATTCGTTCATACAAAATACATAACACCTTACAACATGCGAATATATAATTTATTCTAAAACATGGGGACCTGTGGAACAGAATTTCCTATGCACCTTATTGGTGTGACGTTACTATTACAGTACAAAAATGAATATAAGAATTATAAACAATTCAAAATATGATGATAAATAACTAAAAGAAGAATAACATTACTTTCCGTTTATAGCTTAAATAAGTATAATCTTTTCATTACTCTTTATAATACATAATACCAACCCTTATTATTTCTTCAACTATATTATCATTCCTCACAAGTCCCAACCTCTCCGTAAGAGTGGTAGGGACGGAGTCAAGCACAAAAACTGAGGAGAAAAAAGAGAGAAGAGAAAAGAAAAAAAAAATGGGTCGTTGAAGCCATACTAGTACCTCATCATGTCATTTTATAAAGATTTTTTTGTAGAGACGATTCCAACAATATCAAAAAAAGATACCATTGGATCTCGAAGGAAGTTGCATGTGACGCCATGGTGCGACATCCTCCTTAATTTTGATCATTTGACTTTGAATCTTGCCTTTCCTCAATAAATTTTTTAAATTAGTTATCAATTTATCCTATAAGGATGTAATAGAAAAAAAAAAGACAAAAAAAGTTATGTGCCAAGAGCTAAGAATGGTAATGTGAACAGTAATTTCAGCACGCCAAATTATAGTTAATTAATGATATATACTATCTTAAAATTCCACTTAAATGCTGAAACAGCAAGACTAGTTTTCCTAAATCACTGAAAAGTAATAACAAAAAAAACCTCATTTTCCTATCGGATAAAAATTTGCAGGCCTTTTCTTTCATACTGTAAATTAACCTAATTGTCTGTTAGAAAGTCAAGACAAAACGAAGTCACCACACCTTTGTTCTAACTCTGGACCATCAAGTTTCTCTTCGTGTTATTACTCTTCAATCTCCACTGCTGTTTTCGATTGATCATCGAGCTCCTTTTTTTGGTGCAACTTCTTTGTTGCGCCTTGCTGCTGGTGTTCTTATTTCTTGGATATAGACGATGTCAGTTTTGATGAGATTTTTGGACGTGGGAATTTGCCTGGAGCAAAGCATGATCATGATTTGCGACAAACTATATACAATTTGAATCCATAAGAGGTAATACAGGAGAAATATTATACATGTAAATTAAGCTTATTGTTAATTAAAAAATTATTTGACGGGAAGTGGTATTTTAAAATCAATTTATGCGTTAATTAAGGTTAAATCTTCTTTTAAAAGATCGATTTTAAAGACTCTCTTGCACATGAACTTATACATTTTTTTTACAAAAAAAAAATAGAGTTGATCTCAGCTTGAAAAATGAATTTAAGAATATTACACTCCACCGCTGCAATAGCTGGAGTTTTCTTCTGCAACAAAGAAAGGTAGTTGTATCCAAGGTTCGTTGTTGAAATTAAGATTTAACCGGTAAAATTGTATAATTTTACAAGTTACAGTATATTTAATTATTTTAAAAAATTAAAAGCTGAAAAAATCAGCATAAAGGTTGTTGAGAAGTCTTTAACAGTAGCCGCGGTGGTTATTTATTAAAATATTTTTTATTTAAAAATATATTAAAATAATATTTTTATATTTTTTAAAATTATTTTGGATATTATTGTATTAAAATGATCTAAAAAAATAAATTTAAAATAATTTTTTTAAAAGTTTTTTTAAAAATATTTATAATTTTATTATGTGAAATTATATAATTTTATAAGTCATACCATATTTATTATACGTGAAATTATTTTAAAAAATTGAAAGCTGACTTTTAAAGTTAGTTTAGGAATGTTTGAGCGCGATGATAATTGTTTTTAAAGTGTAAGTTTTTTTATAAATGTTTTAAAATAATATTTTTTATTTTAAAAAATTATTTTTAACATCAACATATCAAATCAATCTAAATATATATAAAAATAATTATTTAAAGATATTATTTTTTAAGAATATTTTTAAACCATAAAAACAAAACAAACAGATATAAAATCATTCAAAATTATATTTTATAATTGTATTTATAGTCGGGTCGTTTTTACATTTCAAAAATATTTTTAGAAAATTTAAATTTTATTTTATTTTTACTTTAAATTAATATAGTTTTAAATCATTTAGATAAGACAGTGACGTCACCATCCTTTTCCTTTCGTCTGAGGTGATTTTTACTTCTTTGATTGAGCAATTTCAAAGACCTTTTGTACTTTTGTAGTTTTCTTTCCCTTGTCTGGAACTCTCTCTCTCTCTCTCTCTATACACTATCCATGCTTTTATTGTTCTCGTTCTGAGCCCCCACAACTCTGTCCAACCTGGCTCTCACGTGCGTGAGCTCCCACCTCTTTCAGACCTGGTAAGACGCCAGCTCCACAACCTTTGTTGTATAGTTTTATTTTTGGGGATTTTTGGGGATTTTAGTTTCTAGGTAAGTCGTCTTTTGTGTCTATTTCTTATATATATATATATATATATATATATATATATATATATATATATATATATATATATATATGTGTGTGTGTGTGTGTGTGTGTGTGTGTGTGTGGGCGAGAAAACATAAATGATGTGAAATAAGAAAGAAACAGCTTCCGGCCTGGTGTGTGTATATATTGTTGCTCTTCTGGTTCCCGAAAGACTGGATTTTGGAATTGTTGCGTAGAGAGAAACTTGCTTTTCGGTGCTTACTCGTAGGGGCAAGAAAAAAACCGTATTAAATTGAATAAACTAAAAAAAATAATTAAAAAATCTAAACCGTAAATAAAAAGGAAGAGATTAAACCAATTAAAATTTTAAAAAAGTTGACCGGTTCGGTTTGGTTTCAGTTTTATAAGTATAAAAATAAAAAAACTGAATCGAACCAAATTAAAAAAAACCAAGTCAAACCTGAAAAAAACCGATCCAAACTGGAAAAACTGAGTCAAACCGGAAAAACCAAGCCAAACTGATTTGAACTGGTTTTGTCCTAAAAAACCAAACCGAACCAAAACCGGTCAGTTTGAAACAATTTCAGTTTTTTTATAAAGAATTTTAATTTAATTATTTTTTTAATAAAAACCAAATCAAATAAAAAATAATCACTCCTACTTACTTATATACTAGAGCAGCCCAAGATGGTTTTTTTTATTTAAAAAAAAAATTATTTGTGATTTTATTGTTTTACAAAATGTTTTTATGATTTGTGTTTATTTTATATTTTTTTATTTTGTGTCAAAAATACATTTTCTAATAATCTTGGTTCTATCTATTTGACTAGTAAAGAAAGGTTCTACTGGTGAATTTTTCTACTGAATGTCTTGAAATAATAATGATAAAAAAAACATCTCTTTGAAAAGATGATGAAAGTTGAAACAAAGAAAATATATCATTCATGTTTTAAAATAATATAAAACACTATTTTCTTTTATGTATATTTCTTTTATCTTGAAATACTATCTGAATACAACTTTATTATATTTTTTAATTTTTAAAATGAATTTTTGAATGTTTTGTTTAGTAAATTAAGTAATTTTTTAACATTAAATAATCTATTAACAAACCTGTTACCGTGTTTAATAAAATCCAATTTCTTTAATGATAATAATAATAATAATAATCAATCAACTAGACTGCCCCGTCAAATTGGAATTTGGTTATTGAAAATTAATAAGTGTATTGACTTTTCAAGCAAAATAAAATATATTTTAATATGGAACCTTCTATAGGTATTTTTTATTTTTAAATATTTATTCTAAAATGACGTATCCAAACTAAGACACATTAGGTATTACAGAGAGTATCGGGACCAATAAATAATTTGCCCTAAAAAGTTAAAAAAAATATACGCAACAAAGACAAGAAATTACCGAGCGAAGTTCTTTTCTGCGGAAAAAAATCCACAAAGCGACGCCGTCGCCACAGTCCAGTCTGTAATTCAGTGGGATCCACCACTCGGGTCTTCTTCTTCGCTTGTTCAGCAACCCATGATCACAAAAGAAGGAAAATTTTAGGCTGCTCTCTCTCTCTCTCTCTCCCTCACACACACACTCGCTTTAACTACAAAGAACCACTCACCAGAAACATCACCGGGGATGTCGTCTCCGGCTCCAGGAGTTTCTCCTGTCCCCAACAATTCCACCTCTCCGCCGCCAGTATCGAGCCTCACCTCTCCGCCTCCGCCTGACACAACCAACACAACTGTTTCTCAGGCACCGCCTCCGACGAACTCGAGTGGTGCTCTAGTGCCACCTCCACCGGCAGCGGCAGCGGCATCGCCAGCAGGATCATCGGGATCGAGAGCCCCGTCTTCGCCGGTACTTGCGGCGTTGATAGTAGGAGTAATATTAGGAGTGCTGGCAGGTGTGGGTATTTCTGTTTATGTGTACCGGAGGAAGAAGAGGAAGGAAGCGCAGAGATTATTGCTCGGTGGTCAACCTTCACAAGTGGCTAGCAAAGGTTTGCTTTTTTTGACTTTGAATTGCGTAGAATATAAAATTATGTGCATTTGTGTTTTTATGCTTAATTTGCTTCGTTTCTTGTCCTATTCGCTGTCCGCTTTTGATTGATTGCTTTGTAGAATTTCGTTTATGGTTTTGTTTGGATTTGCCCTTACAATAGACTCATCATGCTTGTTCTTCTGTGAATCTAGTGTCTGCTCTTTATGATTTGTGAAGCTACTATTCATCTTACTATTCAAGCCACTCTTGCCAATTACTTTCCTTGATGTTTCTATGTCGTTCTAATGCCTCCAGATGATGGCTTGCCACTGCATTGGCAGCCCAATATGGCTCCTGCTGCGGACAATAAAATTATGATGTGGCCGAAGCCCACTATTCCCCAAGGAGCTCCGCCGAATTACCAACTGCAACCGGTGCTTGGTATTTATGCTGAACAGCCTTCTACAAGCAGCAGCATGGGCTCTGATAAACAATTTAAATCACATACTTCTGGAATTTCTCTGGGATATTCACAGACTACTTTTACTTATGAAGAACTAGCCATGGCGACCGAGAATTTCTCCAATGCCAACCTCCTTGGTCAGGGTGGTTTTGGTTATGTTCATAAGGGAATCCTTGCAAATGGTACAGTGGTTGCAATTAAGCAGCTTAAATCTGGGAGCGGACAGGGAGAGCGTGAATTTCAGGCTGAGATTGAGATTATTAGCCGTGTACATCACCGACATCTTGTTTCATTGGTTGGATACTGCATTACTGGATCCCAAAGAATGCTTGTTTACGAGTTTGTACCCAACTACACCTTGGAATTTCATTTGCATGGTGAGTCGCTTTAAAAAAAAAAATTCAAGGTCCAAATTATCTTCGCTTATCCATCTGCCGTTCCAATGCTTATTTTCTTAGTTCACTTAAAAACTCAGATCTGTGTCTACTTGTGATTCTTCATCATTTATTGGAATCAATCCTGCATTGGCCTTAATAGAAGGTCAAAATATGCCGTACAAGAGTAATGTTAGCGTGGAAAATGATTTACAACCAAACTTTTCATACTAAATTTTAATACAAACTGATGTGTTGATTGGTTAGTGGTAAAGTGTAAATCCTAAAAATGATAAATGATTAGTGTCTCGGAAAAAAAGTAATTGTCGCATGTGATTGCGTTAAAATTTTGTATAATTACTCATTTAAGGATACGGGCCATTCTACAAGCAGTTGTTCACTAATTAATTGCCACTTACCATAGAGAACAGTTTGCTAAACTAGGTAATGTAGTCTTTAGCACATTTACGTCAAACTTACAAACATTGAATTAAATAATTAATACAGCACCTGTCATAAACCGCCACATTGGTTACAAAATTAAATTTAGTAAAGGTGTCAAGAGTCTCTAGCATTATTCATGGCATTGTATTGAGAATCATAGTATTCCGCAAATTGATAAGAAATTATGTTCTGTGTGGCTGTAAGATAAGGCACCATCGTCTAACCATAGATATCTTACATATCAGGAAATGGGAATCCCACCATGAGCTGGTCAACAAGAATGAGAATCGCAGTTGGCTCAGCGAAAGGACTGACATATCTGCATGAAGACTGTGAGTATATTTTGTATGCTACATTTAGGTTGTCTGGTTTTCAAGTTTAATTGTTTGTCTCTGAGTTCCCATCTCTTTTTGTTGTAAAATATATTTTCAGGCCAGCCTAAAATCATACATCGAGATATCAAGGCAGCGAATATTCTTATTGATCAGAGCTTCGAAGCAAAGGTGGGTTTGTAACATTTAAAATGTTTCTGTAATGATTCTTGATCATCTTTTGATGAACTTGGTATTTTTCTAGTGTCCACCAAATTGACTTTTGAAGTTAAATCTCAAACATCCATGAACATAATCTTAATTCGTCTCCTTTCCCTACACCGACAATTGACAAAAGTATAGTGTTACTCTAGACTTAAAGGCTATTTGGATATCTCTTTCTCAAAAGTTTTTAAACATGCAAATTTCCTTAAAATGGAGTTTTAGCAGTGAAAAATGAAGTCATTATGGTAGTTATGCAATCGATGTGTGAAAGCAACACAGAACCCAAGTAAATAAAAACTCAGTTTATTTCATCAATCAATATTCATAATGTAGATATGGTTCTTATTTATAGAAACCAATCCTTATAGGAATAGAAGAACTCAAACATAGAAAAATCTACACCCAACAGGAGTAGAAAGGCTAGATACTAAATATTACTTGAAATATACTATGGTATTGAACTGTTGGAATAATTCCTAAACACCTTAAACATCTAGAATACAAAGCTGCGATTCTTAAACAATCACATACTAACTATCAATTTATTCTTTCTCCATTTGTCACAAGGTTGAACCATGACTTAAAATACTAAAAATTGTATGTTTTAGTAATGTTTGTGAAATCATGTGGCCATTGTTTCAGATCGCTGTGTAAAACTATATAGGTTAACCCTATCTATTCTATTTTGTTCATTTGATGTTAAATTATATAACATGATGAGTATACTTGGATTTTTTTCTTTTGTTTCAGGTTGCTGATTTTGGACTTGCCAGATATTCTTTAGATACGGAGACTCACGTCTCAACTCGAGTGATGGGGACTTTTGGGTAAGATAAGTTTTTGATATCACTGGTGCATAATTAAGTTTGTGTAATATAATCGAGTTTTGGAATAAATTAAGATTAAAAAGAGTAGATGGCTTGGGATCCCCCCCCCCCTCCTGCTTTCTGTTTGCAGTGGAAATTTCTTGAACAATTTCTAAATGCACTGTTCCAACTGCAGTTATATGGCCCCAGAGTATGCCTCCACTGGGAAGCTTACAGAGAAGTCAGATGTCTATTCCTTCGGTGTTGTGCTTCTAGAGTTGATCAGCGGGCGTCGGCCTGTTGATAGAACTCAATCCTACATTGATGATAGCATAGTTGACTGGGTAAGTATTTGTTCCTCGGCACTAGCTTATAACAGTGCAAAACTATCAAATCAATCACTGTATCATTGAGTGAGAAGACTGTTGGTAATTTGGCAATGTTAAGGAGACAATTACAGATCACTCCTTTTCCCCTTAAAAACTAAAAATTGTTGATAGCTGAGCCAATTCTTGGTGTTCTGTAGTTTCTTACTTATGCCAATGCTTATTACCAGATGTCTATGGTGGTGACTGGTGTAAAGGTTTTTATAGCCCATGTTAGTGGGTAGAGGTATCCGATTGCTGGTGATTGAGTTGAATTCTATCTGCAATGGCAGTTGATATCATCTCAGGCACTGCATGCTTTTGTGCTTTCATGTTTTCTTTAAGTGGTATTCTGAAGTTCAACTATGAGGTCATGAACAGACAGCCAAAAAATTAATGATAGGTGGAATATTGGAAATGGATTGCCCTGTGAAAATAACATTTTCTTATGAATAACAGGCAAGGCCTTTGCTCAAACAAGCTTTGGAAGATCGCAACTATGATGCTGTTGTCGACCCAAAACTGCAGGACTATGATTCTAATGAAATGGTTCGAATGATTCATTGTGCTGCTGCTTGTGTACGTCATTTAGCACGGTTTCGACCACGAATGAGCCAGGTAATTCTGCAAGTGCCAAGTATACTGCTTTTGCTCCTGAATAGGTGTCTTTGCTTTATTCATTCCATGTTGATACGAAGTTTAATGGCTTCTTTTCTTCCTATGATGTCCTTCATAAACTAGTTGATGTCCTACTTATTTTTTTAAGCATTTAAAACTCATAACCAATATTTTAGATGATATCTGGTGTTCCAAATTGCCAGTTTTGGTTGGAATTTTGATATATGTGAGATGTTGTTAGTTTGACGTTCACCAGAACCAATATTGTTTGGAATCTTAAATATTAGAACTACACTCTATGCTGGCATGTAACCCTTCTGCATTTTTTGTGCAAATCAGATAGTTCGAGCTTTGGAAGGAAATATGCCTCTAGATGAACTGAATGAGGGGATCACTCCTGGTCTTAGCTCAGTATACAGTTCTGCTAGCTCAGATTATAGCACTCGGCAACATGAGGAGGACATGAAGAAATTCAGGAAGTTAGCACTAGAAAGTCTTGAGCATGATAGCACAGTGAACCCACCAGCAAGTAGAAGCAGCCAAGAATGCAGTGGATCCGCCGGTGAGTCTGATCAGAACCCATTCAGCGCAAGCACAGAAGGCTGACAAACTACACCAGAGATGGATTCACAAAGAATGGAGAAGAACATCAAAGATGCACGGGAAAGGTCTTAACAGTTGATTTCATTCCTTGATTTTCAAAGTTATGCCTACTTTGGACAAGTCACTGTTCCACGGTTGTATACACTACTGGACGTCCAGAAAAATCAGGTTGATGAATGAGATTACAGAAGTTCAAATTTCACATGAACTGTTCACCGCTTGTGTACAAAATCAAATTTCACATTAAATTTGCAGTAGGGTTCATTTATCTGGACAAGGCAAGGTTAAACTACTAGTGTTCTTTATATTTGCTTTCCCCTTTACAGTGCTTGTATATGCTTAGAATATCCAGGAGTCTGATTGTATACCCTTTTAATTTTTATGGCAGGGGATAGCAAATTAATTGAGTTTTATTCTCTTCCTTTTTTTATTTGTTATTTTGTGTATGATTATCATGTATTAGGCATGGAGGAGGATCTTGTAAGTTGTAAGGTATTGGAGTGATTCCATGTCCATGTAATGCAATGCTGTTGTCAATTCGGCATGGATGAACCATGGAGTTGTTTTTAAAAAATATTTTACAAACTAGCACAAAAATAAACAGAAATTTTATAATTTTATTGTTTGTGTTGCTTCCAATTATATAACTCCTTTTCCCTTCTATTTTTTTTTCTTCTCCCTCGTCAGAATGGCTCCTTCCCCTATTTCTTGTGAGTTTCCCATGCCTGTCTCCTTGCATCCTTCAACTATAAATCCGTCACCCCCTTTCTTTTTCATCCACGGTCGCTATCACTTTCACCACCTTTAAAAAAAAAAAAAAGATTAGTACTCTATCTATGTCTCTTAATTTTATAGAATTTGTTGTGATTTAGTGATAATGTTAGGGTTAGGGTTTATTTTGCTATGTTAGGGTTCTATGTTAGGGTTCTATTCAATTTATATCAGTTAGTTATAAATTATGTTAATTAGATATAATTACATGTATAAATTAGATGAATTATGGTTTATGTGATTGTTGAGGATTGTTGAATTTTGAGAGAATAGAGGGTAATTGATGAATTTTGTCAAATTGATATATTTTGTTCAAAATGACTCGAATTGATAATTTTTGATAGGATTTGTGAGAATGTATTAATTGATGAATTTTGTCAATTTCTATAATTTTTTTTTATATTAGGGCTTATGTGAATTATGTATTTTTTTTTTTTGTAGTTAATAAATTTTGGTAAGAATTTGTGATGATTGATAAACTTGGGAGAATTTCTTAGAATGATTGAATTTTGTCAAAAATATTTTTACAACCGGGGAGAATTGATTAGTGTTCGAGATTATTTGATTTAAATAGTTATAAATTAAATAAAATTTATTATTGTTGAGTTTTGTTGTTTACATAATATATTTTCTAATATGGTGTTATTGTATTATTATGGTGGTACTATTGTTAATGTAATAATCCAATTTTAAACTTTTATTTTTCAATGTAATTTAAAAATATAAAAAATTTCCAATTTTTTTTCAATGTAATTCATTTAATTTTCTTTCATTTTATAATCTTTTGGCACTTTTATTTATTTTATTGTGTGAAGATTTCTTTTTATAAAATAAAAAGATTAAAAAAATACAAAGAGGAAGCAAGATGGCAGGCAAGGAAGAAAAGAAAGACTAAAATTATAGGAATCAAATAATATAATGAAGATACAAAATAAAAATAATTGTTAGAAAAATTATTTTAATAAAAAATAAAAATCAAGATTCTAATTAATTGTTAATAAAAAAATAAAAATTATTCTCCATGATCTAATAATAAAAAACCATAATTTTAATAAAAAAATATAAAAATTCAAGATTCTAATTAAAGAAGAAAAATAAGATCAGGTAGTTGAATTTAATGAGAATAATTGAAAAATCACTATGATTAAAAATGAAATAAAGAAATCCTATACATTTTAAAAATGGAAAAATTAAGATTTTTATTAAAGAAAAAAAAAAGAAATCCTCAAATTAATTGTTAGGTTCTTTTCCTTATAAAATTTAACACTATAAATAAATAGGGATGCTTTAGCTTGCTAAAAAATACAAACGAGAACACACAAAGAAAAATTTATTTAGAGATAAAAAGACTAAAGAAAAATAAATAAGAAATAAACCAAATCAAGAAAAAATAGAAAGAAAAGAAAAGAAAAGATCAACCCCCCTCTAATCCTTTTCTTATGATTTGTCATGCCACCCAAACTTCTATTATAAACCATCAACTCTACCTAATCAGCCACCACAATCATAATCTAATCTCCACAAAATAGTTAGCACCACCAACAATGACACAAACCACAGTAAAAGCCCTTACTCTTCTTCCTTTTTACTAAAAAAACTAACAACTATCTTATTAGTTTTCACCATTTTTCTTCCCTTTTAATTGGTGACACAACAATAGCAATAGCTAACATTAGATCAAGTTGTCATTGCCTTAGTCTTCTCCACTTGAACCATCAACCATACCCAAAAGTAGCAGAAACCATTAAGCTCACAAACTGAGAGAGAAGAAAAGAAAGAAACAAGAAAACCCAAAATTTCCCCAGTCCTAATCTCTCATTGGAGGTGGCAGTGGACTACATCGCCTATATAGTAAGGAAGAAGAAGAGAAGCTCGTGATCCACTTACCCATGTGCCTCCTCGCCTCGTTGATGCGTGCAATGACGCTTCATAGTCTACCTTGTCTGTCCGTGCCTACAACCCACATGCCACACTACCAATCCACGTTCTAGCAGCTTCGAATTGATTCTAGTCGCTTTAAAAGGTCAATCTCGATCCCCAAATAAATATTTACTTAACTTGAATAATTTTGGTTATGTAATTAAATTAAATGTGAATTGTGATAAATATTGGTTTGCTTGATTGATTGACTTGCGTGAATTCATTATTACATGCGAATAGGTTTGTTTGTTATGTGATTATATGGTTTACTTTGCGTGATATTGATTGATCATTGTCGGTTTGGGGATGATATAATCCTTAAAAAGGGTTCTATTATTAGGAAGTTGATTTTTTTTCTAAAGCGTGTGGTTTTGTTTTCTTCCAAAAAATTGTTTAAATAAAGATTTTATTCTTGTTTTTTTTTAAAGAATCAACTTGTGAAGAGTAAAATCCATAAAATGGATTTGCCTTTAAGAAGTTGAGACTAAGGTATAAATAAAAGTATTGTTTTGATTTTTTTTCAAAGAATTGACCAACAGATGGTAAAATCCTCAAGAAGGTTTTGTCCTCGAGAAGTTGATATATATATATATATTGGAAAATATAAATAAAAAGGTTTTGCTTTTTCCAAAAAATTGAATTAAGTATAGTAAAATCCTTAAAAGATTTTTATCCTCGTTGATACGAACCTTTTTATCACACAGTTAAGCATGTATAGACATCAATTCCCGGAAAGTCAGGTAAATCAAATTTGATAAAAGTGTGACACAAAGATAACTCGTATTTAAACACCAATACTATTGGAAACGAACCCCCATCCAATAAATATTGATTCACTAACAAGAAGTATAAGGATGGCGTCACGAAATTAGTTGTTATTCGATAAGTCATTTTTAGTTATTTAGAGAACTATAGAAAGGAGATTATCTTACCAACACACAAAACAAAGTTTGTAGCTAAAAACAAGTATATTATTCAGAAGTCTAACCCCTTAAGCTTCTAAACCCTAATGGACTCAAGTTGTGTACTTGTATAAGGTCTGTTTACAATCATACCCAAACTCTTAATTAAACATGCCTCAAATAAAAATTAAAATAAAGGTTTAGAGTTGCTGCCATAATTAACAAAGAAAATAAAATATAATAAATCTGATTTTCCTAGTTTATAAGGTGTTATAGCCGAATAAGCCTTCCTTGCATGCTTAGAAAAAGTTGCCGACTTTAGGAATTCTAAGTAGACTAGGAAAATCAATTCTGACTTGGAAACCTCTGTTTCCCCCTCTAGCTTTTCCTTGTAGAGCTTGGTTTCCTTGTTATACTTGTATTAAAATAATTATTATTTCCTCCTTAGTTGATGAATTAATTAGTTCCATTCCTAGACTAGAAGAATCAATAAATAATCCTTCCTAACATATGAAACAAATCTGCCACCCATTAGTTTCGTTGGTGTATTAGGAAACTTCTTCTTTTGAATAATAAGAATTCTCTCCCATTAAGGATTAGATCTGGCCGAATTACCTTGCACAAAATAGGATATTTCAAAGCTTTGATCCTCGTTGCAAGCTTTCATGGGCTTTTTTTTTATTTCGCTTACTCGAGCCATAACTTGTGATCCGGCCTCCAGGAAGGGATGATCTCAAATGATATCAGCATACCTCATTGTCTGAAAACCTTTGTCTCAAAGATCATCAGCTTTGCTTTCCATTCTCTGTTTTCCTAGAAAAGGAATCATAGAGCCAACCCTATTGTGTTTCTTGAGTTGCCCCTAGTCTGATCATGCCCCCAGGTATTTTATCCTGTTTTGTTTACTTGGATTTTCACAGGGATGATGTCATGCGGAAGAGTGTTTGGTTTTTACAAAAGGTTGTCATTACAGTAAATCTTTGGAATTTCAAAGTTGTTTCCAAACACAAAAACCATTTTAATGTTATTTTAAAACAAAATTGTTTTGAAAAATTCAAACGAATCTCATAAACAGGGTTACGTGAAGGTTAAGAATTTTTGCTTTTTTCTATTAGTGAAAATGTGAAGTGACCTTCTATTTCAGGTCTCATTGGTTAGGAGGGTTCAATTTTTGACTTTGAGAGTTTCATAGGAAAGAAGAATTTGAAGCATTTATTTTACTTATATGAATAATAAGGCAAGACGTAATCGAAGTTTCTTGAAAAGTTTGTTTCATATGGGAAAACATTGCTTACCAATCCAGATTGTCTGCTTTTGATTATAAAGGGTTTTATTGGGCACATAATATGGGATTTGGCTTTTGGCTATGAAAAAAAAGGGTTCTTGGAGGCTCAAAATGTGTTTAAGGGATCTCAAGACTAAGGATCACTAGTGCTCGTTTCTAAACCTTTTTTTTGTCTAAGAATTCTTGGATCTTAGTGTTGACTTTGCCAAATGGTTTGTCATGCCCTTAGTGTTGGGCTTGAACTTCTTGTCTTCATTTTTTTTATTTGCTTTTGAGAACCATTATCATATTCATTATTTTTATATGGCATACTCAAACTTTTTGAATTCTTTAAATTTTTTCATACCCCGTCCCTCCAGCTTTGTTTGAGCACCTTTGATCATTGAGGATTATTTTTGTATATCTTTAGTTGAATTGACTTTCTAGTTATCGTATTTGCCCCTAGTATAAGATGTAATCCTAGTAAAAGTTACTTTTTAAGAGAAATTTACTATGATCGAGTAGGGACTGCAAATGATATTTTTTAGTATTGTGAAAGGATTATCAAAGACAACATTTTCTCATTTTAAACACATGCATTTAGAATTAGTAAACTTTGCTTTCCTTCTTTATGGTTAATTTGGACATGCAAAATGATATTTTATTATGATTATGAATCATTATTCATTCAACTAAAACTGAGCTTCAAAGTTATTTTGTGGCATTTAGTATGTTCTTCAGGTTTTTAAGTGTTTGGTCACCTCATTATGAGATTACTTGAATTCCTAAAACTTACTTGTTAAAAACAAACACAAAAAAAGGCTAAATTGAAAAAACATTTGGTGACCGAAATGGAAAAAAATTCAAAACAAAAGAAAAAAAATAGAAGCATTTTACGAAATGCACAATAATCAATATGTGGGTGAGTGCTTCTACAATATTTTTATCACGCTATTTAGTTTTTGTTAATTAACTAGATCCTTGACTCGCGTTATACTACGAGTTAGGTTATTTTTAAAAAACATAAAAAAAATATAAAGGCATTGCTAACGTGTTTTCTAACAGAAAAAATAAAATAAAAATATGATGCATACTAGACAACACCTTTTTTAAATATTGAGATAGTGACATATTTGATGATATTTAAAAAAAAAATATTGAGACAAAGATATATTGGATCGATTCGAGCCAACTCTAGTTAACCTACAAAACCAATTACTTAGGTCATAAGACCATGATAAGCCCATAGAAAAAAATTAAAATAAATAAGAAAGCTCAATTTCTAATTAGTTAAATATTGAATGATAAAAAAACATTTAATCTAAAAAAAGGATAAAAAAACAACTTAAGTCAACCCGGCTAAACCGGCTAAACCAACTAAACCTGCGACTCAATTCATAAGAATAAGATTACCCTATAAAAAGCAAAAAAAATAAAATTATGAAGCTAAATTCTCAATAAACTCATTGTTAAAGGAAAAAATCGAAATAAAAAAAATAAAAACAATGAAAAAAACCTAATTAACCCAGGTTAACTTGTCAAACTCATGACTTGAGTCATGAGATTAAAATAACTTCATAGGAAAAAAAACTCAATTCTCAACAAACTAAATATTGAAGGCTAAAATTGAAAAAATGATTTTAAAAATAGGATCTAAAAAAATTATCTAAGTTAACTCGAGCTAAACTTCCAAACTCGTTACTCGAGTCATGACTCCGGGATTACCCCATAGAAAGCAAATAAAAAAAATTATGAAGGATAATCCCCAACCTACTCAACATCGAAGAATGAAACTAAAAAAATAAATAAAAAGACATAAAAATAAAAAAAGACAATAAAAAAATGAAGACCAAAATCAAAATAAGAGAGAATTTATAAAGCTCGGCATGAAAACCGAGGTGAGGAGAAAGAAAGAAAAAGGAGAAAGAGAGGAAGACCGTCACCTTTACCTAACCACATACGTCTGTAAATTGAAGAACTTGCCACGACATTTCAAACGAAATCGCGAAAGATCTCATTTGAGGGCGCAGAAGATCGACACGCCTCCACAACACGATGACTCTCCTAACATGTTGGCACGTGTGTTGCGTGCGCCAAACATTCCCCTTTGTTTGTTTTGTTTCATCTTTGCTTTTGTTTCAGTTTTAAATTTGATCCCTCAAACCTTAACTGATGTAGATCAATAAAATTGAATCTTATTTTGTGAACTCAAGTATCAACCATGCACCAAAAATTTTCCTCAACATTGTGAGATTACCATGTTTAGCAACTAAAACAAACTGTTAAGTCCAATCATAAATAAATTCAACGTTAAATGATAAAATTAAAAAAAAATTCAAGCGATAAAAAAAGTTGAACATTTTTCCATTCCCGCTCAATTCAATCACCGATTCTATAAAAAAAATGCTAAAAATTTGTCTAATCTTCAAATTTGATCAAAATTTATTTTATTTTATAAGAAATTATCTTAACATAGTTAGATTCTCATATATAAACAACCAAATCTAGAAAAAAAAAAACTGTGGAAAACAATTCCAGTTTTCTATCTACTACTAAAATACATTTCCCACCCCTTTAATTTTTCTTTATGAATTTTGGATTTAATTTTAATTTAATCTTAATGTGAGTCAAGTTGGGTGAGAAGACCCGATCGGAGTCATGTATGCGATAGGACACCTTGGATTGACGTTGGTTTTGATCGACCTGGCCGCGTCCCTGGTGCTCCGAATGCCTTGGATTCCGTTCCGAGTGTTTTGGGTCGACGAAGTTCCTTTGCATTGTATTAATTATGACTAATAAAAAAAACAAAATAATGGAATAAGAAAACATTCAGTTACGTCACTTTTTTTAATTTTGAGAAAATATTCAGTTACATTACTTTCTTCATTCAATAAAAATTTACGTTTTTAATTAACATATTTTTGTAATGACAATTTTTTTTTTATATATTATTGGATGACTTTACTTTGAGATTAAATCTTCTTCTTAAGTAATTTTATAAATATATAGTTATTTAATCCGTGTTTCATTATGAATCGTATAAGTATTTAAAAAAAAAACAAATATGCAAGCTTTTCAAATGCATATTTTTACAACAAAAATCCCAATTATAAATCAAAAAACCTATACAAGTATTTTTAATTAAATAAATTAAGAATAATCTGTGTCAATAAATACAAAAATAAAAGTATTCATGTGTCTATTCAACTCGCTTAGCTACATGTTAAATAATTTTTTTCTAACTCAAATGAATTAATGTGTAGATATTATTAACATGTTTTTTGATAACGAGTAAAAAATATAACTTTAAATCTGAAAATCGATACTTATATATAATAAAAGATAAAGAAGATAATCTACGTTAATAAAAATAGTGAGATTTTAAGTTTATTTTTAACGTAATACAAAAATAAAACAATGTTATAATTTTATATTGAAAAACCATTTTCTTATTCTTTGTGTAGTAATTTTTTTTAAAAAAAAGTGTAAAGAAAAAAAATTACAAAAAATAAAGATAAGAACAAAAAGAATGATATAAATAGACTGAGTGATAAATATTTCAAAGTGTAAAGAATAAAAAATAATATTTTTTTCAAAGAAAAATGTAAAGAAAAAAAGAGAAAAAAAATAATAATAAATAGACCAAGTGTAAAATGATAAAAATATCAAGTATAAAGAAAAAAAATATAAAAAACTTATTTTCATTAAAAAAAAATTAAAAATTATAGATTTAGCACCACTACAAGGAAAAAAACTTAATTGTGCCACTTATACAGTAAAAGATCATTTTCTTTTATTTTATATATATATATATATATATATATATATATATATATAATATAATATTTCATGAAAAGAGTTATGGTGCTAAAATAATTAGAAAGAATAAATACGAAGGAGATAAATAAAAGAAAAACAATCATATACAATTCTATAAAAAAAAATAATTCCCCTGTTTTATTTCTCTATTATTATTATATCTATCTCTTCTCAATAACACCATAAAAATCTCTCATTTTTCACCTCACTAATATATTAAGAAAATAAATTATTTTAAATATCAATCCTAATATTTAAGTTCAATAAAAATGGAAATACAATAAGAATATAATTGAATTTCTTTTATGATTTTTTTATTAAATAATACAACATAGCTAATTAATCTGTATTTTATAAGTTGGTTCGTTTCCAAAAGAAGAAGAAGAAGAAGAAGGATTAGTAGAGTAAATTTTGAATTTTCTTTATTAAATTTATTTAGGAAATGAGAAACAAAAGGGTTTCATTGTAAATTAAAGGAAACAACATGGGCATTCCTGGAAAGCAGGAAATTCAAGGAGCCGGCATCGCAAGTGGGTGGCCAAAAGCCATATCTACCTGTGTTTTTGACTTTTCTTTAGAAACAATGATTAATTTAATTAATTAACAACACTTCTCTTCCTAAAACTTCCTCGAAAGGGAAAAAGAAGAAGAAGAAGAAAAATAATACAGAATTGGGGCTTGTCAGATTCCTGGAATCCATGGCTTCTCGCAGACGCATGCTCTTGAAGGTTATAATTCTCGGTGACAGCGGGTACACTCTATCACTTACCTCTCTCATTCTCAATTTTATGTTTTCAATTTGGCTAATGTGATTGTTGTTTTGATAAATTATGCAGGGTAGGCAAGACATCGCTGATGAATCAGTAATTACTCTCCTGAACCTAAATAGATCCTTTTTTAAAAAAATTTACCTTCTTTTTTAAATAGTTTTGTTTTTTGGTATGGATTTTTAGGTATGTGAATCGAAAGTTCAGTAATCAATACAAGGCGACAATAGGAGCTGACTTTTTAACCAAAGAAGTTCAGTTTGAGGATAGAATGTTCACATTACAGGTCCCAAACACAATTTCTTTTTTATTTATTTAATTTGATATCTGTATATATAATATTTTTTTGTTCTTTATTTATTTATTTTCTGTTAGATCATTAGTTTTAATGAATCAAATTTATAGTAGATCCAAAATTGTGTTATTAAGTTGAAGTTAATTGTGGTTGACTCGTAGCTATTGTTAATTGTTTCCAGCTAATTTGTTAAGGATATATATAATTTTAAAATACTAGAGATAGAAAAAGCGAACAGGAGTTAGCTACTAGGAATGGAAGCATAAGATTTGAAGGGCATTGCCTCTAGGTGGATGTGCTTTGCATGCAAGTATTTCGGTTTCATGGGTAATTGCAATTTCAATTACTTATAGTGGGTCAAAGCCTGTATTCAGAAAGGAGGAGGAGAAGACTCCAAGAAGAGGATGTTTGATGTATTAGGAGACTGAGAATAATTTATTAGGTTGCATCCTGTATTTAGATGCTTGATGGACGATGTATAAATAAGCTATCCTATAGTATGTTGGTTATAATTGTGCTTATGGATATCCCAGACCAGATTTTCTGTTGCTGTGTGCTTAAATGAACTCATGATTCCAAGTTCTGGTCCAAACTCTTAGTTGTGTGGTTGTCCTACTGATGGTAGGAGGTAGGAAACAAATATAAGAAAGTTAATTTGAAAGGGAATTTTACAAAAAACCATAAGGTTCTTTTGACCTCAGATGATAATTAATATTGCCTTATCTTAAATTCTGGCGAATGAACAAAAGTTAGCTTTAAGACGCGGGATCATGATATGTAATTTCAAGCCCTCCCATAAGTCAGTCATGGCATGACTTTATGTAGTTTTTAAACCACAAATACAGAAGTGTGAAGGCTTATCAGTTGAGTTTATATATTATTTTCCACACTTGAACGGAAATGCCTTACACTCTGTTCTCTGCCTTGATATCTATATGTGCAGATATGGGATACTGCAGGACAAGAGAGGTTTCAAAGTCTTGGAGTGGCTTTCTATCGTGGCGCAGACTGCTGTGTTCTTGTGTATGATGTGAATGTCATGAAGTCATTTGACAATCTTAACAATTGGAGAGAGGAGTTTCTGATTCAGGTAACCATTTGCTAATGGGTTAGACAGATCTTTTGATAGTTTGTAGGCAATTACTGGAGATTATATCTTGTGTACTAATTTGCAGGCAAGTCCATCTGACCCTGAAAACTTCCCATTTGTTGTGTTGGGGAACAAGATAGATGTTGATGGAGGCAATAGTCGAGTGGTAGGATGATTTTTCTCTTTTCATGACGTGCATTTTCCTTACATTTGAAAACAATTCATAAAATGTGCACCTTCCGAAATGTTGAGGGGGAAATGTACCACTCTCATGTTGATCTCTTGAGTAAAAGATTCCCCATTGACGTCATTTTATCAACTTTAGGTTTCTGAGAAGAAAGCAAAGGCATGGTGTGCTGCTAAGGGAAACATACCCTACTTTGAGACTTCTGCAAAAGAAGGTTTCAATGTGGATGCTGCATTTCAGTGTATTGCCAAAAATGCGCTTAAGAATGAACCTGAAGAAGAAATGTAAGCGTAAAAAATCCCTCTGCATTCTTTTCACGTTGGGAAAATCCAAGGAATTAGATTTCAAATTTTATCAACTTAGCCAAGCATTAATGTCATGAAATGCAAGCTGATTGTTTTGTTCTTGCTTGTTGGTGATGACAGATACCTTCCTGACACCATTGATGTTGGGGGTGGAGGGCGACAACAAACATCCACCGGTTGTGAATGCTGAAAGAACTTGCTGCCCAGCTGTGTTTTTCAATTAGCAATACGAGTTTCATCACTGTGTTTTCATATGGTTTTTAAAAATCTTCATCTTTGTATCGTATAAGTGGCTCCAAAAGCAAAACTGGATTTCATCTTGTTGTGCCCCCCTTGAAAAGTTTGCATCTGTATTCTGTCATGTAATCATGATTCATTTCGATCACTATATATTACTTGTAATTGCTGTCGAGTTTTTGTTTGAAATGTATCGCTGTCGACAGATGTAGATCAACCTTTTCCTTTCAATACAAAATTGAAGACCACAATTTCTTGAATCTAATTATAATTTGCTCACTTGTAATCATAGGTGGTTAGTTTTTTTTTCTTTTTTTTGAAAGAAAACGAAGAAATTGGTAATGGTTTTATTTTTTTCTATTTGCTTTTCTGCTCTTTGTATTTTTAGGGGGTGCTTTATTTTATAAAGTAAAGGTAACTTTTCACCCTTTTTGCTCATGTTTAGGATGATGTTGAAGGAGGGGAAATTTTTAGAGGAGGTTAAAAAAAATTTAAATTTATTTATTTTAAATTAATATTTTTTTGATATTTTTAGATTATTTTGATTTATTAATATTAAAAATAATTTTTTTAAAATAAAAAAATATTATTTTAATATATATATATTTAAGTGAAGAGCACCGTCACTTCAATTATGTTAAACTGGATGAAAATCTTTGGTTTTTGCAAGCTTTCTCTTTTGAATTTAAACTTATTTTAGTCTCTTTGTTTTTTAATTTTATTTTAAACTATAAACATGTATTATATATTATTTTTGTAATCATATATAAAATATAAAATTAATTTAATTTATATTATTGTCTACTATTTTTTTCAATTTTTATCAAATATTCTTAAAATTTATCTTTTTAATATTTTTTACATTCTTAATCTCATCTTATTTTTTCTTAATATTTATATTTGGCTGGAAAAGTCGGTGAAGCTAGCAAGGCAAAAAGAAAAAAGAAAAAAGAAAAAAGGCCAACATTTTAAGAGATTGCGGTTGAGAGGGAGTCCAGGATTGATTCTATTTCATGGAGGCAACAAAAGAAGGCACTGGATTACTTGACCAGATCGTGCCTCCTCGCCTGGAAGACGCGGGCCTCGAGGACTGTGCCCTTCCGCCTGACTTAATCAAAGAAGCCTTCCTCAAAGCAGCCTCTGCTGTCAAGTCACGTGCGACCTCCATCTTTTCAGACGAAGATGAATCCGCTGAATGCGTCCAAGACCCTTGGCCGGAGGGGGCTAAGTTCGCTTCTGACAAGCTGGTCGGTGTGCCGCCGGTCCCGGGAGCGTCAGATGCGTTGGTGGGAATAGAGATGGGAAAGGAGACGCCGGGATCATGTGTGGCTGAGAAAGGCGGTGGAGTGGTTGAGGAGGACGGGGATAAGGTAGTCGTGGTTGGTGGTGACGTGGAGGAGAAAGAGAATGAGAGAGGTGGTTGTTTGGGTGATGGGCTGAAGAAGAAAGAAGAGAATGGTAGTGAGGAGGAGGGGGAGAGAGAAGAAGGTGAGAGGCCAACTTTGACTGAAGGTTTTATTTAAAAGAAAAAAAAAAACCAAGTGTTTTTGTTTGTTTAGTTTGGATTTTGCTTGAAGTTCAGTTTTGTAAGAAACTAGATGCTGTGTTGGGTGATTTGTATTTTGTAAAATCTAACGTTAATCATCAAGTTTCTTGAGTTTTTGAACTTGCTCTTTATTTCTGTTCATCAACTGCGTCAACACTATATTCCAAATAAATGTATGGCTTGAGTGGACAGCATTCTCGCGTTTCTTTAGTGTAAAATTTCTGAATGTTCAAATTGCCTACTGTATGATCTTGGGCTCTTTTTATATTGATCTTGTGTCGTTTGCAATTTGACTCCATTCAATTTTGCCGAGCTTCATCACCTCACGAATGATTTATGGTAGGGTTTTTTTATATTTGCATGATCTGGTTCCTCATAATTTGCTGGTGACAAAATTTACTTTTATGGAAAGTTATGCTACAAGGATATAACCTGCAAAATGCTTTGTACTATGCCTGATATAATGAGACAACTTTAGAGTATCATATGGATTATGTTTATGTCTCTTTCAAGACCTAGTTGTAATGCCTAGAGTTGCGAAGTGCTAGACAGCATCTGCTAGAGGATCGTTCAAAGATGTAGCTCCAATTGGACACAAAGGAAAGAAGGGGCTTCGCTTAGATCAATGGCAGAGGAGTGATCAAGAATTAGAAATGAAGGCGGGTGTGGTTTTTATAAGGTTCATCTTTTGGAAATTTGCATTTTGTGATGATGACGCTGATAGTATATTTGCCATTTTTCTACCATGTCACTACTTAAGTGTGGTTCACTAAATGCTAAATTGAACTGTTCTTAGATGATAATGACAGGTTATTCCCTGGAGAAGACTTGCATTTGTTGTTAGCAAATATAATATGGATGCAAAGGGAAGTCTTAATGGCAGCAGAGCAGGAAGTCTTCATCTGAGCAGAGTGACAAAATGTGGCTGAAAACAAGTCTTAGAATATTTTAATTGAGAAGATGTCTGGTTCACTGTCAGGTTTGCTTATTATTTGAAGATTTGGAATGGATGATGTCTGTTCTTGATTGTTTTGAGTGTATAATTGTGTGGAATAGGCGAGGTCAATTCTTGATTACTAGAATTTACTTGCGTGTTGTTAGTGTGATTTGGGTTGGCTTTGGATTGTGATGCTAACACTGGTTTTCTGGGAAACCACATTGGTGATTCAATGTGCTTTTGGACGTGCAAATATTTTAAGCTATTTATTGAAGTAAGTCCCAAATCTAGAGATGATAAGGTGTGAACTGCAGCTAGCCAGGAGATAGATAAAGCTATATTACCTCAGGTGCAAAGATATTTCAAATAACAGTGTACTGCACCTACTAGGAATGTGAAGGAAAGAGATAAAGGCAAACTTATTTGGTTCTTTTATCATTAGAATGCATAATTCATACCTTTGGTCGAGCAAGCCTTCCTTTATTTTTTTTATTGGTTACATGCAATGTTTTGGAAGATAGTATGTCCGTCACATGAGCCTCCTCTGGAGGCAGTAAGTGGAATTCTCTACTTTCAATTTGTCAAACATGTCAATTTTACGTTGACATTTTATGTTAGATGCCATTAGTTTGTATTTCACTGGTCTTCAACTTCTTTTGTGTTTTGCCCTGGTTTAGAAAACATTCCATTGAATTTTGTGCTGCTTTGGTTTTCTACTGGGAATCAGCTCTAGGAGCCAAAGGCTATGAAATCATAGCATGACTAAAGCATATTGTGAAAAGTTGAAAAGGCAATGATTTTAGTGGCTCGTTTCTACTTTTGCTAGATATAGCAACCCTGCCCGAGAAGCTTTCTATAAAGGGATATCCAGCATATTTATTTGGCATTTTGCTTTGTTATGGAGCCTTTCCTCTAGAAAATGGCTGGGCCATCTGGAATCTTGGATTAATTAAATTTCCTATCTATTTGAAAATTTTCAACTTCAAAAACCAGAAACGACAAGCTGTAAATTCCCTATAACCTTTTTCATTACTGAAAAAAGTTACGTTAAGCCCTTGTAGAGATGGGAGCAGAACAAGATCTATTAAAGCCATTAATGCGCTCATCTTCTTTGGTTCAGTATGATTGGTGGTGATGGATTTCTTGTCTCATCCCTGGACCACATTATTGATGGAGGTAACCAAGAATCCTTGAAACAGGGATAGTGCTTGTATGACATCCTTGTGTGAATAATTAGAATATACTGTATGCCTCAATCATGATCTGATGTTATTTTCATTGTAAAACATTACTTACTTTTAGCTCTCATCTTGCCTTTATATATATTTGGTGCTCATTAGGTCCATTTGAATGTCTTCCCGGACTATTGAAGCAATTTTCACCATCAGCAAGATGGCAACCGATGAATAGCATTGCTCTAACAGTTCCTAACATTAGTGAGATTCATAAGATTGTGTTACAGAAGTCTAGCTGAACACAAAAATTCAACATTTGCAATTTAAGATCTGAATTGAAAATTTTATGTATCTGAAGGCATCTCTTAGGAAGCAGAAAGTTACAAGATCAGAAACAAAAAGACTTTGGGTATTTGAGCCTAGGTGAAATTACTAGGCTTGTTCAGGTTCTCTTCTAAAAATCAAACAACGTAAATTTGTTGATTACATTCTTTATCTTTTTGGAAATGAAAACAAATGACCGAGCCCCTTTTATTTACTTATTATGTATTTGCAGAAATCTTATGAAGTTAGAAAATCGTTTTTGGACAATTCAGATAGACCAGATGCGTACAATTGGTTTGTTATGCAGCAATTACCCTACCAAATCATCGCAAGAATGCAGCTCTCATGACTTGTGTTCTGCCCTGGGATTGAGGTATGATCCCATGCTTCTTGTTCTTGTGACAGACAGTTATCTATGAGTGGATGAAAAGGCTATTTATGTGACAGTGTGCTGTGTGAGAGAAGTAATGATGCGAGTTAATGAAGCAAGGAAATATTTACTTCAGTATTTTATTGAATTGAAAGTACTCCATGGGCTCCTTATCAATGGAACACTGCAAGTTTGGATGAGGGATGTTATTGCTGTCCTCGACTCTTGTATCGAGCTGCATGGACTTCCAAGGTAAAGTGATGCAGTTTAATTGATAGAGTAGTAAATGACCTAAATTAGGGAGAGAGTTTCATCTTCTGATTTACGAGTAAAATTAAATTTATAAGCAGCTGAATGATGGACTTGTGCCATTCTTAAAGAAGCTAACTTGGGTAAGCTAAACAAGGTTGCATCAGAAGAAAGCTCAGCTCGCATTCCTCAATGGCATGGATACATGTTTGTATTGAGTCCGCATCTGGCCAAGCAAAATTTACATCCCATGTGAAATCTTGATCAAATTACACCTAGTAATTGCATGCACAGTAGCAATTACCAATCAATGGTGGTTAAAGTGGCCTGTCTAGGTCTTGAGATCGAGTCTCATGAATAAAAAATTAACCCGACTCGACCGGACCGGATTAGTTGAGGTTTCATAAATTTCTAAATACCGGATTTAAACTTAAAAAAACAAGAGAAAGGCTCATGCTATTAATAGTAGGTTGGTGGCAGGATTGTAAGCAACTGTGAGAAAGTGACTGCTCTGCAGCTCTGGCATGAAAATGTAAATGCACCTTATCTTGCTATTAGCTGGGTGTTGGTCCCTAGGCACCAACCTCACAGCACGTTTAGGGTCCACGCATCTCACACATATAAATGCAAGGAGGGATGATTCCATGGAGGATTTAATTGCATCACGAGAATATCATTCATTTCTTTCTATTTACGTATAAATTCTTTGTTCTAGATTGAAATCCAAACAATCTCAAAGTATTAAACAAGACAAGGCTTATTTCTGATCTAGGAAGCATGGCAAGAATCTGTGGCAAAAGCTCAAGATATTTTGTCCATTGATACAACGCAAGCAACGAGGACCGTTGGCTTCAAGGGTCCAAAATTCAAAGGAAAATAAAAAAATGGCTAACTGCTATTAAGTGGTGGTTGAGTAACATGGATTATAGGAATAATTAGCCTTTTCCACCAACCACGCTACCTTTAGCTTTGCACGTAATCAAATAGAACTGCACTTTAGACTACAAAGAGTCAAAATATATAAAGCGTTCATGATCACTGGGAAGGAAGGGAGGAAGGATTCCCTAGTCTTCTTCTCTCTTGCTCTTTATTTATTATTCATCTTTTGCTGCTCAAGTGGCATGTCTTTTCTGTTCATGGTAGAGGCATAAATTGGATCTCTATTCACACCAGTATCTACCATTGATCTATCATCTTAAAATCCTGTGGTTGCTGTGGCTTCTAAGAACTTGTTTCTTGAAGACACAGACGAAAAGAGAAGGCACTGTGTGTAACTTTGCCTTCAGCTCTACTGTCTTTATCTCTTGTCAGCCTTGAGGAACCTTCAGCTGTCTTTATCTTCCCTATCTGTACTTGTAAGACACTTTTAGGGAAGAAAAGAAACCAAACAGAATAGAGCTTTGTCTGTTCTTTCAGTCAGGGTCACTAAGAGATAAACAAGACCTTTTCTCTGCGATACAATACTAAAGCAGCAGCAAATGCAGCTAAGAGAATCCATTCATAACACCAAGAAGTTCCTTCACAATACTATCCAAAACCTCAAGTCTATCCTCTTTGGTGGGTACCACAAGCTAACCAAGCACGGTTCTTTCAACCCCTTCTCGTGCGGCGGCGGAGGCAATGTGAAGAATTACCAGACAGATCAGTACTATGAAGATTTTTGCAACGAATGGGAGTGTGATCTGGAAAAGGCAATGAAGAGAAAGGGCAGTGGTTTAATGGCGTCAAAAGAGCCTATGAGAGATGAAGATGTGAGTAATGAAACTGGCAGGAACCTTGCCAATGGTCCGCAGAGGAAGAAACAAGGAAAGGAAGCGAAGAATAAGAAGATTTTTCGTCCAAAAAAAGCAGAAGAAAAAAGCTCAAAGAACATGAATGAAAGCGGTTACGTCTTAGCACAGAAGATGAAGGAATTGGAAATGATGGATGTCAGTAATGTAGAACATGTTTTGGATGTAGAGGAGGCACTCCACTACTATTCTCGTCTCAAAAGTCCTGTGTACCAGGACATTGTCGACAAATTTTTCACCAACATGTATACAGAATTTTCTGTACCACAGGCGTCTGCCAGCATCAACAGTTCAAAGCGAAGAATCGAATCAATTAGGCTATAGCTTCCAATGTTCGTGAGTTATTTCTTGTGCATATGGATTATATTTTCTTGTTTGTATTCTTCTGAGTGTGCCTTGTTTACAAAATGATTTTGATATTCATCTTTGTAGAATATTGTTTACCTGGATTGCTATGCTTGAGCCTGTTTTTTACTCAAGGATCCAAAATATGTTTCAGAACTTGGGTTTGAGAATTAACCTGCCTTAAAGGGCAGGTGTATTGTTAATTTAAATATCTAGCCATGAATGTTCTTAACAATATATAAGCAACCGAAGTCAGAGATCATAAGAATTATATTCTTCAGGCTCAAGTTTTCATTTTTACCTCTGCATTAAAGGCCTGGCTTTCGTTTAATCAATAGAATATCACACGCCATATGGCTATAATGGCCTAAATTAAAGGCCTGTTAGTGTGGTGATGAATTAAACCATCAATTACCTAGAAAAGATTCACTTCCATTTACAGCATCTGTTCAACAATTAACCAACAGCGGGTTTCTCATAGTTCGGATACAAAAATTAAAGGGCAACACAAATCAATCCAAGTTTCAGAGCATTGGAAACTAGTTCAAAGGCCGGGATTCTATGATGTAGATTCAATTTGAAAGAGCGCAAAAGCCAAAAAAGTAGGCTAGACAACTAAATACACTCTCCTTCACTTCTTACTATTCTCTCATGCCACCTTTGAACAATGGAGCCGGACTTGGCCTGTTGATCCTGTCAGAACTCTGAGATTTGAGAGCTTCATCTTTGCTAGCGCATAGTCTCGGCGGAACAAGGAGATGTCAGAAGCATATGCTCGTACCCAAATCCTCTTTTCTACCCCAGCCATTAGCTGCTGATCAGCATAAAGGATTCCTTTACCTTGTAAAAGACCGTGGTAGTACAATGTGCCAAAATCTACTCCTGGTCCCTCATAGGCAATATTCATTCCTGGCTCCGCCAGTGTGGAAAGCAGTGAATCTTCGAAGGAAGCTGATGAGGGTGCTGATGATGAGTGCGGGGGAAGATATTGAGGCTTTCAAGGAAGGTGATGGTGCTGTCGATGATGATGGGGAGCCCCTCATTTCTGATGTGCTGGATGATGAAGATGGCGATTCCTTTACCTTGCAAAAGACCGTGGTAGTACAATGTGCCAAAATCTACTCCTGGTCCCTCATAGGCAATATTCATTCCTGGCTCCGCCAGTGTGGAAAGCAGTGAATCTTCGAAGGAAGCTGATGAGGGTGCTGATGATGAGTGCGGGGGAAGATATTGAGCCTTTCAAGGAAGGTGATGGTGCTGTCGATGATGATGGGGAGCCCCTCATTTCTGATGTGCTGGATGATGAAGATGGCGATCCACTACAAGAAAGTGACGGTGCTGTTGATGGTGACTTGGTCCCATCAAAGGAAGTCGACGGTGCAGATGATGGTGGTGGGGCTTTGAAGGAAGGCGAAGGTGAAGGTGAAGCTTCCTTTGATGAGTTATTGTTGTTGCATCTTGATCTCAATAGGCTAAGAAATCCAGTATCCAGAGATGGATCGGGCTTATTAGTCCAACTGAAGTTGTAGAGACGGTTTTGGAAGAATTTGCAGTGGATTACTCCTATGCTGTGACCACCTGCAAGCAAGGCAAGGATGCAGCTCGAAGCTTTCAGATTCTGAGCTGTTACTTGTATTTTTTCAGCAAGAATGCCAGAGATAGCAATAACCAAACTATAGAGGAGAGATTGGTACCCAGGAGACTGACAGTTTCTCTTTCATCGAAACCCCTAGAGGCGAAAGATGCAAGGGTTTCAGATAGATCAGCATTAGGTGAAGGAAGTTGATGTGTTGCAACATCTCGGAAAGAAAGAGTGCCATCCCTCCTGCCAGTATAGAGTGGATAGAATGGACCACCAGCCTGAGATTTGCAAACTCCATGGATTATTATCAAATTAGTGAGCAGGAAATCAGCAGGGGACAGAATGATGTATATACCAGAACAACACCTTCTCTGGCTGCTAAAGCAACAATATCAGCACACGAAACAATTCCTGGGCACACCTTTTCAATCTCTGATTTGATTTTGTCAATTATATCAAATCCCTTCAAATTTTGATTGGGAGGAGAGTCTTTCTCCGAATCAATGCCTCTAGCAGCATCCAACAAAACAGACGCATCTCACCCCTGAAAAGAACGATTCACAGAAGAAGTCAGGTCTACTTGCAATAAGATGAAGACCATAGATGAACTTTCTTGCATATTTAGAATCACATCAAGATCACAGATGTAACAAGGCACGTGTAAAACTAATCAGCAAGAAATAAGAACAAATGGAAAATTGAAAAACCCTCGAATGATTCTCTCGGTCAATAATTTGTAATTGACAAATTACAAATAAGAAATCTTCAATCAATAATTCTAAACAAATGGAAAATTGCCAACCAAAACTGAAAAATTGAAACCCTCAAACTAGATGAGCAATGCTTTAGATAGAAATTAAGAACTGAGCAATAACATCTCAGTACAACAAAAACCCTCGTCAGGGAATCAACAAAAAGAAAGATCAATATCATCAACCTCAATGAAACAATCATGAAACATAAGCCTTAGAAGAGCAGGAGCTACTCTGGTGTTGACTTCGTCAAGCTCCTGAACCACCCTGAGAATGATTCTCTCTGCCTGTGGGCACGAATCACGATAGAAATCATACTCAAGTGACCGATTTGAATGCCCTACTTCTTCTTCTTCTTCCATAAACGACAAAGGAGACAAGAATATGGAAGGAAAGGAATCCCACGATGAATATGGCCATGAGTTCTTCTTGATCTCTGCATTTTGGTTCTTGACAGAGATCAAAATGCAAATAATGAATACAAGAAAGCTCAGTTTTCTCATGTTTCCGATTCCAAAGATCGATGTCAACATCTTCTCTTCTTCTTCCTTCAATTTCTCTCTGGTTATTGATTCTGAGGGCAGAAGAGAAGAATGGGTTGCGTTGTTCACTTTTAACAGAAAAAGGATGGGAAATGGCGGGAAAGAGAGTCTGATATGACTATTATAACCTTTTACCCGAGAGTTAGTTAAGATTGTTTGCGAGCGACTTCGTGATGGGCCGAGAATTAGTTAGGAATCTAGTTCGGGCCATTAATCATTAATTACTAATTAGTAGTATAATCTCTTCTTATAAAAGGATTAGGCCATTGCAACTAATGAATAATAATTTGTATTATGATGCAAGCAAGAGTGAGAAGCAATTTTATATAATCACACAAAAGGAATCATTAGAGATATTGATTGGACCAATGACAAGTTCAGCGGTAAGAAGGTTAAAAAGGTGATTTTAGGCTTAATTGTTTTTTATAATATATAGTTTTATCCTAACAATTATAATTTTCAATTTTAACATTAAATTTAGCTAAAATTTTACTAGAAAATTCTAAAAACTATATTTTATATAGGGTAAAAATTCAGTAACAATTGCAATGCTGGAAGACCTTATTATAAAAACTAGAAACTATCATATAAGAATCATATTATTTTTCTAGGTAACTTAAAATTATCTTTTATTTTGATTTATAAATTTTTCTATGAGGCAGCTTTCTTATTCTACAAGTGAATATATAGGCGATAGCTTGAGGAATTATTTAAAAAGTGGTTTCATTTATTTCACAAGGAATCTATACTTTTTAAAAATTCTTAAAATACGATAGCGGTGGTTTTTAAAAGTATTTTTTGCTAAAAAAATATATCAAAATAATATTTATTTATTTAAATTATTTTTGATATTATCACATCTGAAAATATAAAAAAAATAATAATTAAAATAATAAAAAAAATAATTTTTTTTTAATATTTTTAAAATACATAAACAAATATGTACTCTTTTAGAGAGTTAATGTCACAGTTTTCATGTTTGAGTCCAAGTCGGCAGCTAGGGGGGTAATTAATTATCAAGGATTACCTAGTTTTCAAGAGTATAAAATGAGCAGCAAACCGACGAATAAAGTCAGCCAAAACATTAATTAAACAAGGGCGGTTGTTTTCAGAAATTCTTTTTGGGACAACATGCCACAGCCTAGATTATTTTTTATAGTTTTGGGTTTTTATTATTTATTTTATAAACTTTACGTTATTTTAATTAGGTTTTAATATCATTTCATTACTCTATTGGAGTTTATTTTATTTTATGAACTATAAATACTTTTTGAAAGGAAAACATGAAGATTATATTATTTCATAATAATATTTTATATGTGGCAAGGTCGCTTATACTTTCTGTTTTTCATTGGACTTTCTTGTACTTATAAAAGATTAATTGTCTATATGACATTCTTTCTTTATACCTTAGTTTGTGATTCATTATAATTATAAGGTTGATGTCTTTTTCATCCAATAACTTTGGTATCTTGGTTTAGGTAATTATTGTGTTGGGTTCTTTATCATAATCTTATTTTAGCTTTCTTGAGTGGTTCTTTCTTACATATGGGTTCAAGGTTTATTATCCTCCAAGTTCACATTAGTTGGTACCAGAGTAAGACTTTAAATTCAAGTTTTATCTATTCGTCTATCTTTAAGTTTCTGTGTTAATTTTTCTTTGTTTTTCAATCTGATTGTGCCAATAGTATAAAAAAAAAGTTCATATTGAATTTCAATACTATCAAATCAATACTCTCTCTCTCTCTCTCTCTCTCTCTCTCTCTCTCTCTCTCTCTATATATATATATATATATATATATATATATATATATATATATATATATATATATATATAGGTTGAAATCGTAATCGTTGAATTCTACCGTAAAAAAATTGAAAGTTACAATTCTTAAGAAATTAGAAAGTTATTGTTTCATTAGAATTAGTGTATTTACAAACCAACTTGAATTTGTTAGTGTTCTACCTGAATTAGTATGTTTACATACCAACTTCAATTTTTTATTTGTCATTGATTTTGGGTATTTGAAAAAAATTTCGAATCATTATTTATCAAAATTAGTTTGCATAGTCAGTCAATTCCATTTATTTGTTATTGTTAGTTTCATGTTAGTATAATCTATTATGGTTTTAGGTTATTAGAGTCTTTATTGCATCCATTTTTGTTTTTGCTTTCGTATTTGTTTTTATGTTTGTTAACATATTTATTTTTTTTAATCATTTTCATTGTCGTAAATTCGTATTGTTGTCATTTTTTTATCTTGATTGTTTTGAAACCTAAAATTTATAGTTAATCATTATGAGGTTGTGATTTTTTTATTGTTTGTGATTAGTTCTATAAAGAACCAAAAAGGAGAGCATAAGAGGTAAAAGGTGGAAAGTTGAGCATATTATCATGAAAAGCCAAAATTAAGTTAAACACGAGTGGAATGATATCATATTGTATGTAAACACATGAAATAGCGTGTGAGAATATATATTTTTTGCTACTAATATGGAAATCTAGATTTCAACGATGTCTTTCAAAGATGGATCATCACTTATGAAGGAGAAGGAAAATATGTTCTTTATGTTAAAAGTTATGCAGCAACAATTTGAAAGGATGGATGTGAGGTTTAATAAGATTTTGACAAAATAAAAAGATAAGAGGTCATGATTGCTAGTTTGAATGAGGGGGTCAGTCTAAAAGGGTCCTAATGTCAGAAGGCCAAAAAGATGTGTTACACCATCTTTAGATGAACTTGTTGATGAGAATGAAGATGAAGAAGCAAAAGATCTTGACCATACATCAATCAGTCAAGGTGATAGATTTCAGTAGCCTAAAAATCGAAAAGATAACGGGCTTTAACAAGATAAAAACTTCAACTATAAAGGAGAAGGAAGAGATTTTAGGTATCAAGGCTTGGACATAAACTCTAACCATTAAGATGAAAATCTAATTATTTCAGGGAAGGAATGATCCCGAGGTATATTTAGAGTAGGAGAAAAAGGTTGAGTTGATCTTTTGATTATCATCACTATTCAGGGTAGAAAAATGTAAAGCTTATTGTTATCAAATTCACTGATTATGTTATAATTCGGTGGGATCAACTTGTTTTTAGTAGGAGGAAAAACCATGAAAGGCATGTTGACACTTGGGATGAGATGAAAGCAATAATAAGGAAGAGATTTATTTTGATACATCATTATCAAGATTTGTATCAGAACTTGCAAAGCCTAACTTAGGGGTCTAAGAGTGTAGAAAACTA
Source organism: Populus nigra (assembly GCF_951802175.1). Classification (NCBI taxonomy): domain Eukaryota; kingdom Viridiplantae; phylum Streptophyta; class Magnoliopsida; order Malpighiales; family Salicaceae; genus Populus; species Populus nigra. The sequence continues at coordinate 8,059,296 of NC_084859.1, forward strand.
TCATAAAAAGATGGAAGTGGCTATGATTCAAACGAATATGGTAAAGGATAGAGAAGTTAATATGGCTAGGTTCTTGAATGGGTTGAACCATGAGATAACGAATGTGATGGAGTTGCTACATTATATAGAGTTAGAAGACATGGTTTATATAACTATAAAGATGGAACGACAACTTAAGAGAAAGTGCAATACATGAAAAGTTCAAAACTCGGGTTCTTTTTCAACATGGAGGCTGAATTTTAGGAGAGATAGGGTTACCCAAACCAAGCTAATTATATGAGCTAAAATCAAATCACATAAAGGTAAAAAAGAAGTCTTCACTGATACTATAAGTAAATTTGATACTTAAACACCTTATAATTGTGATTTTAAGTGTTTACGATGTTTAGAAATAGATTGCATAGCTTCTTAATGTCTAAACAAGAGAGCTATGATTTTACGAGATCATTAAGAGGTTGAAACTAAAAGTGGCAGCAATATTAAAGAGATGCCACCACTTAAAAATGTTAGCAATAATGATGTAAAGTATTGGTTGAAGGTGAATCGCTTGTGATGGTATATGATGAATGTTTAGGTCAAAGAGGATGATTTGAAGCAATAATTAGAGAATGTTTTTCATATGAGCTGTCATATCAGTAATAAAGTATGTGGTATAATTATAAATGATGAAATTTGTGTTAATGTTAATAGTACTACACTTGTTAAGAAGTTGAGTTTGAATACTACAAACAATATAGACCTTATAAACTTTAATGGTTGAATGAATGTTGAAAAGAGAAGATTAATAAACAGGTTTTGGTTTTGTTTTCAATTGGGAAGTATAACGATGAAGTTTTATATGATGTTTGTTAAATGTGGGTCATTTGTTATTAGGAAAGTTGTGGTAATTTGATAGAAAGGTAATACGTAATGGGTTTAGAAATAAGTATTCTTATGTAAAAGATGAAAAATTCATCACTCGTACCATTATCACCGAAACAAGTCTACAAAGACCAATTAAAATTAAAAAGAAAAAGTGAGACTGAAGGGAGTGAAAATGTCATGAGCTTTAAGGAGAGAAAAAAGAATAACGGGTTGGCTGAGAGTGGAGAGAAAAAAGCAAAGAAGAGAAACGAAAGTGTTGAGAGAGAAATTTAGCATGAGATCTTTTATGCAAGAAAAAGTGTTGTTTAACATGTTATTTATACTAATAATCCTATGCAAAACAATGTTATTGTTTTTTTATTGTAGGATTATGAAGACGTATTGCCTATAAATGTTGTTCCTAATGGTGATGAGGTCAAATCCTTTTGAGTAGATGAGGAATAATGAGAACCAATAAGCACCATAAAAGAATCTATTAAAGGTGTTGATTAGGCCAATGACAAGGGCCAAGAAGATTAAAAATGCAATTTTGAGCATAATTTTTTATAATATGCAGTTTTACGCTTAATAAGAATAACTTTGAATTCACCAGTTAAATCGGGCTAAAATTTCACCAAGAGATTCTACAGGCCTTGTTTTATATAAGGTTAAAAGTTTTTAACTATAAGAGTATAAAAAGGCCTTAAGATAAAAACTTGAAGCTATTATACGAAAATTGAATTATTTTTTTTAATTGGCTTAGGATTATCTTTTATTTCGATTTATGGATTTTCTACAAGAAAACTTTCTTATTTCACATAGATTTCTTGGATGGGTTGGACATGGAGACACAAGATCTATATCGCAAATTACACGAGTATATGGATAGAAATGATAAAAGATGGCTCGACCTGTCATTTTTTTATTCAGATTGAGCTCATCTAGGCTTATTTTATTGTTTTATTTTATTTATTTAGGTTATTTATGTTAGATAATTTTAATCGATGGTCAATCCTAATTGTTAGATGTTTTAGGGTTATGCTATTTATATTTTTTTTCATCTTATAAGGGTTTTTTTTATGATTGAAAAAAATGACAAACTTTTGCTTTCCCTAAATCCTTTATTCTTCCTAGCTTCTTCTTTCTTTGCTTTCAATTCTTAACTTCTTTCTCTAAAGTTTCTTTCTTTTCTACTTTAATTCTTTTTATCCTTTGTTCCACATCAACTTTAGTATCATAGCACAGACTTTTAATTATTTTTACAATTAATCGATCTATTAGGGCTTGTGAAGATTTCTAGGTTTGTCATCATCAAAAGTTGATTTAGAAGAAAAAAACCTTCACTTTTCTGTTTACAGCCTAGAAAAAAAAAAAGACATTGTTCATCTTTAAGAACTGGCCAAATCTTTCACACCACCACCGAACAGATTGAACCAACACAACAACTTTAACAGTGCCACCATAACAAAAAAAAAATGCACCACTAACAGCAATCGTTACCCATAGATCAACATCGATTCACTACTTCGAACACTTTAGATCGTCTATACTAGCAACAATAACTATAACACATCAGTAGCCATCTCTTTCTGTTTTTTTCTACAAATAGAGAGTCTCTCAAAGAATTTTAATTCATCGGTCCAATATCATCTCCACATCAGTTTAATAGACCCACGTCTAACTATACCACCACAACATTCAAACGACCACAAATCCAAGCCGATAACTGCATAATAAATTTGTGTGAATATGACCTCAAGTAACAGCAATAGAGGAAATGGGCTTCCAAGACAAATTAATTCACAATTACCACAACATCGCATCATCGGCTTACACATTAGTGTCATGTCATCCAAAATAATTGATTTTACTAACGTGCCAGTGTCCACAGCCTTGTCAGTGCCACACCATCCAACACAAATATATTAGAGACATGTCAGTGCCATGTCACCCAGAACCTCCACCTCACCCATCACTGCTACGTCAACTACAACAAATTCCAGCATACATCCATCATAATTTGGTCAGTAAGCCATTACAAACTTCTTTTAACCATTGAATATCATTATTACTGGTATATTTTTACACTTGTTGACCCAGAATTAAAATAATATTATTCTTTTGTGCCTGCCCATAAAAATATAGCTTGTCTTGCAATTTAAACTACCTTAATTTTTAGCTTATTTATTCTCTTATATTGAATGTTTGATCCTTTTTATTAATTATAGAGCTTGGCTAAATTTGTTGGAAAATTAAAACATTGTGTTTGAACTACATTTGTGCATTTAGAGGACTTACATTGCTTGCTTGCAAATTTTCCTGGTTTAATATGTTATTACTTAGTCTCAAAGATAAATATATAATCAAATATTAACTTTAATTTTATATTGCATTTTACTTGCAAGTGTCATTTATGATCTCGGTTATAGTTCTAGGATTAGTATTGCATGTATTTACGGAGTAGTCATCTAGTACAGAGTTCAGAACTCATAATTACCATAGACCCGAACACTAGTAATGTTCTTAGGGATATTCAAGATTAATTACATCTAATATGAACTGATATGAATAACATGTCCACTAAGATTGACAACCTCTCTGAGAGAGTGGAATCTATAGAAACTTTACAATTAAAGCAATCTAGTAGGAGTGAGCATTTTAATGACAACCGTAGGAATCATTAAAGATCGATTCCTTGTAGGAACCATCAACATAACCACCATTAGGGTTACAATGACTTTGATGATCCTAATGATAATGAGCATTCTGAAAATTACTATTAAAGACCAGTTCACCCTAGGAATTGTCAGTACAACCACAATCAAGGTCACCATGATTATGATGACTCTGATAATCGAGCCATGAGACATATCAAGGTTGAAACCTAAACTTTTAAGGGTCAACTTAACCCCTGGATCTTTGATAGGTAGATATGTGACATTGATCAATTATTTTACTAGTATACTTTGTTTGAGAATAACAGGGTAAGGTTTGCAAAAATAAAACTTAATGGTATCGTTTACCTCTATTGGGAAAGTGTAGAAGAGTCTTTGGCTAGAAGAGGTCAACATCCTATTACTGACTAAGTTAAGATGAAAACTACGTTGCAAGAGAGATGCGTACCTCATTCTTATAGGGAAAGTCTCTTAAACCAATGGAATAACTTAAGGCATGGAAATAAGCCTGCTAATGAATATGACACAATTTGATGAGTATAGGATGAGACGCGTAATTAGGAAGGATGAGGCAATGACTCTAAGTAGATTTCAAAAAGACTTGAATGATGACCTACCTTAAGAGAGGTTGTGCTTCGAGGTGTGTCCACCCTTGACGAAGCTTATATCTTAGTATCCCTCATATGTCCTAACTTGGTAATAATAAATTTTTATTGGGCGCCCCACCTCGTAAAATCAATCCTCTTATTGTCCACATGCCTAAAAAAGACAAGGGTAAGGGTATTCTCCATAAAGCACCTAAGATGACCTTATGGATTTAGTGTTTTAAGTGTCAGGGTTTTGGTCATATTTCCTCTAATTGTTCCAATATGACTTTATCCATTAAGGATCAAAAGGGTATAGATGAGGAAGACAATTGTGATAATAAGGTGTATGAACCAAATCTCGATGACTTTCAGGACTTAAATGATGAGGAGAATAAGTCCAACCTACTAGGAAGTATTAGGTCTATATCTGCTCAGATCAAGCAGGAATTTATCGGATGGGAGATAACCAAGTTAAATGTAGCTAGATGTGGCTCAACACAACCCAAAAGAACTAAGTATTTGAGGAGAACTATTATTTTTTATACTTACATTAATATGAAGATAAAGGTTGCAAAATCATTATAGATAGTGGGAGTTGTATCAATGTAATATCAATTAGTAGCATATCCCGCTTAGGCTTAAAATATGTCACACATCCTAAGCCATATAGTGTGTCCTGGGTTAACCATACATCCATAGCAATCAAGAAGAGATGTCATTTTTCTATAAAGATTTTGGATTATCATGATGAAATTTGGTGTGATGTAATTCCTATGGACGTAGGACACGTCATTTTAGGTAGGTCTTAGTTATATGACTAGGACGTTACACTCTTTGAGCGATCAAATTTGTGCTCATTCACTTTTCATGGTAAAAAGATTTAACTCATTGGATTACCACCAAGGCCTAATTGATATGATTTAGTCATGAATTTCTCATGATGGGCTTTTGATTTTGTACTTGGGTTTGATGAGGAGGCTATTCGGCCAAAATTATGTTTTTCCTTAAAATTTAGCTTATATGCCATTTAGTCATAATAGGTTTTAGCATGGGATAATTTTAGCCAACCTTGATTTGTGCATGATGATGGATTCGGTCCAATCTCTTTGATGATTTATTATGCCAAATCATGTCAGCTCACGTATAGGTCAAATTTAGGCAACAAAGTAGGCTTGTTGGGAGCTTGTGTCAGATCTGATTTGGGTTATTTTAATGAGTATGAGTTTGGGCCACGTGGGGTTTAAAGTTAGTTTGGGCTAATTAAGATGTTGGGATCCTTTTCTTACAATGACCAGTAAAATATTCTTCTAAAATTAAAAGGAAAATTCGTTCATTATTGTCCTTATTATTTAGGAGAATATTTAGCAATAAAGAAGAAAGTTTCCTAGTCATGCAAGGAAACTAAAGGGGGTTGTCAAATCTGAATCCTAGACTTAAAAGTATTATTCAATGCTAAAAATTTGATTCTCCTAGTCAACGAAGGAAAGTGATAGACAAGGGAGAATTAATTTCTAAAATTATTTTCCATGTTTTGAAGGGAAATCCTATTCCTGCAAGGAAAAAAAACTTCAACAATTAAATTTCTATTCAAATCAAATTTTATAGCATCTAAAGAACTTTAAAAGTTGGCTAAGCAATCCTAGAGTATTTAGGAAGGTAGATCTCGTCAAAAGGTTATTAAGATATTTTGTTTTGTTTTTCTTTCTATCATATGCAGTATCAATAAGCTATTGTCCAGACTTGTTGTTTTCATTATTATTTCTATATTTGAGCTTAATTAATACTTTGGTTTCCAGCTAAGATCCAAGGCTTGTTTGGATCAAGGTTTGGGCTTATTAGTGTAGGTTTTGGGTCAGGTTTGTTATTGGGTCAATTTAGCCCATAAAGGTAGATCTATTAGAGTTAATTTCTCATAACTATTTAAACACATGTAAGCCTAAATTTAAGCATATTTGATGAATAATACTTCTGAACTTTTTAATTTAATATATGAGAGATTTTTGCATTCTTTGATTCTTAAACGAACTAAATCTGATATATTGAATATTAACTGGCTTCGTAGTGTCATTTAACTTCATTACAATAGTGTTGGTGCCTTAGGACATGTTTTCATTGTGTCACACTCTTATCATACCTTTTTCGGATTTTCAAGATCAAATCTCAATCTTGATTGTGGGTTATATGACCACGTGATCACGAGATCCGCATCACTAATTATGGTAGCAAGAAGAAGGAAAAAATGAAATAAAAGGAGCTTGGTATAATAAGTCATAAGAAATTTAAAAAAGAAGGTTCATGAAGAGTTGTCATGTTTGTCTTAATGGCTAAGAAGGTTGTGGAATTATTTAAAACCACTTGAAGAGGTAAGGAAAGTGTTGAAAGAGTTTCTGGATGTCTTTTTCCCTGAGCTACTCGATGTTTTACCCCCTATGCGTGACTTTCAACACGCTATAAATCTTATCCCTAGTAGATGCCCTTTTAACACCTAAGAAAGATGGATCATGGAGAATGTATGAGATAGTTGAGTCATCAATTGGATTATAATCAAGTATCATTTTCTCATTCCTTGATTGGATGACATGTTAGATATGATGAAAGAAGCCTAAATTTTCTCTAAAATTAACTTAAATAGTGGGTATTATCGTATTAGTCATGTTTTTTATCCTTTCCAACGTACCCAATACTTTTATGAAAGTAATGACACAAGTGTTTAGACCATTTATAGAAAAATTCTTGGTGATGTACATTGATGATATCCTTATTTATAGCAAAACCCAGAACGAGCATTTAGACCACCTTATTCAAGTTTGTACCACTTTAAGAAAGGAGAGTTTGTTTGCCAATATCAAAAGGTGTTCTTTCTTCATGGATCAAGTGGTTTTCTTAGGGTTTATATTGTCATGTGAGAGAGTCTCTGATGATCCCTAAAAAGTCCAAGCGACTATAGATTGGCCCAAGTCTAAGAATATTCATGAGGTTTGTAGTTTTCTTAGGCTTACGACTTTCTATCATCGTTTTATCAAGGGATTTAGTATCATCATGTCGCCTATTACAGATTGTTTGAAATATAGTGAGTTTAAATGAAGTAAATAAGCTAATAAGGCATTTGAGAAGGTTAAAAAAAAGATAATGGAGGCCCTAGTGATGTGACTTCCTGACTTTACTAAGGTGTTTAAAGTATAACATGATGCCTCGAGAGTTGGTATAGATTGAGTATTTAGTTAAGAACATCACCCTTTAACTTATTTTAGAGAGAAACTTAACGAGGCAAAAAACAAAATACTCAACCTATGATATATATATATATTACACCGTAGTTTAGGCCTTGCGCTATTGGCACTATTATTTGCTACCACAAGAGTTTTTTTTTTACTCTGACCATGAGGCTCTTCGCTATCTCAACTCTCAAAAGAAGCTCAACCATAGGCATGGCTGTTGGGTTGATTATTTGTAAGCCTATTCATTTGAATTGAAACATAAATTTGGAATGGAGAATAAAGCGGCAAATGCCTTGAGTTGCTAGGTGATTCTGTTATCCATAATGAGTACTGAAATTATTGGATTTGAGAGACTTAATTAGAAATATGAATCTTGTCTGAAATTTAAAGAAATATACATGGCATTTAGAGATGAGAGTAACCGTGTTTTAGAAGGTTATTACCTTCATGGAAGGTATTTGTTTCGAGATAATAAGCTTTGTATCCCAAAGATATCAATGCGTGATTTTTTTTATATGGGAGATTTATGCTGGAGGCCTTTCAGGACACTTTAGGAAAAATAAAATCATTAAAGTGGTGGAATGTTGGTTCTTTTGTTCTAGTTTAAAAAGAGATATAACTAAGTTAGTAAGTCGATGTCGAATATGTCAACTAGCAAAGCATAGAAAACAAAACACTAGTCTTTACATCTTGTTGCATGTTCCTACTTGCCCTTGGTAAAATGTAAGTATGGATTTTGTGTTCGGACCTCTATGTACTACAAATAAACATGATTCTATTTTATAGTTGTCAACTGCTTCTCTAAAATGATCCATTTTATCTCTTGTACTAAGACCATAGATGCTTATAGAGTTGCAAAACTCTATTTTAATGAGATTGTCAAGTAATATGGTTTTCCCCAAACTATAGTCTCGAATAAGGATGTTATATTTATGAGGTATATCTAGAAAACCCTTTAGCATATAATGGAAACTAAGTTGAAGTTTTTGAGTGCCTACCACCCCAAATTGATGGCCAAATCGAGGTAATTAATAGGAGATATAATGAATTTAATGTTAGAGAAAATGTTATGATACGGATTAGACTTGACTGGTATCCTTCGAGAACTAATAAAAAATTTCATGCACATAGTGCAAGGCCATTCAAGTGCTATAACGAGTTGATTCAAATATTTTTGTTGTTGATTTACAACTTGATTTTAGAATTAGCTTTACATTTAACATTGAGGATCTAGTTGCATACCGAAAACCACATTCTATTCCAAATCATCCTTTTGAGATGTCATATAATCCCCCCATAATGATCCTATTAAAACCTTTATCCCTTTCACTTTGACATCCGAACAAAAGGATAATATTGATTTTATTCTAGATGAACAAGTTTTTTTTACTAGGGATGTTAAGATTCAGTGATTTCTAGTTCGTTGGGTGGGTCGACCTGATTCAAATTGCACTTGGATCACTAGAAATACATTATTGCAAATTGATTCAAATCTTTAGGAGTACTATCAAAGCCGTTTAGAGCTACACTTGACGAGGTCGAGTTTTTCCAATCTCGGGAGAGTTGGTAGGGACATCAGACCAATATCGTAGATTATAGAATATATAGACAAAGATGACAAAGGATGACCCAACCTGTCGCTTTTTGGTTGGGAAATTGAGCACATCTAGGCTTATTTCATTATTATTTTATTTATTTAGGTTATTTATATTAGACAATTTTAATTGATAGATCATGCCTAATAGTTGGATGTTTTAGGGTTATGCTATTTATATTTATTTTTTTCAAGGGAATTTTTTTTTAATTACATAAAATGATAACTTTTTTTCTTCCCTTGATCCTCTATTTTTTCTAGTTTTCTTTTTCTTTGTTTTTTTGATGATTGAATAAAATAACGGACTTTTTCCTTCGATGAATTATTTAGCAGGTGATTTTTTTTTATTTTACAAGGAATACTAACTTTTTAAGGATTCTTGGTTGGCAACTTGGAGAGTTAATTGTCATAATTTCCATGTTTCCTAAGGAGTCAAAGTCGGCAACAAGATTGGCAGGAAACCTACACAGAAAGCCGGCCACAACATTAATTAACAAAGGTACTTGTTTTTAGCAATTTGTTTTTTTTTTTTTTTTACAACATACGGCAGCCTAGATTATTTATTATAGTTTTGGATTTATATTATTTATTTTATAAATTTTGGGTTATTTTAATTGTATTTTAAAATCAGTTTATTACTCTGTTAGGATTTATTTTATTCTATGAACTAGAAATATCTTTAAAGAAAAGAGAATACAAAAATTGAATTATTTCATAGTAATTTATTGTGTTGCAATGCATCTCATATTTTTTTATTCTTTATTAAACTTTTCTTAAACTTATAAAAATTATCTCTTTTTGTAGCATTTTTTTTCATTCAATAACTTCAAGTTCTTTATCTTAATCTTGTTTTAGGTTTCCTAAGTTTGTCTCTCTAATGCATGAATTCAAGGGTTCTTATCTTCCGAATTGCATTATTAAATGTGGGGATGACTAAGGAGGATGCAACACTTTGATTGGAAAGTTGAATGACAGTCACTTACAAGCAGACTTGCATCACCACGTCAAACAAGCTTACAAGCATTAAATAGTAGGCAGGAAGTATATAATTAATGAATCAAATTACACTGCTGCATAGCTTTACAAAAGCATGCCTGATGGGCACGTAAATCCAATGGCTTGCTTATAACTTGTTGAAGAAAAAAATGAGAATAAAAAATTGTAGACAGAAGCCAGTAGTATCATGTGAAGGATGAGCAACGGGATCCTTCTAGATCTCTCAATCTCCAACCCCTCAAACCACATAAAGAATACCATACAGCAAACTACTGCATGGATGCCAACTTTCTTGCAATGCTTCCATAAAAATAACAGCTGCATAACCAAATCCATAACCAGGCCAGTAATCTTGCAATCAGTAATAAAAGAAGCATTTGTTTGTAATAACTTCATGCACTTCCACGTGAGACTAGTAGCCAGAAGAAACTAAGACATTATGCTCCTTCAAACGCTTCTGGAAGTGTGCCAGACGATTCTGTAACTGGAGGATACCTGCAGCCTTCTGAGAAAGAATGGCATTCAATCTAGTAACATAACCGTCGAGCTGATTTCCTGGTTGATCTGCTTCAACCAGCAGGTTCATCTCCTGCAAATTTGGAAATGACATTTATATGTAAGCTCTTGGACATGCTTTTTCTTCAAAACCCAACTCTCACAAAAGCATGCAAGCAGTACAATAATAAAAAATGAACTAAGAATGCTTTGGCCAAACCACAAACCTCTCTCACAATGTTCATAGTCTCTTCCACTTGTTTTCTGTGAGCATTTACAAGATCCTCCTCTTCCTGGGAGCATGCAACCGAAAATTAATGTTAAGACATTTAGGTTTCAGCACATTCAAAAGAATTTATTCATTTAAGTAATTATTCTTTTCTAAATCACCTGTAGCAATGCATTCAAGTCATTATCTGAATGCGAGTTCTTAAGATTAGATTTTGGCATATCCCTCCACTTTGTCTGACCATTGGGTTTCTGTATTTTATCCTCTGAAATAGAAAGATTGTATGGCTCTAGCTTCCCATTCTCCTTCCATATTGCTTTCTCTTGTTCATATGATTCTTCTTCTGATGCATCAAAATCATCTCTCTCATCTTGTTCTGCCCATGCATCATTTGCATCGTCCTCATACGCGGATGCAACTGGTAAAACAGAGGACAAGGGCGCAGTAGTTGATTCCCTTAGGTTTAAAGTTGAGGACAATACATCCTTCTTGGAAGTGTTCCCTTTTGAGAGGCTCTTCACTCTGCACAGAAAACTTAGCAAAGTCAGTATAAAAGGATCACGACAGAGTAAATCATACCATAAACATCTTGCAATTGAAATCATTTTCATGTACCTGTCAGCATATCTCAAGGTGTTAAGAGTGTGTTCACATGATCCTGAGCTTGGTGAAATGCATGATATCATAACAGTGCGTGAATTGCCAACGAAAGAATCCCTTAGAACCTCAGTTAGCTTGCTTCCTCTGAAAGGAATATGACTCTTGTCATTGTCAAGAGCCCTGATGCACTCCTTTAATGCAAGTAAACTCTTGTTGATTTCTGCACCTTCCATCCTGCATCGTATATATGAAACAACCAAATTAAACAAACCCACCCACCCTCCCAAATTAAAGAAAGGACATGGAAAGAACATTTCTGATTTATGCCAGTCAAATTCATCAGCTATTAAGAAAACCATGAACTGGATGCTAGAGATGAAAACGCCATGAAATAGATATCAACTTTTAGCTACAGAGTCATTAAGTGGTGAAGGGACAGAGGACATAAGTAAAACACAATAGAAAACAATGAACTATCTACATTTCTTATCGCCTTGTAACAATATCGGTATACACTGGAATAATTTTATTCCCCAGGAAATTGTTAAACAACCCTTTTTTTTCCTTTGCCAGATGTTGAGTCCAGTGTGATGTGTGAAAATATCAATTTCTACTGCCCTTAGATGATGGCCAAGCTGCAGATGGAAAAATATCCCATGCCTAATCCTAATTCTGTCTGGTACACTGAGATCCATATGCATTATACTGAGTGTGTCCCTCACTATCAGAATAAGAAACAGAAACCTTAAATTGCCCAACTGGTATGGCCAATAGTGGCAAAAATTACCACAAAGATAAGGGAGTAGACATACCTCGTTTGTTTATCGTTATCTGTGGTATCTGCACCACGTTCACTTCCTGCAAGATCTATGAAGGAGAGCTTTCCAACAAGGCGTGGAGGCTTTGATTCATTGCCATCAACTGATCTCTTGATAGCAAGCTGGAGTATGGCATGTGAACGGGAGGATTCTTCATTTGCACCAGTTGTGCCAGTACTTCTTGAGGCATTTCCCTTCTCAATGAGGTCCTTAATTGTCTCCACATCTGATACTTTGTACTCTTGCAAACCCACAATGCACACCTGCTGCTTACCATCCTCTCTCATGCAGAGTTTTCTGCACAAAGAGACATATCAAATTCAGCCAATTCTGAGAGCAAGTAATAACTACATAAAAGACAAGGAAGGATCAGGGCAACTAACTTCCGATCACTCAGGAGATCGAATAGTTTTCCACCATAAATTTCAAAGAAGCTCACAAATAGCTGAAACCCTTGGCTCCTGTAAGTATGATGCATCAACCTCAAAATATCTCGTGATGCTTTGAGGGGTAAAGGCTTCATAGTATAGGTTTTTCCACTCCCTGAAAGAAGGATGAAAAATTAAAGCAAGCTGGTTTTACAGCAACAATCTAGTTCTATTAAATCATCAGAGATTTCTAGCCAACATGGGGTGAAAGACATCATAAACTAGCAGGCTTAGAAAAATAAAACAGAATGTCATGAATTTTGATATTAATAATTTTAAAGCAAATCACTGTGATGTGAGAAAGCTACACAGAAAGAAAAATGCATAAAGCAACAAAAGAACATGCATAATTATAACGTCAAAATGGTTTATCCATCAAGTCGTGAACCATTGAGAGACTACTGATGTTGGATGGATAAAGAGGGCATAAAATACATCGAAGTTGGGCGTTTCAAAAGCAGGTCCAAAAAACATTTATTCTCGGCATGAAATCACATGATTATGGAATAAACTCCCCAAGTGTGTGTGTGTGAGCGAACAAGTGTGTGTAATCTAATGCCTTCTGTAAGTTACAAAAATGCTGGAAAAAAATCAGAATGAAAGACAGAATAGAATTATAGAAATTATATATATAAAAAAAAAAACCAAAAGCAAGGGTGTAAAAAGCATCTATCTTATATTGCACAGACAACAAATCACCTGTTTGCCCATATGCAAAGCATGTTGCTTTGACCCGTTGAAAAATTATTGGAACTATGGGCTCCACTGTCTCACGATAAACCTAAAGCGAAGAGGTAAATCTGCATAAGCTATAAAAACAATAGCATTATCTAGAAACACTTGGTTCATTATGACGAAAAATATACTCACTTCATCATTAGAGACCTCCTCATTGAGCACTGCATCAAACACAAATTCATGCTTCTCAACATATTCTGTTAAGTCAACCTGTAGAATATCAATACCCACAATTACTACCAAATCACCTATCAAAGGAAAAAACTATAAAAGTCTCTAGAAAGCTTATTAATTGAAAAATCAGTAAACAACAGAGTAGAGCAAAGCATGAAAATGAATGAAAAATGGACAAATCAAGGTTCTTGCAGATAAAGTCTATAATAATCATTAAGGAGAAGCATGGCCATTAGGATTACATTTGAACCTCCCGTCTTGTTGTTTTATGTATCTAATATCTACTTCTAAATGTCTTCATGGATGAATTTGGCCCAACTATTATGCATCTTATTGTTTTCGTTCTTATTTCATTTTATATTATGTCAAGGACCAATTAGGAAACAGATGTCCTTGATCAGCAGCCAGTGATTCAACTTGATTATTTCTACTTGACTTCTTTAACAAGTGATATAACAGTTACCTTGAGTTTAGTCTCGTGAACTGTCATAGAATTGGAGTGTGTGTCTATAATATCTTCTTCATTTTTTGCCAGTTCCTTTTTATTCAATGGCCTCTTGCGCACCTGCATTAAAAGAATTCACTTGTAATACTATATTAATGTTTAAAGACATTCATACAAGCAAGGCAGATGCTGCACTAAGAAGAAACATTATTAACGTTGCTAGTAAATGAAGTCACTCTATCAATGAAATTCAGAGCAAATTACCAAAGTTCACAAAGCTGGGTAAGCATTGTATTTAGGACAAAGAAAGAAGCAGTTAACAAATAGAAGTAAACCAAATGAAACAAAAAAGAAAAACATACCACAACTTTGATCTTTGCAACAGAACTTGTCTTCTCTTTGTCTACAGCAAAGCTTTTCAGGAGGTTGTTATCAGGCAAGCCAGTAGCTCTGCCAGTTTGTTTGTTGCTTGAAATGTAGGGGTCAGAGTCATCAAAGCTTCTTCCTCGAACAGGATGAAACAGAGAAGAACCATCGTAGAGTCCTGGAACCTGCAACTATCATCAAAATACAGAAAACTTAGCATAAATGTGGATGCAAAGTCATAACACTCAACTGCAATATGAAATCCCAAATCACATATTCAACACCAAGGAGCAATGCCTGCTTTATGACAATGTGATGAACTTCTAAAGAGCTGACACCTTAGTATCATTATTTCTTGAAGCAACGGCATGGCATGTATCCTACCTTCCATTTCTTCTCAAAAGCTTGTGTGCATGTCAACAACTAAATAAGACACGCCTTTTTATTCTTTTAAAAAGAAAGTTAGAATGGTATTTTCTATTTTTGGAAAACCACATAAAACCATGCCATGCAATTTGTTTGGTTATAAATGGAACCAGTTTCAAAGACCTAAAGCTCTTCTATGTTATTCAGAAACATGTTCCATATCCAAACATGCAAAGAAAGAGTTCTTAATGACATGAGACATATCAGCAAAGCAAGCAACCCATAAGAGCTTGGGACTCAAACGTCTTTTTGGTGCAAGACAAGATGTTCTTCACTAGCTACAAAGCACAAAAATCAGAATATCTTTTAGAAGCAGTTATAAATTTGAAAGTATAGCTAGAGCGTAGATTATCAAAGCAGAAGATTTCGATAGTAGTGCACAAAATCAAGCTCGAATGCATTTCATTCTAAAAAAAAATCAAACACTATGGCAAAGATAGAACTTCAACTTATCGGAATGTGGATGGACCCAATTGTTGGATGCCACATTAAAGTACTATCACTAGATCATCCAAAACCACGTTTCTACTAATTCACGAGAAAATTACAGAAAACCCACCTCGGGTAGCAACTCGGTATCAAAAGAATGCAGATCTAAGAGGCCAGGACTGAACTCATTTGAAGAGTCCTCGCCATTCTTCCTCTGGCTCGATGGCCTTGAACTAACAGGAGGTGTTGTTGGCTCTGAATAAAATTCATTTCCCCTATTAAAACTGCTTTGCGCATTGCGATACATTCTCAATGCCTGCCCTCCTACTCCTCCTCCACCACCACCATAGAAATTATAGTCCTGCATTCAATTCCACCATAAATATCGCAATCAATTGCTTGAGATGCAGGAGCATCCAATAAATAAAAAGTAAATCTCTTGTGATAAAAGGAAAAAATTATAAAGAAAAAAAAACATTTTTTTGTTTTGCCACATTTTCTTTACTTGACTGGCATTTTCCAAAGAAATCAAAAGTATCAGATCTGTATTTTCCATTCCATCATAAACCAATGATAGTCAACTCCCGAAGCAAAAAAGGAAAAAAAAAATCCAGTTTCCTGACTTAGTGAAGTCGAGAAACCAATAACATTTCACAAAACAATCCAAGATTCAAAAATTTTACCCCCCTTTTTTTTCCTGAGGGACCAAACAGATTGAGCAGAAGACTCAAGCGCAAGATGGGAAAACTATAAAAAGAAAAGAGATTAAAAGATCTGGGCAAAAAAAAAAAAAAACCTGTAGAGGAGGAAGAGAAGAGGAAGAAGAGTTGTTGTTCTGAAGGTGCTGAAGACCAGCAGATTGAAGCCATCTTCCATTTTCCAAAAACATTCCGTTGCTGTTATCAGAAGATGAGTATTGTCTTTGATGATGAGATCTCTGCCTTCCCATTCCGTTGTTCATATCACAAACACCCCTCTCTCTCTCTCTCTGTATTTATATATGTAAATAAAGCAGGAGAGATTGTTGATTTATGTACCTTTTTCTCTCTCTCTCTCAAGTTGAAAGTTGAAACTTTAATTTAGAAGAGAGAAAACGGTAGCAATTAAGATTATCAGCAGCCCATGATCGCTTTTTGCAAATGTTAAAAATGGATAGAGAGAGAATCTAGTGGAGGAAGAGACAGGTACAAGAGACAGAGAAGGGTCGAGTAAAAATGAAGGACTGCTGTGCTGTAGTAGATTTTGAATTTTTGAAGACAGAAAGGGGACAAGCGTTTCTACCGCGTGCAGCAGTGTTTCTGTAGATTGGACTTGTTGTCTATTTCAAAAACAAATGATGTGGACAAACTACAATTACGCCCTCAATCTGTTTAATACATCTCAATTAGGTCATCCTCCTAACGACACCGTCTCATACCACCGCTCCATCATAGATGTGCTAGTCTCTTCTCCCCCTCTTGGATGTTAATTTTGCTTCATTAAATTACACTCCATTTTCTCTCTTTTTTAAAAAAAAATTGTTTGCTGACATTTAATGTAATCAATTTGGATATATCATGATGTTAATAACTAAATTAATGTTATTATTATATTGATCTTTTGATAAATGTTTCATTGCTAGCTTTTAAAAATTTAAATTTAAATTCATATATGAAGTTATTCTTTCAAACTCGTAATTTGGTAAATAATTGAGTCCAATTTTTTTTTATTATAGAGTCGATATGTATATTATTCATCTTATTATTTTAAATATAATATATTGTATATAATGAACAAGATAGCAATTATTTATTATTAACAAATTAAGAAAAATTAATAAGAGAATGATAATATTAGATTAAATAAATGGAGGATTAATATATATGAGTTGCATGTCCAATTTAAGTGGGCAGGTTGATGTAAATTGAAGGTGAGGGAGGACACTCACATTTCCTTAATGGTGAAGAATACCATTGATGCATTGAGTAGGAGAGGGACGTAATTGAAATTTACCTAATAGATAGCGGGCACTTTTATAGTTTGCCCAAAATGATTTTAATTCACGAGAGATGAACTATTTTCATAACAGCAATTTTACAATTATGATATAAAACATGCAGAAAAATTAAAAGTCAATGGCATTTTAACTCTTTTTTATTTATTTAAATGTAACTTGAAGTACATAAATAAATAAAAAATTATCTTTAAGAAGTAAGGAAAGAATATTTATGTATAAAATTGTACGAAGCAAATCAGTCATATCCATGGTTAATAAACTTTGGCGTGCTTAATATTCTTTTTTTTTTTTTTTTTTTTTTTTTTTTGATTTACGTGGGTGTCTGGGCCAGCTTGCGCGCACCACGACTAATCCCACGGCCCACTGAACACCCTGCAAACCCAGTGGGCATGTAAGGCACCTCGGGGGTGACAGGCGTGCACGTGAGGACTCGAACCCAGGAGCAGCAGGAGGGGACAAGCCCCTCCTACCGCCAGGACAAGCACCTTGGCGTGCTTAATATTCTTGTTAATACACGAAGTGGGTTTAAAGTATAGTTATTATTGTTTTTTAAAATGTTTTTAATTTAGAGAAATATTAAAATATTTTTTTTATTTTTTAACAATTATTTTTGATATTAGTACATCAAAATGATTTAAAAACACCAAAAACATATTAATTTTAAATAAAAAAATAAAAATAAATTCAATTTTTTTCAAAAACACTTTTGAAACGTAAAAACAACATTGCACAATAGTGTTTGGAATTATAATAATTTTTATTTAAGAATATATTAAAATAATTTTTATTTTTATTTTTATTTTTAAAATTTTATTTTTAATATTAATATATCAAAATAATTTAAAATTATAAAAAAATTAAAATTCAAAAATTATAAAAAAGCAAACACGCTCTCATTCCTTAATCAAGTCGTGCACAAAAAAATTAATTTTACTTTGATCAATGAGATCCGGTAAAAATCTATCTTAAATAAGAAATTAATATCTTTCTAATTTTTTACAAAAAGATAAAATAAAATAAAATAAAATAAAATGACATGTGATTTTTGTTGATCTGGATTAATGCCATCCATGAACATTGATGACCCAGGTTCGATAACTTTTTCCTATCATGATCAGGGAGGGCGTGTTTGGCCAAAGTGGTATGTAGTGTACGGTGCGTTTTTGATCCAGAACAGCAAGTACCATCACCTACCATCCCACATGGTGGGGACCCACTAATTATTTTAATTTTAATAGTGTTTCGGTGATAGTTTTAATTTGAATTTCGTAGATGGGAGGGATGCGCTGAGGGGCTGACACGTGTGAGGAGAGTTTGGTGAACTGTGGTGTACCCCACCCACGTAGAGGATCATGCGGTTGCATTCAAATTCAGCGTAGATATTTTCGGGCTCATTAAAGCCCGCTAGTTCGGTCCGGCGTCCAGATTCCGCCTTGCCTTGTGGTCCCACCTGGAGCCTCATCCCCGGCGGACTTATTGTCCCGTTTCATATAATTTATGAATAGAAATGGAGACCTTGGAGCGGCGGGGAAAATTCATAATTGTTTGGTTTATACACCTCAATCATTTATAATCAAAATTTCCCCTAAGTAAAGTGTTTTCATAGAGCCTCACAATAATAATAATAATAATAATAATAATAAATGTTAATCCTTCCAGTTTTGCCCGACTTCAAATATGTTTCTAAACAAACTTGAAATGGTCTAGTAGTTAATCCGTTAAATTCTAGAATCTCTTTAAATCTAAAATAAAGCATAATTATTTGGGAAAATCACTTCAACCCTTTTATTTTTTAATTGTTTTTCTTACTTTCCCAATGTTCTTTTAATTATAGTTTACATCCTAAATCAATATAATTTTTAAATTTGGATGAAAAAACAAATTTATTCTAATATATAATATAACAAATATCCATAAACGACATACCAATTCCCTTTCTTGAAACATGATTTCTCTTTCTTGATATGATTTATTTCTCTTTTCGCCAAACATAATTTCTAAAACCAAACCAAAAACTAATCGAGTGTTATACCTTCCATTCTCTTTCTCTCTCTTTAAACATTAACAATCATCAATTAATGATGAAAAATAAAACAATTCAAAAATTATTTGCACTAAAAACAATTCTTGTTGTTACAAAAAATTTGTTACTAATAGCTACTCCTTTATTTTTTTTTTAAAAAAAATATGTTACTAATAGCTACTCCTTTATTAAAAAATATGTTACTAATTATTTTGGTTTATTTTTTATAAAGTTATTGTAGTCTCATACAAACATTATGATATTTGGTATGTGCTTGACTTTATAATCGTGTATTTTGTTATTATATAATTGTCGTACCTGACATCGCGATGACATTTAAGAATTAGGAAAAAAAACAAATATCTAACATCTTATTTTTAGAGATTCTATGACAAATGACTGATTACGCTAGAGAAAAAATATTATCATCCCTAAAGAGTCATATCTTAGGGAGGCTCTTAAATTCATATTGGTTTGTTATGCCATGCTATAATATTTCTGATTTTAACGTTAAAACATATTGGAACTGATATTTTTAACTGTGACGTCAATAAATATCAAGATTGATATTTCTAACTCTAGTGTCAATAAATATCAAGGTTGATATTTATTGTGAATCCATTTACCTCGAACAATCCTGGATTGAGCTTTGAAATGGTCAATAGACCTGCAAGAATGAAAAAGGGGTTTTTGACCTATTTTAAAGAGATAAGTTTTGAAAATTTTTGTATATAGGCCTAATGGGCTATTTATTTGGGTCAAGCTTTTAATAGGCTTGATAAACTTATTATTAGGCTAAAAAATACATAAAAAAAAACACATTTTCTTAATGTCAAAATACAAATGTCAAAAACACATTTTTTACAATGCTAAAACATGTAGAGTATTTTGTTTTTTTTAATATTTTTTTAGCTTGGTCATAATTCAAATTTTTCTAAGAAAAAAATGGTTAATTGTTTTTTGGTATTTTTCTTTTTTTGGCTGTTTATTTTAACAAATACTAAAAAAAATAAAATCATGCACCACACACACTCATCTCTCTCACTAATTTGCACACATAACAAGTACATTTACAAAATTTGTTGTTGAACGGTTAAGAGGAGCTACTAGAGTCACTAGAATTTCAGAAACAGTGGTGGTGCATGAGTTTCATGCGCCACCATCACTAGCGGCATGTGGAATCACGTGCTGTCGCTAGTAAAACGAACAAATTGGGTAGATTAGGATTTGCTCATTCTTTTCTGATGATGAGAACACCGCCACCTGCAAAATAAAGAAATCAAAACACATGACAATTTATTTTTTTAGATTCATCTCTCTCTTTTTATTGTAATTTTTTCTTTTTTTTTAATTGCTATTGTTGGGTTGTTGTGGATTTGCCGTAAAAGGTGCCTTGTGTTGTGGTTGAAGAGAAGGCATCAGTTGGTGATAGTTTTAGGGTTGCGACATTTGGTTACTGGTTTTTAGATTAGAAAGTTGTCACTGATGATTAGCGTATGTGGGCTAGTGTTTGGCATAGAGGAAAAAAAAGGTGAGGTTGTCATTGTTAAAGGATCAACTAATGGTGGTTATTGTTAGGTCTTGACCAAGATGAGGTTGATGATAGCAGCGCTAGAATTGTTGTTGGTATTGTGATCAAGAAGAAATGGAGTTGATGGTGGTTGCAACGGTGAGAGATTTGTAGTTGGGTGTTGCTGATTTGATGGGCTATTTTTGTTAAAAAATAAATAAAAGGTAAAAGGAGTTGGTTTTTATATTGTGTGTGTGTGTGTGTGAATGGGGCTAGGAGAGATAAAGTTGTTGTGTTTCATTCTCTTGGTTTTGTGTATGTATGCAATGATAGTGAGGGATGAAAGAGATGAATGAATGACTTTGTTTTTTTTTGTTTTTTGTGTGTTAGATATGCTCATTATGTAGAGGTTTTTTTTTTTTTTATCTCGTCCTATTTTTTCTTGTGACTTGAGATGCGTATTTATAATATAGGAGTTCCAAACAACACAAATTCATCCTTGTTCAAATTTAAACTTGATTCAAATTTAAAAATAAAAATTAAAGATGATTAATTGAATATCCTGGTGGTTTGCTTCAACTAAATATAAGGAGAAACAAACATTATAGTCCTTAATTCTTCTATACATTATCAAATTGCACCCTTAATAAAAAATCAATCCCCAGTCTTTTAATTCCAAATTTTAACTCTTTTAAAAATTAAATTAAAAGCAATGGTTCAAAATTATGTTAGAGCAATAATCAAGTAAAAAATAGCTTTAAAAACAAAATTCTTAAACCTAGTAGAGTCCATCACCTAGATAACAGATTTGGCGGGTTAAGTCGTGGAATTTGGGTCGATTTAATGTGTCGTCGTCTCAATATTAAAAATAATTATCATCTTAATTTTTTTAAAGTCAAATCATGTTTTTTACCAGTCATTTAGGATAGGTTTGGACCTATCAAGTTAAATGGATCATGTCGAGGCAACTCTCACATGATTTAGCTTTAAACTCGGGATACACAAGAAGTTAAGTATACAGATTTCAAGGTTGACCTATTAAGTCAAGTTCAATAACAACGCCAGATAGTTTCTTGTGGCTTAGATATTTATTTTTTGACATCCAAAAGATTTTTTAATCAATCGTCAGTGTGGCACACCCTTTTAAATTATTAACAAGAACTAATTGAGGTGTGGAAATCAATATTTCTTTCCTTACAAAGTACTATTTATTGTTTTTTTAATGTTATTTATAAGTTTTTTAAGGGTGTTTAAATTTTTTTCTAAATGTTTTATATCAAAATTGAATTGAAAATAAATTTATAGATGTTATACATATCCCATTCCCACCTCATGTTTTATCAATGATTTATGAGATATAGAAAGAACCTTTTTCTCATCAATTCAATGTCGGGTCAGGGATTAATCATCGATGAAAATATAGTTTTTATAATTACTATAATAGTATTTTAGAGTTAATAAACAGTGTGAAAATAAATTTTAAATTCACATAAATATTAATATAAAAAATAGAAAGATATATTAACAAGAAATTGGTTTCAAACATCAATTTTTTTCAAAATATATTTGATGGGAAAACATAGAGCGAAAATTGAATAGGAAAAAAGTGTAAAGAAACGATATACAAGAAAGAGTGAAAAAATTGATTAGGAAAGAAGATACTTTTACAACAAAAAACCACTAAATTAAAGAATATACTATTCAATTTTTAGCTAAAATATAATAATATAGGGATAATTTATAGGGAGTAATTTAATAGTTAGCTCTAATAATAAAAGCAATGGACCGCTAATGGTTACAAACACAGCAGTATGCTAAATTGGGTTAATTACCTTGACCCAATTTATATTTTTTAATTTTATTTATCTTTAAAACATGAAAATTTTTATCGTGTTCAAATTATAACTAAAATATTTACAAAGAAAGATAAACATTTTAAAAAGAAATTTATACTAAAATTTATAAGAATTATTTTTTAATTAAAAAATATTATTTTTTTAATTTTCTCCCTTCTATTTATTTTTTCTTTATGTGTTCATGTCTTCTGTACTACAAGTATCCAGTAATTGTAACATAAGCACTATAAAATTTCTAATCATTCTGCGCTAACCCTTATATATGTAATCTCAATCAGTTGCTACAAACCCAATCTCAGAGGATCTTCACTTTCCCAGTTTCAATCCAATCAACAATTTTTTTCCTGGAAAATCCACATCAACCTCACAAGATTCAATATTTACACTAACCCATATCCTAAATACTCTTCCAAATCACATAAATGATCTACGATAAGTTGAATTTCTCACAAACCAATCTCAGAATCTCCACTTTCCAAGCTTGCCGATCCAAACAACCTCACAAGACTCAATTTTGTCACAAACCCAGTTTATAAACACCCTTCTAAGACACAACAATCAGCTCTTACCTACTTCATTTGGGTTATTGAAAGACTTATTAAAAGGTTTAATGCAAATCATCAGAAAAAAGGGCACTGATGCACGACATGTTTTGCTTAACCTTTTTACCAAGTCTACAAAGATCTATGTAGAGGCTGGAAATCTGCGGATACATATCCTATACGAAGCATGAGGAAGAGCCCGTTTGACTGCGAGGTAGAGGTTGTGTTTTTTTAAAAGCATCCTGAGTACATGTTTGGTTAAAAAAAAAAAATTATTCACTATGTATGGGTCTCATAATAAATTGTGTGCGAAACGCAAACAATTTAAAAGCAGAAAAATGCTGTTTTTTTTGCGTGGCTCTCAATTTAACCATGCTATACTGTTTAAATAGTGTAGCAGAACAGTGTATCATGCCTCCACTGTTCACGTGAAATTTCTTTTGTTTTTTTTCTAGTATGTTAATTTTTTTAACATTTGTTTTTTTAAAAAAACACTAGTATAAAATGAATTAATTAAATTTACTCGCAATATAATATCAATTTTATACTTGATAATATTTTATCTATGCTAAAAAAATTATGAAAACTGTAATTCTTATCGGATGAATTTTGTACGTAATGGAATTATAAATAGTTTAATGGAATAATAAAAAGTATTTTTTATAAAGTACTTTTTATTTTATGATGTAATAGGAGTAATTAATTCTACAATATTTAAATTTAAAACCATCAATATTAATATATATTTTTTAAAATTATTTTATAACCTCAATTTTAACCATAGTTTTAACCAAACACCTATTTTTTTCAAATCAACCTCAACTAAAAGTATTTTTTATAAAATAATTTTTTTCAAATTACAATCATAACAACTACCGCAATATCAAACACACTTAAAGAGAGAGACATGGGGAGACCGAAAAATATAGAGACTTATGAGAATTAATAAATACAGAATATTATAATCATATCATAATCCATAATCTCAGGAAAAAAAAACAAAAAACAAAATGATTGAAAAAAGATACCACAATAAAAGAAATAATAGACATGAGAAATAAGCAAAAAATATATAAATAATTTTAATAAATTCCCTTATTCTTATATCCTAATTCTTATACACGAGTATTATATAAGAGTTTTAATAGGATTATATCTGAATTCCAAACTAAAGGACATGTATGTTTTTTGAAAAATGGTTTTTGAAAAATGGTTTTTGAAAAATTATTTTTTTAAATTTTTTTGTGTTTGTTTGTCATTAGAAAAGTTGGTTAATGAAAAACACTTTCCAGTCAACGAAAAATTTGGCTTGGTTTCTAGAAAAGTATTTTTTTAGAATATTTGGACGAAAAACACTTTCCGGAAGTTATGAAAAATTTAGAAATATCATTTTATTTGCTAATTATATTAAATTTGGTTCTCAAACTTTTGATTGCTATATATATTTTGTTTTAAATATTTATTTTTTAATTTCATCTCTTAAAATTTAATTTTTATATTAACTTTGGTTCTCATTTTTATAATTGTTATTTGCTTTTCCCTTATTATATTTTTATTAAAAATTTTTTATCTATCTGATCCTCGTTACTTATTTTATTTGAAATAATTTATGAAATGTTAATTATTATTATTTTAATTTCTTCATCTTTTATTTTTTTTAGATTTGATCTCTATTATTTTTATTATTATTTACTTTATTTGAGATAATTTATGAAATGTTTTTTTTTCAATTTCATTCTCATTCAACTTTTTAATTTGTAAAATTTGTTCATCATTATTTTAATAAACTTGAGAAAAATAAAATATTAATAAGTTATTTTCCAGCTCATTTTTCATTATACAACTAAACACTGAAAAATATTTTTCAATTTATTTTTTATTACATTATTAACTATTAAAAATAATTTATTTTTTTTAAAAAATACTTTTCTAGCAAACAAATGAAATTAATCAAGGATGGAAAAGACAACTCTTCTGTACTATATTTATTCATATTCATAATGACAATTACCATAATATTGTATTAAACTCATTTACGTAAAAGTAAAAGACTAAATTTGTAATATTTAATTAATTGTTTACTATGACAGGACTTGAAGGGATTTATGATTTGAAATGATAGGGACATTGAATCTTTTGATGATGTATCCATGATGAAGATGATGTCTACTTATGAAGATCAAAAGGCCATTGATGTATATGTAGATGAAGACCTCAAAGGCTTGCCTACACAATTCTGAATGTCAAAATGCTACTCAAGTAACCTTAATATTGGTTAGTCCCTCGACTCTAAGCATATATTCTTTTTTTTATTATAACATTTAAGAGTATAATCAATGACATATTCTATCGGTATTTACTTTATCATTTTATTAGAGTATATTTTATTGATTGATTTACGGATGGAAAACATCTATAAAAAAGACTAATTGTTAGTAATTTCTAGCATGTCAGAATATCTATGATAAAAAAACACCAATAATTTTATAAATGAAAAATATGTGTCAAAAAAAATTAACTGCTGAAAAATACCAATATAATTATTTTTTCAGTGATTAGCAATGGTATTTAGAGTAATTTTGTTCTAACCCTTTGTAAAATATTGATGGAATAATTACGTTGGTAATGTAACAGTTGAAGTGGCAAATACAATATTTTTTTTCAAACTCTTTAGAATATACCGACGGATGAAGTTTATTTGTAACACTGTTCGTAATAATTAAAATATATATATTTTTAAAAAATCTATTGAACAAAAAAAGAAAGTAATTAAAAAAAATAAAATTGTATAAAATTCAAGTAAGTAAAAATAATTTTTTTAATATAAAAGCAAAATATTTATTATAAATTTATATATCTAAATACAATAAAATTAGAACAAAGATGACACTGAAAAAGAAGGGCGAGACTGATCATTCTTGAGATTATAGGGTCACTACAAATCTAAAAAGATACACATATATCATCCATATGTGTTTTTTTTTTTCCCTAGAAAACACCGGCAATGATTTTTTTTTTTTTTTTTCCATTAATTCTTTTTATTACACTCACAACGAAACGCAAGCCAGGTATCTAGTGTATACTATTGACTTTTGTTGGTTATTATTATGAAGAAATGGTGGTTGGAAGATGAAAAAACAGATGCATAAATAGTAGCAGGAGGAAGAAAAAGAAGATGAAGAAAAATCCAAAGAGCTGTCTTTCGGCAATGGTTAATGAAACTATTGAGACTATTTTTTTTAAAAAAATTAACATTGCAACTATTAATCAAATAATAAAGGGATAAAATTATAATAAAAAACTATTAATATAATATATAACATGGCATTAATTGTAGAGATATCTAAATGTGATAAATGAAAGGAAAAATCACACGAAGCCTTCCACTTCCATAGACTGTTTGTTTTTTTTCCTTGTCTCCATGTTTTCAGAAAATATAATTTATTTTCTTGATCAACTCAAAATTTAAAATAAGACAAAAAGACAAATCTACATTTGGTGGAAAGAAGCTGCGAGTTGGATGATACTGTGACAGAGGATGATCAATGATGGAGTCTGATTGCCGGTTGTTTCAGTTGCTTCTACACAGAGAGAAAGCAAGAAGATGAAAACACATTTGTCCTGATGCATCATATGCATTTTTTTTTAATTGCTATTGAATTATTACATTCAGATTCATGCCAATGACTGTTGACTGGAAAAAGATCAACAATTTTTCCTAGATGGTGTTCTCTGTCTGAATGTTTCCATTGTTGAATAGACACCGCAACGCAGTCTCGTAAGAAGCAAATACAGCTCCATTAACTACAAAAGCTCTTGCAACAGCAGTCCCCAAACCTCGCCAGAGAACACAGTAACCATCTTCTTTAACACTCCGGCTAAAGCAATCAAGAATGCCTTTATACTTAAGTTGGGAGGATGGTGATTGAGCTTGTAATCTGGTTTTCACAACATCTAATGGATAGCAGCAGAGCCAGCTAGCAACTCCTGCGAGGCCTCCTGCCGTCAGCATGGTTCGTACGCTTTCTTGACCATTCTTTCTGCAGCCAGGGTGAAACTGCTCTCTCATGTATTCATATGTCCAAAAGTAGACACCATAAGCAGGTGCGTCTCTCAGGACTGTGATCACAAAACCCCGGTACATTCCTTTTAGACCTTCTGTTTTCAGTATGCTCTTGGCAACACCTAGTGGACCTTTGGGACTAGCAGCCTCCTGGAGATTCGCATGGCTTCTGTTCTGCAATTGGAGGCGAATTTTTATCAGTTCTACAGGAGAAAGAATAATGCTCTGTATAGCCCCAGTACCAACTCCTCCTAGAGCAACACCTTTGTAGGAAGGAGGATCATTAGCTGAAGCGGATGAGTCTAATGCTCTCGAGAGGATAGCATAGGTCTGGAAAACCATGGCATTCTGCAATCCACACACATTGTCAGTGTCCCTGAAACAGCATAAGCAATGCAAAACCAATGATCATCTATTTGTATGGTTGGTCAGGACTGAGTCCATACTCCATATAGTAATTTTTCTTCTGTATCAGAAATGGAAAGTCATAAAGCTTCCTTTCTTTTGATGGAAATGAAAATCAGGAAATATGATCCATGGTTTATATGAGAATGGAGATGGAGGAGACACAATAAGCTATCACCAACAATATCACATAAGCAGGCGGATTCTTGAGAATGACATTTCTTCAAGTATTAAATAAAACTAGTCGCTTTCCACCACTTGGAAGTTACAGAATGATTGACAAAAAGCATCCAAGAATTTCATCATTGCCATATTCTAGTCCTTGCGCACTCCATCTCACCAAGGTTTTTCACCAGATCACTTAAAATTCAACCGCAAGAACTTGAACATTACAAGATATCACAGCAATAAAAAAAACTCAGAAGATTATGACAAAATTGTATTCAAACTAAAATTAAGAAACATAAAACAAAAGTGGAAAGATAGACTTGTATTCTATAGAAGAAACCAAAGTTTTGCCATTACCTGGAAGGTGACAGATGCCAGGGGTGCACCCATGCCTCTATAGAGCGCAGCAGGCCCTTCACTGCTCATAACTCGGCGAAGAATACTGAAGGCAGAGCCAGAGTTGGATTGTTGTAGCCGGATACGTAGAGTATCAAGAGGATAACCAGAAATTATACCAGCAATTCCACCAAATCCACCAGCCACAAATTCCCTACCCCAACTGCTAGCAATAAACTCTGGCCAAAAGTCCATTATGATCTCACTCTCATTCATTCCCCAAACAACTCAGTATCTTTAGTTATTAACACAAACCCAGTTATTGTTTTCTTTCTCGTACAAAAAAACACACACATGAGTTGTAAGAATGGATGGATACTTTGTATTTGTTTTCTCTTTTCGTAAATTTTAAGTGGATATAAAAACCTTTCAAATGAAAATGAACGTGAAGTGAGTTAAAGAATTCCTAATAAAGACGAAGAGGTTATTCTCTTTCTGAAAGAACCTCTCACAGATTCACTTTCTGTTTCTTTCTCTTTACCTAGATCTTGAAAAGCAAAATACCGAACAAGAAACTTATTTTTCAAGAAGAAAATCCTCTCAAAGCAGTAGAATTTGCAGATTGTTCTTTATGATATCATTACCCTGCATTCATCAGGTTAACTCTTTTGTCTAATATTTGCAAAGAAAGGAGGAGACTTATAGAGGGGAAATAATTAATGAAGGGGCAAGAGAGCGACCCAAGAATGGAGGAGATTCCAAAAATTTGGTTACTCTGTGTGTTCCTTTCATGCTATTATTACAAGAAAATGAAAAGGGAGCGGAACAGATGCCACCGTTTGCTACTTTGCTGGGTTGGGTTAGGAGAGTGGGTATAAGGATGAAAAGGCCAACGTAAAGGCCACTTTCCATACCACCAGTTGTGTCATGACACCTGGAACAAACACATGACGTAACAATGTCAGTTTCAGTGTTTTCAGCCTAGCGTAAATGAACCATCTTTTTGCTTGATAGACTTTGATTTGCCCCCATTGAAGGACTGAGGACGATAAGCGTTTTAAAGTACTGTTTTTAAAAAAATTATTTTTAGATTATTTTAATATATTAATATTAAAATAATTTTTTTAAAAAATATCAATATATTTTTAAATAAAAAATATTTTAAAAAATATTTAATATTACAATACAAAACTAATGGAACTAGTGGATATTAATGATAGAATGACTCAGGCAAATAAAATTTTTTATTGTTGTTGATTCAACGATGATATAATCATTCACATGCCATTAAAAAATACAAATGCATCTTTTTTTTTTTTAATTCAAAGGACATTGTGAGAGATAAAATTATTTAAAATCTCATATGTTATTTTATAACGGTAATATTTAATTTGAAAAATCACATTGAAATCTTCTTTGAGTTCACCCTGTTATAATTTAAAATTCAAAAATTAATTTAATGAAAAAATTTAAATATTATAATTTTGTCATTATAACTAATTCAATTTTCAAAATACTTTTATAAATGAAATATTACAAGTTTACCACCAACTTTTCTTTTATGAAAGCAAAATACAAGCTTTTTTTCCCCCTTATATAGGGTTTTGTTTCACTTTCTTTCTTTTTTTTTTCTTTGCAAAAATGGTATACATGGTTTCATGCCAAAATGATGGACAAGACTAGAATGATTGTCGCATCCTCGCGGCGGAGTGCGGCGATCCTCGATTGATTTCAGGGTCTTTGTTGTTTGTGTAAAAAGAAGTCGCCACCTAATATTATGATCACTAGGAAACCTAACTGATCTTTCAAAGATTCTAAGGCAAGGAACTGGTTGCATAAATGGAAGGTATTAACACCCCTAGTACGCCTTACCTAAGGTAAGTTGCTTGGTGTTTGGTTTGTCTTGTAATTGCTATGGTGTTGGTGTTTTCTAATTCCATCAGTTTTTCTAGGTTTGATTCTAACTAAATTTATTAAGATAGAAATCCAAGAAGATTCTATGTGCTTTAAAAGCTTATTTTCCCTTGGTATTTCAAGAGTTTGCGACTCGTAAATCGCAAGGAGGAGGGACACAAATTTAGAAACCTAGGGCGCTTTAAAAGCCTATTTTTACCTTAGTGTTTCGTACTCTCACGACTCGTAAACCGTGGAGTAAAAAAAATTTAAAATGTCCTTGATTATAATCAAGGCTTCTTTCAAGGATGTGTGAGGATTTATTATTCCTAGAAAATTATTTTGGATATTTACCACTTAGGGTTTCTTTATCCAAATATTAACAGTGAATAATAAAAAATTATTCCCAATAATATTTTAGATATTCGTCCTTTAAGGATTTCTTTATCCAAACATTAGTGGTGAATAATAGATGAATTCCCTCTAAAAATAAGATTTTTATATTTTTTGAAATATTGGCCAATACCCTTTGGAGTTTTACAAACATGTTGTAAAATCCAGAAATGCAAGAAAATAAAATTTTTTTATGTATAAGAAATCCATGCGAAAACACATTTTCGAAAACTTCCAATATTTTTTGTATAAAAAAAGCGTTCAAAACATGTTAGGGTATTAGCCGTATGCAACATACAAGAAATTTTTTTTTTTTACAACAAACACTCCAGTACTTAACCATAAATGATAAACCATTGCACATTTGTTTTAAAACAAACACTCTAGTGCTATAAATGATAAGCCATGCTTCTAAAGGGATGATGCATTCACACGCCAAGACATTATTTAAGAAGGAAATGCATTTAAAGAAGACCCGGCTACTATTCAAGTGAATTATGTTTCACTTGAACAATACAAACACAAAGGAAAATGCATGCAAAAAGGTGAAGAGAACATACTTGGAGGCGGACGAAGGAGTTGCAACGCTGTTAAAGGCTTGCTGGCTAGACGATCAGTGTGGTCGTCTGTTCTAGCTCTTTCCCCCTATTCTTTGTTCGTCTCCTGAGTTTTAACGTCTGCAATCTTCGTTAGTCCCTCTCCTTGTTGTAGATCTTATATGCAAAAAAAAAAAAATGAAGCCAAGATCAACAAGTAGTCCCAGCTGGTTTATGGTTTCTCTTCTCTTTTCCTTTTTTTTTTCTCTTCTTTCTCTTCTACTGTCATTCTTCCCAACCTCATAGTAACACTGGCGAATGAAAGAAACTTTCTCTATTCTCTGTGTTTTTCTCACTTAATGTCTGTCTCTCTATCGTATTTTTTCTCTTGTCTTTCTTTTTGCTCGTTTTCCTACTCTTTTCTCTCTGTTTTTTTCCTGCCTTTCTAGGTCATTAGAGGGGCTTATATATAGTCTAACATATCTCTATTTGGGAAAGATTTAATGCATTAATTTTAGGATGCAAATCCCTACTGATTTGCAGTAAAAAAAAACACAAAAAGAAAAATGCAATATTCTGATTTTGATTTTGTGCTCACGTCTGATTTCTTTCCAGTTTTAAAGAATGGTGTTGCTCTTTTCTTTCCTTCTATAGGCCAGCTGCTCCCTTTGAAATGAGGCAATAAAAACATGGTCTGTAGCTCTCCATTCAAGTGAGAGAAACATGGAAACCAAATAAGAAATTTCAGATAAAAAGGAAAGAAAGAAAATGGCTAGCTGTGCAAGTAAACATGTTTTCTTCAATGTCTTCCTTCGGCAGAATTCCTTACTATTTTTTATCTTCAATCATCCTTCTTATTTTAGCACCTTTTCCATTTGGTCCTTGGTCAAAAAAGGATTCAAATTGGCTTGCAATTGGTCTTTAATCTTTAAGCATCTTGCAATTGTGTCCCTGCAAACTCGGGCAAAAATCCTTCTCGCGGCAGGAATCCCGGCTTTCACACTAGATTTCAAACAGGAATATCTTGAGCTTCTGATATCGAAATCAAGCAATTTAAAAGCCCAAATTCATCTACGTGTCCCGGACTACAACTTTGATGAAAGATTCAAAGTGAGAAAAAAATCATTTTAGATAATAGAATCTGGTAGGGATCTGGTTGGTAAAAAAGGTTTTCTTGATCTGACAATGCCGAGCATCCGAATCTAACTGAGAGTCTGCCTTAAGAACAGTAACCCCTAGGACCCAATAAAGGTATAGGTCAATTCTTCAACATGTCATGAGTGACAAAATATAGCTAGGATGGTCAGATATCGTACGAAACTAAATCAGAATCAAAGCCTAAGTTCAAACAAAAAATTACGACAGCAGCAGAATTGATTTTTTTTTAGTGCAAATTCTAAGGGATTTATCCAACCTTAAAAACAAAATAACGAAGGAACGAATTTAGCATTATGAAGACCTCTAGTCAGTCTCAGAAACCTGACAATTTTGGCAGCAAAAGGGGAGGATAAAAAGAGTAGAAAACAGCTCAAACAGGTTTTGAAAAAAAAATATTTCTTTCTCCTCTGCTTTTGTCAATTTTCCAGCAAACATGAGCTACACTCCTACACTTGGTTCAAAACGGATATACACCGTCTCCAGCACGTGGGGTCCAAAATTGAGTAACAACAATGATCATTTAAAAAGCATGAGCAATAAAGGTGATACCAGGATGATAGGAATATTAAATAGAAACAATTCATTCACACAAATGATATAGATGAAAATAGCCCACAACTTTAAAGACATAAATTCACTCACCACTTTAAAGATACAAAGTTAAAGGATAAAAGCTTACCACTTACAAGGAGATACATAACTAAATAATATGCTAAAAGCCAAGTGAAAAACTTTTCGTTCAATGTTTTGTAAAAGATATTAATACATGGTTTCAATGGCCATTATATATTTAAAACAACTCTCTATGTCCAGAAAAATATTAAAATGACAAAATTGAGACCAAAATAAATAACTTTGACAGAAAACTAGATAAATAATAATTAACACATGTTTTTGACTCATTAGAAATACAATCAAACACAAAGTAAGCTTTAAAACTAAAACAACCATAGTTTCTTGTACAAAACTCCAATGTATATATGGTTGGATAATATAAAAAGACTATATTCTGAACTTTAAAGCCATGTATGATAAACTTATTTTTCCATGCAATGAAGAGATGTAAATTTAAGTTCAAAGATAGCTTATGGGATGACAATAAACATCATCAAGAACTTCTTTTATTTGCATTGTCAACCCAAATTTGCTTAGCCCAACATCAATAGAATCATTACAGGACACTTTCGTGTCATGTTTTTAAGGTTTAAAAAGACTCATCCTCGAGCTTAAATCATTTTTTCTTTAATCTTGTGGATGCTCAATCAAAGCTTTTTGGTTACCTTTATGCAATCCATAAAGAAGAATAATGTAACATCAATTACATTAACTTCCACGTCATAGATGTCCCTTGAATATCATGAAAGAATAACTTAAGTCCCTTGCCTTTATCAACTCTATTATGTTCTAAACTAATAAAATTATTTCTGGAACATCGACAAAAATATTTACAGGCTCACTATTTTCTTGTCAAAGAACATTAACTTTGATCCTATCAATTTCAGAATTCTCCCTAGTCACAAGTGTCGCATGTGTGTGGCATCGCGGGAAATATTCCTCTTCATCAAAATGTATCTATCTGGCAAATATAGGGAGACAAGAAATTCTTGTCTTTTATCAGTGGAAAATAGAATGGGAGTCACCACCTAGTATTTTGGTCACTAGAAACCCTAACTGGTCTTAGAGATCGGGTACGAGGATTGATTGTGTAAAGGAAAGGTATTAGCACCCCAAATACGCCTTACTTAAGGTAAGCTGTATTGTTTGATTGTCTGATAAAAAACTAAGGTGTTATTATATTTCTAATTGTTGGTCTATCTAAGGTTTAAGAAAAATCCTTCTCGGTAAGGAGGTCCTTATCTTATCGGGTAAAAACCTAACCGTTCTAACATCAATAAAAAAAAGGAACTTCCTTTTTAATATCGGGAATATGTTTTACGTATAAAATAATCCAGATACAAAGAAAAGAAACAAAATATTTTTTAGGTATTTTTGAAATATTGGCATAGTTTTCATGGCTTTAATAAATTAGTTATTAAAGCCAAAATGCATGCTAAAACATTTATTTTTTGTTGTTGTATGAAAATACGATGTGATGATTTTTTTCTTATCTTTGAGAGACTTGACCGTATGCATGAAAACAAAATTTTTTTTTCTAAGTTTTTGACAAAAACTGTGTTTTTTAATACTGGATTTGTATCTTTACAATATAAAAATACAAACAAATCTTATGCAAAACAGATAGAAAAATACACGAGAAAATCACAAAAAAGTTTAGAAAGATTTTTTAGAATTTTAATTTTTTTTAATAATGGATTACTCTCCACTGTTCACATGCAACGTGAACAGTGGAGCACCCGCCGAAGAAGAAGAAGAAGAAAGGGAAGGGAAAGAAGGCTGACCTGCGGTGGTAGCTTGGTTGCGACGAGGAGGTTTGGTCGGTGCAAGTGGTAGCGATTGACGGTGGCTGTGGCAGGAAGAAAGAAGAAGAAGAAAATCTGTAAAGGGTGAGGACTGACGGTCGCGGTGGTCGTTCTGCCACTAGTGAGGATTTGGGTTCATAGGGAGGCTGTGTCGCCATCTGTTGGGTAAGGAGAAAGGTGTCTGTGGGGGCTGCAGGGGCTGAAGACACGGTAGGGAGAGAAGGAAGGGAGGAAAATGTTGGTTGGAACCGGAAATGGCTGGTTTTTTTAGCTGATTTTGGACCCAATTTCTCCACCTATGGAGCATGAAGATCAAATATATTTATAGAAGGTGAAATAGGGACACTTTGTCTCTTCTGGTGCAAAATCTCAACCCTTGGTTCGACCCGAAAGCATCCCAACCATTGGCTCAAAGTAGCAATGATGAACTGTCAGTTTGTGCAGGAAAAATGGCTGGTCAGGTTGGCCATTTTGGGGTGGTGCCACCGCCTCTACAACCTCGATAAGTCCAAATGGTTTATACTAGCGTGTAGGTAGATGTCAGGGGATCATTTTCGTGCAAGTTTCATCTAATTTGGGGAAGAAACGAGGCGTCAAATGCCTTTGAAAGGAGGCCCCTCAAGCATTCTCTATGAAGAAGAAGATGAACAATTACTTTTCTGCCAATTACACTTTAGTCCTTCAATTTGTGATTTATCTCTAACTACACCCCTGATTGGCTTCAAACTTTTAATTTTGTTCAATTTCATCGCTGAAGAACTTCAATTCAAGCCCTAGATTTCAGTGCCATTTTTCCTTTTGGTTCTTGGTTTCGGATTTATTCAATTAAGTTGCAAATTGGTTATCAAACTTCAATAATTATGTAATTAAGCCCCTAATTTGATCAAATCAACTTTAAAAAATTCTAATTTAACCCTAGAACTTTAATTTCTTTCAATTAAAGCCCAAATTGACTTACAAAATCAATTTTTCTTTCAATCAAACCCTTCATAAATTCAATTAAACCTCCAATAAAATTTAATTGAGTCTATAAATATTTGTTTTTGGACCTTTCTTCTTCAAATTGAATTTTTTTTGGTCAACAGGGCTCTTCATTTGGTAAATTGAAATTAAAGGATGGAATTGAAAACAAATAAAACTTCTATAAAATGACCTAGAAGAAAAAATAAAAATCAAAATAATATGGATTGAATACCAACAACAAAGAGAGACAAATTATAATGTTTTAAGGAGAAGAGAAAATAAAAAGGTAACGAACAACAAACCGGACCACCAAAGCCAATATATATGTGCTGCTCCATCTGGAAGAGTACACGATGGTGCTTCCAAAGATGGTGGAAAGACATTTTTTTTTATGCTAAGAGGTGTTGTACATGTCGTTCAAACTGTGCGGGCGCTTCCCACGCACCTCTAGGTGCTTTGTACGCGCCTGTCTTTTTTTTTATAGCCAAATATTAAATTGCGTCTAAATTGACTTTGTAATTACTAAAAAACTATCATGAGAAGACCAAAAAGTCCCTTGACTCAAGGTTTAAAATTTTTGCTTTAAAAGATATTTTTGTCCTATCACTGTGCATTTTGATTGTTTATTATCTTTTTTTTTTTATATTTGGTTAAATATCAAATTGCCCTTCAACTAACATTTTAATAATGAAAAATCCATTGTAAAAATACAAAAATACCCCTTGACACCAATGATATTTTGGTCATTTCACTATGCAATTAAGATGGAGAAAAATTTATTTGTCCTTGATCAATTTTGTAATGAAAAATGAGTTATGTGAAAAGATATCAATGCTCTTTTAAGCTAGTATTAAGTTTTTTTAGTGAAGGGGTGAAAACATCATTACACTGTTCCAGTAAACAGTGTTTTGAGTGTGGAGCTACAATGTTTTTCCAATAGGTTTTAATTTCTTTTAATTAATAATTTTAGCTATGTTCTTTTATCCTACTTATATAAATGCAAAATGGATTGTGGTACTTATCGTAGACATCCACAAACAAAACAACTAAAAAGATGATGACCATTCATGAAATATTAATAAATAAATTAATATTGATACCTAGAGGACATATAATAAGTAACTACTTTACTTCCCGTGCTATATTATAGATTGGATTAAATTTTTTAACATAAAAAAGAATATGTAAGTTGCGAGGAATTTTTTGATAGTATTATTAAACTCGGTCCAATGAGTTAGACTTGAAATTTTCAACTTGAGTCCTTGCCAAGTCTGGGTTTCCAATTAAATCATGTGGGAGTTGTTTTGATATGACCCAGTAGACTTGGCGGGTTTCAAGATAAAAAAATCAAAGGACAACAAAATAATATAAAAAACAAAGATCGGACACGCGAGTTTAAAGACAATCTGAACGACTGTTAAAAAGGGTTTGACTTTTTTTTTTTAAAAAAAAATTGAAGCTCGTATCTTCTTTTCTTACTTTTCTTAACATTGAGAAGGTGACTTATTGAATCCATTTTGGTCAATTCTAGTTACCGTGACCTGAGTTATAGATTTCAATAAGTTAAATAATATTTTTTTTTATGATATGATAATAAAATAAAGACCAATTCAAAATCAACCAAATATTAAAAAATAAAATTAAAAAAATCATAAAAAACAATGCTAAAGGTTTATTTATTTATTTTTTAAAAAAAGTCAAACCAGGTGCGTGAGGCCTGAGTAGGTATATCAGGGGGCTTAAAAAAAATCCACCACTATCGAATTTTTCTCATCGAATGAAACATGCTGACACCAAGTTTGATCATTTTTGTTGTTAGTATTGTGATAACCAACCATTTTCTCTCTCGTTCATTATTTTCTAACAACTTTTTATCTACTTTTTCTAGCTCAAGGATTAAAAAATAAACAAAATAAAATTTTAAATTAAAATAAAAAATATCATAAATTTGGGGCGAGTCACGTATTTTCTCCATGTTTTAATTTGGAGCTTAATTTTGTATAACTAGACTGTAAAAGGATGTAATTGCAAGAAAAAAAAAGTTTGAGAATTATATAAAAAAAGTTGGGCAAGATATGGACAGTGGCTTTATACTGAACAATGGGACTATTTTAGTTTATACTTGATACTAATAATTCAGCTTTTCTTTTTGTAAAGAGATAAAAAAAGGGAAGAATCCCTTTGGTGCTGGTGGGGTCTTCCCAAACCTTTTCTTTTTTGATAGAAAGCTCAATCATCACAAGCTTTTTGATAAATAAACCGTAATTTAATTCCTTACGTATCATCCCAAACCTTTTCAATTTATTAATTTTGCAATGGACATTATTAACCTGTAATGTCTCCCTGTACCAGACCATCTGTAATAGGAGTGATTAAAAAACTAAAAAATCAAGATAATTAAAAAATTAATTAAAAAAATTAAATTGTAAAAAAAAATTAATTAAAATTTTAAAAAAACCGATTGTTTGATTTCAATTTTAATTTAATTATGTTTTTTAATAAAAACCAAACCAAAATAAAAATGATACCACTAATTTCTAATGCTTGCTTGCCAAATTTCAGCTTCACAGTCGTATGAACCACGACACATAGCTCCGATTGGCTTTCGTTAAGAATTCTTTATACCCACTGCGATTGGGAAAATGGGGACGCCAGATTGCCCAAAACACATCACATCACATCACAATCGCAAGAATGCCAGGTTTTCTCATCAGTGTCCGTAAAAACTCTGCAAAAAGGATAAAATCATGCGGAATGGCGATACCATCTTCCTCATGGACAGTAGACAATGCAGAATACACTGGTTGAAGAAGTTTCAGTAGCATTTAGCATGCATGAAGACCAACACGTTAAGCATGGGATGCCAGTGATCACCACCCTAATTAAAAAAGAGATATCATCATGATATATTCGTAATACAGCACAGAGAACTACACGTTGATTTTGGTTTGAAGCCCTCATTTCTTCCCACTTTTCTTCAGCCCAGAACCTCCAAGGCTCCCTTTCTGCTGTGCTTTGGCTCTGAGTTCCTCAAGTGCCTGCTCATCAAATGATATCAAATTAGTCATCTTTCATCAATGCAGAATATGAGAAAGGTAATATACAAGATAAAACATCTCTCTTTTTTGGATAAGTAATATCCAGTATCTCATACCTTTTCTTCCTCCTATTTCTGAAGGTTGGATAAAAATCATAATCTAACAATATCGATATCCTTCACCGTCAGAAAATAAATACCTTGCTTAGAAGACATGATTTGATTGGAGCCTTATCTATGGTTATGGATATAAATAAATACCTTGCTTAGAAGACATAGGCCTGCGCATCTTTCTGAACACAGAGAACTCTCTAATTGAAATCAATGCATAACCCTAAATTCCCAATAACCATTTCTAGTCCACGGAGTGCTGCGTGTGATCCTTTGATTATTTCTCATGATGGTATAAAATTTTCCGGGATAATCTATGAAAATACAGCAATATTATATATAGTTCATATAAAGGACTCTTTCATGAAATCTATACTGGCCCCTTTACCTTGCTTCCATCTCAGTGATTAATACTTGGTTTAATGAACAATTTTCTTGATTTTTTTGTTTGTGCTCTTCAATCACTGCCCCCTGCATGCTCCTATTGGAAAATGCTGGTCGTTTTGGAGGAGGTAGTTGATTAGCTTCATTGTATATCATAGATATAACATCTAGTATGGTGGGTCTATCTGTTGGGCTCTCTTGTGCGCATAAGAGACCCGCATGAGTGCACCTCGACACGGTTCTTAGTATCTGTTTGGAAGCAACCAAAAAAGCTTGAAAGTGAAAGAGATTGAACAGAACCATAATTGACTAATAAAAGGTAGATGTCAACTTATCCTAAGAGGAAGAAATCGAGACTCTGTGTTTGTCCCTGGGTGATAATTTCTTAAATAGATACAAAATGAATGAAGGGTTTTATAAGCATAACGTATACCATGTAAACGGGGCCAAATCCACCTTCTCCGAGCTTATTCAGAGGCGCAAAGTTGTTTGTTGCTAGTGCTATGCTTTCAAAATTGAAAAACTTTAGTTCATGGCTACTTTTCCCATGTATATTGGGGTTACGTTTTGCTGCCATTCCCAACTCAGACAATAGTATCTCTTGTTCCGTGTCAGTTCTTTTTATTGATTGAAGAAAGTGAATTAATGCCTTTTTCCTTATATTTTTTCCACATTAGCAACAGGGATTCCGACTTCAACATCCAGGAGACTACATCGCTGCATTTTCTCCATATTAGAAAGAATAAGAAGCATAACAAGGATATAGCCAGAGCTCCCCCTAAAAATTATATGATCAACCACTGGACAAGGCAGGCTTGATGCCTTGTGTTCATGTAAAATGTTTCTTTAAATTCTCATGTAGCTTATACCCAAGAGTCTTAAATTACAATGATGATAGGTCTCCGGTGAGCCGATTTGCTTCGCATGGTTGCAAAGGTAGGACTCTAACCTGAGTTCTTTTTACCTCCTGGGCATTAGAGATCATCTCTAAGCTGAAAACTAATAGCAAGCAAAGGGAATTTATGGAGCAATCATAATTCATATCTAATCTGTTTATTATGTTCTTCCTCTGAAATGTAAATTATGTATCAAGTATTCCTCTGTTCTAATAATATAAATGCTGTACATTTTCCTTGGCCTTTTTTTTTATAAAATTAAAGCATATACGTCTAGCAGTTCTCTGAGGCATCTGTCTAAAAAGATAATTTCTAGAGACAAGGCATCTTACCTTTGGATTTCAAGGATGTATAAAGTTCCCCCCCTTTGGTATTGGGATCCTCCAAATTTCATTCTGCTCCAAATCTGGCAAGCAATGCCTCAATACTCATTGGTCGACGAATAGGCAAATACATGAGCTGTTTCTTCAGCACTTTTCACGACAGCCATTGATATTCATGTTCTCATTCTCATCAAACTTGAACGCATCTCCAGTCACAGAACAAGCAATTTACTCTTCGAAACCTTTTTTAATGGGCATGGTTTTTTTCCCCCAGAATAAACACATGGACGAAATCTCAAGGTTGTGCAAAACGCTGTTCATCATATTGTTAGCTGGCTAGGTAAGTGCAAAAAGATATATGTGCTTGTGCAATCTTGCAGTTATGTTGGCTACACTACATAAACTCTTGTTAAGAAAAAACTTAGTTTCAATAGTTTATATATATATATATATATATATATATATATATAAAAGAAAGTCTCTTTCAATTGGTTAGTGGTATAATTTTAATTAGTGAACCAAGTTGATATAATATTCTTTCCAATTTCAACTAATTAGCCCAAGAAAATATATTTTCAAATCTATATTTGCTAAACAACTTTAGTTAATGATGATGGGCTGCGTGAGTCTCACTTGGCCCAATGTTCAGCAACAACTAACTCGCTATAAGCCCAATAATATCTCGACCCCTTGGCCTTGAGACTGAGAGAAGGGTAGGTCTGAACAGCAGCTGAAGATTGGCAGCTGAAGAGAAGGAGACATTTCAATCTGCTATACTGCCAACTGATTTTCCTCGCTTTCTCAGTGATTCAGCTTCAGTTCTATCACCAACATGATTTCCCTTCGTTCAAGCGAATTTCCTCTCTCTTAACTAATCAATATGGTATGTTTTCTCTCTATAATTTGTTCTTGCATGTACTTTTTTTATAAAAGGAAAAGTTAATTCGGTATAAAACTCGTAATATGATCACTACATGAAACTCTATGCACTTCAAGGGTTCTTATTATGCTGTTACTATATTTTCTGGCAGGCATTCCAGCCATGGATGTTCTGGTCGCTAGTGAGGCTAATCAGTGCACTAATGTCTCAGCCGACTGCCTCAGTCACAACTTTATTGTATTACAGCAATCTTCTTCCTAGAAACTTGAATTTAGAGCGGTTGGTTCGACCTGAATTGCTTGATGGAGAGAACCGTTTGTTCCTTTTTCTCATAGATTTCTTAAGATGTCTCTGGTAGTTACCTAGCACATTAAGCTCAACCCCATATTGATTTTGTTTTATTAAAGTAAGTACCGACTGATGATTTCTTTCTTATTCCAACTCTGTTTCAGAGCTATCGGATCTCTTACTGCAAAATGATCCTTGCTGGATCCGGTGAGTTGAATTTTCGCTATTTACATACATGTCAGAAATCAGAAAAACTTTAATGCTTGGCTAAAGATTCTGTAACTCTGGATGATGGGGGCGAAAATATTGTTCATGTAATTAGGGTTTCTGTATTTTCACTGGGTACTGCGTTCCCTTGTTGTGTTATTCAGGGAGCATTACTATGATGCTCTGCATGATTACGTGCTAGCTTTCTGGGGACTGAGATACAGTAACAGTATTTTTACACATATGCCGTGCTTTTAACCTTAGTTTATTCACTCCCATTGTTGAAATCAATGAATAATACCTGATAAGATTTTATTATACAGCATAAAACATACATATTCTTGAAAATTACCAACCAACTACGTGAAAGAACTGCTCCTTTCTTATTTGGATTCAACAGAGGTCCACGCAGTAGCGGTAACTTTTTTTTTCCTATTTTTTCAAGATTACATGGTAGAAATACCCCTTCCTGTTTTTAAATTCTAACCCATTTTACCTTAGGCTTAAGCTTAGATCAGACCTTATAACGGAAACTATTCTCTCGATTGTTTGTGTATGTGTGATGCAGTGGCAGATTGTGTCCATGTCAAAGTCATTTCTTCTTCTCAGCTCGAACGGAGTTGAGAATTATCATTTGTCAGCTTGCAAAATTAAATGCATTTGGAGTTTTTCTTGATTGTCCTTCTCTTTTTTTAAAGTCCTTGCGATGATGAATTATACATATATTCACAGAAAGAAAGGGGTTGGGCTATGATGGTGCAGATTGATATGGACGGTGGCACAGTTGAGGGAGCTCTGGTGGTGGTGGTGCCAGAGCAGAAGTAAGTGCTAGCTCATCGGAAAGAAGACCCCGAGTAAGGCAAAAAGTTATTTTTTAAATTTGTTTATTGTTAAAAAAAATTAATTATTACAATTTATTTTATTTAAAATAATTTATAAAATTATACACTTTTAGTAAACATAATTTTATATGTCTCATTTCTCTGTATTATTTAATCGTTTCTTACTTTTTGTCCAGAAACCACATCTAAACACTACTTAATACCATGTAATAATCTAAAAGATGCATGTAAGTTAGTATATGAGATTAATTTTTTCATTAATTT
Organism: Populus nigra; assembly: GCF_951802175.1. Taxonomy (NCBI): domain Eukaryota; kingdom Viridiplantae; phylum Streptophyta; class Magnoliopsida; order Malpighiales; family Salicaceae; genus Populus; species Populus nigra. Next base: position 8,101,851 of record NC_084859.1, read on the forward strand.
ATAATTTATTTTAATTATATTAATGTTACATGTTACGATAGATAAATTACAACAAAGTTTTAATTTTAAAAATCAATAAACCTTAATTTATTTTGTTGGTTAAAGACAGGAGTGACGATCTTTGATATAACCTCTAATTTGTTTCTGCATCCTTAATTTTCCAGTGAAAGGACGAAATACATTTTGCTAATGACCTTAAACCGACAGTGGCCACCCCCACTAACTAAGGTCATCAAGATAAATTTAGGGGTAATCATCTACATGGTGGTCCAGTAGTAAGAGCTTGGGATCAAGATGTTTGCTCCCTATATGATTTCAGGTTCGAGCCCTGTGGTTGCTCATATGATGGCCACTAGAGGCTTACATGGTCGTTAACTTCAAGGCCCGTGGGATTAGTCGAGATGCGCGCAAGCTGGCCCGGACACCAACGTTAAACTAAAAAAAAAACTAAAAAAAAAGGATAAATTTAGGGGTGTTTAAAAGTGTAATAATTGTTATTTTTAAAGTATTTTTTATTTAGACATATATTAAAATAATATTTTTTTTATTTTAAAAAAATTATTTTTAATATTACCACTCCAAAATAATATATATAAAAAAATATTAATCACTATTCAAATTTCCTTGAAATGTCTTAAGATCCGAATTCTGTAGCAGTGCCTTGTTGGACTGCCACGATCGCATGGCGAAGGAGCATTGGTCAGCACTCAGCAGGGGCGGAGCTACCTAGGCCCATGGGCCAGAGAGGAGCTTGGCTCTCGAAGATTTAATTTAGTCCCTATAGTCTTATAGGTTTTTCATACATATCCTTACAATTTATAATTTTGCCTCGTAAATAATTATAGTTAAGTACTAGTTTTAAAACCCGCATTATGTCATGGATAGAGTTCCAAGCTAATTCTTCACATATACGGTAAGAATGTATCAGTCTTAGAATGTGTTTTATTATATCATTTTTTTTAATTAAGAAATGAGAAGATGTTATTTATGTTTATTGAAAAACATTTTAAAAAAATTGAATCAATCAATTGTGAAAAAGTTGTTAATAATATTTATATGAGTATGCACCCACTTTTCTTTTAGATTTATGTGTTTTTTTTTTTATCTTAGAAGTTATTTTTTCTCATAAAAAACAAACAATCTTTTTAAAATATTTTATTTATATCAAATAAATAAAAATATAAATTTACAATAATTTTTTGAAATATTATAAAAATATATATAATTTTAAAAAATAACTATTGTTTAAAAAATTGAATAAAACAATTTTAAAAACAAGAGAGATGATGTTAATTTAAGTTGAGATAAAAAGAATTGATGTAAATTGAAGAAATACATACAAAAGACGGAAGTTATTAATTAAAATCTTTGTAATAAAAAAAGAAAAAATAAAGGAAAAGGAAGGGAGGATAGGCCTTAACACACAACTAACTCCCCAAGCTTAGGCATACTTGGGCTTATAAATCTATGCCCACACATCTAGTCTTATATTTTTTTTCTATGACAAGAGAAGGATTACATGTCATCCCCTAACTTTTATATATATAAAAAAATTAACGCGAACAACATGTATTATGCTAGCTCGGATTTTGGCTATTAGAGGGTGGCTGGAAATCCTAATAAATCATCTTTTAACTCAAAACACTCATAAATTGGTTTAAAAACTACAAAAATCAAACCAAAAAGAAATTCTTTCTTAAAATCGATCTACTTTCTCAAATAAGATGAAGACAAAAAACCATCACCGTTGAACTCTTCTCTTTCAATGAAACCTTTTGACACCAAACTTGATTATTTTAGTTATCGGAATTGTGACAATCATCAACTTTCTCTTTCTTTTATAGTTTTGTAACAAGTTTCTCTCTTCTCTTTCAAATATAAAGACTAGAAAATAAACAAAATATATTTTGAGATCATAATGAACCAAAATTTATAACAAATTTGAGATTGGTCATATTTTTCTCCATGTTTCACGTGACAACCTTTTGTTTTTTATTTAGGCTATACAAAAATTCAATTGAATGGAGAAAAAAGATAGAAAATGAAAAAAAAAAGAAAAAAGAAAAGATAACTAGGTGCTTCATTGTTTATATAAACAGTGAAGTACTTTAACAAACCTCCTATTTTTTTAGTTTTTAATTAATGATATAATAAATTTTTTATCAACTTAATACTATTTCATTAACTTAAAAACTAGAATGCATGGGGTGAATACTATGCAGTCAACACTATTCATCCTCTCACAAAACATTGTGGATGACATTGTTTATGTTTTGACAATTCACTTTTGTCTTCAAAGTTTTATTTTAGATGATTTGATCATAATTTAAGGTTAATTGCTTCTTATTTCTTAGTCAATGGTGGAATTGAAAGAATAAGAACTGAAATGAAAAAAGACATCAAATATGAGTGGTATGCCATAGATTTTGGGAAATATATACTTTGGTCCTCTAACTTTAAAAATAACATAAATTATACGATTCGGTGCCTCAATATTTTTTCAATTCAATTTTGAAACAATTTTATTTTTTTTATTTTTTTAGTCTTTGATTGAGAAATGAGAGTGAGGTCATTGGATTCCGCGGTTGATTGAGAAAGGAGAGAGAGGTCATTGGATTTCGGTTGTAGAGAGAAAAATTTCATTAACACTGATTTAAGCCACCAAAAAGATCGATGTTTGTGTCAAATGGTTCCATTTCATGAGAGAAGTTTATATTAAGTTTTTTTCTTCACCTTTAAAGTTCGTGAAAAAAAAAAAAAACTCGATTTAATTTTTATTTTCAGGTTGATTTTCATTTTTGGAATGATTTTTTTAGGTAATTGACATGTTTATCACGATTCCTAAGGGGTTTTGAGTCAAAAATTGGTTAAAAATAAGTTTTTTAGGTCAAAAGACTTAAGCCCTGATTTTCCAGCGACTAGAATATGAGCAAATCAGACGATGTGTCATTTGTTTTAATAGGCGACGCGCTGTCTAATTTTTTTTTTAAAAAAAATTAAGGTAGGCGACATGTCATCTACTTTAGCTGCAACAAAAAATAATATAAGAGCCCTCTCATGCGGGCCTGCCAGGTAAGTTTTGCACATGCGCCCTAATGAAATGAGTGAGGCCAAGCAACGCTTGTCCTTTGCCCTTTTTTTTTTGTCTAAATTATATTTTTTTATTTTTTTTAAATCAATGTTTTTTTATATGGTTTTTTCTCTAAACTATTTTTTATATTTAGATTAATATCATTCTCTCTTTCATTTTGTTTAGATAATCTCTTTTAAATGATATTTTTTTTTGTTATTAATTTAGATTTTGAAGAGTTTTTCTGATTTATCTATAATTATTTTTTTCTCTTTTTTATAGATGGACTTAATTTTTTTAAATAAAAAAATATAATATATGCAGTTTTGCATAGTGTTTTTTTTCCTTTTATTTTATTCAATCAATTTAATTTGTATTTCTATTTTTATTATCATTTGCTTGAATAAAAAAATTATATTAATAAAAAAATTTAGCAAACAAAACTGGATAAATATCTCAATTTTCAAGATTAAATATCTTGATTTATATCTATCTCTCAACTTTTTCATTTTTAGTTATCATTTTTTGTTTTTTTTTCATTTATTAATACATATAGTTCTCAATTTATTTAATTGTTTACATGTATTCATAAAATTTTTAATTTTTACTTAAAATTTTTTTAAATACAAAGATATATTGAAAAAGCTTATACACAATTTTTTTATTTTTTTTTAAAAATCAGACCCATGATGAAGATCGATATCAAGTATCTACTAAAATACAAATAATATCTTATTGTTCTCCCAATATTAATCTCAAGACATTAAAAAACCAGGAAAGAAAAAAAACATCCATTAATAAGTATGTAATAGCAAAAGGTACCATGAAAAGCTTTAGGGTGTTTAAAAGTGTAATAACAATTGTTTTTAAAAAATATTATTTAAAAAAATATTAAAATAATTAATTTTAATTTTTAAAATTTATTTTTTAATAAGTACATCAAAATAATTTAAAAATATTAAAAATAAATAATTTTAAATAAAATATTTTTTAAAATTTTGATCAATTGTAATCCCAAAGGTGCAAATCTATAATTCTAAATTAAAAAGATTTTCTTTTGAAATGAAAAAAAAGCAAATTCCATTGTACGTGTGCCGTCAATGATCTGCCGCCTGTGAAGGTTGGAAGCCGTACTTGTGTACGGCATGGTCCTATGCCGCATGGGCATTAGAGACGGTGCCGCCATTGTATTCCAATAATTAATTCGCAAAAGTGGTCACATCGGAGAACTGAGTACAGCTTTGATCCAGCTGTTTGGACACTTGATTGACTTGAACATCATTATCAAAACCCATTTACATTTTCAAACTTGAACACGTCTTTATGTTGAACACAAAAATATTTATTTTCTTTCTCTCGAAAATTCGTAGCAAAGAAGAACAAACAAAGTGTCCACAGTAATTATACCAATTATGCTGCGAATCTTCATGCAGTTGACAATTGTTTTAATTAAATATTATGTTAAAATTTTCACTTCCTTCGGATTCATATGGGATGTTTCCTAATTATTTCTTTTGATTTTCATAATTTACTGGTTTATCAAAGCATTTGATATTTTCTGCAAAATAAATCTCTTATCAAAACAGAATGAAAATAAAAAAGTGTGGGAAAGTGTATATTATTATTATTATTATTATTATTATTATTATTATTATTATGTGTTATTTTATATGATACTCTAAATTAAATATAGAGTATTTATACATATTTTTTCACGTAATTAACCAGAAAAGAGCAAATATCGCATTGAACAGGGTAGGCTTCGTACTTTCCTTCTAGAGAAAGGTACGTGTGTGATAGTTATTGGAGACAATTGTAAGTGTTACATTGACAATATGTGCACTCATAAACATAAGAGGTTGTAATGTCATACCAACAAGTACTATTTGTGAGGAAAAAAAATTACACAAAAGCCCTCTTAGCCCTTCATTTTTCTTCTTCTAAGAGTATTTATGTAATTCAACTGTGCAAAAAAAAAAGTGTAAATGATCTTTAGATCCTCTAAAAATACTATTCTATTTTTAATGGCTATGTCAAAAATTTCTATTAAAAGAACAAAGTAGTAATTACACGGTATAGCCATTTAGAGTTTTTGATGATATAATATTAGTAATTACATCACCTTTTAAGGTTATTAAAAGATGCTATCATTAACTATGATACCGAGAATATAGTTCAACTAATCAAGTTTTAAATTTATTTTTCTGAGATTATTAATTTGAATTCTATAAATTTTATAATTACTAGAGGTTTATATGGTCGTTCACTTTGAGAACCGTAGAATTAGTTGATGTATACATAAGCTGATACAAATATCAATATTAATCTAAAAAAAATTAAAAAAAATGCTAGTACTTATGCTACGATGATCGGGAGAAACCAAGTTATTTTAGCGAATAAGAGAAAGACTCTTTTGAGCTTACTCACTGGAGGAGTAATTCGCTGAATTCGAACATCAAAATAAATAAATAAATTAATTAAAATAAAATGACATTCCTCGGAGATTAATGATGTCTTAGTTTTACTATACCTGATGGGGAACATCAAATCCAGACAACAGGGTTGACCAGTCCAACTCACCAGCAACAAACCGCGTCATGAATAGCAGCAGCACATTATTAATTAAATGGAATTAAATTAAATGGAATTACGTCATTGCTGATTGTACATGTAGCCGTATTATCGATCAGGTCGAGTTCAAGTCATTTGCTTGATTTTTGTTTATGAAAGCTCAAATTATTTAGGTTCTTGATAGATATTGAAGTCTAGTTCAGACTTTTTCAAGTTTCATTACTTAAGTTATTTAATAATTTCAATTCAAGAAATTAAATGTGCTGTCAATTTGGGGAATAAAATAATTTAATGTAATAAAAAGATAAGAAAAAGCATATTAATACATATCTGGTTCTCACCATCATATAATAATGGCCTATTTGCTCAGCTTATGAGTATAATATTTCAATTGTCTTGTTGGGATGATGAATTAAATGTGATCGTGATTGTTTTTAAAAGTATTTTTCGTGTTGAAATGTATTAAAATAATATTTTTTTTATTTTTAAAAAATTATTTTTGAGATCAACGCATCAAAACAATTCAAAACATTAAAAAAAATTAATTTTACCAAAAACAAAAAAATTAATTTTTCAACTCCGTTTTGGATTATATAACGGTGTAACCTTTTTTTTTTTTATCAAAATTTGTAAAAACATTGCTTCAAATTAATTTTCTTAGTGTTTTTGGATTATTTTATTGAGTTGATGTCAAAAATAAAATTTAAAAATAATTAATTATTTTAATATATATTTTTTTTAAAAATATTTTAATTAAAATATAATTTCTACCATGTTTACAAACATTCCCTTTCCTCATTTATAAATTAAACGAGCTTTAAAAATGGATCGTTAACTTTAAAAGATAACTTAGAGCCAGGTATTTAGTAATTGAGTCCATGTTTCAAGCATTTAAGAATACTTAGGTTTGTTACTCTTCGTGTCCTCAAAACCAATTAGACTTTTGCATAGGAATTTGTTAGGTAGTATAATTCGTTGTTGTCTAGGAATAAAAGAGATAATTAATAACAGTAAAAATTAAAAAAATATATTTTTATATATATTTCACTCTAAAATTATCATAAAGCTATGTTTTTTTTAATAAACAATTTTATGTCTCTTTGTCTCAATTGCTTTTATTTTTCAACACTAACCACACACAACAGATAAAAATAATATAAAGAGTCAAAAAAATTAAATTTCCCTTTTAGATAGATTCACAAATGCGGTATTTGTATTTCTACAATTTGATATTTTTTAATGTTAATTAAGAGAAAATAAGAAATAGGAACAAATAATGCCAATATATATATCTTTAATTTGTTATGGTTATTAATTAGACAATATACCATGTAGGTTAATTATTATTTTTATGATGATTATTTAAGTAGTTTAATTTGAGTATATTATAAAATGGGGCAAGGTATAAAGATATATATATGTATATAATACATTCAATTAAAATCCTAGGAATTAAAAAAGAGCACATGCAAATTTGCAAATCATTGCCAGCATCTTCCGCACTTAAATGTAATTACTAGGAAGCTCCCTTTCCTCCTAACAAAGTCCCCACATTTGAATTGCTCCCATGATATATCACATCTATATAAGCACGTATTATGCCATCACACTATCCAGTACCAAAATCATCTTCGTACCAGTACATTGGCGCCATTTACAGCATCAATCAGTCGTCAAAACACTAATTTGTGGGGCACAATGGAAGGAAGAAGCAGGGACGCCCATGCTGAGATTAGTACTCCGAGATATCGAGGTATTCGGCAAAGGAAATGGGGGACATGGGTGTCCGAAATCCGGGAGCCTGGTCAGAAAACAAGAATTTGGCTCGGAAGTTATGAGAAGCCTGAAATGGCTGCGGTCGCGTATGATGTGGCAGCATTGCACCTTAGGGGACGTGGGGCACAGCTGAATTTTCCTGAAATGGAAGATAGCCTCCCCCGGCCAGCCAGTTCTAGAGCGGAGGACGTGCAAGCGGCAGCACGGGAGGCAGCTTTGCTGTTTAGTGGACCAGTAAAATGCTCGGATATTGTAAGCTGTGGCTCTATTACTAGTGATGGTGGTTTTGGTCCTGTTAGAGTGGGGTTGTCACCGAGCCAAATTCAAGCTATTAACGAAGCACCACTGGACTCACCAAAAATGTGGACGGAGTACTTGGCTGAGTCTCTTTTGACGGGAGAGCCGATGGCTATGGAGAACGATATTGGTGTCGGATATAGTGAATGGGAGGAAATCCAACAAGAATCCATTTGGGGTTACTACTAAATACTTGATTAAACAACAAGAATCCTATATTATAAGGGTTTCTTCACCTAAATAGTACCAGGCTAATTCTTAATTTCACTATCTACGCTATTGCAGCATCATCCATTTCTTTTCGGGCAGAGAGTCGTTTGGAGGATTGGATGGCGATGCTTATTACTACGTACGCATGGAACGAGTTGTAGTTTTTTATCGGCTCATTTTGATGCGTAAAAGATGTTAAAGAGAGCTTCGGTGTGCTTTATTTCTGCTTTAATTTTCACAAGAGTGCAGTGTTTTTGTTTCAGTGTAGAAGATATAAAAACTTCTGCGTCAAATGAAGCTTCTTAACTCCATTCGAGTGCTTAATGGATAATTATTCGAGCTAATTCAACTTGATTTCTTTTTTTGTTTTTTGGTGCTAGAAAATCCAACTTGATTGTAATCAATACAGACATCTTTCTGTATGAAAATTTGATCACTGTACCGATGCAGATGGATAGAGTTATAAGAACAAAAGACAGGATGTATGTAATATCGTGGTCGGAGGCTCAACTTTTTTCTGCAGAAAGCAGAAAGCAGGAAGTGTCTCTCATTTAAGATATCCTGTGTAAACGACGAGAGACAGGATGTATGTAATAGGATGCTTGGATTATGTAGACTAAAGTCCGCGTTGAGCAGAAAAAAGGGGAAAATCTATACCTTGATTTATAACCCACTTGGGTGGTGGTCAGAACGCTAAGGTTAGGTGACCGCTTGGCAGCAATCGTTTTCCATGTTGTCTCCCTACCAAGAAATTGGGTGACCTATTTTAAAGTATTCTCCTTGTCAAATGAGTTTATAGCTCTTCATGATAACATTTTAAATTGGACTATTTGAACTTTAAAAGGGAAAACTCCACCCTTTTTTTTGTTAATTTCTACATAAATATGATGAGAATTAACTCTAATTTCTCTTTAGTATTATATCAATAACATTTAAATAAAAATAATGTTATCTTACGATCTATAATGTCGCAATTCAATCAACTCTTTTGCACCCACGTTGAACATTTGTTTACATTTAACAACAATAAACAAACAAATAAATAACATGACTAATTCAAAAACTTGAAGTTATCAATTATTAAACACCAACATGTGTTTTAAACCATATAATTAATTGTTCCTCATGTAATTAGAATAATTGAGCTTTACTAGTATTTAGATTCTAGGATAACAACAATTGATAATGTTGCCTAAAAAGTTATTAAATTTAGTATAATTATCAATCTTATAATTTAGTATAATTAATGGAAATTCTATGTAATTAAAAAGATCTCGCCTGTCTAAATTCAACATTTATCAAATATCTTTTTATCACTATTTTTTTTATAATGGTCATCAAGGGTGGTAAAATATTGACAAATTCTCACTCAAAAGCAGTTCATCACCATTATAATTTCTGGGAATGTGATTGATTTTTTAGACTTAAAATAATACGAGATAAATATTGAAATATCTTTAATAATATAAGCCTAGTATATCAAAGCATCAACATGAGTTTTGTTTTTAACATTTCTCTTAATGTTGAATAAGTATTTGCATGAAAGTAATTGAAGATGAATAATTGAATGTTGAAAAAACTAATGAATAATTACTTAGGATGTCATCCCTTACATTTTGAATGGATACATCCATCCATACTACAAAAGACCTTCTAATATTTTTCTCATGTGTTAAATGTATAGATAGATACTCCTTTAAGTCAAAGAAAAAGAAGGAAGATCATTTCAAATTTGCAAATGGTCTCATTGATATTTATTACAAGCTACTTTAAATGTTGGGTATTCAATTTGTTCAAACAAATATCCTGTAAAAAGTGATTAATCTTTGTTAGTGCATCCCATGTTTTTTTTAGAAATAAATCACGAAAAGTAATAGGAATAAGTGTTTACATATACATATGACGGTCAAGACTTTTCATCCCATATAATTTGTTTTTCTCTAAATTCACCAATCTAGTTATGTTTGATGCATAACCATCAGAAAATTGTAAACTCTTTAGCTATTCATAGACAAAAAGCTGCCCATTATTGTCTGAGGTGAAGATAACTTTGGGTTTTGCAATATGAAATCAATCATAAATTAACTCCATAGTGTCACGATCACAATACAAAGGTAAATCCAATCTAGTTTTCATATTGTTCTTTGTTTTTTCTTTTCACGTCCATCATCATATTAAAAATGGTATCAAACTCATTCTTCTCGATGTGGATAACATCTAAATTATGATGGATAAAATTAATCTTCTAATAAGAAAACTCTCAAAAAATATTTCACTTAACCTAATTGCACTACCAGAAAATCATAGATCACCGATGAAATATTTAGTTGGTGTTTAAAAACTGATTCAATCTAAAATAAAATTACCGACCAGATAACGGATGTAATCATGTCATCAAAAAACATATCATCTGTAATTTTCATTATGTCAATTAATCTGTTAATAATGTAATCACTGATAAATTTATAGAAAGAATTAGCAAGCCAAACAAAAACATTTACCGATATTAATTTTGTTGGTGAATCTATCGGTGATTATGACATATTACCAATATAATAAACCATTGGTAAATCCATCGGTGATTATATGCATATTACATCTGGAATTAATCCTTTGGAGAATTACATCTAATAATGACAAGTTTTATAATTTTTTTCCAACTTTCTAGAACTCTCTGATGGACTTATTCTCTTGGTAAGTCTATTGGTTTTTCAAAGTCCATCGGTAATTTCTTCAGTATTATATGTAATTATTGAAAAAAATAACAATACAATTAAACAGAATTAAATTAAAATTAAAAATAAAATTTGTATTATTAAATTAAAAATATTATTAAATACACTTCAACTATCTATGGAACAGAAGCTAGAGGAGGAGATAGAGGCGAATCTTCATCATAACCAGAAGGACAATGAAGGGGAGCACATGTACTAGTGAAGGTTACTAACAGTTGCTCAATGACATTCAATTTATCCCTCAGTTGGGCTCTCTCAGCTATAAGTTGGGTCGTTTTAGTTTGAACCTATTCGTGTAAAATCACTTAGACAATGAAAGACTGTTGGCTCGATCCTGATTGCTAGGTCCTAACAGTCAAGACACTATGACCCACCCACATATCCTAGGCTATAGTGTTGGAGATATCATAAACCTGATTTCTATTGGATCCACCGGTAGATCCAGCCTTCAACTATAAATCTAGATCAAGTTCCGGATGGGTTAAAGAATTGTCCTCATTGTTATATGTTTCCTAAAAAAACAAGTTAGCAAATATAGAAAAAAAATAACTTAAAAAAATTGAAATCCAACTTACCATGAACTCCCGGACTCAACTATTTATAAGTCGATGCACCCATTTTCCAATAGTCCTCCATTCATATATAGGTTTCAACAAAGAGATCCATTGGTCTTGGATCACGCCCAAGCACTGTAGCATGTAAAAGGAATCTATTGTTAGTTAAATATTTTCATGCAATACAACTTTTTTTTTTAAAAAAAAATTATCATATAAAACAGAATCTTACCATCTACTTTGCATGCAAAACGAACAGAATAGATCTACCAATGTGCGTGGTTATAGAACAATGAATCTTCTTAGTTTGATTCTTTGAACAGGATTGTGACAGCCACAAAAAACACTCAGAAATCACGTGTTGGATATAAACATCTCAGATACCCTCCGAGACATGTGAAGGTCTTAAATCCCTCTACACGACCACGTCTTCCTAGCCTTTATCTTTTGCATATTTCTTTGATTTTTTATGGGCCCTGTACTGGAAATCATGCAACTTAGTTCATATCAGAAAATTATCTGTTAAGATTATGAAAAATAAAATTTTAATATCACAATTTGAATTCAATCTTACCTAGTGGCGTTGTGATTCTCTCACACTCTCCTGGCCGTTGTCAGCCTCCTCCCAATATAATTTTTCTTTACATGTCAATTTCATTAAATAATTAGTTTATTAAAATTATAAAACTAATTGAATTAAATATTAAAACAATTGTTTATATATATATACTAACTTTGAACTTTCTGAACCAAACAAAAATCATTGGCTTCCATTCAGGATTTTTGAAAATCTGACTGTATTGAAACAAAAGCACTTCCATCAATGATTTCATTGTCAATGTTATTATGCAAGCAACCTCAATATTTATAAACCTGAATTTCTATTTATTCATTAAAATTTATTATTCAATCTTTATTCGTTGTTGTTTATTTTTTTTATCATGTAGGAAAGGAAAACAAATTTACATGCTATGATTGAACTTCCAATAAGAAATATACTTTCTAAAGTATACATCATGTTTAGAAGGAACACTCCTATTACGAGTCGCATTCGCACTCGACGAGCCTGCATCAAGAGATAGAGTTTGTGCTTGAGGTGCCTCGTTATAGTCGGCACTTAGCAACTCATGCTCATCAAAAATGCTGCTATAAGAACTAGTAATGCTCATATCCATACTATTCTTTAATGACCTTCACTTCATCATCTATACATTTTTTTTTTATAAAAATTAATAACATTATCACTATATCCTATTTAAATAAAAAATAAAATTGGTAGCATTTTTTCTTATATAAGAGAGACTACCTAAAATTTTAAAATTTGCAAATACACATCAATAACTCATGCCGCAAACCAATTGATTCTATTTATAACTAATATTTGATTTATTTATTTTGAAATTTATATCGACAATTGCAAGTTGCAAATTGCACTTCAAAATAAAAAAAATAAAAAAGTATTCCAAAAATTATTATTCCTACGTAACCTAAATATTTAAATTATTAAAATTAAACAAGAACCCATGAAATTCAATTAAGAATTTCTAAAATATTTTAACATCTTAATATATTTTATAATTATACTATCAAAACAATAAAATTTACTTTCATGTAACCTAAAACTATTAATTTCTCAAATCAATATCACAACCTCATATTAATAACAATAACCTCACTAATTTGACAGCTAATATATATATCAAAAACCCCTCTCAAATTGCTAAAATTAATTTAAAAATAAAACTAACTACTTTTCAATTCACAAAAAAAAACTCATTAAATTCAATTCATACTCTCATATTAACAACAATAACATAATCAATTTCATAATTATATCATCAAACTTAAAAAATACCAAATAACTATCTTTAACCTAAATCCAAATCTAATTTTCACCACCAATCAACAATTGAACCAAACAATCACAATTAATCCAAGCCATAAAAATTTTCAATATCATTTTCACCACCAATCCAACAAAGCTTCATCCCAACAATTTATAATTGTGTATATATACGTGCGTTGTTTGCGTGCCCTGCTCTCTTGGGCCATATCACAGGAAAAAACCAGGAGCCCTCATTGTTTTCCCGAGGCGGTGAAGTGGGCTAGACATTATAGAAGGAACGCGTTCAGCATCTAAAATGATACGAGATCATGGGCTACAGAGGGAGTTGCTTTGTGCTTATGTAGAACGAAGGATCTTTTTTCTTTTTCGGAGGTTTTTTGTCAGGTTTATCGGTCTTTATAATGATTGTTGAGAGTCACGTTGAACCATCACCTTATTGACTAGTGCTCTGTTGTTCTTATAATGTGAGATTTCTTTTTTTAGAAACGATGACGCCTTCATTCAAGTCTACGCATCTTATGGAGTAACATCCAAGAAGGCACAGAATGAAAATGGTGGATGCTACCTATAGGGAGAAGGCGTGATTTGCGAACCAAACTGCACAGCTACTGGCTCTTCGATCAGCATGAACATTGTCAGCATGTGTAGTTCCTTTGACAAGAGAGATTGCAGGTGGTGAAGAATCGGATTCCAACTCTACCTGCTTGAAAACTCTTTGCCAAGCTGAATCTAACCAAACATGGATATAACTCCCCTCCTCTAGTGATTGAGCTGACGCTAATTATAACGAAATCCTCCAAGTTGAGTACTGGAAATGAAGAACAATCCCCTCAGTTGCTCGAATTAACGAAACTACGCATGCATTGGCCCATTATCAGCATTGATCTTAATGATCCAGACAAATAAGGAGGCTGCCAGTGAATCAGTCTCTCAACTTTCTCAGATTCTGTAATTTCCTTCCCTTTAAAAATGAGATGGTTAACTAGATCCTGGGGTGGAACAAATATTTGAGAGTCAAAATGGATTTATTTCTCCATAACCAGATAGACCATTGAATATCTTTCATGCTATTCCCGATCCAATCAAGTAAAGACATGTTTAAGAAAATAAGTGAACTAAATTTGGTGAGCACAAAAGCTTAGTTTGCACAATATATATATATATATATATATATATATATATATATATATATATATATATATATATATATATATCATTAATTCTGAAACTAATGACTTGGATTTCCTTATAAACAGTAATTATTATCAATTTTCTTATAAAAAAAACACATCATCCATTAATTTTTTAATATATTTTTAAAAATATTTTTTTATATATTTTTAAATAAAAAATATTTAAAAAAACAATCATTATATATAGTTATAGTTATATTGCTGACTATATATTCCAACTTTTCGGCTTGAATTCGAAAGATATATTCTCATTAGGCCGGGCTCAATTGTGGTGTTTGTTGCAGAAAAAAATAAAAAATAAAGGAGGAAGAGAGAATAATCGCTAGTAATAAATTAAATATTATTAATAAATTTAAATTTTATTTAAATTTTATAAATTTTCTGATAAAAACTGTATTTTCAAGCAACCAGTAGAGTGTAACAGAACCTTTCAAGTTTCAACTACTTGTGTAAGGTTCTCTTCCTTCTAATCATAACAAACTCATTGCCAGCTGCTCTTAAAATTCCTGTCACGTCAATTAAGCTCCTAGTATTATTAAATAAATACCAGATAATAATTAAATTAAGGAGAATTGCCACGTGTAAACCCTTGACACGTATATCACGCGACTTTAGGTCAATCCTAAGAAGTACATAACTGAATTTAAATTCATGGTCATATATTAATTAGAAATATTAATTCATCAATAATATTCTCTTTATCAATAGATAATTACTTTATGATTCGTCTCATTGACTTCATGGTCAGTTGACTAAAATAAACGAACCATGTGCATACCAGGCCTTGAAATCCCATGTTCCACTATGCCTCCGATTAATTCCTTCATCTTTTTCAATATTTTTTTTGAAAACATAAAAAAAATTAAATTAAAATAAACAAAAAAATTAATTTCATGAAGTTTAGTTTGTATTAAAAATAAAAAAATATTATTTTAATATATTTTAAAATAAAAAATATTTTAAAAAACAGATAGAAGCACCAATACCGGTGGTGGGGAAGGCAGTACTCCAGCGCCGGCCGCGAACGTTGACCTTTTACTTCAATTTTATTTTCGTTTTTCCTCATCGTCTTCTAGAAGGAACAGGGAATAAAAGCATGACACCAAGTGTCATAAATGATCTAATTTGGACATAATTATATATGTATTCTTGTCATGCATGTATGTACAGTCGTATACAACTTCCACAATCACTTACTTTTTGGCTTTTGAAGAAAGAAACTGAAAAGAAAGGAAGACATGCTTAGCAAACAAGTTGTGCATGAACCTCACAAGTCACTAAATATATTTGAGCTTTATTTTCTTGATTTATTGATCTTATTTAAAAGTATATTTAAATAGGACAGCAATATTAGAATATTGGGAGGTTTATTGCATGTATTCCTTTATCACTAAATAAAAAATAATAAAGTCTTGAAAATAAATGATTAATTTTTAGGGTACGTTTGTTTCCTGAAAAATAGTTTTCGGGAAACCACTTTCTAAACTTTCCTGTGTTTGTTTACCATTATGAAAGTTGGCCAACGGAAAACACTTTCCGGTCAATGGAAAACACTTTCCTATCAAAGAAAAATTTGGCTTGATTTTTAGAAAAATATTTTCCTTTTATTTTGAACGAAAAACACTTTTCAGAAGCTGTGAAAAATTTAAAAATATCATATTATTTGCTGATTATGTCAAATTTGATCCTCAAACTTTTGATTGCTATATATTTTATTTGAATCTTTTTTTTTTCAAATTCATCCCTTAAAATTTGATTTAATTTGATTTTTATATTAACTTTGGTTCTTATTTTTATTATTGTTATTTGCTTTTCTCTTATCATTTTTTAAATTGAAAATTTTTATCTATCAAATTTGATCCTTATTCTTTTTAAATTAATTATTTTATTTAAAATAATTTATAAAATTGTAATTATTATTATTTTAATTTCATCATCTTTTAATTTTTTTATCTGTTAGATTTGATCTCTATTATTTTGATTATTATTTATTTTATTTGAGATAATTTATGAAATTATATTTTTTTTCAATTTCATTCTCATTCAACTTTTTAATTGGTAAGATTTGTTCCTTATTATTTTAATAAACTTGAAAAAAATATTAATAAGCTATTTTCCAATTAATTTTCCATAATATAACCAAACACTAAAAAATGTTTTCCAACTTACTTTCAATGATATTATCAAATATCGAAAAATAATTTATTTTCCTGAAATTTATTTTTCAAGAAAATCACTTTAAAAAAAAAAACTATTTTCCTGCAAACAAATACGACTTTAAACAATAAAATTTCAGCTCTGCCAATATTATAAGAGTTTCAACAAGTACCCTAAACTAATTTTATTTACGTACATATATTCTATATATGTTTTGAATGCAAATTAGGATTGTTTTTCAATATCCTATACAAGTTCTTATACTTACTTAGTATGTATGCTAATTTTGATTAATTATAAGTTTATCTTGAATTATAAACTAAATTTATTATGATAAACTAATTATAATAAGTAATCATATAGAGTCTGTTTGTTTACGTGGTTGCTTCTGCGTTTGAAGCAACAATAACCAAACAATTGTTTGGTAACATTCAAAACTCAATTTATTCCTGGTGAAGCCCACTGAGTTTTGCATTTAAAACATATTTAAATTCAAAGCAGCTCTCGACTGCTTTTCTTTTTATGCATTGTTCATAAGTGAACAAATGCTTCTTTAAAAAAAAAAACTAATATAATTCACTCGCACTGTTCATGTTTACGTGAACAGTAATTGTTTTTTTTTAAAACTAGTTTAGAGTAAATTAAATTTATTGGCATTGTAATCTCAATTTTATTCATGATAATATTTTATCTAATTTTATTGCACGCTCAAAAAATCATGGAAATTGTAATTCTTGTCGGATGAATTTTGTACGTAATGGAATTGTAAATAGTTTAATAGAACAATAAAAAATATTTTATATAAATTATTATTTATTTTATGATATAATAGTAGTAGTTAAATTTATAATATTTAAATTTAAAATTATTAATATTAATATATATATTTTATAATTATTTTATAATCTTATTTTAAAAAGTATTTTTAATCAAATACATTAAATTATTATTTTTATTTTAATTAAAAAAACTTTTTATAATTTTTTTTTTAAATCACAGTCACATAAACTATTCAAGATACATTCTACTTGGTCTTTAAATTAGCCGGGGGAGGAATAAATAAATAAAACACGAAGACATAACTACCTGGCAAAGGGCTGTGCCATCTGCCTGTTGTTCACAGCTGTCGGTCACATCATTTTTGTTGTCGCCGCCGAATCACGGCATATAGCTTTATCATTAAGCAAGCAACGCCGTTGTTAATTATAGTCCCTGCTTGCCACATGGTTCTCCTTTGCGATATCCTTATTTTCAGCCTATAATAATGCCAGCTGTAACACTCACAAGGCATGTACATATGTCGTTCTTTAGCTACTTCTATGTTTATATATGTGGAAACAGGCGTTTGCCAGCAAGCTAAAAGGTCAAAAAAATCAGTTTTGACTAAATTATCTAATCCTTGGAGCCCAAGCACCAAGTTAGCCCTGAAATTTTATACTACTCGAAAAGTAATAGTATTTTATTAATTAGTTTAAATATCTATGAAAAATTAGATATAATTAAAAGAGAAAAAAAATCCTAAATGAAGATATTTTTATTACTTTTAATAGATCATGAGTTTTATCATCTCTCTTTTCTTTGTGTCTGTCTCTTTCTTTAAGTTGAGTTCAGGAAGTAATTAATAAGATTTCTTTTTATCTTGATATATAAGCATGTATTCTTTCAATATTGATTTTTTTTAATTAATATGGATGTTCGGGTCAACTTGTGTGTACCTCAACTAATCCCACGTATTCTGAAGTTAACGACCATGTAAGTCTCCAATGACCCTGAGATTTGTGGAACTAGAACTAGTGATCTTTAAAGGGTAAATCCAAAACCTAACAAGTTAAATTACACATCTCATTATTATTAAATATAGATTCTTTAACTATAAAATGTGGCATACTTTACGTCAACAACCATAGATAACATAAAGACATCTACCAAAGCTTAATAAAACTATTACAAGAATATTCAATATTTTAGAAGGATCCCAATTAAAGCTCTTTAATTTATTTTTTCCCTGTTTTTTGCTGCGCGCCTTGTATTATTAAAAATAAAATTGTGAAGCATATCTTCAGGCCCTATTGCTTTGGGAGACAGATTCTTGACATATTTTTCATGCATGCCCGTTAAACAATGATAGAGAGACCAGAGAGAGTGAAGGGGTATGTCCTCCTTCTTGCTGCCAAAGTATGTGCCAAAATCACCCTCTAAGAACAGCAAATTTAACTCAGTTAAGTTTATGGCAGGAAGCAGCTGTCCTTGCAAATTAAAATGACTCGGGAAATGGATTATTGACAGTAAAATTGTATTTTTTTAAATTAAAAAAGAAGAAGGAAAAGGTCCATTCTCAGTAGAAAATGATCTTGAGAGCCACAATTTCTTACCAAGTCAGCCGTTGGTTTCCCGCGGTTTAGTTGACGGATAAATTGCACGTAAATAGATGAGTTTCAGGGGTCTTATAGGTAATTTTACTCAGTTAAAGAACATGGTTCAGAACGAAACGGCGCGCAAAATCTTATGCTGGGGAAGACAGAGAATCCTGCGTGGCTAAATCTTCTCTCTCTCAAAAAAGGCCACTCTCCTTTTCCGCATCCTCCCTAGAAAAAGCCTTCGAGCTTCCTCGTTGCTAAGTCAGGGATTCTTGTTTGCCAGAACCACTCCTTTTTCTCTCCCTATATATATATATGTCCATTCATGGATTTCTCTCTCTAAAACCAAGCTAAAAATTCCTGCCTTTGAGAGCCTGTATCTTGTTGATTTAGAGCAGCTCATTTCTTTGTTTCTTCCCTTTCATAGAATTAAGATAAATACCAATCTCCTCGGCTTTGCTTCTCTAAATTCTTGCTTTTTTCCCCCTTGAAAGTTTCGCATTTCTTTGCTTCTTGGGTTCATCAATGCAGATTCTTGATGTTACTTGATGCCCATTTCTGCATCTCTGTTAATCTTATCACCTCATCATTGCTTCAAAGAGCAACCCAGAAAGTAGAAACCATTAACGAAAAGAAAATATAAAGACAGAACCTCTTTCTCTCTACGAGTTCCTTTTTTTTTGTGATTTGTTGAAGGCTTGTAGAGATCAAAATGTTTGACTGCCTTACAAGGTCCAAGTTCTATACAAAATGGTATATTAAAGACCTGATTATTTTTTTTTTTATCTTTTATTCTTTTCTGTTTTATTGATTGAGCTCTGTTTTATTGACTGATATTGGATGGTTCTTTTGTTTTTCTTGATTACTGCAGCAAGACATCTGTAAAGATAACAAAGACACGCCTTGAGGCATTAAAGAAGAAGAAGAACAGTGTGATAAAGTATTTAAAGAATGATATGGCTGATCTCATTAGAACTGATCATGCTTACAAAGCTTTTTGCAGGGTTAGTTTTTCTTTTTTCCCCAATTTCTTTTACATTAATCGGCTGGAGTCAAATTGATTTTTCGTGGGTTTTCTATGATGCGGTAGCCTGAGTTTTTAGTGTCATTAATTTGCACATTTCCAGTCCCTTTCTTGATGGGTTTATCTGTTTTCTTTATATCAGTCATCTGGCAGATACGTAGCTGTTTATTTTCTGTTGTTTGCTTCTGTAGAGAAAACATGGCATCCTTGCAGGACTTATACGGCACATTTGTCATGACGTTTTCTAGTTTATTAAGCTAATCTGTCATTGCTGCCTTGATTCACATGACATGCAGCTCTTGTCTTGTTCATACCTTCCATTCCACAAGCACCTTCTTAGTCGTTGGTTGAGACTTGAAATGGTAAACAGTTTGTTTTCATTGTGCAGGCAGAAGGGCTTCTGGCTGAGCAAAACATGATAATCTATTACAATTTCATTGAGCAGCTCTGTGATTGCATCTCGGGCAATCTTTCCCTTATGAACAAACAGAAGTATGCTTTGCTATTCAACATCCTTTTGACTACCTATTTTTTATTGTTTATCAATTCTTTCTTTTCTTGCATCACCTCTCTCATATTCTATATTACATGCAGCCAATTAATTAGAGAGAATGTAAATTACTAATGCAGTCATCTAACCGAAAAATAATAATAATTGAAGAACAACATAGAATGTAGTAGCTGTAATCAACTAATACTAGTGCTTCCAGTACCTCTCGAATTTCTGCTACGACATGATATGTGCTATGTACCATGTAAATTATGCTTTAAATATATGTTACGTGATCTTGATTGAATATCGAAGACAAACATAAGCACTTTCAATTAACCTGTTTCCTTTTTCCTATAAAAGTAAAGCTCGGTGAAACTGATCAAACCTGTTTGCGGCAGAGCTAATGCTTCCTACCTGATATCTATCAAAACCTGGAAGAATTCTAATTTTTTGCCAGTATCTATGAAATATTTTACCAGTTTCTATGAATTTTGTTACCAGTAGACACAGGTTACTGGGGGTGGCAGGAGCTAAAATTTTTGGGAACTGGCCTCTGGAAAAGGCAATATCAGTGAAAATACTAGTTGTAGCAACAGAAAATTAAAACAAAAAGGAACTTTAGTTTTGTGCCCTCAAGATAACCATTGGATTAATTAGGAGAATTAGTTTCTCGTATGCTATTATGATAGTATTGTGAGACCTCAAGCTGACTTGTTTCTAAATCTTTGGCTTTCAGTACCTTTCATGCTCTCAGTTCGCATTTTCAAATCGACTGTTTTTAGTATGTCATTCACACGTGCTTTCTACTTTCCTTTTTTGATTCAGGGAATGCCCCGAGGAATGCAAAGAAGCTGTGCAATCTCTAATATATGCTGCAGCAAGATTTTCTGAATTTCCAGAGCTACGAGATCTTCGTTCTGAATTCATTAATAGATATGGACCTCCTCTTGAAGCATTAGTTAATAAAGAGGTCATAACAGATAGTTCATCTTCATTATTTACTAATAAATCATATAGGCCTGGGCCTATTTATGGGGATCATGTTGGTTTTTGTACTGATGTGGCTGATTACTGATGTGCAGTTTGTCGACATGTTGAAGCCGAAGTCTATCACAGAAGAGATGAAGCTTCAATTAATGCACGACATAGCACTAGAGTTCTCCATAGAATGGAATTCAAAGTCTTTGGAACAGAAACTCTTTAAACCACCTCCGCCTCAACAAGTAAGCTTCCTGGATTATCCCAGTTATTATATGCCAATACTGAAAAGGGAAATGGACTAGATTTTGGAAATGTAGTGTCAAAATATATTTTCTGCTAATTAAGGTAGCCTTGTCACTTGTGTCTCCGACCAAGTTTCCTTCCAAGCATGCTTTTTGGACATTACGTGCTTTACTGCTTGAAATCATTTGAAGATCTGGTCTCCGATTCATAATCAGAACACGCATGGCCTTTCTTTTTTGCAGGACCAGCATAGGCATGAATATAATGATGAATATGAGCCGAAGAAGAGCAAGGATGAGGCTTTTACAAAAAGGAACAGCTTGAATGATGATGACGGATACAAATGGGTAAAGAACAAGGATGATGCTTGCACAAAAAGAGACAGCCATGACTTGGCCAACAAAGTACATGACAAGAGGGAGCATACCTTCCAGGAAAGAGATGATGAAAGGATTTTTACTTATCGAGGAAGAAAGAATGTCAATGATGAAAAATACAAACTCCAAAGCAGCAGTGAAGATGAAGTGTTTTCAGTCAGCAGGAGAGACAGCACTGACCAAGATAGCCTACTAGCTAGTTCAAGTTCAGTAGGAAGTGTTTCAGAAGATGAAGTAGATAGCAAGAAGCCCATTCCCTATAGATTTATTCCTCCCCCTTACCGCAGAACAACAATTGAGAAAGAAAGCAAGATCGAAGAAACCCTACAACCAAATGATAAAATTGCTGCAGAGGAAGCTAATCATCCAGATGACTCGATCAAGGAAACCAAGCCCAAACCGAGATCAGTCAGAAGTAGACCATTGAAGCCACAACCAGGACACGAAAATTTTGGCAGTATTGAAAGACCGTTGAAGCCACCGCCAGGTCGTGAAAGGGTTGGCAGTATTGAAAGCGATGAGTCTGCCAGGACTAAATCAAGTGCAATGAAGCAAGAAGAGCCTAGACGAGGTTCTAGAATCCTAAAAACAGATGATGATGAAAGGGATGAAGAAGAAAAGGTAATAGATGGACTTTTGATGCATTACGGTAAGAAAGACTCACTTAATGAACCGAGCAAATCGATTCCTTGTATAAAACCTCCTCCTTCAAGCCAAGCAAGTGATGATGCTGCTAAAACCTCAAGGCTCAGAAGTGTAATATCCGAATTAACTCTTCCAACTGGCAGAACATCAAGCCTGCGAGAACCAGGAACAACAAGGCTTGGTAGTGTAATATCCGAATTAACTCTTCCAACTGGCAGAACATCAAGCCTGCGAGAACCAGGAACAACAAGGCTTGGTCGAGCTGTTTCAGCAGAGCCAGATATAATGACTGGTCGTGTGCATCCCAACCTCCCAGATTATGATGAATTGGCAGCTCGGATTGCAGCTCTTAAGGGAAGATAATTAAAAAGATGGCATTAGGTTATTAGATAGCTCACATAGCATTCTTTCTATTCTTTAAAAGGCACAAAGGAAAAAAAATCATTTGATTCCTTAATATTACTCAAAAACATGTCCGAAAGCTGCATTGATGACTATGTAGATTGCTTTTCTTTATGTTGAAGGAAGGTTGAGTCTTGACAAATAAAATATTTGTTGAGTTTGAGGGACTCGAATTACTAAAATAAAATAAAATATTAAAGTTGAAGAGCTAAGTTATGCTTGATCCAAAGTAAATAATAATTTTAGATGATTTAATTGATGACACCTCCGTACATTTCATTTGGAGGAAACGATACTAAAGACTAGGATGAAGATTAGTTTTCTCCATTTTCTGAGTTTCAAGGATAAATGGTATTTGTTTCCTTCTATTTTATTTTTATTTTCTTTCCCGAGACAATAGTATCACAAAAGAGAAATTAATTGCACTTAAATAAGGAATTTACCAATTTTCGAATAATTTAACATGCAAAACATTTCTAAGCTTTTAATTACAACTTGCTTGGTATTCTGGTAATGACTTTTTGTTTGAAAATACATCATAATAATATTTTATTTTTATTTTTTAAAATTTATTTTTTACATCAACATATAAAAACGTTAAAAAATTAATTTAAAATAAAAAAAACAAATTAATTTTTTTAAAAGATAGAAACTTCTTCTACTATGTAAGTCTAAAATAAGCCCTTATCACTATGGTCTAATTGAGACTCAACTTATGTAAGTTTCTTCTTCGGCTTCAAGCTTAAGGCGCCGAGTATTTTTAGTAGGTGTTTTTAAAAATATTAGGTTTTTAAAAATATTTTTTCTTTAAAATATATTAATATGATTTTTTTATTTTTTATATCAGTATATTAAAATATTAAAAAATATCGATTTGATTTTTTTAAAATAAATATATTTTTAAAAAATATTTAAAAATAGAAGCTATTGCATTCTCAAACCCACTTCTTAATTTAATTGTCTCTCAAGTGAAAGTTTAAGTTAAATTGATGAGAGAATAAAAAAGAAGGGAGTAAAAATTGGGGAGGGAAATTTAATCAGAATTTGATGGATACCAACCTAACCTGACCTGAATGGATAAGTATTTTTGGACTTGATTAATAATAGATAGGATATACATATTATCAAAACCCGACTTAAAACCCATCCGAATCTAAATCGAGATATATATTTATATTATATAAATATATTTATAAAACATTTAGATATTTTTAATACAATATAAAATATCACGTATGTGTGTGTATATATATATGTTATTTTTTATTGATTAATAAATAATACTACAACATTCAATTACCTATTGTAATCTAGTGAGAATCTTCTACATCAGTTATGCAGAAAATGAAACCTTGGGAAATCTAAGGCCCCATTTGTTTGCTGGAAAGTAGTTTTTTTTTAAAGTGAATTCTGGAAAAGTAAATTATTTTCCGATGTTTGATAGTGTAATGAAAAATAAGTTGGAAAATATTTTCTAGTGTTTGGTTATGTTATGGAAAATAAGCTGGAAAATATGTTATTAATGTTTTATTTTTTTCAAGTTTATTAAAATAATGAGGAACAAATCTTACAAATTAAAAATTTGAATGAGATTGAAATTGGAAAAAATATAATTTTATAAATTATATCAAATAAAATAAATAATAATCAAAATAACAGAGATCAAATCTAAAAAATAAAAAAATTAAAAGATGAAGAAATTAAAATAATAATAATTAACATTTCATAAATTATTTCAAATAAAATAAGTAACAATCAAAAGAATGAGGATCAAATTTGATAGATAAAAAATTTCAATTAAAAAATGATAAGGGAAAAGCAAATAACAATTATAAAAATAAGGACCAAAATTAATATAAAAATTAAATTCTAATGAATGAAATTGAAAAATAAATATTCAAAACAAAATATATATAGCAATCAAAAGTTTGAGGATCAAATTTGATATAATAAGAAAATAATGATATTTTTAAATTTTTCACAACTTCCGGAAAGTGTTTTTCATCCAAAATAAAAGGAAAATACTTTCCTGGAAACTAAGCTAAATTTTTCTTTGACTGGAAAGTGTTTTTCGTTGACCAGAAAGTGTTTTTCATTGACCAACTTTGTTAATGACAAATAAAAACAGGAAAATTTAAAAAGTAATTTCCTAAAAACTACTTTTTAGAAAACATACACAGTCTAAACATGAATGGAGGGCCAAGATTTAGATGGTGATGAGCGAAGCCCACCTGGGTATATCACAAAAGGCTGAAGGGTGCTAGTCCATCTAGCTAAAAAAAGCATACAAAATGAAAAGAAGGGCTCTCCATGGATGCACTGCTAGATAAAGTGCAATGCCTTGGTTATCACTGATTATAAATCACCCCATTCTGAACTTTGTCATAATTTTGTTGCATTTTGTAGTCTTTGCAATATAACCTTGTTAAAATCCTTGAATTTGAATGTTTAGCAAGAATTTAAGTGATAATTACATTTCTCTCTGTTTTTTTTTTAGGTTTTGTACTTCGCATTGGGAAAAAACTAAAACTTCAATCTAGATGATCTTGATCTTGTGGGAAATTGTTATTCACATTTCCGAAGTTATCTTGGAAGGAGGAAAGGGAGTTTGTCTCCATATTATTGCTTCTATTGACTTGATATAATCCATTACAAAATTTCAAGTTCATAATGTAGTGATGTAGAGAATGACAACCTTATACAAATACTATCAGATTTAATAGTTTACCGACAAAATGTTTTGTCGGTATTTACACTAACATTCCATTTGTGATTATTTTATTGACGAAATCATGGACGAAAAATATTTATTCTGTCGGTATTTACACTAACATTCCATTTATGATTATTTTATCGATAAAATCACGGACTGAGAATGTTCGTCAGAAAAACAATCATCGGTAAATTCTAGTTTATTGGTAAATTGAATAAATTTACCAATGGCTTTACAAAAGGACCATGCGTGCCAGAAAACAATTGCCTGCTTCAGTTCGTCGGTAATTCCTTAGTACTATTTAGCATATCGGCGACAAGAGAACCGTATGTAATTCCATCAGTGAGTTGTAGTGACATTTACAATAATTCTTCTTCAACTCTCTAAAATATACCGACGGACTGATTTTGTCACTGACTTAACAGTAGCATTGATATTTTTTGTAATTCTTTTCCATCTCTCTGGAGTATACTAACGGAATAAGTCCGTCTGTAACCCCGTCAGTAATAATTTAAAAATATTTTTTAAAAAAATATCTATCAAACAGAAATAGAAAATAATTAAAAAAATAAATTAATATAAAATTAAAATATTTAAAAATCAATTATCTTAATATAAAAATCAAATATTTATTACAAATGTATACGTTCAAATACAATGAAACTAGAATAGAAGTTGCGCTAGAGGAGAAGGAGGAGGCTGGTCGTTCCTAAGACCGTGGGGCTAACAGGTTGCACATGTACCACTCATCTATGATCTTATATCCGTTACCATTCAGTGGAGTTCTTCATAATCCGTAAAGAGTTGTTCATATTTTTCAATGAGATGATCCGTATATTCTTATACTCCTTGATATAACAAGGTTATGAACTTCGGAGATTGAGTGCTCAAGATTGATTGCGAGCATCAAATGATTGAAACACTACAAGCCTTTCAGAAGTTCTTAGTCGTAGTGTTAAAGAGTCCATACACCCAATTTCTATCAAGTCCATTGAATAAAGCCTACCTCCAAACACAAATCCGGATCAATATTCGGGTGGGTCGAAGGATTATCCTCATATCTCTCATTCAACCAGTTGTTATATGTCTCCCGGAAATGAAAAATAAATTCTTCAAATTCAAGTAAATAATAACTTAAGAAAAAAATGATTGAAAACCAATACCCATGTTCCTGCAAATGTTCCTGTTGAAATTCAGGGAAAGTTTCGAGGTCGAAAAGAGAAAACAACACAAAATGTTTTAGTAGCTATAACTTTTGATTTGAAGTTTATATATGTTTTAGCTGGATGGGAAGGAAGTGCACACGATTCCCGAGTTTTAGGTGATGCACTATCAAGACCTAATGGACTAAAAATTCCAGAAGGTATAATTTAAATATTTACAATATGCAGTAAACATGTAAATTGTCTAATTAGATACAGATAATAATAGGTTTTGTTTCTTATTTGTAGGGAAATATTATCTTGGTGATGCTGGTTATGGTATTCGAAAAGGAATCATTACTCCTTTTCGTGGAGTTCGATACCACTTGAATGAGTTTACAGAACGTTCACCGGAAAATGAAAAGGAGTTATTTAATCTTCGACACTCTTCATTACGAACCGCTATTGAGCGAGAGTTTGGTATTTTGAAGAGTCGTTTTAGATCAATTGATGGAAAACCTTTTTGGTCTTATGAAACACAAGTGAATGTTGTGCTTGCATGCTGTATTATTCATAATCACATAATGGGAGTTGATCCTCGTGACTTTCTTATGGAAGAAATATGTACGGAAAGTGAACCAATTAGAAGAACAATTAGCTTAAGCCAACGGGAGGAGAGGGAAGAGAATAGGGAGTGGATAACAAAAAGAGAAATGATTGCATCAACCATGTGGAATGATTATAACACTCAAAGAAACTAGTAATTGAGTGTTAATTATATGTGTTTGTTCTTATTATGTCTTTCTTAAGTTTGTATTGTCTTTGTTATATATTTGGATTGTTTGTTGACTTTATTATAATTTATTACGTATTTCATGTGTTCTTCTTTAAATAGTAGTTGTATTTTTTTTTTGTATAAAATTAGTTCAATCTAAATATTGTATAATTTTATTTTGTATAAATTTGTGGATTTTTTTGTAGAAATGAATACAGCGAAGAATGAAAAATGCAAAGGTAAGCACTTCACATGGTCTAAGCCTATGTCTCACATGCTACTTGAGATATTATTCAAGGAGGCACTTAAAGGAAACAAGCCTTCTTCCACCTTCAAAGCGGAATCTTTTGCAAAGGTAGCTACAGAAATTAGTCAAAAGTTCAACGTGCAATGCGAGCCGAAACGTGTGGACAGTCATCTCAAAACTATGAAAAAAGAATGGGGAATAATAACCCAACTTAAAAATAAAAGTGGTTTTTGGGATGATTCTTTGAAGATGATTACGATTTCGAAAGATGTATATGATGAAGAAGTAAAGGTATGATAAATAATGTATTCTATGTAATTTTTATATTTACTTTTGTTTCCAAAACTTTATACAGGGAACTGAAAATTATATATTCTAATTTTTTATGAACAGGCACATCCGAATCATGACAAGTATCTCAACAAAAAACTTGATATGTACGAGGCAATGACGATTGTTGTTGGAAAAGACATGGCAACCGGAAATTATGCCAAATCATATACTGATATCAACCTGGAAGAGAACATTGAAGTGCAGTCTATTTCAAATGAAAATGAAGGAGAATATGAAGAAACTTCAAAAGGTAAAGAGACATCTTCCTCTAATACCCAAAAGAGGCAACATAAGAAGAGATATCGAACGTATGAAGATGATAGTGTTGAAAAGTTGTCTAAAAAGATTGGAGATGTAGCGTTTGCAATTCAAAGCCTAAGCAAAAATCAACTTGATGTTAATGAGCTATATACAGAAGTGATGAAAGTTGAAGGCTTTGAGGAGATCGCTCTTGGTGATGCTTTTGATCACTTGGTCCAAAATGAAATGTTGGCAAAAGCATTTATGGCAAAAAATACTAATTTGAGGAAAATTTGGGTTCATAATTTTGTGAACCAACACTGATACAGGCCTGGTTGCTAGATGATTTCACTATGATAATCCAGTTTATGTTTGTTATTTCACAAGTATGTGTACTTGTTTAATTCAGTCTAGCATGTTTATGTTTGTTAATTTGAACTAATATGTATGAGTATTACATTAAAACTTAATATTTATGCATGACTATGTTTGATGTAAGACATTTATATTTATTTCTTAATGCTTCTTTGATATATATTAAAGGGATATTACAGGGATAATTGTCTATACCCGTAAAAAAAAAAAAGCAATCTTTATCCAACAAATCTATCAAAATATTTTTGTATTTATTTATCTTTTAAAAAAATCTTCATACCGAAAAACCCAAATATCAAACTTTTACTTGGTTAAAAAAATCTTAATACCATAAAATAATTTGGGTTTTTTCATATGAAAAAAACATATTTTAAGCTTTTAAAATTGAAAAAAAAATTAATAGGTTTTATTTATGAAAAATTTCACAAGGTTATATCTCTATAATATTATATGACATATATAATTATATTTTATAAAATAAGCTATATATGAATATAAGATATAATAAAAAAAATTCATCATTACACTTTTTAGATTTTATTCTTTTATTGTAAGTGATTAAATATTTATATTTAATATTTTTCATATATTAGATAAATTTGAAAAAAATATTTAATTCATTAATAAATTATTTTCCAGTTCATTTTCTATAACATAACCAAACACTGGAAAGTGTTTTCCAGTTCATTTTCCACTACACTACCAAATATCGAAAAATACTTTTTCGGAATTCACTTTCCTACAATTCACTTTTTTCAAAATTTACTTTAAAAAAAAAACTACTTTTCTATAAATAAACGAGCCTTAATTAGAATGCAATCTCATGCATGTACTATATCATAATGATCGTAAGTGGTCAGGATGATCATGTCAAATCAAAAGGTTTTGTACTGTGCTTGTTTCTTATTTCTAAACCCAGATAAAAGATAGATGTCGGGACTTTCCCTTTATGAAAATCATGACGCGTGGCACTTTTATCACCATTGATCTCATATACTCCCGAGCTATAAAAGACCTCAATAGTCAACACGGTGCATGTGCCGTAAACTCTCCACGTGTACTACTACTCATATCATTTTTAATTTAAAAATAAAAAAGTCCTTCAGCATATGTGAGGATCCAATATTTCAATAAACATCCTCGTTAATTCAACACTCAATATGATATTTGCACCGTTAGCATCCAAGATGAACAAACCAACACCAATTAGGGAAAGAATATTTATTAAAACCATCTAAGTGGTAGCCTAATGGTAAGAGCTTGGGACTAAGGGGTTTGCTCCCTCTTAGGTCTCAGGTTCAAACCTTATGGCTGCTCATATGATGGTCACTGGAGGCTTACATGATCGTTAACTTCAGGGCCCGTGAAATTAGTCGAGGTACGCGCAAGCTGGCCCGGACACCCACGATAATAATAAAAAAAAAAGTATTTATTAATGATCATTAATTTGCATACAGAAGGATTCATTATATCAACTCTTCTCCTTGCCACACTCTCTCTTTCCCACGTGCGCGTAATTCATTTCCACTTCCATCATCAACATGATATATATCCTGAAATTTATATGTAAACGAAAGAGAAAAAACATGGTCAGTCTAAGTCTAAATCCAGAGAGATCACAAGATTGTCAAAAATTAAGAGAAAGAAATAATTATAAAACAAAACTCAAATATAGTCTATATTGATAGGAGGTACAAGAAGGAAGGGAGAGTAGTATTTCTATGAAAGAAGCATATCTTTTTCTGTATATTCTATAAAGAAAAATGTTAATGTCGTAAAAACATAACCATTTAACATGATAGAACCACAAATCGCAAGATTTGAAAGAAGAGAATTATCAAAAAGTTTTTTTTTTTTTTTAAATGTCTTCTTCTCCTTAAAAAACGTACCGTACGTGGACAATATACATGAAACATGCATCACTTGGGAGGTTTGCATTGGCCCGGTCCAGGCAGGAAACTGCAAGGATTAGGTCCTGATGGCTGAACGGGACGGTTACTTTGTGAAGAATACATGCTGCTTGCTCGGAATTTTGGTTGCTTGGAGGTTGCAATCACAGGAGTAACACCGGGCACAAGGATCAGAAACAAAAGTATGGTGGATATTTTTGACACAAGAAAGAGAGGTCTCTTGAAGATACTCATCATCATGGTTCTGATTAGCTTCCAGAGAAGGATATGAAATATATAGTGAGAGAGCAACGCCCACGCAGCAGAGCCGTACGTGAGGCTCATTTAGAAGGCACTGGAAGAGCTCAAAGGGTGGAAGAAAACTACTCTCTTACGGCTGTGTTTTGTCAATATCACCGTATCAATATTAAAAAAAAAAATATATAGTTGGGAAAGGAAGGCATCTGGAGTTAATTGCGGCTGCATCCTCGAAAAGATTTGGCAGTACACTAAGATCACGGAATTACCGAATTACCCTAAACTTTTGGGGCCAAGGCACCAACGCTTCTCCGCCGACAAAAACAAATCTCAACTCTGACAACCCTTCCAGTGCGACGAACTACTAAATGTGGAAATCCCAGACACCAGCCATTTATTTATCAATTTCCTTCCCTCTATTTGATAAATTCATGATTTTTTTATCCATAGTATAGCCATTAAAATGAGAATTCTTAAGAATTCAAATTATTTAAATTTAGAAGAAAAGAATGTATTTTCTTTTAAGCTAAAACTTTATTTTTGTCATTCATTTATCAACTTTTATTTTAATGAAAAATATTGTTTTATTAAAAATCTAGTTTTTTTATATAAAAACTTATAATCATTGGTGAATCAATTTTTAACAAAGAAATACTAAAACAAAATCTTGATTTTTTTGTGACTGTAATAAAAATAAAATAATAATTCATTCAAGAAAATAATAAAAAATTAACAATAAAATATAAAATATATATTTATTCTCATTGAATATTCATATATATTAGTTCTATATATAATTATAAATTAAATTTGCATTTATAACAATAAAAATCTCAAATTTTATTTAGAAAATACTAGATTATTAATTTGTGCTCCATATAAATTGAATCAATTTTTTATTTTAAATATAAAAAAATATTTATCTAGTCTTCTAGTATCAAACAATTCTGAAGCTGTTAACTTATGTTTATGTTTGACTTATTTTGGCAGCGCTTTTCAACCATGCAGATATTAATGACTACTTGTTGTGTATAAATAGTCAAATATATTGTGCTCATACCGAAGGTA
Source organism: Populus nigra (assembly GCF_951802175.1). Taxonomy (NCBI): domain Eukaryota; kingdom Viridiplantae; phylum Streptophyta; class Magnoliopsida; order Malpighiales; family Salicaceae; genus Populus; species Populus nigra. Next base: position 8,133,822 of record NC_084859.1, read on the forward strand.
ACGTCTTTATCAATTTCAACTAAGGAGAAAAAACAAAGTAGATATTATACCACCGAATAAATCTTTCGAATATCAGTTTTTTTTTCCCCTGTAATACCAATCATTTATTATTCTCAAAACTTATATTTTGTTATTTATGATGAGTTTATACAAAGTTTTAGGTAATTATATTCGAATCAAGCTTTTATAAACCAACTGTATTCCTTCTATCGAGAAAAAAAATCTCAACTCTGACAATCCAGAATATTCTAAATAGTACGAGGAACCAGTGGCAGAGCCACAGTGAATCAAAAGAGGCAATGGCACCCTTTAATTTTTTTTATATTAAAATATTTATATATTAGTTTAGTAAATTATTGTTACATGGAAGTAAAGTTCTCTCTCTCTCTCTCTCTCTCTCTCTCTCTCACACACACACACACAGCTCATTGCCCTATTCCCCCCCCTCCTTTTTTTTTATTTTTTTATCTTTCCCTGTCTAACATTGTTCAAATCTTTCTTGCCTTTTGCTTTATGCTTTGAGACAATTTTTTTATTTTTTCTATTTATTTCATTGTTTAATTTTAGTTTTATTATTTTATAATTAATTATTAAAAATATTAGGGTTTATGATAATTTAGGGATTTTGATATGAATATGTTCAAATATATTTAAAATAAATGTTTAAATCTACTAATTTAATCAATAAATTAATATTCATGCAAAACCATTATTCTTGGTATCTTTTGCATTGATAGAGTAGTTTATTAAAATTTAATATTTTCACATAATTTGTTTGTAAGTAAAATATCAAGTAGAAAACATGTTTTTCAAGCATTGTTCCTCTTACATATACACTAGACATTGTTTCTTAATTAAATGTCTAGAAATGATTAATTATAATTTAATCAATATACTTATTATATACATATAGATATGAATTGAAATAGGTTTTGATTTTGATGAATTGACATGTATTTTGCTATTAATTTCATATGAAAGATTTATAATTGTTGTGTAACTCAACTAACTTTTGTTTAATAGTGAATTATTGTGTAGTTGTGTTAATTATTATGTAGACACTAATGATGACAAAAAAATCCAGCAAGTTCATATTAAATTAACATGTCACTAGACAAGTATTTCAAGCGTAAATCCCTTGAGGATTAAGAGTCAATCCTTCAAGTCATATAACTTAATCAAGTTCAAAGAAAAGTCATATTGAAATCAACCCCGACACTCTCCTTACTAAAAAGACCAATTTATGAATACCATATAAATGATAGGGATGTAATCCAAATAGCTTATCTACAAAAAGGTCATTGTCAATCTTCACACTGTGATTTTCCTTAAAAACAATTTGAGAATATATCAGCACTACGACACTTTAATCCAATTTGGTTTGGTGCATACTCAACATGGTTAGAGTACAACATAGCCAAAGATGTTGCCTTTTGCTTGTATTGTTACCTCTTCAAGTTAAAAAGGGGTGTTGATTCGTTTGTGGGTGATGAGTTTTCAAATTGGAAAAAAAGAGAAAGATTTGATCTTTGAAAAGTCTAATAGTAGTTACAATGCAGCTCAGATAAAATGTGAGAATTTGATAAATAAAAAACAAAGTATCATGACTTTGTTATTTGAACAGATAGTAAAGAGTCAAAGTGATTATCGAACTCAATTAAATGCTTCAATAGAGTGTGCTCGTTTTTTGTTGCACCAAGGACTTCCATTTCGTGGCCAAGATGAATGTGAATGTTCAAGCAACCAAGAAAATTATCTAGAGCTCTTGCATTTCCTTTCCAGAAATAATGAAGTTATTAAAAGAGTTATTTTTAGTGAAGCTACGTGGTGATGATGAGTTCTCTGGTATTGAAGGTATTGCTAGTCTTGCAGAGAAAATCGTAAAAACAAAGAAGAATTTAATATTTTCATTAGTATGCTTATCAAATTGTCATTACTTCTACCAGTTGCAACTGCTACAGTGGAGAGTTTTTTCCGCTATACATATTCTCAAGAGTAGATTGTGGAATAGGATGAGAGATAAATGGATGAATGATAGTTTGGTTGTATACATTGAGAAAGATATCTTCGATAAGATTGACAATGAAGCTATTATGAAGCGGTTTCAAAATATGAAAACTCGAAGAGAACAATTATAATGTAAGTTTTTTTCATTTTAAAAGTATTTTAAAATTGATTTTACTTGGATATGAATTAATATATATGTTTTGAATTGATTTCTAATGCATGTCTATATAATATGGTATTTGTTAATAATTTTCCCCCTCATTTAAAAAACTCTAGCTTTGCCACTGCGAGGAACTAATAAATATGGAAATCCAAGAGTTGACTAGTCGGTCTCAGACACCCACTTTAAACAAAAACTGCACAAAGAACAAAACAACGCAAAACGCAAGATTGGTTGTCAGCACTTAGCATTGTTCTCCTCGAATAATATTTTCCATCAACATCGGGCTAGACTATGAGGTCAAGCATATACATCTGCATACTCTGCGACTCACGTACTTTATATTTTAATGAAAAATATTGTTTTATTAAAAATCTAGTTTTTTTATATAAAAACTTATAATGGTTGGTGAATCAATTTTTAACAAAGAAATACTAAAACAAAATCTTGATTTTTTTTTGTTACTACAATAAAAATAAAATAATAATTAATTCAATAAAATAATAAAAATTTAACAATAAAATATAAAATATATATTTTATTCTCATTGAATATTTATGTATATTAGTTTCATATATAATTATAAATTAAATTTGCATTTATAACCATAAAAATCTCAAATCTTATTTAGAAAATACTAGATCAATGGTTTGAGCTGGATTATGGGTTGAATCAAATTTCAGTTTTGAATATGAAAAAAATATTCTGACATTGCTAACTTGTTTTCTAGTATAAAAAAATTTAAACTGTGTAAAGATTGACTCGATATGACTTTTATCAATTTGGCGAGTCAAAAAATAACCAGAACGACAACTAAAAATATAATTTGACTTAAAAAAATTTCATACACATTTTTCTTAAAAACAATATCGAGATGATAATATATTAGATTGATCCGGACCAACCTAGGTTAACATGTTAAATCCATGATTCAAGTTATGAGACTATGATGACCCCATAAAAAGTAAATCAAAACATATTATGAAGTTCAATTCCAATTCAACTCAATGTTGAATGATAAATTCAATTCAAAATAGGACAAAAAAAAACTCCATTTAACCCAGGTAAACTCATTAACTCGCGACCCGAATTATGAGACCGATGTAACTTTATAGAAAACAAACTAAAACAAACCATGAAACTTAATTTGCAATTAATCTAATGTTGAAAGATGAAATTAAAAAAAATTAAAAAATAACAAAACAAATGACCTGTGTCAACCAACCAAACTTGCAAGGCCAAGCCCCCATGTTTAACCTTCCTTTTTTTTTTTAATAGGGAGATGACATGTTGCCCACTTGTTTTTTCAAAAAAAAAAAAACAAAGTAAACAACGCATCGTCAACCGATATAGATTCTTGTCATTGAAAGTGCATGGAAAGTTGGGGTTTGATGTTTTGGACCTCAAAACTCATTTTTCAACCATTTGTTTTCACCTGAGAATTACACTAAGAACCTTAATAAACCCATTTCAAACCTCAAGACGCCCTTCAATTCGTCAAAAAATAGAAGATGAAATCGAATAAGAAATAATTTTCTAATACCCTATCTATTTTTTTAGTGAGATGAAGTTCAAAAACACCACAACAACACTCCTCTCATCAAGAAGAACTCAATAACACCAAGATTGATTTTTTTTATTGTTAGAATGTGGCCAACCGACCACTTTCTCTCTCCTTCCTCATTCCTAGCAATTTTCTCTCTCATTTCTCAAAACCAAAGGGCTAAAACATAAAAATAAAATTAAAACCTTAAAATAAGATTCTAAAAACTAAAGGGATAAAAAGTGATTAGATGGAGAATTTATAAATGGAAATTAATATTTTTTCTTCAATTTTCAATTCATTTTGACATATCATAGTAACTTCAATTACTCTGTTTAAATCCCAAAACACTATTCAATTCGTCTAAGAGCTTTTTTTTAAAAAATCTTTTTAAGTTATTATCTACTTTTCTAGCATAATTAGAGATTTGAACCACGTTATTAAATATTTATTTTTAAGATAAACCCATCGATACCAAGATTGGTTTTTTTTTTTATCTTTGAAATACAATCAATCAAAAACTGTAGCCTTCCCCTTTTTGATAACTTTCTCTTCTCTCTCAACATTGAGGGACAAAAAAATAAAAAATAATTTTTAAGACCAAAATATAAATATCTGAAACTACAAGGACCAAGTATAAAAAAATCAACAATTTAAGGGATCAAATTGTATTTTTGCTCATCTTAGGAACAATAACTTATATGTAATGGATGTATTATAACAATTCACAATACATTAGTATTTGTAGCCAATATAGTGAACAATAAAACCACAATGCCTTTTAGCTTCTTTTTAATAATATGCATTGCAACATAGTCACCTCAAAGTATAATTATTAAACCTGGTCCAACACAGTAGATTAACCTAGTAAACTCATGACCCTGAACTTAATCCTATCCAGGTTTAAATTGAATTACTTTTGATATTGACCTAGCTAAACTTGAAGTGACCTGAATGGTAGACTCGTAACCCGGTTGATTTGGTCAAACCCAATCTAGTAAAAAAATGATCCAAACCCTATAAGGTCAAAACCAATGAATTAAAAATTTTAAACAACATTGTTTTGGACACAAATAGGGTTGATTTGATGACTTGCAAGTTCACCTAACAACCTAGTAACCTGAGCTTTTTTCTAGGTTAGATCCAGGGCTAGGTTTGGCAACTACGCTCTAAAGTGACAATTTGATAAGTAGATTTTTTCCTAAAATGATATGAAGTTACCAAGATTTCTCTAAAATTGAACTTGGTTTAATTTTTATAGAATTAAATGAATTAAATTATTTTGTGGTAAAAAAAAAAGAAGCCACACATAACTTATGTTATGTTTAGTTAGTGTATTAAGACAAAAGAGACATATATAAAGATACAAAAACATATTTGGTTATAAGATGAAGACAAAAAAATAAAAATAAATTTGCCTTTAGAACAATTTTAAAATGATTTTCTATCCTTTTAGAATAGAAATGATAAGGACCCTTTCTGTACCAACTATTTCTATATATTTTATAGAAGATTAATTGTATATTAAAAGAGCTCTTACTTTCATTGTGCATTAATTATTGTTTATCATATCACAAATCACCATGAATTGAAAAAATAATTTTTTTTAAAATCTCATTTTGATCCTCGAACTTTTACTTTGCATAATTAAGCCCTTGTAAGCTCAAATTAGCATACAATTGTGTTTTGTTTAGGAGAAAGGGTTGAATTGAAAGAAAGAGGATTGAAGTGACAAACTCAGGTAAAATAGGTGGTAATTTTAAAATTTATTTGAAATGTTTATTTTAGTCCCCTATGTTTTTAAGATGTTGCATAATTGGTCGCTTTATTTTTCAAAAACTTGATTTTGATACCAAACTTCATTTTCCTCATTTTCAGTTCTTTTTTGCTGAGAGGAGAGGGACTCGTACGATTCTTGTGTAGAGAGAGAAAGTTTTTTAGGATGATTCTGACCACCAAAGCAATCAATTTTTTATGTCAAATGGTTTCATATGTTGGGAGGAGAGAGAGGGACTCGTTGGATTCTTATGTAGAAAGAGAAAGTTGTTGTTCAAATTAGGTATTTTTTTTACTTTGAAAGTGCCTTAAAAAACAAATCTGAGCTCGAGAAGATTTTATGATGTGTCCTTTGACATGCTTTTGGTAATTCAACTTTAATTTCATCTAAAAAAAGTACATAATCTATTTTTATTTTACATCAACATTTTTTTATTTTTCCAATGAGAACTTTAATTAATTCTTCACTATCTAATATGATTTAATTTTTTTAGTAAAATTACCCTCCGAAATAATCAAGGTTTGCAATTTTTTACAAGTTAATTTATATGAACTTTGAATTAATCTCTAAAAATAGAAAGGAAATAAGTAAGAAAATGAATAACCTTTATAGTCTAAGTGTGATTGGAAAGTATCTAATTTTTTTTATGTTGGACGGGAGTCCTTCCTCTGCTAGTTCTGGGTTTTATAACGAAATTGCCCACACATCCTACACTCGATCAACTCTACATTTTCAAGGAAGTATAACATGCAGAAGTTTGGACACATGTCAATTTTCTAGTATCTTAGACCAAGGGGTTTCATCATGAACTTAGCAGCTTAGAAGTTTTCTTTTAGTATGTTTCCTTTAGATGAAATGCTTATCGCCTATTCAACAATTCTATCATGACCGACCTCACTCAACCTATAATATGACTTAATGGTAAATATTTATGCAACGGCTGATAATTTACTGTGATTTGTGCAACCATCTCATAATGGTTCATTAGAATCTTTCAGAAGATCAAAAAACTTGGTCGTTTGTATTAAGTTTTCCATCTATAATTGGAAATTGACTGGCATAACCCTGATTCATTCTCATCACATCCATAACCATATTCTTATTATTGTCATTTACAACTCCATGCACATTGCTAGCACTACAAGTTGACCCAACCATCCTTTCTACCATGGTCTCGTTAGGAACATATGGTTCTTCGTGTGCATACCAACACAGTTATTACTCCATGAACCCTTTTTGTAGTATATACATTGTTACACATCTAGATCAAGAAATTTTTTTATTTTTACAACTCTTGCATGAACATCTAATACTATCTCTACTAATATTTCTCAAATTAGATAATGCGTAATTAATAAAACTCTGTATCCCATTATAATAATCCATCCTCTGTAACCCTTGGGTTAAATCTCGATACATCCTTGAATGATCATCCATTACTTCTATCAAACCTATATAAAATAATGATGACAACATATATTAATTAACTATGCTAACTAAATAAATTTGCAAAAATATTGGTTTAATCCAAGCTTATTCAATCTATTTTAATACTTCTCTTAATCCATTATCAATTATCTATATAAATATAAATTTGTACATATTTACTGAAAATTACAACTCGATAATAAAATTGATAAAATATAAAACAGACTCGTTAAATAAGCTATTATTTATTTCATCAAAAAATACCTAAGTCGGTAATTCGATATAAGTTTTATCAATTTACAAACAAATATAATTTTACAAAATCTAAAACAAACCCTAACATGTACAAATCATAAATTCATTCAATAAATTTGTTTGAGAAAAAACTATAAAATAAGTAAACACTCAAACAGAATACATATACCATAAAAATATGCAAAAAAAATTAGCATTTTAAAACTGTGTTCAAATAAAAAAAAGAGGGTAGATCTACTTATTTAAAATGAAGAATCCTCAATAAAATTTGAATCAGAACACGAATGCTGACAAACCGAGTATTGTGATGGCTGGAAAAGTTATGGGAAGTTGAGTTGTATTGAGATTGAGGGGGGGAGGGGTGGTTGTTTGTTGTAAAAAAAATGGACAAGGAAGAAGTAGAAATGGGGGAGGAGAGTCGAGCACTAGGTCATAAATTAATTATTACCGACGAATTGACTGACAAAATTATTCCAATGGTAACTCTAATGGTAGAAATGTCATGTTACCGTATGATTTTCCCTCTTGAATGCTCTGTAATGTCATTGGTATATATCGATGAAAGTTTTTTGTTAGGATATTCACAGATGAATTTTACAATTGGGATAATTTTGTCGGTAACGTCGTTTGTAAAACTTACACGTCATCGTACTATTTGGCTTTTTTTATTTTTTTCCCACTATAATTCTCTCGGAATATACCATCGGAATATTCTTGTCTGTATTTATTGATCGATTTTGCAATAAAAAAATTCGATTGATAAATGTCACTGCAATATACTGATAGAAAAAATTCATCGGTATTTCTATTTGTATTTGTCAATTTTCTAGCAGTGACAATCTTCTCTTTGTTTTGTAAGAAAATGTTTTGACCTATCATTACTTCTACAATATGTTGGATTATGAGATAAGAAATGATGTAAAGCTTTGGCAAATCATGAATTGTGCAAGAAAATCTATTTTTCGTGTCCCATGATTTTTGTTGGTGTAGTTTGGAAATGAATAAAGAAAGAAAAGATGTCTATCCCACAATGGAAAGAAACACTCCCTCTTATTTGGCTTTCTAATGCTATTATATGGATATTTATAATATCAAAAGATAGCATTTGGAACTTGAAACTTAATAAGAATAGTCATATCGTTTCATGATTAATAGTCATATTGTTTATTATTTCATGACTAGTCATATTGTTTCATAAATAGTCATACTATTTGATAAACAATCATATTGTTTTATAAACAGTCATAGTGTTTCATCAACAATTATATTGTTTAATGAACAATCATAGTGTTTAATCGTTATGTTTCAAGTCTATAAAAACATGTTACTACACTGAAAAGAAAACACAATAAAAACATATGTTCTTTTTTTGATTTTATTTTCTCATTCTTTTAGAGGTTTAGAGGGCTTAGTTGTATCACTACCAGAAAACCGGAGAAAACCAACGGAAACATTCCGTCTCAAAATCTGTCGGTATATACCGATGGCCTAAATCCGTCGGCTAAACGGTCGGTATATACCGACGGAATATTTTCCGTCGGTATATATCGACCATTTCGCCGACAGGGTATACAGTTTGTCTGGAAATATGCAACGACGTGGTGACGTCAGACGATTTTACCTACGGATTTACAGAGGGATTCAAACTGAGATAGCCATACAGTGACGTGGCACTGTCACCAACAGAATCATCAATGGAATCACTAACGGATTCATTCCGTCGGTGATTCCATCGGAAAAAACATTATATACCCACCCATCTGCCGACACTCTCTTCCTCTGTTTCTCCTTCTTCTTCTTTCCCATCCCACCTCTCCCCTCCCAAAATGCAGCCAACCTCCCTCCCATCCCAACTCCCAACTATTCTCAACACGAGCACTCAAGTTAATTTTTTATATCTTGTAAGTGGTCACAATATCCGTTTCTTGTAGATTTTATCATTTTTTTGTAAGTAAATCTATCCTTTTTAGTTTTAATATTTAATTGTGAATTTTATTGTTGTAGTATATGTATTTTGTTAACGTTTGTACTTGTTTTATTATTATTTTTTAAAGAAACTTGTAGTATGAATGTATAATTTTGTAGTTGTTATAGTTTGTTTTAGATTTTGTCAAATTATATTTGTTTGTAAATTGTTGAAATTTTGTTTGAATTACACCGAATTAAATGTGTCATTGTGATGAAATAAATAATTAATAGCTTGTTTAACAAGTCTTGTTTAATTGTTATCAATTCTATTTGGAAGTTGTGATTTCTGTAAATTTATATATGTATAAATTTATATGTATGAATGTTGATAGTTGATAATTGATAATTAATATTTAACATAAGTGTTGTTTTAGTTTGTTGGATAATGTCAGGGAAAACCAATATTTTTGTTATGTTTTATAGAGATTCAATAGAAATCATGGATGATCGTTCATGGATGTATCGGGACTCACCCCAAGGATTGCGGAGGATGGATTATTGTAACAGTGTCCAGGGTTTTATTAATTTCGCAACATCTATTTCGAGGAATTTTACTGATGGCGGTATTAGGTGTCCATGCAGGAAGTGTAAAAATTTAAAGTTTCTGCATCAAGATGTTGTAACGATGCATCTTCTAACTAAAGGGTTCATGGAAGATTACCTGTGTTGGTATGCTCACGGAGAACTATTTGTTCCTGATGAGAGCATGGAAGAACAGGTGGTTGGGTCAACTTCTAGTGCTAGCAACATGCATGAAGTTGGAAATGAGAACAGTAATCCTTACAGGAATATGGTTATGGATGCAATGAGAATGAGTGAAGGTAATGTCAGAGAATGTCCAATCGTAGAAGAAGAACGTAATGCAGATGCAACAAGGTTTTTTGATTTGTTGAGAGATTCTGATGAATCATTATGGGATGGCTGCACGAACCACAGTAAATTATCAGCCGTAGCACAGGTGTTCACCATCAAGTCAGATCACGGGTTGAGTGAGGCTGGTTATGACAAGATTATTGAATGGGCGAGAAGCATTTTACCTGAAGGGAACAGGCTGAAAGAGAACTTCTATGCTGCCAAGTCCATGATGAAACCCCTCGGTTTAGGATACCATAAAATTGATATATGCCCAAACTTTTGCATGTTATACTACCTTGAAAATGCTGAGATGACCGAGTGCATGACATGCAGGCATTCCCGTTACAAACCCAGAACTGGTAGAGGGAAGACTCTTATATCATATAAAAAACTTAGATACTTCCCAATCACACCTAGACTGCAGAGGTTATTCATGTCACCAAGGACTGCTGAGCACATGACATGGCACTAATCACACCATGCGGTTGATGGAGTGATGGTTCATCCTTCTGACGGTGAAGCTTGGAAACACTTTAATAGTATGCATCCTCACTTTTTAGCTGAATCAAGGAATGTGCGTCTTGGGTTGTGTACAGACGGATTCAACCCATTCGGGTGATTTGCTGCTCCTTATTCTTGTTGGCCGATCATACTGACGGTTTATAACTTGCCACCGGGGATGTGTATGAGGCCGGAGTTCATGTCTTTATCTATGATCATACTAGGTCCGAGCAGTCTAGGTCGAAATATAGATGTTTGTCTTCGTCTGTTGATTGATGAGTTGACGCAGTTGTGGTCCTCTGGAGCTTTGACTTATGACATCTCGAGGAAACAAAATTTTGTTATGAGAGCGGCTTTGATGTGGATTATCAATGGTTTCCTAGCTTATGGAATGGTTTCTGGTTGGAGCACGCATGGAAAACTAGCATGTCCATACTGTATAGAGAACAACAAGGCATTCACGCTAACAAACGGGTGTAAACCTTCTTTTTTTTACTGTCACCGTCGTTTCTTGCCACATAACCACAGGTACAGAAAGAACAGAAAGGATTTCTTTATTGACAGAGTTGAAAATGATGTTGCACCCCCACGTCTTTCCGGTGAAGAATTGTTTGATGTTGTGTCAGAGTACGCTGAAATTGTGTTTGGTCTCCAATCAGGTAAGCAGAAGTTTCCTGGTTTTGGTTTGACCCATAATTGGGTGAAGCGAAGTATGTTTTGAGAGCTTCCTTATTGGAAAACCAATCTTCTCCGCCATAACCTTGACGTCATGCACATTGAAAAGAACGTGTTTAAGAACATTTTCAACACCGTCATGGATGTGAAGGGGAAGACAAAGGACAACATCAAGGCTAGATTGGATGTAGCGCTGTTCTGTAACCGTAAAAATATAGAGTTGTTTTGTGATGGGTCACGGGTCGCAAAACCAAGAGCAAGCTTCGTGCTAGAGAAAAATGCACAACTACTAGTCTACAAATGGCTTAAGAGTCTGCGTTAATTTACAAGCTAGGTTTATCAAATGGGAGGTAGTGCTGCTATTTCACTGTCTTTACTATGTCTGGGCCTTGAAAGAAAAGTCAAGTGCTATAACAAGTATTTTGTCAATGGATATGTCTTTCATACTGAAGAATACAGGCATGGAAGAAAGACATACAACATCGGTGTTTGTATTAAGGGATCGACTTCTAGTGAGTTTGAAGTTGACTACTACGGTAGATTGGAAGAGGTCATCGAATTGTAATATCATAGCGAGCAAAATAGAGTGTTTTTATTCAAATGCTATTGGTATGACACTACTAACAGAGGAATCAGAGTAGATCCTCACTATGGTCTTGTTGAAATCAACTCAAAAGCTAGACACCACAACGTAAACAATATCTTTGTTTTCGCAAAGCAATGCCAAAAATTTTATTACACATACACCCTTTTCTTTAGAAAGGATCGATCAAGAGTTGATTGGTTATCCGTTTTAAAAACAAAACCCAAAGGTCGTGTCGAGGTTGTTCAGGATGAGAACGAAGACACAAGTGTGATAGATGAAGTCTTTCAAGCTAGTGAGTTGGTTGAACTATACTGAGTTGCTCTGTCGATTGACTTAGAAGAAAATTTGAATTTTTATGTTTTCAACGATTGTCTTGTTGATGTTGACGCAGAGGAGTTTAATGTTGTTCTGAGCTCTACTAGTGAAAAAAAGAATGTTGTTGAAGAATATGATAACGAAATTGAAGAGTGCGATGAAACTGATGATAACAATTCAATAAAGGACGAAGATGAAAATTCCGACTAACTAAACATGTTATAAAGCCTTATTTTATAATGTAATAATTTGAAACATGAAATATTTATTCTTCTTTAATGGTCAGCCCTTGTTATTGTGTTGTGTGTGCTGTAAGATTACAATTCAAGATTTTGTGACAGGGTTACATAAAAAAAATAAGAAAAATTTACGGTTTCACCGACGGACAATAACTCGTCGGTATTTCATAGAGAGTTGAAAAACATTTACGAGATTATGCCACAATCACCGACAACTTTACCGATGGAAAATAACCCGTCGCTATTTCACAGAGAGTTGCAAAAAAATTATGGGATTGTGCCACAATCACTGACGGGTATACCGACGGAGTTACCGATGTCAAATACTGATGGAATCACTGATGGATGTATGCACATCCGAAGCACACGTATGTCTAACACGTGTCTGTCTGCACAAATACCGACAGCGTTACCGACATCAAATACCGATGGAATCACCGATGTATGTATGCACATCCCGAAGCGCACGCATGTCTGACACGTGTTTGTCTGCACAAATACCGACGACGTTACCTAAGTCAAATACCGACGGACTCACCGATGGAATTACGCACATTCCGAAACGCACGCATGTCTGACACGTGTCCGTCTGCACAAATACCGACGGAGTTTTCGACGGATCGAAAAGTCTGGCGGGATTTTTGAACTTTTTTTGGTGCGTATTTCAATTAATTTTCGACGGTATTACCGATGGAATTTAATGCCACCGACAACAATTAATTTTCATCGGTAATACCGTCGGAAAAATTGCTATATAGAACCCCCCCATCCCCCCACTTGGTTCATTTTCTTCTCTACTTCCGTTTCTCTTCTTCTCCATCTCTCTTCTCCTCTCGGTTTATATTTAGCTTTTAGAAGGAATTTTATTGTTTTTGTGGTAGTTTTAAAAGGTATGTATTCTTTTTTCTTTATCCTTGTATTTTTTTTATTTAAATTATGTTTATTTTTTTTGATGTTCTTTGTTTTGTGTATTGTTTGTAGATAAAATCTTAAATTCAACACACTATTAAGGTAAGCATTTTTTATTCCCAAATTTATTTTGAATTGGTATAATATTTTTTAGTTTTTTGTATTGTTTGTTTTGTGTTTATGTTGTTTTGTGTAGTGTTTTTTAGTTTTTTAATTTTATTTTGAATTGGTATAATGTTTTTTAGTTTTGTGTATTGTTTGTTTTGTGTTTATGTTGTTTTGTGTAGTGTTTTTTTAGTTTTTTAATTTTATTTATTAATTTTATGATATTATTGTTTGTATTGCTATAATTGTTATTGTTGAATTTATGTTAAAAATGTTAATTTATATATATAGAATTACATTTAATTAGTTTATCTTAATTTAGGATATTATTGTTTGTATTGCTATAATTGTTATTGTTGAATTTATGTTAAAAATGTTAATTTATATATATAGAATTTCATTTAATTAGTTTATCTTAATTTAGGATATTATTGTTTGTATTGCTATAATTGTTATTGTTGAATTTATGTTAAAAATGTTAATTTATATATATAGAATTATATTTAATTAGTTTATCTTAATTTAGGATATTATTGTTTACATGTCATTGTTATTGCTTGTTATTACATTTTTATATTTATGTGTGACTTTAATCTAATGTTTGTAACTCTAAGTACCAATTTAACAATGAATGTTCATAGTTGAAATTGATTCTTTTACTTGAATATCATTATATGATGTTATTGAATAAAATGTTGTGTTGATGATGATGAGTTGGGTTGAGATCCAAGATGATTGGATCGGGATGTGAAATAAAATTGGAAGTGTAATATGATTTTGTCGATAACGTGGGACCCCCCCAGTATAGGGGAGACTCTGTTGATTTTTTTTAAATAATCGAAGTTAATTATGTAATTATTCTTATAAATTTGTGTAGATGCGTAGAATAAAATCTACAGCACGTCGTCAAAAGACGGTTGCAGCTAGTTCTTTTAGCAGCGAGGAGGACGTATCCTTAGGTGTTGATCACGACGAGGAATCTACGCCAACTTGTGATGCTTCCTCTTCAAGCGTGGTTTCACAGCGCAGAAGCGGTGTGCCTTCACAGCGGGGTCAATTCACCCGCAAGTACCAGGCACAATGGAAGGATGACCTCTCAATGTAAGTTTGTTTAGGTTTTAGTTTTGATATATATATATATATATATATATATATATATATACTTATAACATAATTTATGAACAACTAATTAATATTAATTCTTTTTTTTAATTTCAGGTTCACAAACATTGAGGTTGCAAGGACTATAACATTGACATTTAAATCGTCAATGAAGATTCCATTGTTTCAATAGAGCCAGGTTTTCCAGACATCCTGAGTGGAAACCTAATATCGATGCATGGTTTAAACGATTTCAGGTCGGTGTTAATTTTTAATTTCCAGCTTATTTTTAATAAATGATTTTTATAATTTTATATCATGTACTATTTTTATTTTATATGAATTATTTATATACACAGAAAAAATTTGAGTGGGATAGGGCGGACAACAATGTTGTAAGGAGGGTATGGGAGAATCACGCGGCAACTAGGTAACATCAAAAATAATATTTATTTTTGTTTTATAATTTTATGTTTTAAATTCTAATTTGTTACTATGGAAGTAGGTTGCGTGATTTTTGGTATGACACCCAAAAAAATCAAAAAGACATGCGAGGGATAACGGTCTTGAAGGATGGAATGAGGTGGCGGTTTGGCAGGAATTCAAACCACCATTCATCTCGGGAGAAATTTGGACGACATATATTGAGCACGTGACCTCAGAGTTGTTCTCACGACGGTCACAGTCCGGTGCCAACAATCGAAACCAACAAATTCATGGTTCGGTGACCACGCACACTGACAGATCCGTCCCATTCAGCGCACATGCAAAGCGGATGGTAAGATTAATTTTAATGAAATATATCGTTAATTAATTTTTTGTTCCTTATAATATATTTAACTTTTAACCTATTTTTTCCTTACAGGTTGCGTCTCTTGGACGTGAACTGAGTCCAATGAAGCTGTTTGTAGAGACTCATGTGCGGAGTCAAGACCGCCAAAAGGGGGTGCATCAGTTCGTGGACAACCGTGCTCAGCACTTCATGGTATGTTTGTTCATTTATTTTATTTTGTAAGTTATTATTTTCTTGAATTGCATCTTGAATTGCATTTGATGATTTTTTTACCGAAGGAATTTTCAGGAGACCTATAATAGCCGATTGAGGGAGAGATATGGGGACAATCCGTCGACCCGTCCAGATTTCGATCCAGATTTGTGGATAGAGGCGGGATCGTCTGGTGGACCCGATAAAAATCGGGTCTACGGGCTCTCCAACACTACAGCTGAAAACTTGTGTTCGGCTTGTAGTGTCTCAACTGTTGGAAGCTCTCTATCAGTATCGAATACCCAGTCTGAGGAGTTCATTGCGTTGAAACAACAATATCAACAACTCTCGACGAATTATGATGAGCTCCGTCAAATAGTCATGGAGATGAGATCAAAGATGGGTGACGATACTTGTGCAGCTTCTTTTTGGCTGTATGATCCTGGGAACAACCAGCCTCCTCCTCCTCCTCCAGCTCCGCCGCTATTCTAGTTTAATTTTGTTTTTTAAACACATTAAATTTGTAATGAATATTATTTAACATTACTTTTATATTTTTAATGTTTAATCCATTTTTATTTGTTTATTAAGGTTTTTTACTATTAATAAATTATTTTTTATATATATTTTAAATACATACCGACGGATATACCAACGGATAATATCCGTTGGTATTTCACAGAGAGTTGCCAAACAATTACCAGTCATGCCATAATTACCGACGGAATCTATCTGTCGGTGATTAAATACAGACGGATAATATCCATCGGTATTTCACATAGGGTTGTCAAACAATTACCAGCCATGCCATAATTACCGACGGATATGCCGTCGGTAATTATCATTGAAATTGCAGACGGATTTATTCCGTCGGTAATGTTCCCATGGGAAACTTTTTTTTTTGGCTCGCGCGTATCCGTCTGTAAGATCGTCAGTGTTTTGTCGGTGGGTGTTTTTTTTATTTGCGACAGACTTAGCGACGAAAATGAGAGTTATCGACGGATGTGTTCCGTCGGTAATTATTTCACCGACAGATTTCATTCCTGTCACCGACAGAATTGGTTCGTCGGTAAAACTATTTAATGGTGTAGTGTATCTTAGAGGTGTTGTCTCTATATGGGATAAATGAGATAAATAAATACCTTAAAGACTGTGTTTTCACACCTCTAAGCCAACTCTATTTTTGATTTCATCCTAAATATTTCTAACAGTTTCTCTCTTCTTCTATAGAGTTTTATGGTCTAAAATTGAAATGGCTAGACTTGGTGGCATACTGATTCCATCAGCTGCTACAGTCAGCCACTGCCCAATCTCTCCCCATGTTTTTTTCTTCAGTATTTTTTATGCTTGGTTAAAATATGTAAATACATACATCTCGACACCCTTATGACATGGTGGAAGGTATTTTTCTAACATTCTTCTCCAAAACGTTTTCTCTATGGATTTAAGAATAATTAAGCCAGAGGTTTGTGTAATTGGTAGCGTTGTGTTCTTCCTTTTCTCTTCATCAATGACAACCAATTATGCAGTCCTGTTGTTTTGCCTTTAGTTTTTTTCCTTCCAAAATCAAATAATGGTTTGCTTTAATTAAAATGCAATCTCATATACTATACCATGATCATGTCAAATCGAAAGGTTTTTACTGTGTTTGTTTCTTATTTCTAAACCCAAATAATAGATAGACATACCTGGACTTTCCCCATATGAAAATCAGGACACGTGGCACTTTTATCACCATGGATCTCATATACTCCCGAGCTATCACAAACCCCAATAGTCAACACGGTACATGGGTCGTAAACTTTCTGCTCATTCATTTTTAATATAAAAATAAAAAATTCCTTCTGCAGCATATGTGAGGATCCAATATTTCAATAAACATCCTCGTTAATTCAACACTCAATATGATATTTGCATCGTTAGCATCCAAAATTAACAAACCCAACACCAATTAGGGAAAGAAATATTTATTAATGATCATTAATTTGCATACAAAAGGATTCATTATATCAACTCTCCTTGCCACAGTACTCTCTATTTCCCACATGTGCTCGTAATTTCCACTTTCATCATCAACATGATATCCTGAAATTTATGTGTAAACTAAAGAGAAAAAACATGGTCAGTTTAAATCCAGAGAGATTACAAGATTGTCAGAAATTAAGAGAAAGAAATAATTATAAAACAAAACTCATCAAAAATAGTCTATATTGATAAGAGGTACAAGAAGGAAGGGAGAGTATTTCTATGAAAGAAACATATCTTTTTCTGTATATTCGATAGTTTCTCTATAAAGAAAAATATTAATGTCGTAAAAACATAACCATTTGATATAACCACAAATCGCAAGATTTGAAAGAAGAGAATTATCAAAAAGTTTTTTTAAAAAAAATCCCTTCTTCTCCTTCAAAAACGTACCGTACGTGGACAATATACATGAAACATGCATCACTTGGGAGGTTTGCATTGGCCCGATCCAGGCAGGAAACTGCAAGGATTAGGTCCTGATGGCTGAACGGGACGATTACTTTGTGAAAAATACATGCTGCTTGCTCGGAATTTTGGTTGCAATCACAAGAGTAACACCGGCAGCAAGAATCAGAAACAAAAGTATGGTGGATTTTGACACAAGAAAGAGAGGTCTCTTGAAGATACTCATCATGGTTCTGATTAGCTTTCAGAGAAGGATATGAAATATATTGAGAGAGCAATGCCCACGCAGCAGAGCCGTACGTGAGGCTCATTTAGTAGGCACTGGAAGAACTAAGAAAACTACTCTCTTACGATTCCTCTCACACTGGGCACACAGTTGTCTACAAAGAGGTTGGTTCAGCACTTCAGAGACGTGGGGCTCATTTAGTAGCACTGGAAGAACACTCTCTTCAATTGTTCCTCGAGCCATCGTATATAATAAAACCTTCACTATCTTTTCTTCTCTAGTTAATTATAGCAGAAACATGCAAACATGCTCTGCTTATTCTTGCATAATTTATTACTTGCTTTCAAATTCTGTTCAATGAAGGAAGGTCAATTAAGCCAACGGATAAGAAGGAACTTGTTTCCATTGAAAAAGAGTCACGTAATGAAATGCATGCATGGCCAAGCAGATCAGTGCGAGTACCAACTTGCACCACAACGCTGCAGATAAGCAAAAGGTTTCTCCCACACCCTCATTTCACATCCCTAGTTTTCATCCTTACTTCTTTAATAATGGAAAAAGAAAAGGGAAACAAATACGAATAAAAATTAAACATGGGATATTTTGAAAATTGAAAAAGAAGAAGAATGAGAATCCACAGGTGACGGGAGAGCAAGTAAATAGTGCGGCACAACTTTGAGGGGTGTATTTTAATTGATTTGGTTGTAGCTTTACTTCTTAAAGTTCATTGATTAGAGTTTAACAAACTTCAGGGCTACTAGAAGTTTACATGGTCGTTAATTTCAGGATTTATAAAATTAGTCGATGTACGCGTAAGTTGATCCAAACACCCACGTTAATTAAAAATATATATAAAATGCGACACATGTGAATGAAATAATGGTTTTTTAAATGGTTTAATATATATTAATAATGCTAAAACTTTACTGATAAATTTATAATTTGTTATAATTTTTATGTTTGGAATAAAAAATATTAATTTAATTTAATTTTACATGTGATTAAATTCAATTGATAATTTCTTATCGTTTATATGTTTGGAATAAAATATTAAGTCACACAATTAAATTCAATTATGCTGTTTGGAACACCTATATATGAAATTTAATTGAATTATTCATTTTGATTATTTTATTCTTAATTTAGAATTGCACTGTACATCTTCTGTGAATAATTTGTTTATAAACAAAATATTACGTCGAGCACCCTCATAGTGGCCTTCAACATAGAGTTTTTTTCAAGCCACGTCCTTAGCTTATCTTCAACTGGAAAATTATTTGTTTATATTTTATATTTCTGTTATCATATTATTAAATAAAAAATATTTTTTTAAAATTAAAGTATTTGAAACTTAATAGAATCAATGGTTCAAATTACAAATTTAACAAATTAAACCATAAAATCTAAATCAATTTAATAAATCACCGTTTCAATATTAAAACAAAAATATTTTAAATTTTTTCTAAAATAAAAAATTCACAAGGGGCCATTTATGATGAGACCGAGGGAACCAGTGATTTCCTGCCTTAGGTCAGGATGTTTTAGCAATTTCCTTTTTTTTTTAAAAAAAAATATATCTATACATTAATTAATCCTTTTTGTTTTAATAATTGTGACATCTTGTTTGGAGCAAGCTAACCTAATTGAGAGAGAGAGAGAGAAGCTTGGACTTTGGTAAAAGTGAATTTAATGTTTGCTAGAATAATCGAATCCAGAAGCATATAATCATAACGCCTTGCTTAAGAACTAGATTAATTTTAGTGCAAGAACACATCATGAAATTAAATTCATAAATTTCAGCATACATGATCTTTAAAGAAATATATATATTCATAAATGCATATATATATATATATATATATATATATATATATATATATATATATATATATATATATATATTAGCTTAAGAAACTAACTCTAACCCTCTAAAGAAAAAGAAATTAGAGAATATTAAAAATAATTTTATAAAAATTAAAATAAATAAATAAATAAAGTATTACTAAACTCACAAACATTTAAAAAAAAGAAATTGCATTGTAAAGAAAATCACGTGGAATTAATTAACCCCCCCCCCCCCCCGGCGCGAGCACTCGGCACTGTTCTCCTCGAATGATATTTTCTATCAACATCGGTCAAGCATGTACGTCTGCATCCGTGGTGGCGCACGTACTTTATATCACAAATGGAACCCATCTAATTTTCTTTCTTCAATATTAATTTCTATTTTATTTTGTGGTGTTTAAAAAAATACTAAAAATCATTTTAGTAATTTCAATTCTAGAATAAGAATGCATTTTTTGAGCTGAAATTATATTTTTATTTATTTGATAAATTCATGAATTTTTTATCAATAGTAAAGACATTAAAATGAGAATTCCTAAGAATTCAAAATATTTAAATTTAGAAGAAAAGGATGTATTTTCTTTTAAGCTAAAACTTTATTTTTTTCATTCATTTATCAAAATTTATTTTAATGAAAAATATTGTTTTATTAAAAATCTAGTTTTTTATATAAAAACTTATACTGATAGGTGAATCAATTTTTAACAAAGAAATACTAAAACAAAATCTTGATTTTTTTTTGTGACCGCAATAAAAATAAAAGAATAATTAATTCAAGAAAATAATAAAAATTAACGATAAAAAATAAAAAATATATTTTATTCTCATTGAATATTCATGCATATTTTCTTAAAATATTATGCATATTAGTTCCATATATAATTATGAATTCAATTTGCATTTATAACCATAAAAATCTCAAATCTTATTTAGAAAATACTAGATCATTGGTTTGCCCTATATTGTTGGTTGAATCAAATTTTTTTAACATAAAAAAAATATTCAGACATTACTAACTTGTTTTCTAGTATAAAAAAAAATTAATTGTGTAGAGGTTGACTTGATATGACTCTTGTCACTTTGACAAGTCAAAAAACAACCAGAATGACAAATAAAAATATTATTTGATTTGAAAAAAAATCATGCACATTTTTCTTAAAAACAACTTTGTGATGATAATATATTAGATTGACTCGGGCCAACCTGTGCTAACATGCTAAAGCCACGATCTAAGTCATGAGACTATGATGACCACATGAAAGTAAAATAAAACAAATTATGAAGTTCAATTCATATTCAACTTAATGTTGAATGATGAGATTAAAAAAAAAATATTCAATTAACCCGAGTTAACTCATTAACCCACAACTCGAATCATAAGATCGAGGTAACTTTATAGAAAATAAACTAAAAAAAACTATGAAACTTAATTCGCAATCAATATAATGTTGAAAGATGAAATTAAAAAAATAAAAAATAACAAAAAAAACCTGAGTCAACCAACCAAACATGCAAGGCCAAGCCCCCGAGTTCACCTTTCTCTCTCTCTTTTGTTTTTTAAATATGGAGATGACATGCTGCCCACTCATTCTTGTCATTGAATTGAAAGTGCATGGAAAGTTGGGGTTGGATGTTTTAAACCTCAAAACTCATTCTTCAATCATATGTTTTCACACAAGGAATACATTAAAAACCTTAATAAACTCATTTCAAATCTCAAGATACCCTTAAATCAATCAAAAAAATAAAAAATTAAATCAAATAAGACTAATATCCTATTTATTTTTCAATGAGATGAAGTTCAAAAACACCTCATCAACACTGCTCTTATCAAGAAGGAACACAATAACACTAAGATTGATTTTTATTTATTTAGAATCACTTATTTTTATCATTCATGTATTTTGTTTAAAATAAATAAATTTCAAAAGATGTCGTGTTTATTTATTTTTAATTTTTAAAATCACTTGTTTTTATCATGCTTGTATTTTTTTAAACTATCATATCATATGCGGTCAAAATTAATAAAACTTTATTTATTTATTTATTACTAAAACATTGTTTGAGGGACTTGAATTATTAAAATAAAATAAAATATTAAAATTTAAGATCTAAGTTATGATTTATCCAAAGTTAAGAATAATTTTAGATAATTTAATTGATGACACCTACGTACTTTTCATTTGGAGGAAACGACTAAAGACTAGGATGAAGATTAATTTTCTCCATTTTCTAGTTTCAAGGATATATGGTATTTGTTTTCTTTTATTTTTATTTTCTTTCCCAAACCAATAGTATCACAAAAGAAAAATTAATTACAGTTAAATAAGAAATTTACCAATTTTTGATTAAAATTAAACATGCAAAACACCGTTAAGCTTTCAATTAAAGCCTGTTTAATATTATGATAATGATTATTTTTTAAAGTGTTTTTTATTTAGAAATATATCAAAATAATTTTATATAAAAAAAATTGATATCAATATATAAAAACGATATAAAAATAATAAAAAAATTAATTTAAATTAAAAAAAATAAAATAAAAACGAATCTTTTTAAAAGATAGAAACATCTTCAACCATCTATTATTAAAATGGGCCCTTATAACTATGGGCTAATTGAAATTGAGCTTATGGAAATTTTTTCTTCGGATTCAAGCTTAGTTTTTTATTTTCTTTTTCAAGCTAATAGTATCACAAAAAAGAAATTAATTATAGTTAAATAAAATATTTACCAATTTTCAAATAATTGAACATGCAAAACATTGCTAAGCCTTTAATTAGAATCTGTTTGGTATTGTATAAATAATTATTTTTCAAAACACTTTTTGTTTAAAAATATATTGAAATAATATATATTTTTTAAAATTTATTTTTGATATCAACATATAAAAATAATATGAAAAAATTAAAAAAAGTAATTTAAAACAAAAAAATAAAAAATAATAATTTTTTTAAAAGATAGAAACATCTCATATGTGTGAAATGAGCCCTTATCACTATGGGCCAATTGAAACTCAGCTTATGCAAGTTTCTTCTTTGACTTCAAGCTTAAGATGTCAAATTTTTATAGTGAAGTGTTTTTTAAAAAGTTAAGTTTTTTAAAATATTTTTTTATGTATTAATATAATTTTTGTTTTAGATTTTTTTATATTAATATATTAAAAAAATAAAAAATATATTAATTTTATTTTTTTCCCTAGATAAACACAATTTTAAAAAATATTTAAAAGTAGAAACTATTGTATTCTTAAACTATTTTTTTAATTTAATTGTCTTTCACATGAAATTTTAGGTTAAATTAATGAGACAATAAGAAAGAAGGGAGTGAAAATTAAAAATGAAAATTTAATCAGAACCATAAATACCAACCTAACCTGATCTGAATGAATGAGTACGTTTTAGACCTGATTAATAATAGATAAGATATGTATATTATCAAACTCGACTTGAAAACCATTCAAACCTAAACCAAAATATATATTTATATTTTATAAATATATTTATAGAATATTTAGATTTTTTTAATACAATATAAATTATACAAACCTTAATATTGATATAAAACACACACATATATATATATAATAATATTTATCATTTGATATACATGTACATATATACTTCAAAAAACAAATAGTTAATATATATATATATTAACTATTTTATTTTTTATTAATTAATAAATAATAATAGATAATAGATATTCATTTAATATATAAAATTTGATAAATAATTTAAAAATATTTAAATTTTTTACTCAATAAATAATAAATATTGTGTGAATATAACAAAAAAAAATACAACCTTCCAAGTACCCATTGTAATCCTAGTGAGAACCTTCCGCATCAATTCAGCAGAAAATGAAACCTTGGGAAATCTAAACATAAATGGAGGGCCATGATTTAGATGGTGATTAGCGAAGCCCACTAATTTTAACCAACGAGCTTTAATGGATTGGTTAATTTTTCACTAAAATGTTGTCTTTTGAAAGAAGACAAATGCTTAGGGACAGAGAAAGGTTAGAAATGCTTAAGATTTCATTTTCTTAAACAAGTTGTGATGGTTATTGGCAGAGGCGGAGGCGGGGGGTTGGCAGGGGCTAGCCCCTAGAAATTTTTTTTTTTTCAGTTTTTTTTTTGTAAATATTTATAATTTTAGTAAAAATAATTGAAATTTTAACCTTTTTAAAATATATTTTTTAATTTGACTCCCATTAATTTTTTTGTTTTTGCTCCACTCCTGATTATTGGGTTAGGCCTAGTCCGCCCATAATGGATAAATTTGATCCAAGTTTATAGGGGAGTTACTAAAAGAAGTAACCACACTTTCTCTGATTATATATAAAAGAGACATAACCCATATGAAAAGATTTAGTTTTTCATTTATTGAATAATATTTTTGTCTTTCTCTTCTCCCATCTTAGACTCTTTATATTACTTTAACAAGATTTATAAAGATGTTTGTACCGTGGAATATCAATTTGATTCTAGTAATTAAAGTGACACTAAAGTAATCGATTCGGGGATAAGAAAATGAATTCTGACAAATAAGTTTTCTTTTCGATTCTATATTGGTATCAAAGCCATGGTTTTTAATATTTTTTTATACAGTAGATCTGTTACTATATAAATGTCAAATATAAATTTTGTATTAAAAAAATACTTTCATTGAATCTTGGATTTATAAAATTTTATAAAGTAATTTAGTTATGATTTTATCTTTTCTATCATTAATTAGAAAAGACCTTCTGCAAAATAAAAATAAATGGTAGTTGTATAATTGCTATGTGTTTATTAAAACAATAAAAAAATAAAAATTACCAATTAATCGTGTGAATTAGTAATGGAAACTGTCATTTCCATTTCCAATTGACTACAATTCCGTAGTCAAATGGAAACTGCCATTTGGTAGTTGAATAAATAAAAAAGGCAATTATTATTAATGTACTGTTAATATAAATTGTTTAATTGTGGTGCAATATATTCATTATTAAAATAAATTGCTTAATTTCCGTGTCAATATTTTTTTAACATAAATGATGATATATGCCTTAATTAAATATTAAGTATAATATTTATTTACTTTTAGAATATTTTGTTGTAGTGAATAAACAATAATAAATTGATTATTTATAGGGTTATGCCTTCAATCATGTTCACAAAATTTAAGAGCACTTGATTATATGTATCATTGGATGAATAGACTAGCTATGAATGATATTTATACATGGAACATTAAATGTTAATTGTTCTCAATTCTTCGCATGAGGAATGGATGTCGGTGTGATTATCATTGAAATATAGGCTGAAATCCTTAGATTTCAACCATCTTGCTATTAAAATGCTGCTTGAGAGGGAACGTTAGTATGCCGAAAAGGGTATAAGATGCACTAGAGAAGCACAGGTCATTTAGATGCTACTGCTAAATTCATTGCATGGTTTGAGTATAATAAAATTGAAGGAGAAGACTTTGATGAAGTAGATAACGTAATTGGAGACCGTACTTATGTACTTATAATATAAAATAATTCTGAAATTTATTATTCTTAATATTGTATTTATTTAGTTTTTTTTTAAAGATAATTGGTTGTTTATTGTGAACTATATATTTTATATAATTTAAGTTTTAATTACATTATATGCATATATATATGATAATATTCACAATCTGATTAGTAGGAGTTGTTGGTTGAAACTAGTAACTATAATTTTTCACTCATTTAAATTTTCAATAATAAGTAGACCATACAAATGGAAATTAATTAAATGTTTAACATTATTTTCATTTATATTGTATGTGTTAGATTATTGTTTGTTTAATTTAGAATGGAGTGACAATATATGTCATTTAAATTGTATTAGTTACTAATATTTGTAATTAGTATCAATAGTGCTTAATATGGCTACATCTAAGAGTATAATTGCTGATTTGAACCATGGACACAAACTAAGCGAAAATAATTACGATGTTTGGCATCGTAAGATTGAGTATCTCCTGGAAAAGCAAGAAATGCTGGAAACAGTCACACAATCGATGAATGAACCATAGTAAGGAAACACTGTTCGGCACAAGCTTGATATGGAAACATATCAAACCCATAAATGCAATGATCGTTTAACTCGCATTTTGATGTTGAGCAATATGAGAAATAATATAATTGTTGCGTTGTGAAAGGCATCTTTCAGCTCAATCTATTTGGGATGTAATAAAGATTCAATATGGAGAAACCTCTACTACTAAACTTCGTCAGTTAATCCTGAAATTCAATAGTTATAAGAAGCGCTAAAATCAAACAATGACGCAGCATCTTACAGTCATGTCTAACATAATCAGTGAATTAAGGGGCGTTAGGCATGAGATGACTGATAAACAACAAGTCCAAGCAATTATTCGTTCTTTACCATGCGTGTTAACCTTACCCACAATGACAACATCAAGACATTTGATGATGTTGCTCGTCATGTCGAGCTTGAAAAAAATCAACTTCACACTAAGAAGCCTATAAACGAGGTTTTTATATTTGAAACTAAGATACGTGGAGCATATGACTCTAAATATAAAAAAGGAGTAAGGCTAAAAGTCCCAAATATGGCAAGAGAGGGATAAAAGCAAGTAATAGTGTATATAAGCGCAAGCGTGAGAAACACGATGGTAAGAAAGACAAGAATATGAATTATTTTAATTGTGGTAAACTTGGTCACTTTGCTCTTGATTGCACTAAGCCAAAAGTAATGTTTAACCGCAATCATCCCTCTAACTTATACGTTAGCAGTTGTTTAATGCTTGCTGAATCTGTTCCTTTCTAGACTATAGACTTAGGAGTAGGTGACCACATAGTAAGGGATTGAACATCCTTTATGAAATTTTTTCAAATTCCAAAAGGAAGTAGATACATATATATGAGAAATAATGCTTTTGTTGCTGTGCTTGAAATCGGTACCTGCAAACTGGATTTGCAGGGCAGTCACACACTTTATCTTCATAATATACTCTACGCTCTAGAAGTTCAATTAAATCTTGTGTTGTTCTTGCTTTACTCCAATCGGGCTTTAATATCGCGTTTGTTGGAAGTTGTGTAAAAATATATATGGATAATATTTTTTATGGTTTTGGTTTTGTATTAAATAGTTTTATGGTGCACCGTTAATGTATCTATTAATTATTATGCTTCAATTTATGTTGTTCAAAATTCCAGGACTATTAATAACTTGGCAAGCTAAATTAGGACACATTGGGCATGATCGATTACATAGATTAGCAAGAGTTGGTATTTTAGAATCACTTACCAAAAAGGAATTACTTGTTTGTGAGCATTGTTTTACTAGAAAAGCAACTAGATTACCATTTAGTAAAGCTAAAAGAGCTAGTAGTCCATTACAACTTATTCATTAAGACATTTATGACCCAATTAACGTGAGGGCAAGACATGGAGGAAATTATTTCATCATATTTATAGATGATTTTACAGGGTTTGGTCATGTTTATTTGATTTCACATAAGTCTGAAGCATTGGATTGCTTCATTCAATACACCAATCTGGTGGAGAATAAACAATGCATCAAGATCAAAGTTGTAAGAACTGATCGAGGACGTGAATACCTATTTGAACAATTTAAAACATTTTATGATGAAAGGGTGTAGCAAGACAACTAATTATTCCTTATACTCCACAACAAAATGATGTAGCAGAAAGGAGGAATAGAACCCTATTTGACATGGTTATGTCAATGATGATGCAAGTTAACTTACCAATTTCCTTTTGGAGAGATGCATTGTTAACTGCTGCTTATATACTTAATCGTGTGCCCTCTACATATGTCTCATCCACCCAATATGAACTATGGGAATAACATCAAACCTAATCTAGGTTATTTCCATCCATGTAGGTATGCAACTTATATTCACAATACTTTTAATTAATATGGGAAACTTGGTTCTAGGGGGAAGATGTGTATTTTTATACGATATTCTAAACATTCCAAATGATTTGTATTTATTGGTGAAAAAGCTAATGGAAAAGTGACGGAGATTGAATCGCGTGATGTTATATTCTTAGAAAAGGTTTTTCCAATGACAGGTGAGGTCGAAATTTTTTTTAATTATATAAAATAAAAAATCTAGATTATGAAGCTACAAGCCATTTAGTAGAGGACTTAGAAGAAACTTTTAACCCTTCTAGAATTAATGTGAGTGATCTTGTGTCTATTCTTACTTTCATGGAGCAAGATCATTAGCAATCTCAACCTTGAAGAAGTATTCATGAACTAATTCCTCGTCATCAATTTGAGATTGAGGGGGAAGCGTTCATGATTGCTCTATAAGATGCTGAAGAGCCTAAAATATTTTGTCATGATCTATCTGGTTTTAAAGCAAGAGAATGGACTAAAGTTATGGAAGAAGAAATGGAGTCGATAAAAACTAATCAAGTTTGGGATATAACCCATATGATGGATGGACCTAATCGAAGTTTTTAGAGGAGGTACTAAAAGAAGTAACCGATTCCTCTAATTATATATAAAGGAAAATAACTCATATGAAAAAGTTTAGTTTTTCATTTATTGAATAATAGTTCTCTCTCTCTCCTCTCATCTTGGAATCTCTGCATTACTTTGACAAGATTTATAAAGACGTTTGTACTATGGAATATCACTTTGGTTCTAGTAATTAAAGTGGCACTGAAGTAATCGATTCAGGGATAAAAAAATGAATTCTCACAAGTAAGTTTTCCTTTTAATTCTATAAGTTGCTTTCTGTAATTGTCTACAGACCATGAAGATGAAATCAATGACAATTATGTAAGTAATGTCAATCTCAATTCTAAAATTTCAAACTACCAAGAAATAATTCATGTCTATGAACTTTATTGGATAGATTCCTAGCCATCCCTGACAAGTTTAGGAAGCCCTTAAAGGTGTGTTGATATTCTTCATCAAGCATTGTAATCCTTATATATATCAAAAGAATCTCCCTTTCTTTTAATCGTTATATATAGAAGAATTGTATTTGATAGTCATGTATATTAACATACATGTCTCGTTTTCTTTAATGGTGATAACATGTATTCTTGGACCACCTCAGAAGTTGCTGGTGTAATTTACCGTGATTGTTGTAACCTATTTTTGGGTCCCCCACTAAATATATATATATATATATATATATATATATATACATAGCCAAAGGAGGTTAAGAAAAAATAACAGGAGGCAGAAGCGCTCAGAAAATAGTTGGAAAATTGGTTAATGAGGTTAAAAATACAAAGATTGGATTTTTGACAGTATATTCTTGAAGGAGGAGAGCCCTGTTGAGAAGGAAATTTTGAAATTTGAGGAGAAAAGCCCAAATTTGGATGTTTATGGACGTAATTGGATTTTTAAATGAATTTATAGGGGATTTGATTGCAAGAAAAATTGATTTTTAAGTCAATTTGGGCTTTAATTAGAAGAAATTTAAGTTCTGGGGCCAATATATTTTTTTTAGGAATTTATTAAGTCAAATCAGGGGCTTAATTGCATAAATATTGAAGTTTAAGGGCCAATTAGGGACTTAATTGAAGAAATCCGAAACCAATGACCAAATTGAAGAAGGCGCGTAAGTATAGGGGCTGGAATTAATTGATTCAGGGGCCTAATTGAAGAAATTAGAAGTTTATTGATCAATTAAGGGCTCAATTGCATAAATCAGAGGCCAAGGACTAAAGTGAAACGTGCGGCCAACTAGAGGGGCGAAGACCGAAATTGGCAGGGATGCAATTGAATGAACAAAAGATGATTGAGGGCTGATTTGAACATTGGCGCGTGTTTGGCACCACAGTTAAATGAAACGGCGTGTTTTCTCTAAAACGACGCCGTTTCATATATAAAAAAAAAGAAAAAAAAGAAAAAAAAAAGAAGGAAGACCGAACGGTGCCGTTTTGAACGGCATTGTTCCCCTTTCTTCTTCCCCCCTGAACATGCAGTGGGGAAGAAGGAAAATGAGCTTTTTTGTTTTTGAATTTTTGCAGGGGCCCTCTCTTTCGCCTGGAGCCCACCGACCGAACACAATGGCCGACCAACCGTCGCGCACCTGCCAGAAAACCGGGGGGGGCCGAACCTTGGCAGTCGCGCCCAATGGCCGACCAGCCGGCTGCCCCCCATGAGAGCTGAAAAAAGTCACGCCCTTGGCTCTATAAATAGAACCCAAGAACGCTGAGGAGAGGAGGGGGAACAGAGGGGAAAAAAAAGGAAACGAAAAAGAAAGAACTGAAAGAGAGGAGGAGGAGGACCCGAAAGAGAGAAAAC
The DNA here is from genome assembly GCF_951802175.1 of Populus nigra. Classification (NCBI taxonomy): domain Eukaryota; kingdom Viridiplantae; phylum Streptophyta; class Magnoliopsida; order Malpighiales; family Salicaceae; genus Populus; species Populus nigra. Next base: position 8,164,014 of record NC_084859.1, read on the forward strand.
GGAGAGAAGCAAGGGAAAGGAAAAAGAAAAAAGAGAAGGGAACACAAAAGGGAAGAACCGAAGAGAGAAAGGAAAAACCAAAGAAAAAAACAGCAGCAGAAGAAGAGGGAAGGAAGCAGAGGAGAAGGAAAGAGGAAGAATCCCTCTCTCCGCCGCTTGAGACAGCAGCGCCGCTGCTGGGAGTCGCTGCCACCGGCCTCCACCGCAGCACCGCCAGAAACACAGCAGGATGCACCGCCCCCTCCAGGTAACCCTTCTTCTCCTTCATTTCTTGCATTTTATTTTTCCTTCTCTGTATGCAGAACGAATAGCGTTCTGCATGCAGGGGTGGGGGGGAAATAATTCCCTCCGCCCGTTTTGGTTGCTGGGTCAGGCGGATCCTGGCCCAGCCCTGCCTTCTGGGTCTGGCCTGGCCCAAAAGGCAGCATTAGTTTTTTTTTAGGCCGAAATCGGCCTGATCCATTTTGGGCCGAGATCGGCCCAACACTTTTGGGTTGAGTCCGGCCTAGTTGGTTGGGCCGGACCAGCCCAGCCCATTTAATATTATATATTATATTTTATTTTGTTTTTGTATTATATATATATATATATATAGAAATTTAAGAAAATTCTGCAAGATTTATGTCAAAAAATATGTGATTTTTGTAATTTTATTATTGTATTTTGATTAATATCGGTTTGTATTTTTATACTGTAAAGATACAAATCCGGTATTAAAGTACCCGGTTTTCATCAAAACATCAAAGATTTTCAAAATAAAAAATGTCTTTTGCTTTCAAATTTTTTCTAAATATCTTTAAAAATATTGTTGATTTTTCTGCATTTTTTATCAAAGTGGATTAATATTTGGTTGTATTTTTATACCGTAAGAATACCAACCCAGTATTAAAGTACCCGATTTGCGTCAAAACATAAAAAAAAATATACATAATTAAAAAATATTTTGTTTTAAAATACAGCCTAGTCTCTCCAATATATATATATAAATATTACAACATCATATTTTTCATACAACAAAGAAAATTTCAAAACGATATATGTATTAGCATGCATTTTGGCTTTAATAACCAGTTTATTCAAGCCATGAGAACTAGGCCAATATTTCAAAAATTCTAAAAAAATCCTTTTGTTTTATTTTAGTATACGGGATTACGAATTTAAACATAAAACGTATTCCTGATATTAAAAATATGGTTTTTTTACATAGACATTAGAACGGTTAGGTTTTACGCGATAAGATAAGGACCTCCTTATTGAGGAGGACTTTTCTTGAACCATAGACGGACCAACATACATAGACGTTAGAACGGTTAGGTTTTACCCAATAAGATAAGGACCTCCTTATTGAGGAGGACTTTTCTTGAACCATAGACGGGCCAACAACAACGAAAACACAACGAGACCTTGAATTTTATCAGACAAATAAACAATGCAGCTTACCTTAGGTAGGGCGTATTTGAGGTGCTAATACCTTCCCTTTACGCAACCAGTCTCCGTACCCGATCTCTGAGACCAGTTAGGGTTCCTAGTGACCAAAATACTAGGTGGCGACTCCCATTCCATTTTTTTTCACTGCGAAGAGACAAAGAATTCCTTGTCTCCCTATATTTACCACATATATATACCCCCCATACCCGTTTGAGGGTGGACGATCGCCGCGACGTCGCGCACCCCGCGACAGTGATGATCAAACTAGTGCTCTTTTCTATATTCTATAGAAACCAATGTCCCTTGGTCCAAAAACGTTATGCATCAACAAAGGAGAATATCTTTAATGACGTTAGGACATGATAGCAAACAATATGGAATAGTGTTTAGGAATCAGGATAGAACTAGGATAATTATCTTGAGGAGATATTTATCTAATATAGTTTACCCATTTTAGTAAGGGCACATGATGTGCCAATATGATTTTGCAGTTCTTTTTGAATTCATTAGGGTTCTTATATCTCAAAGATGATTTTTGTTCTCTTAGTAGATCACAAAAGGCTGAAGGGTACTAGTCTATCTAGCCAAAGAAAGCATATAAAATGAAAAGAAGGTCTCTCCATAGATACATTGTCAGATAAAGTGTAATGCATTGGTTATCACTTATTATAAATCACCTCATTATGCACTTTGTCATAATTCTGTTGCATTTTACAGTCTTTGTAATATAACCTTGTTAGAATTTTTGAAGCTGAATGTTTAACAAAAATTTGAGTGACAATTACATTTCTCTCTGTTTTTTTTGTTTTAGGTTTTGTACTTGGCATTGGGAAAAGGCTGAAACTTTAATCTAGATGATTTTAATGTTGTGGGAAATTGTTTGTAACACCCCCTACTTGGAGATAAAAAGAACACACTCTTATGTCAACCGAAAACAAAGAATTATATATATATATATATATATATATATATATATATATATATATATCATGGTTTTCATATTAAAATTTACCAAAATTTCGACGGAGTCCCCTCTATACCGGGAGGTCCCAAGTTATTAATATGTAGCCTGTTTACATTTCTAATAACTCGCAGTTCATAACTTAATCCCGACCCAATCGTCTTAGGTTTCAGTTTCCACAATATTTTCACACCTATTACCCACGATATTCATAATATGCATTATGTAACACAATATCATTATGGATGAAAATGAAAATAAATACTTAGACATGAAAGATGGTTACATGAACTACAAAGATTAAGTTCATTCAATCAAGTTAAACATTAATTATACAAATTAAGTTATACAAACATTTTCATGTTTACAAAATATAAAGGTACCCCTATAACCTAAATTACAAGAAGGGAAACATAAGTTAGGATCTACTCCTGTCGTGCATGTGATGTTCCTGAAACAAAAATACATATTATTGAAAGGTGAATATCACATAAAAAGAAATAACAACATGAAATCAAGCAATTTTAAAAGGGTAACATGCATTCATATTTTGTTCCCTTCTCCTTTCTGGTTTTCATTAGAATCTCTTCCTCATTCAAACTATTTATACCTGTTCCCTCTTTCACTATTAACCTCCATTCCAGACTTTATAAGATCAAACATGTTTATCCTTGTTTAACCCATTTTCAATACCTCTTTATAAATTGGCTTAGCCTTACATTAAAATTTATAGCAACCTGAATTAAATCAAATGCAAATTGGCTGACTTTTAATATGCTTCTCAAAGTGATATATCAATGCAAGATGTATGATCAAATTTGAACATCTCAAATTAAAAGTTTGTTCGCACTAGAAAAGTTAACATTAACAAGCAAATACATTAGCAACCAGCAATAAATTATCATAAACATCCGACATAGTTCGAAGAAAAAAACCCAGCAACACCAGCATCCAAAAATTCCAGCAATGGCAGTATCCAAAAATTCTAGCAACGATAATGCTATAAAAAAAATAGGAAATTAGCAACATATTAGAGTTCAACTATTGACATAATTAAGTATGCAAAATGTTAAGGGAATTAACAAAGTAAAGTAAATTAATTACCCAAAACAATTATATTCCAAGATTGCACCAAGCCACCAATACTACTTACAAACAATCAATTAAGATTTTTAAACTTTCACCAAATTCTACAAAAACATAAATTAAAATGTTAAATTAAACATATGTAAATAAACAATATTATAAAATAACTATATTTAAATTTGTAAGACAAATTACTAGAATCAATCATCTTAGAATTTTCAATATAATCCATGAAGGTTCTAATGTTGATTGGAATTGGTGCTAAACTTAACCAATTCTGTCAACAATCAAGTGTTTGCACTGTCGATGGAGATAAAGAGCTTCGAAATGGATTTAATATATGACCGCCAATACTGAATGTTGCTTCAGAAACAACTGTAGATACCGAGATAGCTAACATGTGTTATGCCACCTTAGAAAGAATCTTGTATTTTGTAGCATTACACCTCCACCAACCCAAAATATCTAATTTAACATCATTAGGATCCTCACAATCACCACCCAAATACCTCTCAACCTCATTTTTTTTTACACAACCTTCTTCCTCTAAATGTTTTTTGAATTGAGAAGCTAAGTCATCCAACATATCATCATTTACCACCGTTAAATCAACATTAACATTTTCATTTATACTAGTTCCAACACTAGGAACAACCTCAACATTCTCATCAACATTCATATAATGCTCAAACAACCTTATCAAAGTATTTTTAACTTTAATTGTAGAATTTTCAGTCTCTTCAACATCATACAATCTTTCAAAACAAAATCTCACATACTTCAATTTGAAACGTGGATCTAACACAACAGCCACATACAACAAAAAGTTTTGTGCATCTTGATCCCCCCAATATTTTTTATACTTTGCCATCATATTCTTGGCTATGTTACTTACATAAACATCTTCACTTCTACAAAATTGAGATATGCTTGTGTGTATGGAAATCAATTCATGGAAGAAAGAATTAGATGTCTCACATACAACGAGCCAGAAAATTTCAATGTAACTGTGTAAAATAGTTTCAAGAACTTGATAAAAGATCTAGCCTTTTCCCAATCTTCTAAAGCAGGAGGACCTAAGTTTTTTTGTTTCCCGTTTGAATCAACCTCAAAGTAACTCAAATACCTAGGATCGGTTTCTTCTAAGCTCATAAAAACCACATCAAATTTATCAGCCGCATCTAGCATCATATATGTAGACTTCCATCTAGTTGCAACATCTAAGCAAACAGATTTTTTACTCCCAATTTTCAACCTCTCCGCACATTGGTTAAAAAGAAGTTGTCTAGAAGGAGAAGATCTAACAAACCTTACTGCATTCCTAATTTTAACCACTGAATCATCAATATCTTTCAATCCCGCACATACAATAAGATTAACAATATGTGCACAACATCTAACATGCATGAAGTCATTTGACAATATATTAGTTGCCCACCCAATTGTTACTCTTTTCAGATATTTTATTGTCAAATTATTTGAACTTGCATTGTCTACAGTAACTGTTAAAATCTTATCAATTCCCCATTCCAATAAACAACTTTCAATTGTTTGGCCAATTGTTTCACCTTTATGATTAGAAACTTGACAAAAGTTTAGAATTCTTTTATTCAAGTTCCAACCTTCATCAATCCAATGAGCAGTCAAACACATATAATTAATATTTTGGATTGATGTCCAAGTATCAGTTGTTAAACATAAACGTTGATCCTTAAGAGCTTTCTTTAATTTCTCCTTCTCAACTAAATAAATCTTCAAACAATCTCTCCAAATCGTCAAACGAGAAGGAATATCAAATCTAGGTTGCATTACTTTACAAAATGATTTAAATCCTTGGTTTTCTATAAAGTTAAAAGGTAGCTCATTTTTCCAAGGGCTTTCCTACACTCTTCATAATTATAACCCACTACCTTAACAGTCACCAAATTTCCCTCTCTATTATCACCCCTCTCTATCATAGGCTTAGGTTCTAAAACTAAAGTTTTTTATTTTCGATCAATGACAAAAGGAAATTTTTTGCATACACCTAGATGACTCTACATGTTACTAGTCTCATTAAGTATAGTATGACATGCATAGTCTTTTCCACAATACTTACATGCAGCCCTAGGAGTTATAGAATTACCATCTAGTTTTTTAAAGTGATCCCAAATTTGGGATGTTTTTCTTTTATTACATCTAGGAGGTAGATTACCTTCTTTAATGTTGCTATTTGTACTGGAGGTAGTAACTAGAACTGGAATAGGCAAAGAAGTTGGTTCCGAACTTAAAGGATTTGACTCATTTGATATAGGATCTTCCCTATTATCCATCTGAAATTAAGAAAACAACAACAACAACAACATCAATCAAGCAATTATTTTCAGCTATGTAGATGTTAAGTAACTTATTAATTAAAAGGTGACAGTTAGCAATTCAAAATTTCAAATGTCTTGACTTATGCCTTGCATACTATTCTGCCAGTTAATGCAAAAGCAAGAAAAAAGCCTATGATACATTTGCAATACAAGCTAACCGCATCTAAATTAAGCTGCCAGTGATCCTGCTTGCACCATATTTCTGTCAATAGGATAAGATTGTTAATTTAATGACTTATCACATGTGCAGGATCCAATTTAAATGAAATGTCAAAGATGTTAGAGTGAGAAGTCTCAATGCTGAAGGGAGCAAAAGACAAGATAGGTCATAGAAAGTTCTGTATCAATAGTTATAAGCATGCAGCTAAATTAAAAGGTCTAAATTGAAGAATGCGATTAAATGTTTAAATGAGTCATGTATGTCTTGAATTAAATTTTAGGAAAGGCAATAGATTTAAAAAGGCATTATTTTGAGAGGGTGCAAAATTATAATTCAAAATACAAAGGTAACTGAAAAAGCATGAAATGTATTTCAAAAGCCAATGACAACATTACCAAGATTGGAATTAAGCAACTTCCAACCAATTAACTCATTAGTCACTGAATTTAATATGCACAATCTAAAATAACTTTATTGTTATCCAGAATGCAAGCAATACAGAATGTTCAATAAAGGAAAACATGGAGGCCATAATATGGAATACAGAATGCAAGCAATACAGAATCTCATTTTCACGAGAAACATCCAAATCCCCACAGAATGCAAGCAATACAGAATTGTATAGTAATAGAATGTTCAACAAAGGAAAACATAGAGCTTATTTGAAATCATGTTATCCAGAGCCCTAGACTAAAGCAACAGTCAACACTCAACAAATTATTTGAAATCTAAAGCAATATATATGGAATAAAAGAAATATGTAACAGAAATTTACCTTTCAACAGTCAACAGATGGAATTAAACGATGAAGCCTAATAGATGGAGACAATTTCTAGGAAAGATGAAGATGAAGATGGAATAGACTTCAAATAAACTTTCAAACCCACTAAACAAAGAATCAAAGATGAAGATAAAATTTACCTTGCTGTCGTTGCTAAAATGAAGACGCCTGAAAGATGGAGACGGTTTCTGGGAAAGATGAAGATGGAATAGACTCAGAATATGCTTTCAAACCCATGAAACAAAGAATCAAAGAAGATGGAATTTACCTTGTTGTCGTTGCTTCTTAAACGAAGAAGGTTTCTGGGAAAGGAAGATTAAAGATTGGGAATGAGATGTTAGGGTTAGGGAGGGAGGCCGATTAGGTTAACTTAACTATTTATACTGCTTTTTTTTTAATTGTTTAATGGGTCTGGTTCGGTTTGGCCCGGTTTCTAAGTCAAAACCGAAACCGAACCGGACCTGTTAACATTTATGGGTTTTTAAATCGGTTTCATCGGTTTTTAATTTTGGTTCGGTTTTTTTAGTTAATTTTTCTTTGGTTTTATCGGTTTTTTCAGTTAATCGATTATTTTGAACACCCCTAACTGTTACTGTCCATTTTTGAACTGTTACCATCTGACCTCTTCTTATATTTTTAACTATATCTGGAGTTATAGAACTCCGATTCAAGCGAAATTTATGTCATTGGAAAGGTAAGACATGAGGTTACAAGTTCTATGTTTTAAGAAGAACCCAGTTCTACCTCTAAGATAATCCAAATCACTCCTCAACAAACACTTGGATTGTTACTGTCCAACTGTTACTGTCCATTTTTGAACTGTTACTGTCTGACCTCTCCTCAGATTTTTAACTATATCTGGAGTTATAGAACTCAAATCTATAATTTAACATCTAGGCATCAATTTATAATCGACTTTAAAACAACTCATAAGACCATGTTTAGAATATCTTACCCGATACGAAATCAAGGTCTTGATCCCTCCTTTTCTTCCTAATAACAGCTGACCCTCCCCTCTTCTCTTCTTGTTCAATTTTTTTCTTGTTAATCCCTTGCCTACTAGTGTTTATTTTTTTTTTACCTATAACCCTAAATCTTGGATGAGTTCTTAAAATTTGGTGTTTCTCTCTTGATCTGTAAAAATAGATACCAAAACTCTATCTCTTCTTTCTTCACGATAGTTATAGATCTGTTTTTGGTAAGAAGAGAGTATTTATGCTCTATAATTATTCTTATTTGCATTTAGACCCCATTTTCTTTAAATATATTCATTTTGCCCCCACTTCTTTTTAATTTAGTTTATTTTATTTAGTTTAATCCAGCCTTGATTATCTTGGGATTTACATTTTTATTCACACTTCAGAAGTTATCTTGGAAGGAGGAAAAGGAGTTTGTCTCCATATTATTGCTTTTGTTGACTTGATGTAATCCATTACTAAATTTCAAGTTCATAATGTAGTGATGTAGAGAATGACAACCTTTTACAAACATTATCAGATTTAATAGTTTACCAACAAAAAGTTTTGTCGGTATTAACACTAACATTCCATCTGTGATTATTTTATTGACAAAATCATAGACGAAAAATATTTATTCTATCGGTATTTACACTAACATTCCATCTATGATTATTTTATCGATAAAATCACGGACAGAGAATGTTCGTCAGAAAAACAATCATCAGTAAATTTTATTTTGTTTGTAAATTGACTAAATTTATCGATGGCTTTACAAAAGGACCATGCGTGCCAGAAAACAATTGCCCACTTTAGTTCATCGATAATTCCTTGGTACTATTTAGCATATCGGCGACCAGAGAACCGTATGTAATTCCATCAGTGAGTTGTAGTGGCATTTACAATAATTCTTCTTCAACTATCTAGAATATAGTGACAGACTAATTTTATCACTGACTTAATAGTAGCATTGATATTTTTGTAATTCTTTTCCATCTCTCTGGAATATACTAACGGAATAAGTCCGTTGGTAACCCCGTCAGTAATAATTTAAAAATATTTTTAAAAAAATATCTATCAAACAAAAATAGAAAATAATTAAAAAATAAATTAATATAAAATTAAAATATTTTAAAATAAATTATATTAATATAAAAATCAAATATTTATTACAAATTTATACGTTCAAATACAATGAAACTAGAATAAAAGCGATGTTATAGAAGAAGGAGGAGGCTGGTCGTTTCTAGGACCGTAGGGCCAATTACGGGGTGCACATGTACCTCATCTATGATCTTATATCCATTACCATTCAGTGGAGTTCTTCATAATCTGTAAAGAGTTATTCATATTTTTCAATGAGATGATCCATACATTCTTATACTCCTTGATATAACAAGGTTATGAACTTTGAAGATTGAGTGCTCAAGATTGATTGTGAACATCCAATGATTGAAACACTACAAGCCTCCCACAAGTTCTTACTGTAGTGTTAAAGAGTTCATACACCCAATTTCTATCGGGTCCACCGAATAAATCCTATCTCTCATTCAACCAACTGTTATATGTCTCCTAAAAATAAAAAATAAATTCATCAAATTCAAGTAAATAATAACTTAAGAAAAAAATGGTTGAAAACCAATATATGATAAAGTGTTGAGCTTGGCTATCCATGAACTGTTGCACTCTTTTTTTATGGTCATCACTTCGCACGTGCATTTTCACAAAAAGCTTCACTAGGCTTGGCTCATATCCAAAAGTCGTAACCTGTAAGATAAAAATGTTGTCAGTCTTTGGTGACATGAATAACCTCTGCAGTCTTGGTATGATTGAGAAGTATCTAATTTTTTTATGTTCGACAAGAGTCCTTCACCTGCTAGTTCTAAGTTTATAATGAGAATGTCCACATGTCCTGCACTCGATCAGCTCTACATTTTCAAGGCAGTATAGCATGCAAAAGTTTGGATACATGTCAATTTTCTGATATCCTAAACCAAGGGGTTTCATTATGGACTTAGCAGCGTAAAAGTTCTCTTTCAGCATGTTCCCTTTAGATAAAATATTTCTCGTTCATTCGATAATTATGTCATGACCAGCCTCACTTAACCTATAATCTGACTTAATGGTAAATACTTATGCAACCGACCGATAATTTACTGTGATTTGTGCAACCATCCTATAATGATTCATTAGAATCTTTCAAAAGATTAAAAAAAAAAAACTAATCGCGTTCGTGGAAGTTGAGTTGTGTTGAGATTGAGGGGGGTGGTTGTTTGTTGTAGAAAAAAATGGACAAGGAAGAAGTAGAAATGAGGGGAGGGGGAGGAGAGTTGAGTGCTAGGTTATAAATTAAATATTATCGACAGAATTATTCTAATTGTAACTCTGTCGGTAGAAATATCATGTCATCGTATGATTTTCCTTCTTGAGTCCTCTGTAATAACCTCCGTAATGTCGTTGGTATATATCGATGAAAGTTTTTCGTTAAGATATTCATGGATGAATTTTACCATCGGAATAATTTTGTCGGTAACGTCGTATGTAGAACTTACACATCGTCGTATTGCTTGTCTTTTTTTTATTCCTTCTTTTTCCACTGTGATTCTCTCGGTATATACCATAAGAATATTTCTATCTGTGTTTATCGATGGATTTAGCGATAAAAAAATTCGGTCAGTAAATATTATTGCAATATACTACTGACAGAAAAATTTCATTGGTAATTTTGTTTGTATTTATCAATTATCTAGTAGTGACAATCTTCTCATTTGTTTTGGAAGCAAATGTTTTAACCTGTCATTAATTCCACAATGTGTTGGAGTATGAGATAGGAAATGATGTAGAGCTTTGGCAAATCATGAACTGCGCAAGAAAATCTATTTTCTGTGTCCCATGGTTTCTCTCTTCTTCTACAGAGTTTCATGGTCTAAAATTGAAATGGCTGGACTTGGTGGCATGCCGATTCCATCAGCTGCTACGTACAGTCAGCCACTGCCCAATCTCTCCCCATGTTTTTTTCTTTAGTATTTTTTATGTTTGGTTAAAATATGTAAATACATACATCTCCACACCTTTGTGACATGGTGGAAGGTATTTTTCTAACTTTCTTCCCTGAAACGTCTTCTCTATAGATTTAATAATAATTAAGCCAGAGGTTTATGTAATTAATTGGTACAGCTGTGTTCTTCCTTTTCTCTTAGTCCATGACAACCAAGTATGCAGTCCTGCTGTTTTGCTTTCAGTTTTTTTTCCTTCCAAAATCAAATAATGGTTCGTTTTAGGCCCCGTTTGTTTCCAGGGATTCAATTTTCTGGAAACCATTTTCCTCACTTTCTCATGTTTGGCAACTACATGGAAAGTTAGTCAAAGGTAAATTCTGGTCAAAGGAAAATGTTAACTTTAACAGCCAGAAAGTGCTTTCCCCTTTTTATTCTTGGAAAACACTTTCCTTTTTCACTTACGAATGAAACAAATCTCTCCAAAGCTTTACAACTGATCTTTTCAAAAAATTACTGTGTGGCTGTATCTCCCTTTCTCATATCTCATTATTAGAACAAAAAAGGATCTTTCTCAAAAGGGGCTTATTTCTTCAGGTAATTAGTTTCCTCAAATATTTCTATATTTTATCTGTCTTTTTGTTTCCTGTTCTTTATTTGGATTTTTATTGTGATTGTGGTATAAATCAGAACAATTTCATGCTCTGTTTTGTATAAGATCTGAGATCTTGCTTGCTTGTTTAATGTGCGTGTTGATAATTTTTAGCTTTTCATCCCATCGCCATATTTCTGCTCTACCACACTTTTTCAATCTTTAGCTTTCTGATAATAGAATTCAAAACTCAACAACTTAGGCCCCATTCTTTCTGGGTATTGGTCTGAGAAGAGATAGCGTGGCTTCTATCTCTGTTCCATGCCCCAAGACTGTCTTGATTGACAATACATATAGTCTAGGCAGTAGAGGGAGTTATGGCTATTGCCTGGAGAAGGAAAATTGCTTTGATGTGGAGGGAACCCATTGCCTTGGCACAATAAACTTTGTTCTTTAGTTTATCCCCTTCAGCATGGTGAAGATAGCTAGAGAACCATTGATATTTTGAAGGGGGGAGAAGTCATGAGAGAGGAAAGGGGTGAAGAAGGTTGTTGTCAGGGATTGATTGTAAGGGAGACATGGAGAAATTGAGGTGGGGATTGAGAGGAGGAGAGTTGTTGCAGTCACGAGACATGACATGGGGCTTCAATGTTTCACGGAGAGAAAGGATTGAGAGGAAGCTAATGTGAAGAGAAAGAAAGGGAAAAAATCTGAGCAATGTTTGGGGTTATTTATGGATGAAGGGGTGATTAGAAGTTAGAAGAACAGTACTAGAGAAGGCACCGATTAGGCTTTGAGGAGAGATTATTGAGAGAGTTTTTGTGTTGTTGATTTGGTTCGGACAAGGGAGAAAAAGACAGAGTGATAAGAGAATAATTTATTTATTTAAAACAGAAGAAGCACAGTAGCCAAACAGGAAATTGTTGAACCGAAAATTTGAAGTAGGGAGTCAGAGTCTGTTTTAACTTTCTTTTAGCTTGTTTGGACCGAAAATTGCAAGTCAAGTTGATCTGTCAAAACTTTCATACTTTCATAAATTCATAGGTCCTAGATTGTTCAAGTAGCACCACTACTTTGTGTCCACACTTTCCAAAGGGTCCATAATTCTGCTACTTGATAAGCTGGAGCTGGAATAGAACAGTTAAGTATGATTCAAAACCCTTGATTCTTTGTGAAATGCTTATCTAATTGCTGGAGAGCTAAGGCAACTTAAGAAATGCCATGAGCTGACAACAAACAAGAAAATAATAAAAGTGACCCATCCACCGCAGCTAATTAACATGAATTAACATAACACGATGGAAGCAGTATATGAGACTGTTGAAACGTAGGGTAGTGAAATATCACAGAACAAAATTCAAATCGCAAAAGCCAACCTACTTCTTCAAGAAAATCAAAATCCACAAAAGCAGTCCCTATTTGAACATTGAAAGATCCATCTTTCTTTAAAGCTTTCAGGCTTGTAAGTGTATAACCTCTTGGAAGTATGCCCACCATGTAGGCAATCAGGAAATGGCCAAATTATCCAACCTGCCAAATTATCATGTTATACTTCATGAATCATGACTAATTGAATCACAGAGAGAGTCTACTGAAATAGAATATATCCCTGTTATATTTAATGAATTATTTTAAGTATCACCATGCGAAATATTGAACATGTGATAAAACTTAAGAATTAAAGAATTTAGGAATCTGAACTTCGTATGTCAAAGGAAAATCCGATTATAAATTAAATTGAACCTGACATCTAGAATTACAAGTATTTCTAGCTATCCAAATATATCCAAATATATTGATTGTGTCAGTTTGATCATAATTTCTTATATTGATTGTGTAATTATTTGATATGTTTTTTCAATGTTTATTTCTCTATACTTTTTAGGTTTCATTATCAGAAAACTTCACTTTCTTATTATGGATAGTAAGATTAATCATGGAACATGTATGAGAGCAGCTGTAACTGTCATAGCTGCAGGAGTAGCTATTATTGAACGAGAAAGAAGTAGAATTTATATACCAAGAGAACCACGTATCAATGCAATTGCTCAACGAGAATTCTATATTGATAGCATTTTGAATCGAGGTGATAGACATTGCGTCGAACAAATTCGTATGAAACCAATTGTGTTATATAATTTATGGGATGTTCTCACAAGTCGTAACCTATTACGATCAACTCAAAATGTGTCTATTAGGGAGCAAGTAATTGTGTTCTTACAAATTATAGGTCGAAACCAAAGATTTCATTTTATTAGTGGTATATACTATAGGTCTGTTGAAACTATCCATCGTTACTTTAGAATTGTATTAAAAGCAGTTCTTAAGTTATACAAACACCTTATCAAAGACCTAGGGGATACAGTTCCCGCGGAGATAATGAATAATCGCAGATTCTATCCTTATTTTAAGGTATGAGAACAATATTAATATTTTTATACATTAATTAATTACATCTAGAAGAAAAGGTTATAAATTATTTTTTTCATGTTTATATAGGATTGTGTGGGAGCAATTGATGGTACCCATGTTCCTGCAAATGTTCCTGTTGAAATTCAGGGAAAGTTTCGAGGTCGAAAAGAGGGAACAACACAAAATGTTTTCGCAGCTATAACTTTTGATTTGAAGTTTATATATGTTTTAGCTGGATGGGAAGGAAGTGCACATGATTCCCGAGTTTTAGGTGATGCACTATCAAGACCTAATGGACTAAAAATTCCAGAAGGTATAATTTAAATATTTACAATATGCAGTAAACATGTAAATTGTCTAATTAGATAAAGATAATAATAAGTTTTATTTCTTATTTGTAGGGAAATATTATCTTGGTGATGCTGGTTATGGTATTCGAAAAGGAATCATTACTCCTTTTCGTGGAGTTCGATACCACTTGAATGAGTTTACAGAACGTTCACCGGAAAATGAAAAGGAGTTATTTAATCTTCGACACTCTTCATTACGAACCGCTATTGAGCGAGAGTTTGGTATTTTGAAGAGTCGTTTTAGATCAATTGATGGAAAACCTTTTTGGTCTTATGAAACACAAGTGAATGTTGTGCTTGCATGCTGTATTATTCATAATCACATAATGGGAGTTGATCCTCGTGACTTTCTTATGGAAGAAATATGTACGGAAAGTGAACCAATTAGAAGAACAATTAGCTTAAGCCAACGGGAGGAGAGGGAAGAGAATAGGGAGTGGATAACAAAAATAGAAATGATTGCATCAACCATGTGGAATGATTATAACACTCAAAGAAACTAGTAATTGAGTGTTAATTATATGTGTTTGTTCTTATTATGTCTTTCTTAAGTTTGTATTGTCTTTGTTATATATTTGGATTGTTTGTTGACTTTATTATAATTTATTACATATTTCATGTGTTCTTCTTTAAATAGTAGTTGTATTTTTTTTTGTATAAAATTAGTTCAATCTAAATATTGTATAATTTTATTTTGTATAAATTTGTGGATTTTTTTGTAGAAATGAATACAGCGAAGAATGAAAAATGCAAAGGTAAGCACTTCACATGGTCTAAGCCTATGTCTCACATGCTACTTGAGATATTAGTCAAGGAGGCACTTAAAGGAAACAAGCCTTCTTCCACCTTCAAAGCGGAATCTTTTGCAAAGGTAGCTACAGAAATTAGTCAAAAGTTCAACGTGCAATGCGAGCCGAAACGTGTGGACAGTCATCTCAAAACTATGAAAAAAGAATGGGGAATAATAACCCAACTTAAAAATAAAAGTGGTTTTGGTTGGGATGATTCTTTGAAGATGATTACGATTTCGAAAGATGTATATGATGAAGAAGTAAAGGTATGATAAATAATGTATTCTATGTAATTTTTATATTTACTTTTGTTTCCAAAACTTTATACAGGGAACTGAAAATTATATATTCTAATTTTTTATGAACAGGCACATCCGAATCATGACAAGTATCTCAAAAAAAAACTTGATATGTACGAGGCAATGACGATTGTTGTTGGAAAAGACATGGCAACCGGAAATTATGCCAAATCATATACTGATATCAACCTGGAAGAGAACATTGAAGTGCAGTCTATTTCAAATGAAAATGAAGGAGAATATGAAGAAACTTCAAAAGGTAAAGAGACATCTTCCTCTAATACCCAAAAGAGGCAACATAAGAAGAGATATCGAACGTATGAAGATGATAGTGTTGAAAAGTTGTCTAAAAAGATTGGAGATGTAGCGTTTGCAATTCAAAGCCTAAGCAAAAATCAACTTGATGTTAATGAGCTATATACAGAAGTGATGAAAGTTGAAGGCTTTGAGGAGATCGCTCTTGGTGATGCTTTTGATCACTTGGTCCAAAATGAAATGTTGGCAAAAGCATTTATGGCAAAAAATACTAATTTGAGGAAAATTTAGGTTCATAATTTTGTGAACCAACACTGATACAGGCCTGATTGCTAGATGATTTCACTATGATAATCCAGTTTATGTTTGTTATTTCACAAGTATGTGTACTTGTTTAATTCAGTCTAGCATGTTTATGTTTGTTAATTTGAACTAATATGTATGAGTATTACATTAAAACTTAATATTTATGCATGACTATGTTTGATGTAAGACATTTATATTTATTTCTTAATGCTTCTTTGATATATATTAAAGGGATATTACAGGGATAATTGTCTATACCCGTAAAAAAAAAAGCAATCTTTATCCAACAAATCTATCAAAATATTTTTGTATTTATTTATCTTTTAAAAAAATCTTCATACCGAAAAACCCAAATATCAAACTTTTACTTGGTTAAAAAAATCTTAATACCATAAAATAATTTGGGTTTTTTCATATGAAAAAAACATATTTTAAGCTTTTAAAATTGAAAAAAAAATTAATAGGTTTTATTTATGAAAAATTTCACAAGGTTATATCTCTATAATATTATATGACATATATAATTATATTTTATAAAATAAGCTATATATGAATATAAGATATAATAAAAAAAATTCATCATTACACTTTTTAGATTTTATTCTTTTATTGTAAGTGATTAAATATTTATATTTAATATTTTTCATATATTAGATAAATTTGAAAAAAATATTTAATTCATTAATAAATTATTTTCCAGTTCATTTTCGATAACATAACCAAACACTGGAAAGTGTTTTCCAGTTCATTTTCCACTACACTACCAAATATCGAAAAATACTTTTTCGGAATTCACTTTCCTACAATTCACTTTTTTCAAAATTTACTTTAAAAAAAAAACTACTTTTCTATAAATAAACGGGCCTTAATTAGAATGCAATCTCATGCATGTACTATATCATAATGATCGTAAGTGGTCAGGATGATCATGTCAAATCAAAAGGTTTTGTACTGTGCTTGTTTCTTATTTCTAAACCCAGATAAAAGATAGATGTCGGGACTTTCCCTTTATGAAAATCATGACGCGTGGCACTTTTATCACCATTGATCTCATATACTCCCGAGCTATAAAAGACCTCAATAGTCAACACGGTGCATGTGCCGTAAACTCTCCACGTGTACTACTACTCATATCATTTTTAATTTAAAAATAAAAAAGTCCTTCAGCATATGTGAGGATCCAATATTTCAATAAACATCCTCGTTAATTCAACACTCAATATGATATTTGCACCGTTAGCATCCAAGATGAACAAACCAACACCAATTAGGGAAAGAATATTTATTAAAACCATCTAAGTGGTAGCCTAATGGTAAGAGCTTGGGACTAAGGGGTTTGCTCCCTCTTAGGTCTCAGGTTCAAACCTTATGGCTGCTCATATGATGGTCACTGGAGGCTTACATGATCGTTAACTTCAGGGCCCGTGAGATTAGTCGAGGTACGCGCAAGCTGGCCCGGACACCCACGATAATAAAAAAAAAAAAGTATTTATTAATGATCATTAATTTGCATACAGAAGGATTCATTATATCAACTCTTCTCCTTGCCACACTCTCTCTTTCCCACGTGCGCGTAATTCATTTCCACTTCCATCATCAACATGATATATATCCTGAAATTTATATGTAAACGAAAGAGAAAAAACATGGTCAGTCTAAGTCTAAATCCAGAGAGATCACAAGATTGTCAAAAATTAAGAGAAAGAAATAATTATAAAACAAAACTCAAATATAGTCTATATTGATAGGAGGTACAAGAAGGAAGGGAGAGTAGTATTTCTATGAAAGAAGCATATCTTTTTCTGTATATTCTATAAAGAAAAATGTTAATGTCGTAAAAACATAACCATTTAACATGATAGAACCACAAATCGCAAGATTTGAAAGAAGAGAATTATCAAAAAGTTTTTTTTTTTTTTAAATGTCTTCTTCTCCTTAAAAAACGTACCGTACGTGGACAATATACATGAAACATGCATCACTTGGGAGGTTTGCATTGGCCCGGTCCAGGCAGGAAACTGCAAGGATTAGGTCCTGATGGCTGAACGGGACGGTTACTTTGTGAAGAATACATGCTGCTTGCTCGGAATTTTGGTTGCTTGGAGGTTGCAATCACAGGAGTAACACCGGGCACAAGGATCAGAAACAAAAGTATGGTGGATATTTTTGACACAAGAAAGAGAAGTCTCTTGAAGATACTCATCATCATGGTTCTGATTAGCTTCCAGAGAAGGATATGAAATATATAGTGAGAGAGCAACGCCCACGCAGCAGAGCCGTACTCTCTTACGATTCCACGTCACATTGCACACCGACTCCGGCCCAGTGTGATGTGGGACACGGTTGTCTCCAAAGAGGTTGGTTAGAACTTCAGAGTTCAGAGACGTGGGCCTCATTTAGTAGCACCGGAAGAACGCTCTCTTACGATTCCTTCAATTGTTCCTCGAGCGATCGTGTACAACAAAACCTTCACAGCCACTTGCACCACAACGCCGCAGCTGAGAGTCAAAAAGTCTCCCACACCCCCAATTCACATCCCTAGTGTTCATCATTAATTACTTCTTTAATATGGAAAAAGAAAAGGAAAACAAATACGAACAAAAATTAAAGATGGGATATCTTGAAAATTGAAAAAAGAAAAGCACGAAAATCCACAGGCGACGTGAGAGCAAGTATAAAATGCGGCCCACGTGAATGAAAAATAATGGGTTTTTAAATGGTTTAATATACATTAATAATGCTAAAACTTTATTGATAAATTGATAATTTATTATAATTTTTATGTCTCAAATAAAAAATATTAATTTGATTTAATTTTATATATAATTAAAGTTCAATTGAAATTTTCTTATTATTATATCATTAAATAAAAAATAGTTTTAAAAAACTAAAATATTTAAAACTTAATGAAGTCAATGGTCTGAATTGCAAGTTTGATAATATAAGTTTTAAAATCTAAATCGATCTATTTAAAATTTAATGAAGTCAATGGTCTGAATTACAAGTTTGATAATTTAAGTTTTAAAATCTAAATCGATCTAATAAATTATCATTTTAATATTAAAAAATATCATTTTAATTTTTTTTAATATAAAAAATTCAAAAGGAGCCATTTATAATGAGACCGAGGGAGCTAGTGATTTCCTGCCTTAGGTCAGGATGTTTTAGCAATTTCCTTGTTTTTTTTTAAAAAAATATCTATGCATTAATTAATTCTCTCTTTTTTTTATATAATAATTGTGACATCTTGCTCGTTCTGCAAACAAGCAAGCTAAACTAATTGAGGGAGAGAAAAAAAAAAAGCTTGGTCTTTGGTAAAAGTGAATTTAATGTTTGCTAGAATAATCGAATCCAGAAGCATATAATCATAACGCATTCCTTAAGAGCTAGATTAATTTTAGTGCAAGAACACATCATGAAATTAAATTCGTAAATTTCAGCGTACATGATCTCATTAATTATAACCATGTATTTTTTTTATTTTTTTTATGCGATTTGCACTCCACCTATATCAAATATCATGTTATTCAAGAAGAGGATATATATATATATATATATATATATATATATATATATATATATATATATATAACAAAGAAGTTGAGACTCTTTTATGTCTTCCAAATGAAAAATTAGCTTAAAAAACTATTTCTAACTCTCTAAAGAAAGAGAAATTAGAGAATATTGAAAATATAATAATATTAAAAATAATTTTAAAAAATATTATTTTAATATATTTATAAATAAAAAATACATTAAAAAATAACTATCACCACACTTTGATGCATCATAAAAAAAAAACAATTCCACGGAAAAAAAAATCACGTGAAATTAATTGCGGTTCTCTGCCCCCGAAGTAAGAAGTTCCTTTGATATCTCTTTATCTGTAAAACTTCTTGATGTGAAAACATAAAAACAAGAGGCTGGTCTTTGAATAGGGTAAAAAATGGATCTACAGGGTCAAAAAAACCATCTTTTTTTTTTAAAGATCCATCTCATATCTGGTATTGCATGCTCCCTCTGCAAGAACTCTGAATTATTCTCTTGAAATTCATCCTTTTCATCGTAAATAATCTGCTTACCTCAAAATGACATGATACAATAGACAAAATTATTCCAAGCACCGGCAGAACGAGAAGCGCCGGCGGTTTATTTACGTTTCATTTGATGGTGTGGAAATCCAAGGGCTGACTCGTCTGTCCCAGACACCCAAGGATTGGCTGTCAGCACTCGGCAGTCGACACCGTTTTCCTCGAATAATATTTTCCATCAACATCGGTCAAGGATGTACGTTACATCCTCTGCGGCTCCCGTACTTTATATCACAAATGGAACCTAACTAGTTTTCTTTTTTCAATATTAATTTCTATTTTATTTTGGTGTTTAAAAAAATATGATAAGATGATTTAGAGAAAGATAAGAAGAGAAGAGTATTTGAGAGAATTGTTCTTATTGATTCCCCTCTCTCGCAGAACCTGTGCCTCTAAATAGGACACATTACAACGGTAATACAATGAATTAGAAAAAACCGGTACTAGAGCTGAAGACCAGGAATGCTTCCAGCTCATCCTTATCCCGCTACTTATTTGCTTGACAATTTCAACTAAACAAAAGTAATGACTAATTCAACTAATTAATTCAATACGTAGCACAGCCATGCCAAGCCATGCAGTGAACTGGAGAGTGTTCTCATCAATCCATCCCCCTTTTAACAGCCTTGTCCGCAAGGTTGAATTGGGGATAAGTCTTGGTAAATCGCCATAAGTTCTCCCATGATGCATCCTCAGGAAGAGCTCCTTTCCATTGAACCAGAATTTCTGTTTTTGGACGATATTTCCCTTTCTGAATCACCCGCCGGTCTAAGATGGCCTCTGGTTCTGGTAACAAAACTTCCTCAGCTGAAATTGGTGGCAATGTTAACACCGTATCTTCCACAACAGGTCCCCACTTCTTTTTTAGCAAACTCACATGAAACACATTATGTATCCTTGCGTCTGCAGGCAGGTCTAATTTGTAAGCCACAGCCCCTACCCGTGCAAGAACCCTAAATGGCCCAAAAAATCTTGGGGATAGCTTTAAGGAACTCCGAAAGGAGACTGATTTCTGGCGATAAGGCTGCAGCTTTAAAAACACATAATCCCCGACTTGAAAGGAGACTTCACGACGATGCAGATCAGCGCGCATCTTCATGCGCTCTTGGGCCAACAACAGGTGACGCCGAAGATCACGTAATATCTCCTCCCTTGTCTTCAGAATGTCATCCACAGCCTGCAGTTTTATGGTGCCTGGAACATAAGGAACCAAGGACGGAGGAGGAATCCCGTAGACTGCTTCAAAAGGGGAGATTTTACTTGCTGAATGCACTGCTGTATTATACCCATATTCAGCCCAAGCAAGCCACTCCATCCATTTTTTTGGTTGATCGGACGTGAAACAGCGTAAATACTGCTCTAGAGTCCGATTTACCACCTCGGTTTGTCCGTCGGTTTGGGGATGATAACTGGAACTGTAGCACAATTTTGTGTCATGCAGTCGAAACAAGGATTTCCAGAAATCGCTAATAAAGATTTTGTCGCGATCGCTCACAATTGAAAGCGGCATCCCGTGCAATTTCACCATATTATTCATAAAACATTTTGCCACTACTATAGCCGTGAATGGATGTCGTAATGGCATAAAGTGTGCATACTTTGAGAGACGATCCACCACCACCATAATCACGTTGTAGCCTTGTGATAGAGGTAACCCTTCGATGAAGTCCATCGATATATCGGTCCAAATCCGCTGAGGCACCGGAAGAGGCTGAAGTAACCCTGCGGGCCGAAGGGTCTCATGCTTACACCTTTGGCACACCTCACAATCTCTAATAAATCGCTTGATGGAACCGCAAATGCCCGGCCACAAGAAGCTAGAAGAGATGCGTGTAAAAGTCTTGAGGTACCCAAAATGACCCCCTGTCGGGGAAGAGTGGCTATCGGCCAATACCGCAGGTAATAAGAAGGAAGTGGGGCTTAAGTGGATCTTTCCTTTTTGCATCCACACGCCATCTCGTTGGACACACTTTAAGGATCGATTGGCAGCCAGTGTAGCATAATAAGGCTGCTGGAGAACCTCCTGTTGAAGATCAGCCCACCACTTTCTAATCGGCACGGACAAGGCGTTGAACTGAAGTGCTGCCACCCTCGAAAGCGCATCAGCACCTTGATTCTCCTTCCCCTTCCGGTACTGGATCTCGTAGTCAAACCCCATAATTTTTGGTAGCCACCGAGCTTGCGACGGTGTGGTGAGTCGCTGTTCCAAGAGGTACTTGAGACTGCGATGGTCTGTTTTGATCACAAAGGACCTTCCCAGTAGATAAGCTCGCCATCTTCTCACTGCCTTCACCACAACTAACATCTCTTTGTCATAGGTTGACAAGGATTTCGCCTTTCCTTTTAAAGCTTCACTGTAATATGCTATGGGTTGATTGTTCTGAGTCAAAATGGCACCTAACCCATCACCGCAAGCATCACACTCTACCACGAACTGCTCAACAAAATTTGGCAGACGCAAAACCGGGGTTGAAATAAGGGCCTTTTTCAAGAGATTAAAGGCAGTAAGAGCCTCCTCGTTCCAGCTGAATCCTTCTTTAGAGAGGAGCCTGTTTAAAGGAGCAGCTAACACCCCAAAGCCTCTCACAAACTTTCGGTAATAACCAGCTAGCCCCAAAAACCCACGGACACTCTTGGCTGATGTTGGTACTGGCCAATTCTGGACGGTTTGAACCTTCTGTGGGTCGACCGCAACCCCTTCAGCAGAAATAAGATGCCCCAAATACCCCACTGTCAATACCCCGAATTGGCATTTTGACAACTTGGCATATAGCTTATTGGTCGCTAGGACATGTAGCACCTTCCGCAATGTTGCAAACAATCCTCCCAAGACCTGCTATATATCAAAATATCATCAAAAAAACCCAAAACAAACCATCTCAAATGAGGTCGAAAAAGGTCGTTCATGAGACTTTGAAAGGATGCGGGAGCGTTTGTCAACCCAAATGGCATGACCAAAAACTCGTAGTGCCCATCATGTGTGCGAAATGCGGTCTTCGAAATATCTTCAGGATTGACCCGGATCTGGTGGTACCCGGAGCGCAGGTCAAGTTTTGAAAATACCTTTGCGCCATGTAACTCATCAAGTAACTCGTCAATTACTGGTATAGGAAATTTATCCTTAACCATAATTTCGTTGAGTGCTCGATAGTCCACGCAAAATCACCAAGACCCATCCGTTTTCTTTATCAGCAACACTGGGGATGAAAAAGGACTCCGACTTGGGCGAATAATTCCTGACTGCAGAAACTCCTTAACCAGCCTCTCAATTTCATTTTTTTGATAGTGTGGGTACCGATATGGCCTGGTGTTAACTGGGGGCTGATTCGGTAATAAAGGAATTCTGTGATCGTGGTTGCGCGTAGGGGGCAACTCCTTCGGTTCCTCAAACACATGAGAAAACTCTGTCAATACCTGCTTGAGTTCGGGTGACCATGGAACGGCTTGTGTTACATTCTCTTCTGGAACCTCATGAACAAAGAACCCCATGCCTGAAAATTGCAGCAACTCTTTTTCGCCTAAGGGAGCAAGGTCTGTGTTGGACAATCCCGTTAATACATGAATTTTCCCATTCTGTTTGAATGACATACGGAGTGTCTTGTAGTCCGTCTCAATTGGTCCCAACGTCCTCAACCATTGTACTCCTAAGAATGCTTGACAGGCTGCCACGGGAAGCACAAAAAAATCAGCTCTTATTGTAATTCCCTGAATTGAGATGGATAACCCAAGGCATCTTCCCGTGCATTCTATCACCTCCTTGTTTCCCACCGTGACTTTGGATGTCCTACCACGAACCACCTGTAGTCCCAACTTGGCTGCCACGGACTGGTCAATGAAGTTGTGGGTGCTGCCGCCATCGATGAGGATGATAATCCCAGTGTGCCCGATCCTTCCTGTCACCCGAAAGTTCTGTGGGTGATCAGTACCAGTCATCGCATGAAAGGAGATGTCAGGAATAGCTTCTTCAGGTGTCTCAATTTCCATCTCCTCATCCTGTTCTTCATCCAATTGCTGCATATCCACCATCATAAATAACTGAGGTTTAGAACAACGGTGGCCAGGTGCATACCGTTCATCGCAATAAAAGCACAACCTTTTTTCTCGTCGCTCCCCTGTTTCCTGCCCTGTAATGTAGGATCCAGCATTCGGAGATGGCTTAGGTGGGGGTCCCAGAAGTCCCACCGTGGAAGGCTGTTGAGGTCTGGCTTGATAGGAAGTTGTTGGCAGCTGTCTGATCGGAGTATTGGTTCTCTTCTGAAACTGGTTCCTCTCTTCAATTAGGTGAGCCACGCTAATGGATTCAGAGAGTGTTCGGGGTTGCTTCACTCGTACATCAAGGTGAATTTCATCCTTTAATCCAGCAATGAAACACCCCACCAAGAAATTTTCGGGAAGACCATCCACCTTATGAGAAAGTTTTTCAAAGGCCTCCTGGTATGCATTAACAGTGGTGGTTTGTTTGAGCCGTGATAATGCTTCGGACGGATCCTCATAATCCGTTGGTCCAAAATGATGAAGAAGTGTCGTGACAAATTCATGCCATCGCAATTGTCCCCTGGTCTTAGTGTACCACCGATACCATTGCAGGGCTACATTGGTCAAGTGAAAGGATGCCAATTGAACCCGTCGGTTAGCCTCAATATTTTGGAATTCAAAATATTGCTCTGCTTTGAATATCCACCTAGTGGGATCGTCTCCTTCCCCGGCATACGTTGGGAAGTTCAGCTTGAGAGTGGTGTGACTTCTCTCTAATTGAGACTGAGCTGACGTGGAGGGCCGATCATGTGAATGAGCCCCAGTCGCAAAGGGATTGTCGTCCCTGTCATGGTTGCGAGTGGATTGGGCCATCCTGAGTGCTTGCAGCTCTGCCATAACACCTTGTAAAGCGTCATTGACTCTACTGAAATTGAGAGTCAGTTCATCAAAGTGGCTATTGTGTCGAGCAAGAGTTTCCGTGACATCCATGCGAAAGTCTGCATTAGTTTTTCTGCGGGTATCCATGAATCGGAAGGGCTCTGATACCACTGATAAGATGATTTAGAGAAAGATAAGAAGAGAAGAGAAGAGTATTTGAGAGAATTGTTCTTATTGATTCCCCTCTCTCGCAGAACCTGTGCCTCTAAATAGGACACATTACAACGGTAATACAATGAATTAGGAAAAACCGGTACTAGAGCTGAAGACCAGGAATGCTTCCAGCTCATCCTTATCCCGCTACTTATTTGCTTGACAATTTCAACTAAACAAAAGTAATGACTAATTCAACTAATTAATTCAATACGTAGCACAGCCATGCCAAGCCATGCCAAGCCATGCAGTGAACTGGAGAGTGTTCTCATCAAAATACTAAAAATCATTTTAGTAATTTCAATTCTAGAATAAGAATGCATTTTTTGAGCTGAAATTCTCTTTTTATTTATTTGATAAATTCATGAATTTTTTATCAATAGTAAAGCGATTCAAATGAGAATTCAAATTATTTAAATTTAGAAGAAAAGGATGTATTTGCTTTTAAGCTAAAACTTTATTTTTGTCATTCATTTATCAACTTTTATTTTAATGAAAAATATTGTTTTATTAAAAATATTGTTTTTTATATAAAAACTTATAATGATCAGTGAATCAACTTTTATTTTAATGAAAAATATT
Organism: Populus nigra; assembly: GCF_951802175.1. Classification (NCBI taxonomy): domain Eukaryota; kingdom Viridiplantae; phylum Streptophyta; class Magnoliopsida; order Malpighiales; family Salicaceae; genus Populus; species Populus nigra. Next base: position 8,189,484 of record NC_084859.1, read on the forward strand.
ATTTTATTAAAAATATAGTTTTTTATATAAAAACTTATAATGATCAGTGAATCAATTTTTAACGAAGAAATACTAAAACAAAGTCTTGATTTTTTTTTACTACAATAAAAATAAAAGAATAATTAATTCAAGAAAATAACAAAAAATTAATAATAACATATATATTTTATTCCCATTGAATATTCATGTACTTTTTCTTAAAATATTATGCAAATTAGTTCCATATATAATTATAAATTAAATTTGCATTTATAACCATAAAAATCACAAATCTTATTTAGAAAATACTGAATCATTGGGTTGCGCTACATTGTGGATTGAATCAATTCTTTTTAAAATATAAAAGAATATTCAAACATTACTAACTTTTTTTCTAGTATGAAAAAAATTTAAATTGTGTAGAGATTAACCCGATATGACTCCTGTCAATTTGGCAAGTAAAAAAAAAAACCAAAACGACAACTAAAAATATAATTTGATTTAAAAAAAATCATGCACATTTTCTTAAAACAACATCAAGATGACAATATATTAGATTAATCCGGGCCAAACTAGGTTAATAAGCTAAAATCACGATCCAAGTCATGAGATTATGATGACCCTATGAAAGTAAATCAAAAATAAATTATGAAGTTCAATTCTTATTCAACTCAATGTTGAATGATGAGATTGAAAAAAAAATATTCAATTAAAAATAGAACCCAAAAAAGACTTCATTTAACCCGGGTTAACTCATTAACTCGTGACTCGAATCATAAGACCGAGGTAATTTTATAAAAATCAAAGTAAAACAAACTATGAAACTTAATTTGCAATCATTATAATGTTGAAAGATGAAATTCAAAAAAATAAAAAATAACCCAAGTCAACCAACCAAACTTGCAAGGTCAAGCCCCCGTGTTAGACCTTTTTTTTTTTCTTTTTAATAGGGAGATGACATATTACCCACTCGTTTTTTCAAAAAAAACAACATATCGTTTACCGGAATAGAATCTTGTCATTGAAAGTGCATAGAAAGTTGGGGTTAGACGTTTTGGATCTCAAAACTCATTTTTCAACCATTTGTTTTCACATGAAAAACACACTAAGAACCTTAATAAACCCATTTCAAACCTCAAGACACTCTTAAATCGGTCAAAACAGAAAAGATTAAATCGAATAAGACTAATACCATATCTATTTTTTCAATGAGATGAAGTTCAAAAACACATCAATAGCACTCATCTAATCAAGAAGAACTCAACAACACCAAGATTGAATTTTATTTATTTAGAATCACTTGTTTTTATCATATATGAATTTTTTAAAAATAAATAAATTGCAAAAGTTATCGTGTTTATTTATTTTTATTTTTTAAAATCACTTGCTTTTATTATACATGTATTTTTTAAAACTATCATATCATATGCAATCAAAATTAATAAAAAAATGTATTTATTTATTACTAAAAAATTGTTTGAGGGACTTAAATTATTAAAATAAAATAAAATATTAGATTTGAAGATCTAAATTATGCTTGATCCAAAGTTAAGAATAATTTTAGATAATTTAATTGATGACACCTACGTACATTTCATTTGGAGGAAACGACTAAAGACTAGGATGAAGATTAATTTTCTCCATTTTCTGAGTTTCAAGGATAAATGGTATTTGTTTTCTTTTATTTTTATTTTCTTTCCCAAGCCAATATTATCACAAAAGAGAAATTAATTGCAGTTAAATAAGAGATTTATAATTTTCAATTAAAATTAAAATTAAAGATGCGAAACGCCGCTAAGCTTTCAATTAAAGCAAATGATTAATTTTTAAAATATTTTTTATTTAGAAATATATTGAAATGATTTTTTTATTTTTAAAAAATTATTTTTAATATCAATATATAAAAATGATATAAAAATACTAAAAAAATTAATTTAAAGTAAAAAAATAAAAATAAAAACTATTTTTTAAAAAAAATAGAAACATTTGCAACCATATATGTGTAAAATGGGCCCTTCTCACTATGGGTTAATTAAGACTCAGCTTATAGCTTATGAAAGTTTCTTCTTCGATTTCAAGCTTAAGACGCTAAGTTTTTTTATTTTCTTTCCCAAACCAATAGTATCACAAAAAAGAAATTAATTACAGTTAAATAAGAGATTTACCATTTTTCAAATAATGCAAAGCATCACTAAGCCTTCAATTAAAGTCTGTTTAGTGCTATAAAAGTTATTATTTTTTAAAGTATTCTTTGTTTAAAAATATATCAAACACTACACCATTAAATAGTTTTACCGACGGACTAATTCCGTCGGTGACAGGAATGCAATCCGTCGGTGAAATAATTACCGACGACCTCATCGATGGAACACATCTGTCGGTATACCAGTCATCGGTAACTCCCATTTCCGTCGCTAAGTCTGTCGCAAATAAAAAAAACACTCATTGACGGAACACTAACGGTTTTACAGACGAATATGTGCGCGCCAAAAAAAAGTTTCCCACGGGAACATCACCGACGGAATAAATCCGTCTGCAATTTCAACGGTAATTACCGATGGAATATCCGTTGGTAATTATGGCATGTTTGGTAATTGTTTGGCAACTCTCTGTGAAATACCGACAGATAATATCAGTTGGTATATTCGTCTGTATTTTATCACCGATGGATAGATTCTGTCGGTAATTATGGCATGGCTGGTAATTGTTTGGCAACTCTCTGTGAAATACCGACGGATATTATCCATCGGTATATCCGTCGGTATGTATTTAAAATATATATAAAAAAATAATTTATTAATAGTAAAAAACCTTAATAAACAAATAAAAATGGATTAAACATTAAAAATATAAAAGTAATGTTAAATAATATTCATTACAAATTTAATGTGTTTAAAAAACAAAATTAAACTAGAATAGCAGCGGAGTTGGAGGAGGAGGAGGAGGAGGAGGCTAGTTGTTCCCGGGACCATACGGCCAAAAAGAAGCTGCACAAGTTAAATATATTATAAGGAACGACAAATTAATTAACGATATATTTCATTAAAATTAATCTTACCATCTGCTTTGCATGTGCGCTGAATGGGACGGATCCGCTAGTGTGCGTGGTCACCGAACCATGAATTTGCCGGTTCTGGTTGTCGGCGCCGGACTGTGAGCGCCGTGAGAACTGCTCTAAGGTCACGTGCTCAATATATGCCGTCCATATTTCCCCCGAGATGAATGGCAGTTTGAATTCCTGCCAAACTGCCACCTCATTCCATCCTTCAAGACCGTTATCCCTCGCATGTCTTTTTGATTTTTTTTTGGGTGTCATACCAAAAATCACGCAACCTACTTCCAAAGTAACAAATTAAAATTAAAAACATAAAATTATAAAACAAAAATAAATATTATTTTCGATGTTACCTAGTTGCCGCGTGATTCTCCCATACCCTCCTCACAACATTGTTGTCCGCCCTATCCCACTCAAATTGGTTTTGTGTATATAAATAATTCATATAAAATAAAAATAGTACAAGATATAAAATTATAAAAATCATTTATTAAAAATAAGCTGGAAATTAAAAATTAACACCGACCTGAAATCGCTTAAACCATGCATCGATATTAGGTTTCCACTCAGAATGTCTGGAAACCTGGCTCCATTAAAACAATGGAATCTCCATCGATGATTTAAACGCTAATGTTATAGTCCTTGCAGCCTCAATGTTTGTGAACCTGAAATTAAATAAAAGTAGTAATATTAATTAATTGTTCATAAATTATGTTATATATATATATATATAAACTAAAACCTAAACAAACTTACATTGAGAAGTCATCCTTTCATTGTGCCTGGTACTTGCAGGTGAATTGACCCCGCTGTAAAGGCAAACCGCTTCTGCGCTGTGAAACCGCGCTAGAAGAGGCAGCATCACAAGTTGGCGTAGATTCCTCGCCGTGATCAGCACCTAAGGATACGTCCTCCTCGCTGCTAGAAGAACTAGCTGCAACCGTCTTCTGATGACGTGCTGTAGATTTACTTCTACACATCTACACAAATTTATACGAATAATTACATAATTAACTTCGATTATTTTAAAAAAAATTCGACAGAGTCCCCTATACTAGGGGGTCCCAAGTTATCGACAAAATCATATTACACTTCCAATTTTATTTCACATCCCGATCCAATCATCTTAGATCTCAACCCAACTCATCATCATCAACACAACATTTTATTCAATAACATCATATAATGATATTCAAGTAAAAGAATCAATTTCAACTATGAACATTCATTGTTAAATTGGTACTTAGGGTTACAAACATTAGATTAAAGTCATACATTCAAATTTACGGATTAATATTACATTTCAAGTTTTAGGAGACAAGACTCTTAATTTATAAATAATTACATGGTCAAAAGCAAAAGCTAACTAAATCAATATCATTCCTAACACGATCGACCCTAATGGACCTCAAAATAGAAATTAACGTGTACACATAAATATAAAAATATAATAACAAACAATAACAGTGACATGTAAACAATAATATCCTAAATTAAGATAAACTAATTAAATGTAATTCTATATATATAAATTAACATTTTTAACATAAATTCAACAATAACAATTATAGCAATACAAACAATAATATCATAAAATTAATAAATATAATTAAAAAACTAAAAAACACTACACAAAACAACATAAACACAAAAAAAACAATACACAAAACTAAAAAACACTATATCAATTCAAAATAAATTTAGGAATAAAAAATACTTACCTTAATAGTGTGTTGAATTTAAGATTTTATCTACAAACAATACACAAAACAAAGAACACCAAAAAAATAGATTAATTAAAATAAAAAAAATACAAAGATAAAGAAAAAAGAATACATACCTTTTAAAACTACCACCAAAACAATAAAATCCCTTCTAAAAGCTAAATATAAACCGAGAGAGAGGAGAAGAGAAATGGAGAAGAAGAGAAGAAGAGAAACGAAAGCAGAGAAGAAAATGAACCAAGTTGGGGGGCGGGGGGGTTATATATAACAATTTTTCCGACGGTGTTACCAACGGAAATTAATTGTTGTCGGTGGCATTGAATTCCGTCGGTAATACCGTCGGTAATTAATTGAAATGCACACCAAAAAAGTTCAAAAATCCCGCCAGACTTTTCGATTCGTCAGAAACTCCGTTGGTATTATGCAGACGGAAACGTGTCAGGCATGCGTGCGCTTTGGGATGTGCGTAAGTCTGTCTGTGAGTCCATCGGTATTTGATGTCGGTACCGTTATCGGTATTTGTGCAGACAGACACGTGTCAGACATGTGTGGGCTTCGGGATGTGCGTAAATTCGTCGGTGATTCCGTCGGTATTAGACATCGGTAATGCCGTCGGTATACCCGTCAGTGATTGTGGCACAATCCTGTAATTTTTTTTTAACTCTCTGTCAAATACCGATGGGTTATATTCCGTCGGTAATGTCATCGGTGATTGTGGCACAATCCCGTAATTGTTTTTCAACTCTCTATGAAATACCGACGGGTTATAGTCCGTCGGTAAAGTCGTCGGTGATTGTGGCACAATCCCGTAATTTTTTTTAACTCTCTGTGAAATACCAACGAGTTATAGTCTGTCGGTAAAGCCGTCGGTGAAACCATAAATTTTTCTTATTTTTTTTATGTTACCCTGTCACAAAATCTTGAATTGCAATCTTACAGCACACACAACACAATAACAAGGGCTAACCATTAAATAAGAATAAATATTTCATATTTCAAATTATTACATTATAAAATAAGGCTTTATAACATGTTTAGTTAGTCGGAATTTTCATCTTTGTCCTCTATTGAACTGTTATCATCAGCTTCATCACACTCTTCAATTTCATTATCATCTTCTTCAACAACATTCTTTTTTCCACAAGTAGAGCTCAGAACAACATTCAACTCCTTTGTGTCAACATCAACAAGACAATCGTTGAAAACACAAAAATTCAAATTTTCTTCTAAGTCAATCAATGGAGCAACTCGGTATGGTTCAACCAACTCACTAACTTGAAAGACTTCGTCTATCACACTTGTGTCTTCGTTCTCATCCTGAACAACCTCGACACGACCCTTGGGTTTTGTTTTTAAAACGGATAACCAATCAACTCTTGATCGGTCCTTTTTAAAGGAAGGGGTGTATGTGTAATAAACTTGTTGGCATTGCTTTGAGAAAACAAAGACGTCGTTTACGTTGTGGTGTCTAGCTTTTGAGTTGATTTCAACGAGACCATAGTGAGGATCTACTCTGATTCCTCTGTCAGTTGTGTCATACCAATAACATTTGAATAAAAACACTCTATTTTGCTCGCTATGATATTGCAGTTCGATGACCTCTTCCAATCTACCGTAGTAGTCAACTTCAAACTCACTAGAAGTCGATCCCTTAATACAAACACCGCTATTGTATGTCTTTCTTCCATGCCTGTATTCTTCAGTATGAAAGACATATCCATTGACAAAATACCCGTTATAGCACTTGACTTTTTTTTCAGGGCCCAGACATAGTAAAGACAGTGAAATAGCAGCACTACCTCCCATTTGATAAACCTAGCTTGTAAATTAAATACAATAATAATCAATAAACGGATATTATATAACATTGACTACAATTAATTATATTGCAAGAGATAAATGAGTTTGTGATAAGACTTACATGTGTTCTAAACCATGTGGCAAATTGTTCATCTTGTAGTTGAAAGATCTGGGATTTGGTCAGCAGTAAGTTATTGGACAGTAAGTATCGTCGATGTTGCCTGCAAGGTTATTTCAAATTATATGAGTGTATGGTATCACAAAACATAAATAGTACACTCTTGACAAAGTTTAAGTTGAACATCTACTTACTTAATAAAAGGTCTCAGCTCATCACAGTTAAATAGGACATAATTGTGTGCTTGTCTGAACTCTATTTCAGACAAATATCTTCCCCTCACAACATTTTTAGGTGTGGGTCGTCCAGGATTGGAGAATATTAACAAGTTCCCACTTGAATGCACTTCACCACCATCATCATGCCGTGGAACATGGTTTATCCTTGTTCTCAAATGAGGTTCGAAATAGTATGAGATAAATGTTGAGATATCCTCAACAATATACGCCTCGCATATTGACGCCTCAACATGCGCCTTGTTCTTAACCTTTTTTTAAGATTGAACAAGTACCTGCATATATATATAAAATTATCAATTAAAAACATTAAAATAAAAATAAAAACATTTAATTATAAATGTCATAGCAACTGTAATATCTAACCTCTCGAATGGATACATCCATCTGTACTGGACCGGTCCTCCAACTTTTACCTCAAACAGTAAATGTACGGGTAGATGCTCCATTGAGTCAAAAAATGATGGAGGGAATATCATCTCAAGTTTGCATATTATCTCGAAGATATTCTTTTCAAGCCTTTCAATGTGATCAACATTCAACTTGTTGGAGCATATATCTCTGAAGAAATGACTAATCTCCGTTAGTGCATCTCATATCCCCTTTGGCAACAAATCATGAAAAGCTAATGGGATGAGTGTTTGCATAAACACATGGTAGTCATGACTCTTCATTCCATATAATCTGCATTCCTCCGTATTAACCAGCCTTGATATGTTCGAGGCATGTCCATCAGGGAAACGCAGACTCTTAAGCCATTTGTAAACTAGTAGTTGTGCATTTTTCTCTAGCACGAAGCTTGCTCTTGGTTTTGCGACCCGTGACCCATCACAAACCAACTCCATATTTTTACGGTTACAGAACAGCGTTACATCCAATCTAGCCTTGATGTTGTCCTTTGTCTTCCCCTTCACATCCATGACGATGTTGAAAATGTTCTCAAACACGTTCTTTTCAATGTGCATGACGTCAAGGTTATGGCGGAGAAGATTGGTTTTCCAATAAGGAAGCTCCCAAAACATACTTCGCTTCACCCAATTATGGGTCAAACCAAAACCAAGAAACTTCTGCTTACCTGATTGGAGACCAAACACAATTTCACCGTACTCTGACACAACATCAAACAATTCTTCACCGAAAAGACGCGGGGGTGCAACATCATTTTCAACTCTGCCAACAAAGAAATCCTTTCTGTTCTTTCTGTACCTGTGGTTATGTGGGAAGAAACAACGGTGACAGTAAAAAAAAGAAGCTTTACCCCCGTTTGTTAGCATGAATGCCTTGTTGTTCTCCATACAGTATGGACATGCTAACTTTCCATGCATGCTCCAACCAGAAACCATTCCATAAGCTGGGAAATCATTGATAGTCCACATCAAAGCCGCTCTCATAACAAAATTTTGTTTCCTCGAGATGTCATAAGTCAAAGCTCCAGAGGACCACAACTGCGTCAACTCATCAATCAACGGACGAAGACAAACATCTATATTCCGACCCGGACTGCTCGGACCTGGTATGACCATAGATAAAAACATGAACTCCGGCCTCATACACATCCCCTGTTGCAAGTTATAAACCGTTAGTATGACCGGCCAATAAGAATAAGGAGCAGCAAATGACCCGAATAGGTTGAATATGTCTGTACACAACCCAAGATGCATGTTCATTGATTCAGCTGAAAAGTGAGGATGCATACTGTTAAAGTGTTTCCAGGCTTCACCGTCAGAAGGATGAACCATCACTCCATCAACCGCATGGTTTGATTGGTGCCATGTCATGTGCTTAGCAATCCTTGGTGACATGAATAACCTCTGCAGTCTAGGTGTGATTGGGAAGTATCTAAGTTTTTTATATGCCACGAGAATCTTCCCTCTACTAGTTTTGGGTTTGTAACGGGAATGCCCGCATGTCATGCACTCGGTCATCTCAGCATTTTCAAGGTAGTATAACATGTAGAAGTTAGGGCATATATCAATTTTCTGGTATCATAAACCGAGGGGTTTCATCATGGACTTGGCAGCATAGAAGTTCTCTTTCAACCTGTTCCCTTCAGGTAAAATGCTTCTTGCCCATTCAATAATCTTGTCATAACCAGCCTCACTCAACCCGTGATCTGACTTGATGGTAAACACCTGTGCTACGGCTAATAATTTATTGTGGTTCGTGCAGTCATCCCATAATGGTTCGTCAGAATCTCTCAACAGATCAAAAAACCTTGCTGCATCTGTATTAGGTTTTTCTTCTACGATTGGACATTCCCTAACATTACCTTCACTCATTCTCATTGCATCCATAACCATATTCCTGTAAGGATTACTGTTCTCATTTCCAACTTCATGCATGTTGCTAGCACTAGAAGTTGACCCAACCACCTGTTCTTCCATGCTCTCATCAGGAACAAATAGTTCTCCGTGAGCATACCAACACAGGTAATCTTCCATGAACCCTTTGGTTAGAAGATGCATCGTTACATCTTGATGCAGAAACTTTAAATTTTTACACTTCCTGCATGGACAACTAATACCGCCGTCAGTAAAATTCCTCGGAATAGATGTTGTGAAATTAATAAAACCCTGGACATCGTTACAATAATCCATCCTCCACAATCCTTGGGGTGAGTCTCGATACATCCATGAACGATCATTCATGACTTCTATTGAACCTCTATAAAACATAAAAAAAATATTGGTTTTCCCCGACATTATCCAACAAACTAAAACAACACTTATGTTAAATATTCATTATCAATTATCAACTATCAACGTTCATACATACAAATTTATACATATATAAATTTACAAAAATCACAACATCGAAATAGAATTGATAACAATTAAACAAGATTCGTTAAACAAGCTATTAATTATTTATTTCATCACAACGACACATTTAATTCGGTGTAATTCAAACAAAATTTCAACAATTTACAAACAAATATAATTTGACAAAATCTAAAACAAACTATAAAAACTACAAAATTATACATTCATACTACAAGTTCTTTGACAAATAACAATTAAACAAGTACAAACGTTAACAAAATACATATACTAAAACAATAAAATTCACAATTAAATATTAAAACTAAAAAGGATAGATTTACTTACAAAAAAATGATAAAATCTATAAGAAACGAATATTGTGACCACGAACAAGATATAAGAAACTTGAGTGCTCGTGTTGAGAATAGTGGGGAGTTGGGATGGGTGTGGAGCTACAGTTTGGGAGGGGAGCTGCAGTTTGGAAGGGGAGAGGTGGGATGGGAAAGAAGAAGAAGGAGAAATAGAGGAAGAGAGTGTCGGCAGACAGGTTGGTATATAATGGTATTTTTCGATGGAATCACCGACGGAAATAATCCGTCAGTGATTCCATCGGTGATTCCGTCGGTAACAGTGTCAAGTCACTGTACGGCTATCTCAATTTGAATCACTCGGTAAATCCGTCGGTAAAATCGTCTGACGTCACCACACCGTTGCATATTTCCAAACAAACTGTATACCCCGTCGGCAAAACGATCGATATATACCGACAGAAATATTTCGTCGCTATATACCGACCATGTCGCCGACGGATTTAGTCCGTCGGTATATACCAACAGATTTTGAGATGAAATTATTTCCGTCGGTAATTCCGTTGGTTTTCTCCGGTTTTCTGGTAGTGAAAATAATATTTTTTTGATTTTTTTAAATTTATTTTTGATATCAACATATAAAAATGAAATGAAAATAAATAATTTTTAAAAAAGATAAAAGCATCTTCTACAATGTATGTGTGAAATGAGCCCTTATCACTGTCGCACGTCGGCAAACACCTCGCGGCGTCCCCGTCCTGGCGATGGCGGTTTTTGCTCTCTCTGTTAATTGGAATTGATTTTGTTGGGAGTCGCCATCTAGTATTTAATTGAGGGTTACTAGGAAACCCAAGTTGACTGGTCTTGTCAGAGATTCACGGGTAAGGGACTAATTGTGGTTAGGAAAGGTATTAGCACCCCTAACGCACCCTACCTAAGATAAGCTGCTTCATGGCTTTGATGTGTTAAAAAAGTTTTAAAAATTTTGTCTTTTCATCGAATTTTAGAAATACAACTTCCGTACAAGTTTGTACCTCTACACCGTGATCCAATCAAAATATTAAATCCTTCTTTATTCTTTTGTCGTCTTATCCTGAAAAGATCCCTGAAATAAATACAAACATGCATTTTTGTTTTTTTTTGTTTTTTTCTTTTTATAATTCAATAACATAATAATAAAAAAATTACAAACACAAACACACATTTTTTATTATATTATATTTTTTTTTCTTTTTCTTCTTTTTTCTTTTTCTTTTTTTTTACATCTACAATACAAATTGCAATATTCAAAAATAAATAAAAATTACATAAAATAATTTCAAATTTACAAAATGGTCCTTAAAACTCTAAAAATTGCAAGGGAACCCTTCTGCACAGGAATTGGACACGGGCATAGCTGGCGGCGCGTGGGCTCACGCGCCGTCGGGGAGAACTGGAAGCAACAGGATCCGTGGCTCAGCTCCTTCTTCCTTACCATTCCTCGCCGGCGTTGATGGCCACTATCACCTGCAAAACAAAACAAAACGCAACACAGCAAGCAGATTTTATTTTGTTCTATTTTTAGATCTGTTTCCTCCGGTCAGTTCTCTTCAATTTTGGATCGGTAATCGGCTCCCTCCTGGTGGCTGCTCCTGCCGATGGCAAGTTCGGTGGAGCTGGATCCGTGGGCTGTTGTCCATGGGCGCTGCTGCGGCTGGCGGAGGAGCTGGAGGCCGGATCTGCCGTGGCCGAGAGGGAGGAAGCGGCGTTGGGCAGCTGTGGACGGTCGGCTTGGTTTCTATGAGAAGGAGCTGCGGCCGGTTGAAGGAGAGAGAAGGGTAGATCAGGGTTGTGCTCTGGCTGCCAAGAGGGAGATGGAAGACTTGTGGGAAAACTGGAAGAAGAAGGAAGCGGCCGGTTTGAGGTGGAGGGAGGAGGTTCAGTAGCTGCGGTGGCTTGGTGGAGGTCGGCGTTGATGGAGAGGCCGGTCTGTGTGCAGCTGAGAGAGGGAAGTAGCTGGCTGAAGGGAATCGGTTTGGTTTTGGAGGAGAAGGCTCTGTGTGCCAGCGACTCAAGGGGAGAATGGAGAGCCTGAAATGGAAGGAGAGCGTGGTAGCCGCTCCGGCTTGTTGCAATGGGAGGGGCTCTATGTTGTTGGCTGGAAAAGGAGAAGAAAATGGGGGAATCGCGTGGATGGGGAAGCGGCTGAAGATTGAAGATGGTTTTCAACCAGAGGGAGTAGGCAATGTGGGCAGCCGGTTCTGGTGGAGAAGCTAAGGAGTTAGAGACGGCGTGGAGGAGAAAAATCTGCCGTGGCCGGCTGAAGAGAAAAAAACCAAAAATTCAACCAAGGACAGTGGCGGCGGCGGCTGCTCTTGAAGAAGAAGAAGATTAAGGCACCGTTTGGGAACGCGGCTGCGGCCGCGTTCCCAAAAAATTTGAAAATTTTTTGTTTTTTTTTTTTTGCTAAAATTTAATATGGTTTATATGTTTTAGATCGTTTTGATGTGCTGATGTCAAAAATGATTTTTAAAAAATGAAAAAACATCGTTGGCATGCATTTTGGCACGAAAAGTTATTTGAAAAGCACCCGCAACCACACTGCCAAACACGCTCTAAATGTTTTAGGGTTAGGTTTAGGTTTTTTTTTGTTCTTTTTTTTGTTGTCAAAAATGCCCCCCTTTTTATTCTGAGTTGTAGGCTGCTATTTATAGGCAGAGTATTTTTTCAGGCTTCAAAATTTATCCCTCAAGTTTTGTGTTTGGCCCCTGATTTCAATTGATTCACTTGGTAAAAATTAAATTGGGTCTCTTAAAATTCCGATCTTTTCAATTAAGTCCAAATTAAGCTCCCAAACTTAATTTTCACCAATTAAGCCCTCCAATTAATTTTGACTCGCTTAAAGTATAATTAAGTCCTTGCACTTAATTAACTCCTTCAATTGGACCTAAATTAATTCTTAAACATAATTAAAATTCAATTTGGCCCATGATTAAATCAAATTGACCCATTAAAAATTTAATTATGTCATTAGACTTAATTTTTATGCAAATTCGTCCAATACTCATTTAATTTGACCTTTGAATTTGTATTTTTCTATTTTTGGGCATAACAGCGTACACTTGGGCCTTGAAATTCTTCCGAAAATTGCAGCTTGATTTTCGCCTATTTTTGCAGCCTTTCTTGGTCGGCTTTCTCTGCATTGCCAGCCTTTATTTTATTTTTTTTATTTTGATTTTTTGATTTTTTTGATTTTTTTGGGAAAAAATGAATTTTGGGGAATCACCTAAATTTGGGTGATGACAATCACTATGGGTTAACTGAGACTCAGCTTATGCAAGTTTCTTCAGCAGCTTCAAGCTTAAGATGCCAAGTTTTTTTAGTGAGGTGTTTTCCAAAAAAGTTAGGTTTGTTTTAAAAAAATTAAAATTTATTAATATATATTTTTTAAAAAAATTTATTTATCATATTAGTATATTAAAAAATAAAAAAAATATTAATTTAATATTTTTTTTCAAGGTAAACACAAAGTAGAAACTATTGTATTCTCAAATCGCTTTTTAATTTAATTGTCTTTCATGTGAAAATTTAGATTAAATTAATGAGATAATAAAAAAGAAGGGAGTGAAAATTAGGGATGGAAATTTAATCATAACCATAGATACCAACCAAACTTGATCTAAATGAATGAGTATTTTTTAGACTTGATTAATAATAGATAGGATATGTATATTATCAAACTCGACTTGAAAACCATCCAAACCTAAGTCGAAATATATATTTATATTCTATAAATATATTTATAGAATATTTAATTTTTTTTAATACAATATAAATTATACATACCTTAATATTGATATAACACACACACACACATATATAAATAATATTTATCATTTAATATACATATATGAATATACTTCAAAAAACATATATATATATATATATATATATATATATATATATATATATATATATCCAAACTCCTACTGATGCAGTAAGGCGAAGAAAGTTCATAAGCGCATTTAGGGTGTTGGATCATTAGGGTTCTTATATCTCAAAGATGATCACAAAAGGTTAAGGGTACCAGTCCATCTAGCCAAAGGAAGCATACAAAATGAAAAGAAGGGCTCTCCATGGATGCATTGCTAGATAAAATACAATGCCTGAACACGGATATTGTGACCACAAAACTTAAAAAAATATGACTTGTGCTGAGAAGAGAGAGATTTTTTTAGGGGGGTGGTTGTTTGCAGTAGAGGAGAGTTGGGATGGGGAAGAAGAAGGAGACATAGAAGAGGAGAGGGTTGGCATAATGGTGATATATTAGCTTTTGCCGATGGAATCATCGACGGACTCATTCTGTCAGTGATTTCGTCGGCAGTTCTGACGGTGAACCGATCACGTCACTGTACGGAGATCCCAGTTTGAATCCCTCAGTCATTCTGTCGATAAAATCGCTCACAAAAACTTCCACGTCAGCGAACCGCCTTCTTTTTTAAAATTCTATATTTTTTGTCTGTAATTCCGTCGGTATATATCGACCGAATTACAAATAGAAAAGTATATGTCGGTAATTATCACCGTAAATTACTGACAGAATTATTCCGTCTGTAATTCCGTTGTTTTTTAAGCGAATTTCTGGTAGTTTCATTAGAACTGATCATGCTTATAAAGCTTTTTGCAGGGTTAGTTTTTCTTTTTTTTCCCAATTTCTTTTACATTGCTGCCTTGCTTCACATGACATGCAGCTCTTGTCATGTTCATACCTTCCATTCCACATGCACCTTCTTAGTCATTAATGGTTGAGACTTGAAATGGTAAACAGTTTGTTTTTATTGAGCAGGCAGAAGGGCTTCTGGCTGAGCAAAATATGATAATCTATTACAATTTCATTGAGCAGCTCTGTGATTGCATCTCGAGCAATCTTTCCCTTATGAACAAACAGAAGTATGCTTTGCTATTCAACATGCTTTTGACTGCCTATTTTTTATTGTTTATGAATTCTTTCTTTTCTTTGCATCATCTCTCTCACATTCTATATTACATGCAGCCAATTAACTAGAGAAAATGTAAATTACTAATATTGTCATCTAACCGGAAAAAAATAAAATTGAAGAACACAGAATGTTTTCAAGGAATGGTAAGCAAAAGCACAAGCCGCAAGAGTCAATAATCCATGTGTAGTAGCTGTAATCAACTAATACTAGTGCTTCCAGTACTTCTCGAATTTCTGCTACGACATGATATGTGCTATGTACCATGTAAATTATGCTTTAAATATATGTTACTTGATCTTGATTGAATATCGAAGACAAACATAAGCACTTTCAATTAACCTGTTTCCTTTTTCCTATAAAAGTAAAGCTCGGTGAAACTGATCAAACCTGTTTGCGGCAGAGCTAATGCTTCCTACCTTATATCTATCAAAACCTAGAAGACTTCTAATTTTTTGCCAGTGTCTATGAAATCTTTTACCAGTTTCTATGAATTTTGTTACCAGCAGACACAGGTTACTGGGGGTGGCAGGGGCTAAAATTTTTGGGAACTGGTCTCTGGAAAAGGCAATATCAGTGAAATTACTAGTAGCAACAGAAAATTAAAACAAAAGGGAACTTTAGTTTTGTTCATTCAAGTTAACCCACTGGATTAACTAGAAGGATTAGTTTCTCGTATGCTATTATGATAGTATTGTGAGACCTCAAGCTGACTCGTTTCTAAATCTTTGGCTTTCAGTACCTTTCATGCTCTCAGTTCCCATTTTCAAATCGACTGTTTTTAGTACGTCATTCACACGTACTTTCTACTTTCCTTTTCTGATTCAGGGAATGCCCCGAGGAATGCAAAGAAGCTGTGCAATCTCTAATATATGCTGCAGCAAGATTTTCTGAATTTCCAGAGCTACGAGATCTTCGTTCTGTATTCATTAATAGATATGGACCTCCTCTTGAAGCATTCGTTAATAAAGAGGTCATAACAGATAGTTCATCTTCATTATTTACTAATAAATCATATAGGCCCGGGCCTATTTATTGGGATCATCTTGGTTTTTGTACTGATGTGGCTGATTACTGATGTGCAGTTTGTCGACATGTTGAAGCCGAAGTCTATCACAGAAGAGATGAAGCTTCAATTAATGCACGACATAGCACAAGAGTTCTCCATAGAATGGAATTCAAAGTCTTTGGAACAGAAACTCTTTAAACCACCTCCGCCTCAACAAGTAAGCTTCCTGGATTATCCCAGTTATTATATGCCAATAATGAAAAGGGAAATGGACTAGATTTTGGAAATGTAGTGTCAAAATATATTTTCTGCTAATTAAGGTAGCCTAGTCACTTGTGTCTTCGACCAAGTTTCCTTCCCAGCATGCTTTTTGGATATTACATGCTTTACTGCTTGAAATCATTTGAAGATCTGCTCTCCGATTCATAATCAGAACAAACATGGCCTTTTTTTTTTTTGCAGGACCAGCATAGGCATGAACATCATGAATATGAGCCGAAGAAGAGCAAGGATGATGCTTTTACAAAAAGGAACAGCTTGAATGATGATGACGGATACAAATGGGTAAAGAACAAGGATGAGGCTTGCACAAAAAGAGACAGCCATGACTTGGCCAACAAAGTACATGACAAGAGGGAGCATACCTTCCAGGAAAGAGATGATGAAAGGATTTTTACTTATCGAGGAAGAAAGAATGTCAATGATGAAAAATACAAACTGCAAAGCAGCAGTGAAGATGAAGTGTTTTCAGTCAGCAGGAGAGACAGCACTGACCAAGATAGCCTACTAGCTAGTTCAAGTTCAGTAGGAACATGTCATCTTCCTAGTAAAAGAAAAAAAAGGAAGGAAGGTCAAATGCGGGGTGGGGGCTTGACCTTGCAGGTTTGACTTGTTAACCCAGATTGACTTGAGTAATTTTTTGTTATTTTTTAATTTTTTTAATTTCATCCTTTAACATTGGATTGATTGAGAATTGAGTTTCATAATTTGTTTTAGTTTATTTTCTATTAGTTTATCTTAATCTCATGATTCAAGTCGCGAGTTAATAAGTTAACCCGAGTTAAATGGGGTTTTTTTTGTCCTATTTTTAATTGAATTTTTTTTAATTTTATTATTTAACATTAAGTTGATTGTGAATTGAATTTCATAATTTGTTTTGATTTACTTTCTATAGAGTTATCATAATCTCATGATTTGGATCGTGGATTTAACAGGTTAATCAAATTGACCCGAGTCAATCTAATATATTGTCATCTCGATATTTTTTTTAAGAAAAATGTGCATGAAATTTTTTTGGAGTCAAATTATATTTTTAGTAGTCGTTCGGGTTGTTTTTGGATTCGCCAGATTCACTGGAGTCATATCGGGTCAACCTCCACACAATTTAGATCTTTTTTTACTAGAAAACAAGTTAGCAATGATTGAATATTTTTTTATATTAAAAAAATTGATTCGACCCACAGTATAGCGCAAGCCAATGATATAATATTTTATAAATATTACATTTTATTTTAAAATGTAAATCCCTTGAATTATGTTTGACTTATGTTGGGGTTTGACTTATGTTTTGGACCTCAAAACTCATTTTTCAACCATTTTTTTTCACCTGAAAACACTTGAGAAACACGCTAAAAACCTTAATAAACTCATTTCAAACCTCAAGACACCCTTAAATAGGTCAAAAAACTAGAAGATTAAATCGAATAAGAAATAATTTTCTAATACCCTTTCTATTTTTTTCAGGGATATGAAGTTCAAAAACACCTCAATGACACTCCCCTCGTAAAAAAGAACTCAATGACATCAAGATTGACTTTTTTTATTGTTAAAATGTGGTCAACTGACCACTTTCTCTCTCCTTCCTCATATCCCAACGATTTTCTCTCTCGTTTCTCAAAACTAAGGAACTAAAACATATAAAAAAAAATTAAGACCTTAACATAAAATTCTAAAAACTAAAAAGATAAAAAAAAATGATTGGATGGAGAATTTATAGATGGAAATTAATATTTTTTTCTTGAATTTCCAAGTCATTTTCACCTAAACATATCATAGTAACCTCAATAACTCCATTTACATCCCAAAACACTATTCAATTAGTCTAGAAACTTTTGTTTAAAAAAATCTTTATAAGTTTTTATCTACTTTCCTAGCATAATTAGAGATCCAAACCACCTCTACTAAATATTTATGTTTAAGATAAACCCATCGATATCAAGATTAGTTTTTTTATCATCGAAATTCGACCAATCAAAAACTTTGTCCTCCTTTTTTTCAATAACTTTCTCTTCTCTCTCATCATTGAAGGACAAAAATGTGAAAAATAAAGTTTAATATCAAAATATAAATATCTAAAACTACAAGGACCAAGTATAAAAAATAAAAAAACTAAGGTACCAAATTGTATTTTTGCACGTCTTAGGAACAATAACTTAAATGTTGTGGATGCACTGTAATAATTCATAATACATTAGTATCTATAGCGAATGCAATGAATAATAAAAACACAATGCCTTTTAGCTTCTTTTTAATAATATGCACTGCAACATGGTCCCTTCAAAGTGTAATTATTAAACTCGATCTAGCATAATAGGTTAACCTAGTAAATTCATGACTCTGAACTTAATCCTATCTAGATTTAAATTGAATTAGTTTTGATATTAACCTAGTCAAACTTGAAGTGATTTGAATGGTAGACTCGTGACCCGGTTGATTTGGTTAAACCAGATCCAGTAAAAAATAATCCAAACCATATAAGGTCAAAACCAATTAATTAAAAAATTAAACAACATTGTTTTGGACACAAATAAGGTTGATTTGATGACTCGCAAGTTGACCTGACAACCTAGTAACCCAACCTTTTTTTTAGGTTAGATCCAGGGCTAGGTCTGGCAACTCCGCTCCAAAATGATAGTTTGATAGGTAGATGTTTTCTAAAATGATATGAAGTTACCAAGACTTCACTAAAATTTAACTTGGTTTTATTTTTATGGAATTAAATTAATAAAATTATTTTTTTTGTAAAAAGAAAAAAAAAGCCACACATAACTTAGGCTATGTTTAGTTGGTGTATTAAGACAAAAGAGACATATATAAAAGATACAAAAACATGTTTGGTTATAGGATGAAGATAAAAAATAAAAAATAAAATTTTCTTTAGAACAATTTTAAAATGATTTTCTATCCTTTTAGAATAGAAATGCCAAGGGTCCTCTTTGTACCAACTATTTCTATATATTTTATAGAAGATTAACTATTTATTAAAAGAGCTCTTACTTTCACTATGCATTAATTATTGTTTATCATCTTACAAATCAATTGTGTTTTTTTAGTAGAGGGAGTTGAATTGAAAGAAAGAAGATTGAAGTGACAAACTCAGGTAAAATAGGTGGTTATTTTGAATTTTTTTAAAAAAGTTCATTTTAGTCCCTCATCTTCTTAAGTTCTTACATAATTAGTCATTTTATTTTTCAAAAACTCAATTTTTGTACCTAATATAAACATATATTGGGACCTCACGTAACAATTTAAGTTTTTAGGTTGAATTGGTTTTTTGACATGATATTGGAGCCTTGATGACCAAGCGGTCACGAGTTCGAATATCACCATCCCTATTTATTTGATAAAAATTAAGCACAAGGTAATGTGTGCCTATGCAAGTTAAAAGCCTTTAAGGGATGCGTTAGAGAATAATATAAATCATATCTTGAGACCTCACCTAACAACTTAAGTTTTTTGGTTGAATTAGTTCTTTGACAGTGCTAAACTTTATTTTCCTCATTTTTAGTTCTTTTATATTGGCAGGAGAGAGAGAGAGACTCGCTAGATTCCGGTATAGAGAAAGAAAGTTGTTGTTGGGAATCATTCTAACCACCAAAGCAATCAATTTTTTATGTCAAATAATTTCATATAATGAGAGGAGTTCGAATTAGATGTTTTTTTTTTACCTTGAAAATGCCTAAAAAACATATTTAAGATTAAGAATATTTGATGATGTGTCCTTTGACTTGTTTTTGGTAATCAACGTAATTACGTCAAACAAAGTACACAAACTACCATCTATTTTTTTAGGACATCAACAATTTTTTATTTTTCCCAAGAGAACTTTAATTAATTCTTTACTATCTAATATGATTTTTTTTTTTTAGTAAAATTACCCTCCAAAATAATCAAGTTTTGCAATTTTTTAAAAGTTATTTTTTATGAACTTTGAATTAATCTCTAAAAATAGAAAGGAAATAAGTAAGAAAATGACAAAGTATTACCTTTTAATTACAAAATAAAATAAAATAAATATCATTTTACATAAATTTGATTACAAATAACATTCGTCTTACAAAAAAAAATAATCAATTAATATGGTGAATCATCCACCAATAAATTAATCAAAGACATAATTATTTTGGTTAATCTTAATTTACATAAGTATCATATCTTTGAAACTATAATATTATCAGTAACATAATTATTTTGGTTAATCTTAATTTACATAAGTATCATATCTTTGAAACTATAATGTTATCAGTATTTATTGGTGGATGATTACTACTTTATACAGATATCCTTTAGATATCAGGAAGCTACATATGTGTATGTAGTAATTACTACTTTCTGTGTGTGTGTGTTCAGATTTTAATTGAGAATCCTATAAGTGACTCGATGTCATACCTATATTTACATGCAAGAATTTTTTCAAATAAAATGTTACAAATTCATTCAATATTGGAGGTATAGTTATTATATGCGGTTTAGAATTGACTGGATTAAAAAGTTAAATGTTGGATCATATGGATTGACTCGACTTAATATGAAAAAAAAAAATGTTTAATGTTTAATTATCTCACATGAAAAAACTTTAAAACAATACATGTAGATGTAAGTGCTCTCTCTTTCTATATATATATATATATATATATATATATATATATATATAAAATGTAGTATAGTTATCTCACGTTAAAAAGTTAAGAAACAATTCATAATAATATATTTATCTCACATCAAAAAATAAAAAAAAATACATATGGATATAGGTTATAAAATAAAAATATAAAATATAATATAATTATTTCATATTAAAAAATTAAGAAACAATTAATATAGAATTAGACTATTCATAAATTAAACATAGGACGAAAGAAGTTTGAATTCTACATCATTCTTTCTTTTATTTATTTATTTTTTAAAATTTTGATTGTTTTTAATTAATATCTTTTTAAAATAATTTTAATTTGATCCAGCTCACGCGTGCTAGTAGTGCTTTCCTAAGTGTACCATTTCCCTCACTCTACCTTAGACATAACGGTAGCACTCTGGATTGGTGTTCGCTTGGACTGGAAAAGGAAAAAGGAAAAGGAAAGGGAAAGGGAAAAGGAAAAGGAAAAGTAGCCATAATCAACGGTCCTAATTGGAATATTAATTATTTGGAAAAAGTGTTCCCTCCAAATAGATTACAACTAAGTTTGATTCTGAAAGCACAAGCACAGCTGCATAAAGTCATTCTTTACAGTGTTTCCTAGGTGGAATTTTCTTTGCTATGTTTCCCAGGATGTTTGTTTAGACCAATTTATTCAAAAAAAAAAAAAAGAAGATCGCAGAGGAAACTAAGTGTTGACGTGTTGAATCAACTCAAACGGTTTGCATGGATGATTACAAAAGGTTTTTGTTTTTGGTTTTAAATCTTAGAGTTAATATTTTTTTTATTTCATATTAATATTTTTTTGTGTTTTTAGATTATTTTGATGCGCTGATGTTAAAAATAATTTTTTAAAAATAAAAAAAATATTATTTTAATACATTTCTGAGTGAAAATCAGTTTATAAAATAACCATAATTACACTTTCAAATAAAAAACATTGAATTAACTCAAATGATGTGCATTAATGATTAAAAAAGTTTTTTTTTTGGTTTTAAATCTTAGAGTTAATATATTTTTTAAAAAATTATTAAATTATTCTAAATGTACGAAATCAATATAGAAGATGCATATTTAAAATCAGATATTTTTTTTAAAAAAACTCAGTGTTATTTTATAGTCAATGGAAAAACATTTTAGCCTTAATAAAATCACTATAGTTGTTATGGCAAAAATAGAATATATACTAAAAAACTCTTCTTATATTTTTTTTTGGAACATAGAGTATATATATTAAAGGTTTCAAATTCCACAATAAAAAAACAAAATATTTTTCTAATATTTATATAGTGAACTTTTAAAAAATATTAATAACCAACTAAAAAAATATATAAAAGAAAAATCACAATTGAAAAGAAAACAAAAACAAGTCTCGTCTGTGTTCGTCAGGACCATGGATTGACCGGGTTTTACAAGGTTGTTGCACCGACTAGTCTTTTAATAAACCCAAACCGGTTAAACTACTGTATCAACCGGGTTTTGAATTGACTTGTCAGGCTGGTCTAGATTTAATAACACTGAATAGAAGTCTAAAAAATATGACAGTATTAAATATGTAAATAGAAAATAATGAGAGCATGCCAGGAAAGTTATTTACCTATTCTTTCCAAATTTTGATGGTTTTGAGTACATTTGGATCGGGTCCTTTCATATTTTTAAAAGAATATTTTATATCATTAAACTCAAATTCAAATAGTTATGATTTATTGTATGATAAAAATAGAAACAATTTAACTCCTCGTTACATAAATAAAATTCAATGAGTTGAGTATCTTACTTTTTTAAAATTGAATTCGCATATTTTATGTTCAACTGCATTTAATTTTTTTTTAAAATGTAGTGTGTGTATATATATTAGTGCGCAAGTAAAATCATGATATAAAATGTAATTTTCAAGCTCCAACTAGAAAGTGAAAATCATGAGCAAACCTTATGAGTTTTTTTTTTTTGGTAATTATCCCTACTTTAAATAAATCTTTTATAATTTTTTAAACTTGGATAATGATAATTTTTTCTTAATTAAATTCTTCAAATAATAACCTGATATCAATAAATTAAACTTACGAGTGAAATTTAGTTTTTATTTCAATTAAGATTTTTATTTTTTTAATTATTTCTTTTTTATCCTTTTATATAATTGAATTTTTTTTTAATTTTATTTTTCAATATTTGATTAGTTGGAAATTGAATTTGAAAAGTTAATACAAGTTGACATTGTTTTTTTTGGACTTTTTTTTGGTTTCATCACTTGACATTGATTTTTTTCTTCAAACTGGACATTGTGATTTTTTTTGTTATTTTTTTATCGGGTTATTTTAATTTCATGATCTAGACTGCGAGTTGGTGGGTTAATAGGATTGTCTTGAGCCTTTTTATGGGGTCACTTTTTTTTAAAAGATAATCTTAATATATTTTCAGTTATGTCCTTCAAAATCTGGTTCTCTTTGAAATTAATCTTCACAGTTTTTCTATTTTGGCTTTTTTTAGGTTATTCCATTAGCATGATTCGGGTTATGGGGTTTGGTTGTTTTATCTAATTTTGATTTATTTTTCAGGTATTTTATGTTTGTTTTGTTTTATTTACTTTTTCTAGTTTCCTCATTCTATATTTACTTTGTTGGAAAATAAACTTTGTGATTTGTTTTTATTTAATTTATATTAGGATATTCTGTCTTTATTACTTGGATTATATATTTGTCATTTTAGATTGGATCGACTCATATCAATTTGTTTTTATCTTTTTAAACTAATTTGATAAGAATTGAGCTATATTATTTTTTTTTCTTTTGAAAAGTTTTTATTTTTTCATGTTATTGTAATTATATTTTTTAAGTTAGTTTATTCGATATTATTATCTATTTTTTTATTTTCTAATTAAAATAAAACGAGTTTATTTGATTCAATTAGATCTATAATTGAAGTCATAATTTTTTTATTTAAAATGCATTTATGATATTTAAATATTATTTTTTATATAAAAAAATAATGCAGCCTATAGCATGGCACGAATATATTTATCTAAAATTTAAAATTCAAAACATACATGAAAGATGATAACCTCGTAAGAAAAGAAAGAAAGAAAATCTGACACGAAAAACTCAAAACGCATTTATGAATGAAAAACTCAAATAGTCAATTTAGAAATCAATTTTAACTTTTCTCGTAAAAGGAAAAAAAAAAACAAAAAACTCCTGGGATCCATTCGATGTCTATGTCACAACCGCCGGTGAATGTGAAAAAACGGATTCACCCACCAAGCCATGTTCTTCCTTCCTTGTCTATTTCTCTTGTTCCGTTGACCCCTGCCCCTAACCAGCTTACTACCTACGCACTTACCACCAAATCACACCTTTCACTTCCTTCTCTAAGATTGATCGTATATCTTACTGAAACGACACCACCTCCCTCTCCTCCTCCGGTTACCAAAACCCGATCACTCTGCTTTTAATTCGATTCCAACAAATAATGGGATGTAATCAGTCGAAGATCGAGAATGAAGAAGCAATATCGAGATGCAAAGAGAGAAAACTGTTCATGAAAGAAGCTGTCTCCGCCCGCAACGCCTTCGCCGCCGCCCATTCTTCCTACTCTATTTCCTTAAAGAACACTGGTGCCGCCCTCAACGATTTTGCCCAAGCCGAAATCCCCCCTCATCTCTCCTCCTCCTCCTCCGAACCCATCCTCATCCAACATTCCTCCCCCTCCTCATCCCCCGCCCCTCCTTTTCCGCCTATTTCCGACGTCCCCCCTCCCCCCCCCCCTGACCACGTGGATTTCCAGCCTTTGCAGCGAGCTGTGAGCATGCCGGAGATGAAGATTCAGAAACCGGAGCTGAAGCCGCTTGAGGAGCCCATAATTGAAGTGGATGAGACGGAATCTGAAGCTCATGATAGTGAGAGATTAGTGAGAAAGAGAAGTACTAGTAGTAGTAGTAGAGCAACTTCTGTGCAAGAAAATCACCATCAACAGCAACACCACCACCAAGATGCCACCTGGGATTATTTCTTCCCCTCCGTGGATAGCATTCCGGGACCGAGTTTGGCAGAACCAACCGAAATGGAGGAAGATGTGAGGGTGAATAAGGAACAAGTGCAGAGGAAAGTGTTTCAGGAGAGGGTGGAGCCACCACCGATGGTGGTGGAGGAGAAGGCGGTGGAAGTTCCGGTTCCGGCTCCGGAGAAGAAGGCGAGTAGGAAGGTGGAAGGAGGGAGGAGGGGTGTGAAAGGGATGAACTTGATGAAGATATTCGAGGATCTTGATGATCATTTTTTGAAGGCATCTGAGAGTGCCCATGAGGTTTCTAAGATGTTGGAGGCAACGCGATTGCATTATCACTCAAATTTTGCTGACAATAGAGGTAAATGGACTCTGTTTCTTTCTTTTCTTTTACTGTTCATTCACTATTTCAGAGTTTTGATTGTTTTTCATTTGTTGAATTGTTTTTTGTGATGAAATTACATATCACAACATCTGCAGTGATGATTTTACAAAAAAATGTTTTTGTAGTAGGATAGTTTGTTTACCAATGGGATGATTCCATTATGTCATGATATTTTAAAGAATAATGTTATGTATCTTATAGGACATATTGATCACTCTGCAAGAGTGATGCGTGTAATTACATGGAATCGCTCATTTAGAGGTGTTCCTAATCTTGATGATGGGAAGGATGATTTCGACAGAGAAGAGCATGAAACTCATGCAACCGTGCTGGATAAAATGCTGGCTTGGGAAAAGAAGCTTTATGATGAAGTGAAGGTATGATGCAATGTTTATATTCATTTCATTTTACATGAAGCAGCTTTTTGTGTGTTTTGGATTTTTGCAGAGGTTCTTGCCATCTTTTGTTTAACCTGTTGAATTGGCCAATGATATATGCTACTTCCTTCTGGTATATGTCTTTTGTAGCTTACAAGATGAATATAAACATCTAGGTGGTAGATACAAAATCAAGGGTTAGAAGGATATGTATTTCATTCATGTCATAATTTTCTAGAGGTGAGATTAAAGGTTTGTTTTGCCCTACTGTGCTTATACATTTATGGTATAAATCAAACCGAATCTAAACAAACTTTGTGGGTTCTGATATACTTTTCCAGGCATGATTAGAGGGCCAAACCACCCCTATTGAACCCCTCTCTTGAAGACACACCCATTGGTATCAAGGTTGAACTTTTTGTGGCCGGAATGTGGCCGACCCAAGCGTTTCTCTCTCCTCTGCCTTTTCCACCAACTTTCTCTCTCCTCCCTCAGCTTTAATTTCAAAATGACAGAAAAATGAAGTCTAGTCTTGAATTATAAAAAATGAAAACTTCAAGGATCGAATTGAATTTTTTGGGCAAAAACACTATAGCAACCCTGTTTTTTAAGTGGTGTTATAGTGAAATAAACAATAACTTTGAACAGTAAAAACCCCATGTCTTTTAGTATATAGTGTAATGTTTAGCCCAATAAAAAAATATTAAAATGACTTGTTATTGTGCATGCATAGCCTTATTGAAGCAGAACTACCCTCATATGGAGCTCAGCTAATCTCAATAAAGCAGTGAAATTGTTGGTTGTTTGGTTGACTATGTTATTTTTGCTGAGTTAAATCACAAAGCTTCTGCTTTACAATATGCAGTACTTTTTAATTGTCATCAATGATGAAGTTGATGGTAGCGCAGGGTTTTTTTTTAACCTTATCCATAAAATTAAATGATTTGCTATCTACAATTTCTCAAAATTTCTATCAACAAGCAGTTTTTGCTTTAGTTCTAAAACTATAAGGAGTTGGTTATTTTTCTGGTTTTGTGGTGGAAGACTGCAGAATGATAGTTCATTTTCTGCTTCTCTTGAGACTTGAAACTATATGTTGATCTACAGCTGATTTTGTTTTTTCTCTTCCTTTTGTAGAGTACCAATCTGCAGCAACTTCATACCATGTTGTAGATCTAGGGGCCCAACAAAGTTATTTGTGAACAACAATTAATTAGTGATATCGTCATTTTCCTATATCATATGTTTGGCATTTTAATCTGCCAACTTGTTTTGATCCCATTCATGCCAACTGGAATAAGTGTGCTGATGGGTTAAATTTTATCTCCACATGAAACCGCAGTTACTTGCTGTGAGTTGAAAACTTGTTGTCAGCATTAATTAAAACTTAAATGCATTAGTTTGCTAGATATAAGATTTTCCCTGTGGGCTTTGACTAAGCTTGTTGGTTTCCATTGTTTTTATTTTTGTTGTTGGTTCTTTCATGGTTTATGAGATGAATCTGACATGAAGTTTGGTTGCTGCTGGATAGGCAGGTGAATTGATGAAGTACGAGTATCAAAGGAAGGTTAATTCATTGAATAAGCAGAAGAAAAGAGGTACAAACACTGAATCAATAGAGAAATTAAAAGCAGCTGTAAGCCATCTGCATACAAGATACATTGTAGACATGCAATCAATGGATTCAACAGTTTCAGAGATAAACCGTTTACGTGATGAACAATTATATCCAAAACTTGTTCAGCTTGTTGATGGGTAAGTTGCTTTTTGGAAAAAGAAAAATTAATCTATATGGTTAAGGCTGCGCAGTATCTTGTTTGTTGAAGTAGAAATTCTTATGAGACAGTATTCTGATGCATACATACTTCAGATTTTATGTCCTCAATTATTGTTCTAATTGCTCTTTGAATAATCAGTGCTAATTAAAGACATATGAATGATAATAATTTAAACCTTATGAATAATGTTACGAGGCAAATCAAAATGTCAGGGGTTCCATGGAATTGTATGATTAAGAATGTTTTGGTTCTTACACTTCTAAGTTGGCTAAGGATGAGGTATGCTGAAAACTCGCTTATAAAATTTTAGGTGATTGTTACCATCATAGAGCTTAGCAACATCTTTGCCACTGTGCTTGGAAGGGCTAAGACTAGATTTGTGTACCATGATGGAAAAATATTATGCACTCTCCCTCTCCTCTCTCTCTCTGTAAGATACAGTGAAGGTTGTAGGGTGTGCAAATATTAACAAAAGAAGTAGCAGAAAAGAGCACAAAAGATGTGAAGTTGCAGTAAAGTTGCAAGTATGAGCGTGAAGGTTGTAGGAAATTGCTGTAATTAGTAACAGAGTTGCTGGAAAGTGTAGGATGGATAGAGCAGGTGACCATACATATGATCTCCTAAATGTTATGTCAACATAGATGTGCGTGGCTTGGATGGCTTTTCCTGCAATCAAACATATTTTGAAAAAGATGAGAATTTTGTAGCAAAGGGTGACTATTAATAGAAAGCAGTTACAAATAGTGGTTGTAGAAAAGTTTGTATCAAATACCACAGAAGAGTATGAGATATTACTAGGTGCATCAGTCTTGCACATAACAGAGACAGTATTTAAAATGTCATTATCCACCTAAGTATGAGCTGCAAGTATGAGTAAATGTTATCATTCACATAAATGTCCTTGCTTTTAATATCTTTTGGACCAATCCACCATTAGAACCTATGAGAGAGATGCTGGTATTATTGAAAGAAAGTTATTTTTGAAAAAAAAGTGAAAGAAAAGACCGGTGTTGCAAAGTAGTTGAATTAAAATTTCAGAGGATAGAAGAGAAGTCAGAAAGAGGGAGTATTTGGCAAAATTGTAGCATGACCTACACCTTTAAAATACTGTCTGACCAAAAATCGCAAAAGGTGAATCAATATCTTTTCCATCATGTGAATTTGCTAATTTAGATGGTTTTAGGCTCACTAATGCTGTTGAAGGCTTTTTAGAGAAATGTGGTGAAGGTTGCAGAATGTTGGAAATCACCTAAATTGCTGTAGGAAATTGCAGTTTAGTTCTTAAAGAAGTTTCAGAGAAGAGGAGGGAGGTTGTAGGAAAGTTGCACAAAAATTGTAGGCAAGAGCATAGACAAAAAACTTTAATGGAAAGTTGTTGATTGGCAAAAACTTGAAATGTGGTGATGCAGAACCTGGGATAAACAAAAATAACACAAACCCAAGTGTATCAGTTCACTAGAAAATCAGTTGATTCGATAGTCAAAGCAAATCATAACATAGCTTGGATGTGTAGCTATGTGGCCATTCATAAGCACCAAAAGCTAATAGATATAAGACCAAATCCTTCACGAATAGGCAGGCAAATTTGGAAAATCTACCAAGTAGGAAATATAACTCAATTTTTTTTTTATATAAATTCTGCTTTACCTATAAACAGTAAAATGATAATATTCCCAAGAAATTTCAAAAAATCTAGTATAATTATACAAAAAAAATCATATTAATAAAAAAAAAATCAAAAAATCAAATACCAATTCTCAATGCAGTTTTTCTTCAGTCCCCATCATATAGAGATTGTCAAAATACTGCAAAAAATAGAAGCTATAACCTCTATTATTTCATTCTCTAACAAAATTATATTATTATAAGTTTATATCTATATTTTACCTCATGAATGTTCCTGGTTAAATGAATTAGCACTTGTCATGAAAAAAGGTACACAAAAAGTGTAGACAGCACTGTAGGGAAGGGTAGCGATTGTTAAAATAAAGGGAAATTTACCCTGACTATCCTATACTTTAGTCGTTTTAACACTTACCCTCCTTGTTTTCACAAATTACTATTTACATCCTTGGTGAGCATAAGATAGACTAAATTATAGGATGGTTTAGGATGTAAACTGTTATACGTACTGCAAAGTTTAAGATGTAAACTGTAATTTTTGAAAACATGGAGGGTAAGTGTAAAAACAACTAAACTATAGGATGTCAGGGTAAATTTCCCTAAAATAAATAGCAAAGGGAAGAGGTAAGAAACTATTGTGACAGGCTGAAGGTTGGATGAAAGGGTGAACTCTAGAATGTTTTTCATCTTAGATTACCCCCAACAATCGACAGGCTGAAGGTTGGATGAAAGGGTGAACTCTAGAATGTTTTTCATCTTAGATTACCCCCAACAATCGTTGCATGTTCTCTGAATGGATGTGATTGATTTAGATGGTTCAAGATTACAAAGGTTGCAAAATATGTCAACTCAAACTCACTGCTCCTCTCTTTTGTTAACTTTTCCCTTTTTTGGAGCTGTGCCTTTTATAAAATGAAATTCAAGTTGATCTTCACTCACCTTCTTTTATCATATTGAAATTGATTTCATATGTGCATTCTTTCCTCATTCTGGCCATTTTTATGTTGGCATTATCTAATCCATGTGTGCTTCCTTGTTCTGGGTACACTCACTCACTACTTGAAGTTTGGAATGTCTCATATGGTGTTTTGTCCCTTCCACCTGTAAATGCTTTTGGATGGTTACCTGGCATGGTACGACAACCTGCATTTCTTTGATTGTGTATCCTTCCCATTGTCACCTCATGTGCCAGGCTTGCCTGCTGTTGTCTTTGTCAAAGGCATTGCTTGAAGCTCTAAGAACCATGAAGGAATATTTGTGCTGTAGAATTGTTCCTTCAATTTGATAGGCGTGCCTGATGTTTGAACATTTGATGCACTGAACTTTAGCTTGGTTGTCATATTATTCTATTCAACTGTACAGCAAACTGAGATCCCCCTCTCCCTTGGTGCTCTCTGTGATATTACTGGCAATAGTTTAACTTCTACTGAGTTTTGCATTTCTGCAGATTTCTGTTTCCCTTGTTTCCATGTTTGCATCATTTAATAGTGTTTGTAGGCATGAAACATTGAGTTGCATGCTTTTAACTTTTGTTTCTTAAAAAAAAACTATAGAAAAAGAAAAAGGCAGTTTTAGCTTTGAATCCTGGATAATATTTTCTGCAATTTCCATGCTAAATTCGTACTTTGTTCAACCACAAATTAACTCTCGTATGGGTTTCAGGATGGCCACAATGTGGAAAACCATGCTAGCTCACCACGAGGACCAGTCTAAGATTGTAAATGCCCTGAGATTTTTGGACATTTCACCATCCTCCAAGGAAACTAGTGAGCACCACCATGATCGTACCTTTCAGCTATTGGTTGTTGTGCAAGAGTGGCAGTCACAGTTTTGTAAACTTATAGATAATCAGAGAGCGTACATAAAGGCCCTGAACAGTTGGCTAAAGCTGAACCTCATTCCTATAGAGAGCAACTTGAAGGAAAAAGTTTCTTCTCCACCAAGAGTTCGGAATCCTCCCATCCAGCCCCTTCTTATTGCTTGGCATGATTTTTTGGACAAACTTCCTGATGAGGTTGCAAGAACTGCTATAAATAATTTTGCTGCTGTAATTCATACAATCCTGCAGCATCAAGAAGAAGAGATGAAGTTGAAAGAGAAATGTGAGGAAACAAGAAAAGAACTTTCCCAGAAGACGAGGAAATATGAAGACTGGTGGCGCAAGTATATGCAGCAGAGAACACCTGATGAATTGGATCCTGAAAGGACAGAAGACAATTCTCATAATGAAGCTATTGCAGAGAGACAGTCTGTTGTGGATGCAGTGAAGAACCGCTTGAAGGAGGAGGAAGAAGCCTATCGGAAGCAGTGCCTTCAGGTGAGGGAGAAATCTATGGCAAGCCTTAAAACTCGCTTGCCTGAGCTCTTCAGGGCCATGTCTGAGGTTGCTCATGCATGTTCAGAAATGTACAAGAACTTGAGGTCCATATCACATGCACATCGCGGTAATGCAAACTAGTGTGTTTATAATATAGGATTTAATGCTTTTGTACACTTTCTTGTATACCTTGCAAATGAATACTCAAAGAAAATACAGTATCTATATATTGCTTGTATTACTTGTTGTATAATCAATAGTTGTACTGGAATTTTGCATTGAACAAGCCCCGAAAATCATGAATGCATTCATAAATTTGTTGAGTTTCAACTTGAGTTGTTATTACTTAATAGTTGCTTACTGTTACGAACATGGATGGCATGCGTTTATGATGTTGAATATTTATCTTACAGTAGGCCCAA
Organism: Populus nigra; assembly: GCF_951802175.1. NCBI lineage: Eukaryota > Viridiplantae > Streptophyta > Magnoliopsida > Malpighiales > Salicaceae > Populus > Populus nigra. Next base: position 8,221,264 of record NC_084859.1, read on the forward strand.
GAAATTCTGCTAGCCAGCATGGCATGATAATGGGAGAAGTCTAGTTGACTCGTAAGCAAAACATCATAACCTAGAGTCAGATTATCTGTGTACTAGCTATTGCAAAAGTTATATCTGATGGAATAATGCAACTTGTTCCTTGGATTGGGAATGTTCATTTAAGTACAAACTGTCTTGGTATCTATGAGTTTTCCCTTTTCTGCTGCCATTCCTTGCCCACATTTCAAAACTAGAAAGATGAAGTTCCATACCTATAATGCCTTGAAACAGCTCAAGTTGAATTTTATAAACAAATAATATATCCTTCCTTACAACTTGAAGAGCTTATGTACAAATACTGAAACAGAAAGTTGTGAACAATCAAGAATTTTTTTCAAATCCCTTCCGGGCTTGCAGTAATTGCTTATATAGGACTCTTTGATGAGTGATGTTAACCAGAGCAACAGAATAGATTTCTTGTCCTACTTTCGGTTTCATCATTCAGATTCACCCCAGTAGACTTTGAAGGGTAAGCCTTTGCCAATCTCTTAGCTGCAAATGGTAGAAAATAGAATGAACCTTCTGAGAATCTTAAATCAACGTTTTGAAAACAAGCACAAAGGAAGGTAGATGCAAAATGCAGATGTCCCGTAATAAGTAGTTTACATCCCTGCTGTGTTGAGGTGTGATTATTGATGGAGGAAAATCAACTAAGTCATGTCAGATATGAAGATAATTAACTGCCTTCATTTTGCCAGTTTAATGGGATCATAGCTCTCTCTTGCGATAAACAAATATAATTACCTATTTCATAGAAAAGCTCGTTAATATTTTGTGCAGTTTTTGCAGATGTTTCCATGAAGAACATCCCATTCTCTTGAGAGAATTGCTCACCGTCCTGTAATTATAATAGAGAAAGAAAAATAGAAGAAATAATGAATGTATGAATTTTCTCATGTACAAATCAACTTGAAGTCTTTAGATCAGAAATGGATGTTGATGCCTTATCGTATCAACATAAAATAGAGTTCTATACTATGCAACCTGTAACTATTATTTAGGTGATGCCGTAAACAGAAGTTTTTTCTGCAGATACCTCATTCTGCACCTCTCTCTTCGAGTCCAAATCCAATTTATTTGCTACTAATGCCATAACCATCTTAGGATTTCCTGGAAATAGTAATATGCGGGAAAAAGTTGTAAATCATGGATAAAATATAGCAAAATGATCACCCTACAAGCAACCGTGCTTATGAACCTTTGATATGCTGCATAGAGATCACAATGTATCGGTACAGGATACAAGCAGAAACAAAAATGAGGTTCAGGTTTTATTTGAAACAGAGCCTCAATGAGCCAATGAAAGGGAAGAAACATAGTTTTCTGTGTGCACTTAAACATACTTTGCTGAAGGCTTTAAACTGATAGCCTTACCTTGTCTTTGCAGCTCTTGAACCCACCTTTTGGCCCTAACAAATGTATCCTGAAGCAAAACATCAACGCATATCAATAGTGTTACTGAAAGTGAGTATCAAACAAATCAAAGTAGTATTAAAACAGGAGTCTATGGAGTTTGAATATTCCTAGTGATTGTATTTAGAATTGGCGGAAGATGTTAAAACTTGGGGTTGACGTGGGATTATGTTGAACGTACTATTAGGAAAGGCAAGCTCATATTTTTGTGGTGGCACATATAGCACCCGCATGGAGCTTTAATTAAAGAATATGGACATGGAATTTTAAATGGAACTGGTCTCCCTTCAAATGCCAAGGTATCTGGCGTGTTCAAAATGATAGTTGGATTTGGCCTCATTAAGGTCAGATGCTGCTGTGATTAGTATTCAAGGTTCTATTTATGGAACTATCTACCTCGAGGCATGGTATTGAAGACTGTATTACTTGGAAAGGCTCTTCTGATGGGGTAATTTCATGTAAAGGTGCATGGAAGAAATAAGGGCAGCATTGCTGCTTGGCATGAACTCATTTTTGGACAAGTACATTTTCCTAGATGCAGCTTTATTGCCTGACTTTCTATTCTAAACAGGCTATCAATAAAAGCCAGGCAGGAACAATGGGGAAGAAGCATCGATGCCATGTATACTCTATACAAGCAAGCTTCAGTAGACAGAAATAACTTATTTCTCCTACAGCATTACAAAAGGATCTTGGCAGTGTAATTTGCAGAAAAGTAGTGTTCAAAAGCTAGTGGGAGATTGGCAAACAGAATTGGCTTGGGCTATTTCTTCTCTGCAGAAAAAAATGTGTCAATTTAGTTTTGCCTAGATATTTTGGTGCTCCTACATTTACTATGTTTGGAAGGAGAGAAACAGAAGAGTTCATGGGGGAGAAGGAAGCTGAGACTTGTGCTATTGTGAATGATATTCTTAGATTAGTCCAGTTGAGACTTTATAAGACTAAGCTTCTGCAACAAGTTCTTAATCCCAAATACTCTTTGTATGTAAACTGTACAAACTTGTAGCAGATTCTGCTTAGATGATTTTGATTAATGAAAGTTTCTTTAATCAGAAAACAATTTTTTTTTTTTTTTCAAATTCAATGCGGTAGTGGAGCTATTGAGGCTCAACAGCACCACCCTCAGCAAGGCAAAATGACAATAATTATTACTACAAGAAGCAAATTACCAAGTACAAACCCCAAGAGTTTAAGAGATGCTTACCATGCTGGAAATATCATACACAATAACAGCTGCTGCTGCACCGCGATAGTACATAGGAGCCAAGCTGTGGTATCTTTCTTGCCCTGCTGTATCCCAAATATCAAACTTCACAGTTGCTTCAGTTAATGATAATATCTGTGTAAAAAAAGCCGCTCCTATTGTTGGTTCCTGAACATAGATAGAGAGGCACAATATCCCATCAACTAAGAGCAAACACAAAATCAAGTGGCAATCTGAAAAAAGATCATGTTGAAGAAAACATCAGACGAACGTTTAAAGAATTAATTACCTGGTGATCGAAGAACTGGCCCTTTACAAACCTTAATACCAAACTGGTTTTCCCAGTTCCCATATCCCCCAGAAGCACCTAAAAAAAATCAAGCTAGTAAATATTGTACTATCACCGAGATCAGTAGAGAGAAAGGGTCAATCAGGAGAATCATTAAGAAGTGAATCGGTTATCAAATTGAGAAGATAAAAGGGTCATAAGACATTTTTTAGGTTATACCGACCAGCTTAGCTTGAATGATCTTGTTGCCAGGTCTTGCCATTGGACATACGTACGCTTAATGTGATCAATCTCTAAAACCCAAGACCAGATTTCACCTTCTATCTTACTAATTCTAGCTAGCCTAGAGATGGTAATATGCAGTCCAAAAGAAAAAAAGAAGCAGCAACAACTGTCTGATTTATCAATGAACTCTTAAGACATACAACAACAAGAATGGTAGGTTTGTTCGAAAACAGTCTACATGTTTAGCTTTGACTGGTAGTTGTTCCATTTACTATTTCCCCCCCTCTCTCCTTTGCCGGGCACAACATTATTAGGCGCAGCCCAGACTAGCCCATTGCAGAAGCACGATGTCTTGCAGAGTCGTAGCCATGAGCCATGAGACTAGTTTAATTTGCTGTACTTGTTATTTGGAAATGAATTCCATTAATTTACGCCATATATTTTAAGGAAAGATACCTATCATATATTATATTTATATATAAAATTAAAGGAGGTCGGTGCATGCATAATAAAATTACTATTTTATTCCAAAACAATTATAATGTTAGGTAATTTCATAAGTCATTATATTAATCTCATATTTTAATGATACAGTTAAATTACTTAATTGTTTTTTAAAGTTCTTTTTATTTAATTATTTTAAGAGGGTATTCTTGATTTTTTATGTTTTTTAAATGTTATAATTACTAAATTAACTTCAAAATCAAAATTTCTAAGATTAATTTTATCTTTCAATTTAAAATTTTATAATATTTAAAATTAGACCTTTAATATTTTGATTTTAAATTTTAACTTTTAATCCTTTTATTAATTTTTTTTAATTTCATCATTGGATCCATAATTTTGATATATATATTTTTTATTTCTTCAAGTTTGGTCTTCATTCTCTTGATTTTTATCTTTAATTTTGATTCCTATATTAATTTGGTGTTTCTTTTTTATTTTTCCATTTAATTTAAAATTTTAGGTTATGCTTTTATTTTCTGGGAATCAATTCGGGGCAAATACCGATCAAGTGTCAAATGGATTTACCTGAATTAACCAAAATTAAATAATTTTTTATTTTATAAAAAAGTAAGGATAATATTATTTTAAAAAATGTATATAAAAAAATAATTAATAGTTTTTAACTCTATCTTGACTAGGTAGACCAGAAGCATGATGTCTCGTAGAGTCGGTCGTAGCCATGAGACTAGTTTAATTTGCTGTACTTGTTAATTGGAAATGAATTCCATTAATTTACGCCATATATTTTAAGGAAAGATACCTATCATATATTATATTTATATATAAAATTAAAGGAGATCGGTGCAGCATTTTGCATTTATTATATTTATATATAAAACTAAAGGAGGTCGGTGCAGCATTTTACATTTTAAATATGAGATTACTATAATTTCACAAGTCATTATAGTAATCTCATATTTTAACAATACAGTTGAATTATTTAATTGTCTTTGAAAGTTCTTTTATTTAATTATTTTAAGGGCTATTCTCAGTTTTTTATATTTTTAAATGGTGGAGTTACTAAATTAACCCTAAAATCAAATTTTCTAAAATTTGCATTAAGGAGTGTTTTTGTCATTTTCTATAGGTTTTTATACTATTAGTAAGTTAGGTTAGCAATGATTCAATCTTAAAAAGCACAGAGTTGCCCCACATGCTACGCATATACTAAAAAATATTAAATAAACAGGTTGTTAATACATACACAGCATGTGGGGCAACTCTGTGCTTTTTAAGAGGCGCGTGGGCCGCTATTCGGTTAAAGAACACCAAGTTTTACCGTGGTGTTTGAAGCTACACCACACTCTCTTCTATATGAGGCATCCCATGTGGTGTTTTGAAGGATGGTTTGGCTTTGACCGCCACTTCATTTTCTTTTCCTTTTCTCTTACTCCTTCCCATTGAATTCTATGTTGACTACTAAAAAAATCAACCTTGTTCTTATGACATTTCATATAAAACTCTCAATGTTTTGATTTTTAAATTTAATTCTTAACTTTTTTTTTATCAAATCTTAATTTTTTTTCAATTTCATCTTTGGATCCATAATCTTGAATTTTTTATTTCTTCAAGTTTGGTCCTCAATCTCTTGATTTTTATTTTTAATTTGGATTTTTTTTGTGATTTTGTTTTTTAATTTTACCCTTCAATTAAGATTTTGATGATATTTAAAGTTATGCCCTCAATGTTTTGGGTTCAAATTTTGATTCTTAACCCATTTATCAATTTGATTTTTACAATTTCATTCTTGAATCCATAATCTTGGTTTTTAACTTTTCCAAACTTAATCCTTATTCTCTTGATTTTTATTTTTTATTTTAGATTTTTTTGTTAATTTTATTTTTCTTTTTAATTTTACCATTCAATTTAAATTTTTATGATATTTAAGGCTAGACCTTTAATGTTTTGATTTTAAATTTTGACTCTTAACTCTTTTATCAAAAATATGTTTTTCAATTTCATCATTGGATCCATAATTTTGATTTTTTTTTATTTCTTCAAGTTTAGTCATCATTCTCTTGATTTTTATCTTTAATTTTGATTCTTTTGTTAGTTTGATGTTTCTTTTTTATTTTTCCATTTGATTTAACATTTTAGGTTGTCTTCTCATTTTTCATGAATCAATCGAGGGCAAGTACCTGTCACGTGTTATGTGGATTGACCCGAGTTAACTCAAGTCAAATAATTTTTTTTTACTTTATAAAAAAGTGAGGATGTCATTATTTTGAAAAAAATAAAGGAAAATAATTAATGATTTTTTACTCGGTCTTGACTGGGTTTGCCTCGGGTAGACCAGGTCACGAGTTAACTCGTGTTTTGATAGTAATTCCCCCTAAATTTCTTTTGAAACCTGACTCGCCTTAAGCCCTAGGTCACGAGTCAATCCATTATTTTTCCGTTTATTGATTTATTCCATTTACATGATATTTCTTGCGAGTTTTGGTGACCTTACATGGATTCGTTTGTGCTTTGTTTTTTTAGACTTCTTTTAACTGAATTCTTTTTTCCTGATTTCATCCTTATATGTTTGGATTCTTGGGGATTGGACATTGTAATTTTTTCCAATTGTTTTTTATAGTGTCAAGTCATGAATTTTTTCTCTTCTTTAAAATACATTAATAGTGCTTGAGTATCACTTTTTTACATTATAAAAAATTCATCCCGGTTCCTAGCAACGTGCGGGTTACCTATCTAGTACAAAATTTACTACACATCACTCATAACATGATGACTCAATATTTTTTTTTTCTTTTTAGACTAAGGGATATATATTTTTTTATGCTTAGAGAGTAGGTATATTCTTATATCACTTTTCATGTATTTGAATACAATCTACCCCATATAAAAAGCAATTTATCTATATCAAAATTAGAAAGTCTAAGAAACATAATAAAAAAATGAACTACTGAGCAAAAAAAATTAAAACAAAGGAAAATGTTCTTAATAGTTGAGCATTTTGGTAGATTGTGTTATACACACACACACAAAACACATGCACACTTTTAGGCACTATTTAGAAGTGTGGTTGGACCACACTTTATCAAATTCTTGATTTTATTTTTTGAAAAAGCTTTAAATTAATATTTTTTAGTGTTTTTTTAATCATTTTGATGTGCTAATATTAAAAATAATAAAAAATATAATTTTGATGTATTTTCAAGTGAAAAGCACTTTGAAAAGTAACATTTAGCACATTTCTAACCAAGTTAGTGTATTTCAACAAAAACATAATAGTAAAATTTCAAAAAATCCCTTCTATAAACAATAAAAGTTTCTTTAATTTTTTTTCCAAAAATTCTCTCATCATGCACAAGAAATCCTACCATCTCTAAGAATAATCTCTTTAGGGTTGGTTCTATTTCCCTTTCTAGGGCTTTTCATTTCACTCCTTTTTTTTAATATTATTTCTCTTATTGCTATTTATCCCTTTTTTAGGATTTTTCATTTCACAGGTCAACTCTTTTTATGAGAGGAAATATTGTGGATTAAAAAAATGTTCCCTTTTTTTTCTATCCTTTTTTTTCCCGTCACTTAATTATTATTTTTTCTTTGTTTGTTCCTTATTTATTAAACTAATTTGGGATTGAACTTGATTATTTATTTTGTTTTGCTTGGCATTGACTATTCGAGGTGTTAAGAAAGAAAAATGACTCTCGAATGAAGCTTGATTTGTAATAAATAAAATTAAATTATAACAATTACAACAGTGGAAACTAAGCTTAAACAATGAACAAGTATCGAGCCTCTTTTCTAACAAACATCAAGGACTAAACTGAATTGCATGGTTAGGGGAGAGATTTAACCTTTTTTAGCCCATTGGTCTTTTTTTTTTCTTCAATTTAACCTTTTTACATTCAGTTTTTTCAAAATTGGACTTGACGATTTATTTTGGATGCCTAATTATGTAGATCACACAATATCAAGAAAAAAAAATTCCAACATATATTTGATGCTCGGTTTTGCAAAATAAAATATATTTTTATTGATATAAAATAACTAAGACTTGGCGGATCATATTTGAAAAAACAAAAAGCCATTCCAAGGATTGAAAAAATGGATGAACACAACTTGACTCCATAACACCGTTTGCTTGCGTTAGAATCGTCATGACATGATCTTTCTAGTGGTGGGGCATATGTTCACGATGAAGCGATGATGAGGCTCTGATGTCATTTTCTTTCTTTTCCTTCTTTTTTCTCCTTCCTCCCCTCGAAAATTATGCCAGGATGCCAAAGTTGAAAGGTGTCATGTTATTTTATTTTTGTATCAAATTTGATCATTTTTCTTTTGATTGATGTTTGTTTTGTTCCGAATCCTTTTTTAAATTGATTTTTTTTTTCAATTTTATCCCTTAATATTTTATTTTATTTAATTTTAGTATGAAATTTAATTCTCATTCTTTTAATTACTATTTGTTTTGTTTTGGATCAATTTCTTATTTTTTTCAATTTTGACCCTTAATATTTGGTTTTATTTTATTTTTATGTCAAATTTGATCCTCATTCTTTTGATTGCTATTTGTTTCTTTATATTATTTTTTATTGATTTTATTTTTTAATTTCATCCCTCAACATTTGTTTAATTGAGAATTTAACTTCGGGAGTTTTTTAGATTTTTCTTCTATGGAGTAATTTTGGCTTTGTGACCCAAGTCATGAGTTTGAAAGATTAGCTCAAGTTAACTTTGAGTTTTTAGTTTTTTCTTAATTTATTTCTTTTAATTTTTCATTAAATATTAGGTTGATTAAAGATTGGATTTCGTGGGTGTTTCAATTTCCTCTTTATAAGATTATCCTGATCTCATTAGAAACATATTTTTTTTAAAATGAAAAATACATCGGGGGTTAGATCCAATTTTTATTTTTTGAATGTAAAAAAAAATTATTCAAGAACTACTAACATGTTTATCAATATAAAGTTTTTTTAATCATTATCAAGATCTTATGTATACTAGACATATTTTTTAAATATTAACTTGGTAACATATTGGATGATATTTATTTTTTTAAATATTGACACATCAACATATTGAATCGATCTAGGTCAACCAATCAAACCGGTGACTCATGTCAATCGATTATGTTGATGTCTCATTGTTAACAAAATAATGTCGTGTTAACCAATAAACTTGCAGTCGGACTCATGAGACTGTGATAACCTCATAAAAAGCAAATTAAAATAAATCGTGAAGTTTAATTTTCAATCAACCCAATATTGAAAGATAGATTGAAAAAATAAAATAATTTTTAAAAAAGGATAACAAAAAGTTAGAAGAAACAAAGCCCATGCCTAACAAGCCAAGTTTATGTGTATGGGCCTGATTTGTGTTCTTTATTAAACTGGGCAAATGATGCATTGTTTACAACCTAAATTCAAACCACCATAGAAGGGGCCAAAAAACCACGAAGGTGATTTTAGAGCTAATAAATCTATTTTAAATATTTTTGTTAAAAAACACATATAAAAGCACCTAATAAAACTTTTAAAAAACCCATTTATGGTTTCAAAAGAACCCCACAATCAGTAAAAAGCCCAAAATGAACTCGAACTAAAAAACCTTCCCAAACCTAGATCTACCTTTTCAGGTAAGATAAAGGTAAAAAAAAAAAAAAACCTATGTGAAACTCCCCAATTGAATATAATATTTTGACATCAAAATTAAATTTTTTAGTGGCTGGAATCGGCCAACCAAAACTTTCTCTCTTTTATCATGTTTTTCTGCCACCCTTTCTCCCTAGCTTAAAGACTGAAATGAAATGGAAATGAAGTACTGGACTAAAACATAAAAATGTGATTAAACATGGATTAAAAATGAAAACAATTGAAAAAGAAACTTCGGTCTTGAAAAAGCTCTAATACAATATTTAAAAAAATAGAAATTTGTTGAGTGTCAATTTTGGTCCCTAAACTTATAATTATGTTTAATCAAGGAAATGAAAGTTAATTTCGTAAAATTAAGCATTGACTTAACACTAGAACCTGATTTCAACATCGTTAGGAACCCTCAAGAAGTCAAGAAAAGGTAAAATCAATCCAATGAGACCAAATCTCCAAGGATCATATAAAAAAAAAGAATAAAAAAAACCAAAATGCATAAAAAAAAACGAGGGAAAATACCGCTCCAATCTATAGTGTTTTAAGTATGGGTAATCAATGTTTTCCCCATACCTCTTAGTTTTTTTCCTCCTTAATTAGCACTATACTTTCTCTTTCTTTCTTTTAAAGGTTAATCCTTTTATTAGTAATTTATTCAAAATCATAATAACTAGTAATTTTGCAAGCATCTTCCATCTTTTTCATTATATTCATGAAATGATTTATCATTATCTCATGGGAACTTTATTCTTGATCATGCCGTCATTATTAAACCTAAGATTTAGTTGCAATTCCAATGGGTATTTGATAAAAAAAATACTTTTTTCTCATTCTTTTTCTTCTTTTTATTTTACGCTATCTTAAGTCAAGGTTAGGCTTAATTGGGTCATCTTGGTCACTTGGGTTTTGATAGATCTCGACTAACATCTTATCTAGTCCAATAGCAAACCTATCTTGGTCTACATCCTATATCATTAGGTTTTTAGATAAACCTATCAAGTCAGGTCAGGTTTAACTATTATAAAACAAAGTACACATGATGTTGAGTCTAATAACAATATTGTGGTAGTTTATAACAAATATCTTAATGACAATAAAGCTCTCAAGTCTTGCATAGCTAGTGGGCGGTGGTGGAATGTGATATGGCTGAGGACAATGTGCTATTTTCATCCTATTAACATAAAATTACTTATTATTGAAATTGTGATAAGACGATAACTACCTCTATCAAATAAGAAGTGTGGAATCTAGATCTCAAACCTTTAAAAAAGGTTATATGTCCTAAAAAGCACCACTATATAGAAAAAGATAGGAGTTTTAAGGAGAAAGGAACTTAAAGGAATTTAAAGTGTAAGAAAATTAAGAAAGTTGTAAAGAAAGTAATAAAAGAAAGAAAGCAAGAAAACCTTTGTTGAAAAAATATGTTGGAATTGAATACGTGGTCTGGTCATCATTTACAATAATTTCTAGCCTGATTTATACTATTACAAAGTTTGAATTCTACTTATATACATGGCCTAGTCTTTATTTACAAGACAATTCCGAATCAACTTTGTCTACAACAAGGAAGCTATAAGTAATGCAACTAAGAATCTTATGGAGAGTTCGATCCTAGCTCAGGATGAACGCTGTGGCATGCTTAACACATGCAAGTCGGACGGGAAGAATTCTAATTCTATACAAATATTGGTATTAGATAAAAAGGTTTATTAGCTTCTAATACAATTTACACTCCTCTTCTATTGATATACACGTGAATCCTAGGATAATTTTATGATTAATTCTTTTATTAAGGGTGCTTGCTCTAAGTATGACTTTATCTCTTAATTATGTACATGTTTAAACTCTATTGGTAGATTGCTTTCTTTTTAGATGTAATGACTTTTTATCACTTGGTCGAATACTCCTTCAACTCTCCTAGTCGATCAATAACTTTTCTACCTCAAATGATTCTTCTAATTCATGATCAATTTCAGTTCCATTTCTTTGTTTTATGGTGAACAATCACTATTCTTTATGATTGACACACACATATTTATTTTAGGTGTAAACAATGCCTTCTATATTTCATTTTTCTCAAATTAAGAAATATTAACCCTTTCATACTTATACTGAAATTGATCGATCAAATTAACCAAGTAAGATATGAAAAATGATGTTTTTCACCTATAACATGTTATATGTCAAACGTTTCAATTTAATTTTTAAAAACTACACATGCTTTAACTTTTAGAGTCGATGTTTACGTTTCTTATATTAGTCCTAATTTATCATTTATATATATAAAAAATCCTTAAACTCCCTTAACAATTTTTTTTATATAAATATCTAATCTATGAAACATACTTAATCTTTCTTATTTCTAAGATTAAAGTGGCAACTTCAAATGCTACTCTAAAATCAGCTTTCATAATCTACTACTATTATTTTGTAGATCAACTTCCTTATGTTGAATGATCTACCATTAGTGTTGCGTATAACATGAAATGAGAACATCTTAGTCCATTCTAAAAAAGAATACCTCAAGATGAAGAAGGTTTTTATTTCATTCTTGATATTGAAATAGAAAGAATTTCTTTTGAAGACAACCGTGTTAATTTAAATATCTGAAAGAAAAATATCTCACTATAAATGAAGTTTCCTCTTATAAATTACATCATGTGGATCGACATAATAAAATATTATTTTGGCACATAATAGAGGCACTAAAATATTTTTGACATGATTCAACTGTTAAAAGTCATCAAAACCTAACATAAAGCTTATAATGACCATATCTTTGTTTCAATCTAAATCCAACAATGCTTTCATATTTATATGTAGGTTAAAAACCTTTTTTTTTTATGATTTGACCATAACAGGTGGCCTCTACCCAAATAGTGAAGAATTTTGTGCAATTTTTGAAATTGATGTCAGTTTTTTCAAGGGCTCAGTAGAAGGTGCCCTAAAATTTACAAGATGAATAAAAAAAAGGAAAAAAAGACATAAACCCTTTCTCCTTTAGAGAACATGTACCTTTCATTTTATACTGGGTAGGCAAGTACTTAATTTGTTCTAAAAAATCCCCACCAAATCCTAGTTGAAAATAACAATAACTTTAATGAAGGGTAGGGTTATAGATTTAAGTCTATTTGTTTTAGGTCATTTCTACAAGGACTTCGTGAATACCCAACTAATTATGTCTATAAACCCTTTACAATAACACTACCATAAAATTAATAAATACAAACGAAAATACTGACATAATATTTCTGTAAGTAAATTTTCGACGGATTTTATCGACAGAAATATTCCCTCAGTATATACCGAGGGAATTATAGTGGGAAAAAAATAATTAAAACTAAGTAAAAAAAACAATGATGTGTTATTTATACCAGAATAAAGTCCGTTGGTAAAATCCGTCAGTAAAATCATTGGTAAATTGTTAACATTGTTCACCATATCAATTACAAAGGGAATTACTAACGGAAAATTCCGTCAGTATTTTCCATAGAGCTCTGAAACTGTTCACTTTTCAATTGCACTATTAATTATCGTTCTTCACAGACAAAATCACCAACGGGTTGAAAAGTCGTCGATGTTATTTGGTGGTTTTCTGAAAATTTTCGATTAAATTAAAATTTTAAATTAAATATTACAGATGGAATCATCGACAGATTGAAAAATCATCGGTGATATATGACGGTTTCTAAATTTTTTTGATTAAATTAAAAATTTAAAGTAAATATTATAGATGGAATCACCGAGGTAATGATTAAAAATATTAATATTTAATTATCCGTCGGTAAAACAGTCGGTAAAATGCCCCAATAAAAAGCTTAGAATCCCTGATTTCACAACAGATGAGGCTCTTTTGTTCTTCTTCTTCTTCTCCATTTATATAAAAAAATTTCAATATCCATTTCTTTCTCTTCTCTTTTCTCCTCAACTCTTTCTCTTCTCCTTCATGCTCTGGTATGTCTTCTTCTTCTTTTTTCTTTTTTCTTCTCAGTTTTTTTTTTAATTATTATACTTTATGAATTTATTTTTTCTCTCTCTTCTTGGCTTCACTTATAACTACATTAAAGTAAGATTTTTTTTCTTTTTTTTTTGTTTTTTTTCACTATATTTGTTATTTTATTTTATTTTTAATTGTTTTTGTTCTTAATAATTGTATGAATGTTGTTGTAGGATTTTTGTTTTTCATATGAGATCAATTTTTAGTTGATTTATTTATAGGATTTTTAAATTTTTAGCAGTCACAACTTTATTTTTTTCATATGAATTTTTTTAGTTAAATTTATTTTTTTCATGTTATTTATTTGTTGCAAATTTGTTTGAGTAGATTTTCTTCTTCTTCTTTTTCCAAGCATTTTGAGTATTATATAGTGTTGATTTATATTAATTTAATTATTTTATAGTTTTTTAAAATAGATTTTTTAAAAAATATTTTTAAATAATTACCAATGGAATTACATATGGTATGTTTTCGAGAAAATATTGACAAAATAAAGCGGGTAATTTTTTTTGCACGCCTTTCTATTAGTAAATCCCTCTATAGTAATATTTTTTTTATTACCAATAGATTTACTGACAAACAAAAAATTACTGATGAAAAATTCACTAACACAACATTTCCGTCGGTGATTTCGTTGGTAAATTAATTACCAACGGAATGATAGTATAAATACTGATGAAAAATGTTGTTGATAAATATAAAAATTGTGGTAGTGTAAAAGGAAACATCTACAGGTACTCTGGTGGGTTCATGCATAGGTAACTATTTTTTTTTCCTAGGTTAAGTAATGTAAAAACAAACCTCAACCCCAATTCTTTATATTTTTTTAATTGGAAGAAGCTTGCTAACATCCTTATTTCTTGAGAACTTTTTAAAATAATATATAGATATTTTTCTAAATTTCACTAATAAGAACAATATAACAATACCTTAGTTGATATTAACTAGGGCAAAGCCTCAATGGATACTACCACTACACAAATAAAAGTCAAATGAAGTAAAGCTTGAAAACACTATAATTTGGAAAACAATCCTTATATTTAGAGATCTACATTTTAGAATAGTAATAAACCATATCCCAATGGACAATTTCTCTTTTTATGAGCCTTATAACCCTTACATAGTGAATATATAATTAGGATTCCTCCAATGCATACCCTTCCCCATATTGTATGGTGTGAGCAAAAATAGTCCAAACTTACTAATTTTTTATAGTTTGGACAAAGCAAAGAAAGTCATTGAGGAATCAGAATACCACCTTAATAATTATCAAATAATAGATTTCTCACTCAATATGGATTATGAATTGGTGTTTTTTTTATGTGATTAGCAAAATCATAAAACTTTTATATAATGCTTCTGTAAAAGACATAATAAAAACATTCTTTGCTGACTAACCATTTAAAAAAGAGAGCAAGAGACATGTTTTTGAATGTTCTGGTAAGAAAACTTATTTCAAACTAATTTTGTTATAATTGTTATTTGTATATTTTTCCACAACACTTTATTATGTAGTCTCATAATCATGATTAATTATTAAACAACCGCCAATCCTATTAACTTTAAAATCCTCTACCATTTAACGAAAAAGAAGAAGAAAGTGAAGCATTAATGCAAGTTAAGAACCAATTCTAAAGCAAGTCCTTCTAATCACTTTGTTTCATATTTTTCGTATCTTTTTCAAACACTATGCCATCTACTATTGCTTCTAAAAACTAGGAAGTTTTATTCACTAAAGTTGCTAAAGTTCTTCCCTTGTATGCTTCTAAAGTCTCACTAGCTCTAACTACTTTTACTTAGTAAAATGATCTTGCTAAAGTTTCAAAGAAAACTCCTTATATTTTAAAGTACTATTATGAGCTTTCCGTAGTGATAGAGCTTTTCAAAGTACCTCGTCTTCAAGTTTAGGATACGCGTAGACCTTTAAAATCTTTTATAGAGAAGTGCGAGTAGTATTAGGAAACATGGATACTTCTATAAAAAAAGAAAAACTAAAAATCTTAAAGCACCAATATAGTCATCCTATATATGATGAAAATTACACCTTCTAATAATAAGTGGATGATGCCCTGATTTTTCTTTCTTAGCATGAGGTGAATGAAGAGGGTGATAATATAAAGAATAATAAAGAACAAGATTCACACTAGTCATTGATCCTTTTCTTGTTGATCCAGTAACTGATACTTTTAGGGAGTTTCTAAGAGCCAATGCTCTCTCTCCTTTATAGCATTGGAAAAATACCACACTAATACTTATATATATATATATATATATATATATATATATATATATATATATATAATAAAAAAAGGTCATAATTTTAGATCAACCATTTATAATGAATTTCTTCTTTATACCAGAGAACATTTTATGTCTTACTCTCTTAAATCTCTACTCTTCCACCAATGGACATGTCTTCTAAGACCTAGCTTGAGAAAAATGACTAACTGAGAGAGTCCTTTATAGCCAAAATCAAGGAGGTTATAACTATTCTTACCTTTAAAGATATATTTTTTAGAAATAAAACCTATATTGATCGTAGAAGTATCTCTTTAAGAACATCATTTCTATAACATCCTATAATTTCAACATGTAAAACCCCATATCTATCCCATAGGCTAACCAAAACCATTGTATATTTTTTTTTTATATTGTGAGCTACATATGTTATATCCAAATTTCTATTGAAATTTTGACAATACCATAATCATGGTCCAATCATCCTAGACCTTTTCTTAAACTCATTCACACTCATATAATTTAAAAACAACACTTCCATAATGTACAAATATAGAATACTTTTCATAAAAATTAACTGTGATACACACACACACCTTCATTATAAAAAAAAAATATAGTTGGTTCACTAAGATAATTTAATGCATTACAAGTCATTAGTTTCATAAACATCTATATTATACTTAGTAACATAACATAGTTAAACCTAATACAAAAGAGACATAATCAACTGAAATCTATTGATCCTCTTTAGGATTAGAAGTACCTGCCAACATGTTACGATTTATACAATGTGTTAGAATACATTATAAGGATTTAATAATTAATTTCATACATATCTAAATTATCAATGAATCCATTATTTTAAACAATTATAGCTCATTTCCATATTCCAATTCATACACATCATTTTAGGTTTATATTTTACTCTTATAACAATTCTAAACTTACTAAATAATCAAATAAGTCACAGTTACCAATATCTTCTAAGAAGTAATTCAAATAACATTATCCCAACATTCTAATCATAGATACCACTGGAAATTAAACACTTCATATAAATTTTTTCTTCTAAATATGATAACCTTCCTCAACATTCTATTTCACTACCATTTATAAATTTTACTCATTTTATATAACATAACAAAATTCATTCAAAAAATTCATTTTCCACACAACATTATGCATTAATCTTTCACAATTTTTTTAAGCAAACACAATTCATTGTATGCAAACTTGTTATCTCTTGATCGGCCCTATATGCCCATAGAGACACCATGTTTTTATTTATTACTTTTTCATGATTTAATACTCATTACAAGCTAATCTAATCCAATTGGTTCAATTCACCATTTATTTTATTTCCCGCAACAATTGAATAATGATTATGTATTTTTTTTTAAATACAACCTTAATTTATATTTTGCATTATTTAAACAATATTTTTGTTTTTTATTAATTGATTGTTTAATACTTTGAACTCATTTGAACCAATTCATAAACTCAAGCCTAATTAATTATACTTGAGGTACAATTACCATATTCCTGGATTGATCTTATGGTTCTGATTTCCAAGTCACTCTCTTAGTTCATTCAAGAACATCATTTTCTAGCATAGTCTTCTAGTAGGGGTCATATTTCTTTAAATGTCCATCATTGATTGATCGATAATGTAGTTTCCCATCCTGATTTGTTAAATGATTGGAACTTCCATTTGAAACTTTAATAATAACATATAGACCGTAGGAGACTGCTTGCCATATTTAGAATTCTTAAAACTAATTAAGAGCATGACCTTCCATACTAGATCATTCATTTTTAGAAATATTTTAATCAAATATATTTTTTATATGCCCTTTTGACCTTACTATTATGTGCTAAAAACTAATATAATGCTAAATTTTAGGATTATTTCTGACCAATTTCTAAATGTCGAGGATCAAATTTTTGTTGGTTAATCTACTTGCCTATTATCTTTGGCATAATAAAGAATAAAATGGGCTATTTTGAATCCATACTCTTATGCAATTTATTTCATGTTTTCCCTAATGAATACTTACCTTTAGTTATTAGTGATAGTGTTTCGAAGTCTAAGTCTATAGGTAAAAAAAATACTTACCTCATAATTATTGACTAGTAACATGTACCAATGTAATTTGAGAAAAGAAAAATACAAAGATAGACATAAATTTGTTATTGATATACATCATTTTTCAATATCTATGAGTACATGACTAAGATAATACACAATATATTCATGCCTAAAGTCATTTTTTATGTTAACATCTTATCAATTGATCCTTCTACTATGAAAATGTATAGCCATAAAGCCTTCACAAGCCTTGACAGGGCTAATACTAGGGGTTTAACTGGATACGCTTTTATGTATTCAAAGGAAAATTGTTGTTTTTTTGTTCATTAAAACTCATCATAACTCTACCCATTAAATACCTTTAGTAAAATGCCTAATCTTTCCTCTAGTATTTGACATGAAGCTTCTTAGGAAATTAATCTTATTAATTAGGTTTTGTTATTCCTTCTTATTCTAAAAAGGGTTTGCTTTTATTATGTTTTATTCTTATCAACCTCTATAACTTGTTGATGTATGAAAATCCCAGAAAATTACTTGCTTGCATGTCAAGGGTACATTTTAAAAGTCATTTTTAAGTTGTGCATCCTTATTAATTCGGAGAAAACACATAGTTCATCTAGGTAGATGAATTGACATTGAATTAATCATAATATTATCAATGTAAACCTTTATTATGATTGATATTTTCATAGGAGATCAAGTTATTTTCTCTTTGGCATGTTGCACAAGTATTTTTCAACCCATTCATACATCTTAGTGAACCTGAATATCTAAATATAGTCTGAAAATATATTCCTTTATATTAAAGATTTGGTTATAACTAGAACGACTATTTATAAAACTAAATATTTCATTGTCAGATGCTGCATCGATCAATATATCAACCATTGACATATGATATTTATCTTTTAAAGTTACAAGATGTATGTTTCTAAAATCTACACATACCATTAATTTGTCATTCTTTTTCAACGCTAGCACTATATTGAATATCCATCAACATATCTTACTGACTTAATAAATTCAACTTCTATAAGCCATT
Source organism: Populus nigra (assembly GCF_951802175.1). Taxonomy (NCBI): domain Eukaryota; kingdom Viridiplantae; phylum Streptophyta; class Magnoliopsida; order Malpighiales; family Salicaceae; genus Populus; species Populus nigra. Next base: position 8,239,904 of record NC_084859.1, read on the forward strand.
TGATTTCTTTATTCACATGATCAACCATGTCTAAAGCCATTCTTTATAGAGGCTATATATGTGACTTAAACCAAAGCTTAATTGGTAAAGGATGTTTGACAAAACTTACATTTAAGAAGACATTTCATAATAATCCTATGCAGATTAATAGTCTCTATAAGTGTGTCACAATGCTAACAATTTTTTTAAAGTTATTCTATTATAAAGGTTGATCTATGTTCATATTTTGTTCCCAAGTTAATTTATATTAATATGTTTAACTTTTAGCTCGTCTATCATCCATCTTTAATTGTGCTAGACGAAGGCTTATCATATTAAGCATGATCAATTCACAATCTTAATTTGATTCTATTAAACAAATTCTATTTAGGTGCCCAATATGCCTATAAGCTTCATCAAAAGTCTAAAACATGAGATTAAGTTATAGTGACTCATTTACTCCCATGTTTCAAACTCTTCACCATTTTCTTTCTATTGTAGGTTACTTGGCCTAGAAAAATATATTATGAGTTGCTCTATGCATACTATATTCTTGCTAACTAAAAAGTGAATGAAATGACCCATGTTATCCATACATACAAAATAGATTGGACTGATGTTATTATTATACAACCATACATCTCTATGAATTAACCATGAATGATTTATCATCTACTCATATTATTTCAGCTAATCTATATGGTAACCAAAACATCAAAGATTTATGTAAAGATAATGGTAAACACATGTTAATATGTATCTAATCTCGTTCAAGTAAAACATTGTAGCTTGTCCTTGCTTTTATAATAAAAAAGTTATACTACAAGTTCTGGACCTAATAGTTAGGTCTACCTGTAACACCCATAGAGTGTCTCTTATGCCTCATATAAAACTAACATAATCACTTCTAATGGGATTATAATAACCTTATTATGACCAATCTTAGCAATTAAGTACTAGGGTATAATGTTATGTGAAACACTACTATCAACCAAGATCCTCTATATTGGTACATCCCTAAAGTTAGTTGTAATGGATAAAGGCTTTAAATTATGATTCATAGCTAATGTTAATGTAGGAAATGTAAGTCGCAACCCTTGTTCAATAATTGGCTATGATTGGTTAACCATAATATATATATATATATATATATATATATATATATATATATATATATATATATATATATATTTTCTATAATGTCTTCATATTCACTATCCAAATAAGGTAGTTGGCTTAGCTTAACTTTAAAAGAATAAGGGAGAGTGAATATTATGTTAATTGATGTGATTATTTCATGGTCACTCACTTTTACATTAGAAGGTTTTTCTAGTTCCTCGTTTTTTAAAGCATTTTGTTCTTATACCTCTTGTATTAGGATGAAAACTTTTATTGTTCTTTCTTTTCCTATTATGTGTTGTCATCAGAAAGATTTTTTAAACATTTTCCCATTATATTTTCATCTAAAAAGTCATCAATATTAATATATAACTCTGTTATTTTTATCATCTAGTTGGTCTTTTATTTGGATGAGCATCAATATTGATAACCCTAGCATCTATTGAAGCCTTTTCATAACTTGTAGACTTGTTTAGTGTTTGGAAAATTTGTCTATCCTTGATCATTATTGTGTTGTGTCTTGTACAACATATTATTATTCCTCCTTTATTAACAATATTTTCATATTGCTTTTGCTTGAGAGTTAATGCCATATTTTTTTTCTTATTGTAAACAGACAATTACTTGAACCAATATTACATTGTTTGTCTCTTTTGTTCAAGTTCTTAGCGCGTTGTCCTAGCACTTTGAATAACTTTATCATGTCGTTATGGTTATTGATTGATCCATATATTTATCTTGGCAATATGCTTTACATTTTCAACATAAGATTGGTTGTTTTCACAATCTTTTTCACTATTTTAATGATAGCTTTATCTATTTTTTTTTAAGAATTCTTCAACTATTTATCTCCTTAGCTGATCAAGGTCTATTGAAACCTTTTAAGATAGGGATAAACCTCTTTATCTTTTTTTTAATCAAGGTTTATGGTTATTCAATGATTGTATCTTGAATAAATATCATCCTATGATCATTATTGTTGTTTTGTATAGAAGTATGTAAGATCCTGTCTAGTACTAATTACTTTGATATACCTATTATAAAAAACCTCATTGGTGTTTAAGGCTATTTATTTTCACCCATTTTATTGGTTTGTGTAGTATCCAAAACTTGTTTTTTAGTCAAGATGTATGGTTAGATAACCTCAAACCTTATCAAAAGTGTTTAATAATTTCATTCTCCTAAATTGGTCCTTGAATAATTATCCATATTTTTATCTTTTTTTATCTGAATCTAGTAAATATTGGTGAAGACTGATGAGATCATCATCTTCTTCATCACTAGGCTTACATGATTTATGTTATGGCTGATGTTTGTGTAAATTATTTTCTGTTGGTCTTTTAAGATTGAATGTTTTAGCATGTCAATGAGGTATTACTTGATCAATATTGCCTCCAAGTCAAATTTTTTTTGAAGAATAATATGATAGGTAGGGTACTTTAACACATTACTATGAGGTATATCTTGCACTAATCAAACCATCCTCTTGGTTTTCCTATGATCTATGTGCTTTTTTCCTAGTACTAGTAGTTATAACCAACTCTAGACTTTGTTATGCTAGATGAGCCTTTATCTTTTGAAGCTCTCTCTTCCTAAAATGTTCATCGAAACTTTAACCATTACTATAATGATTTTAAGGAATGAATCATTATCCATCTTTATCTTGTTATCCAAAAGATAAATAAATCTAAATTCTAAAGTCCTTTGAGTTTTGTTCCTGAAGACTACAAAATAGATTATTTAAAGATTTTTTCCTTCATTTCCATAACTTTTTTTTTTAAAATCAAAATATTAATATTAAATATATTAAAATAAACATAAGTTGCAAAATAAAATTTTAATTGAAATATATACCATTAAAAAATCTATATCAAGAATTTAACTCTCTTAAACGGGGTTTTACAATCAAAGATGTGTTATTTGTTGTTTTGTTTTCTTTTAAGTAATAAAAACATGAACTCAGTGTGTGTTGCCAAAATAATAGTGTTGGTCATCACTTACACCATAAAAGCAAAAAATAATTTTGATGACCTTCACGTAAGAAACAAATCTTATCATACTCATGTCCCTACAAACATGATTGTTGTTGCTTTTCAAAGTGCTTTTTTACTAAAAAATGTATCAAAATAATTTTTTTTTATTTTTAAAAAATTATTTTTGATATTAGCATATCAAAATGATTTAAAAATACTAAAAAATATTAATTTAAAAAAAAATAATTTTTTTTAAATTTTTTTAAAAACACCTTTAAAATAAAAAAACAAACAGGAAGAATTCATAACCCTCGAAACAGTCCCACCAACCAGGAAGTCCCCTCTACAATTTCCCGACATCATGACATAACTTTAAAGAGCAAACGACCAAACCCGACACGCAAAACTCACTTTCCTCGCCAAAATTCTTTTCCCTAACGCACCGCACCCCTCTCCTCCCCATCTCCACAGCAGCCCTCATGGCTCTTCCCAAAAGTACTGAACCACCACTATCACCAACTCATTGCTATGCTCAAATACCATATCAGCATGAAGAAGGGTGTGTTGTGTTACCTTTTTACCGCCACCCCACCACTCCGTTCTGCCGCCGCCGATGGCCAATGATAACTATCGCGTTCCTCCTCCTCCTCCTTTCAGCACTTGTCTATGTCTTTTGGCCGTCCGATCCCATGGTCAAGGTCGTAAGGCTGCGCATAGACAAGATACGCATACACACCTTGCCCATAATTAATATTGATCTATCTTTGTATGTTACTTTAAGAGTACGCAACGTCGATGTGTATTCCATGGATTTTAGAAGTCTCGATGTTGCTGTAAAGTACAAAGGGAAGAGACTGGGTCATGCGAGATCCGATCATGGACATGTGAGGGCACTAGGATCATCCTACGTGGATGCTGAAATAGATTTAAGGGGGATCAGTGTTCTGTCTGACGTGGTGTCCTTGCTTGAGGACTTGGGTAGGGGTATGGTCCCGTTTGATACTGTCACTGAGGTTTCTGGCAAGCTTGGTTTGCTGTTCTTCGGGTTCCCTTTGAAGGTAATACTCTGTTTTTCTATTCTCTTCTGAAGTTTTGAAGTTTTTTATTGGTTAGAGACTCAAAATTGATAAAGGTAAAGCATGGCAGTTGTGACTGTATGTTAATTTAAACCCATTCCAATTGAAGTAGGAGAAAAAATTGAATGTGTATATATTTAAGAACATATTTTAACATATGATTTATAAATTATCACATTGAATGCTTGCATTAATTTACAAGTAACCCTTGCATAACCTTTTTAGGTCATCTTGAAGCATTCTTTTAAGCAAATCTTGAGATGCTAGTTACTCCAAAGCCAAGTTTAGTACTGGGGCAGAGCACAAGTCATATATAGTAAAATGCACCACGCTTAATTTGAAGACCTGATCAAATTATTATGCTAATTTGCTGAACTGTTCTAGGCCTGAGACTGTATTATATTTGACAAATTTAGCTCATGGAAGTTGTCAAAACTGGTTCTTTCTTCCCCCTTTCCCTTCATACTTTCCAGGTCTTCTGTCTTATCATGTGTTTGTAACTTCTCTGTCTATGATCCCAGGTGATGAAGATTGCATGTGTTGTCTAGAACTTAATGTAGTAATTAACTTACATGATCTACTTCTATTGATTCCTTGTGTTTAGTGATATCAAAGGTGCTGTCTTAATTCTATCTTAATTAATACAGGCAAAATTGTCCTGTGAAGTTCTGGTAAATACACACAATCAGACAATTGTTCGTCAAACTTGTTACCCTGAGGTGAGTTGGCATTACTCTCTTTAGTACTCTCACGGATTGTTTGGTAACTTACTAATAATTGTTTTTTGAAAATATTTTTTTATTTAAAAATGTATTAAAATAATATTTTTTATTTTTTAAAATTTATTTTTAATATATATATATATATATATATATATATATATATAATTCAAAAACACTAAATAAATAAATAAAAAGCTACAGATAAAATTCTATCTCATATGGACATTTATTATCAACAATGCTGGTAGGGGGGTTAATATATTCTTCAATTTAAAATATTAACGAAAATCATGTGATATTTTATAAGAAATTTAAAAATATGATAGCGATTATTTTTTAAAATATTTTTTACATGAAAATATATTAAAATAATTTTTTATTTTTTAAAAAATATTTTTAATATCTGCACATACAAAATCTAAAAATATATAAAAAATTATTTTGAATAAAAAATTTTAAAATTAAAAAAAATATCCATCAATGTAAACCTAAACTGCTCCTTAATTGCACAATTTAAGATCTTGGGATTGCTGCAATCCCATGATTTCTGTCATTTTTTAAAATAGCACGGTAAAATACTTTTGGAAATTACCACAAAGAAAATCCCAGATTGTGATATTCCGAATAAGAAATTAAAATCTTTAACTGTTTTATCAATAAAAGGTAAGTTGCATTTAATTTAAATTTCAATAGGGTTTTCTAATTTAATTGGTTAATTAATATTTGAATTATTTTTGAAAAAATGAAAGATTCCTTTCCTCAAGCTACAGCTCCATCTGCTGAAAAGGTAGTCTTCCTTGACAATGCAGTATTCTGGATTTCAAGTAATAATTACAAAAGTAGATTGTTGCTTAACTGAAATACTTAAACTTGTCTGCTACTTACATAAAGTTTATTCCGTAATTAATTATTTTTCACAGCTGAAAATGACATTCGTTATGTCATGTCAGTTAAGCTAAAAGATTCGTTGGGTGCACTTTTAAGACTTTAGCTAAAATATGGATCTGTGTGTACTGATCAGAGATGAATTTGAAGGGCTTGCGGGCGCCGCTGCTGCAGCATAAGCTAAAAGATTCGTTGGGTGCACTTTTAAGACTCTCCATGCACAGGAAAGCGAGAGCAAGTGGAATTTTATGCACACATCAGATGTGATAACTATGAGCATGCACTGTTTCTCTCTTGCCAGGATGTATTTTTACCTGGAGAATCATTATTCATAGGGCCACATAATATATGTATATACTAGATAGGGTCCCCGCGCGGGCTTCTTCTTCTTCTTCTTGTTTTTTTTTTTATGAAATGGGAAAAAAATGTTTTTTTAACACGAAAGTAAAGGAGTGCATGAATCGATCATAGGTAAACTGCTATTGAAGGTAAAAGTCAGTAAATTTTGCTTTCAAGTTTTGATAGGCTGTCTACATGGCTTATATACAAACATCAAAAACAGGATGGAAGAGCAAAAAAGCTATGCCTGGGTTTTGTGCAACAAAGGGCCTTGTCGTTGATATCAGCAAGTCCAAAGCCATGAAGAAAGCAAAATGTAGTTGTATGGCAAGTAGTAGTGGAAATTGGAGCATAGTAACTATGCATGGTTTAGCAGCCAATACAAAATAAATTTAAGACTTGTGCATGAAGGTCTCGAATGCAAGAGATGCTGGAAAGCAAGTAAACCTGCAATCACAGAACAATGAAAAGAGACATTAGAACAGCATATATAGGCACTGACAGTAGAAGAAGTTTTCTGGGAAGGTTGCTTGATCATTGCAAAGAAAGAAGTATGTAAATTGAGTTAGAGGTTCAGCAATAAGGTCCTTACGCTCAGCACAGCAAGTTTTCTGGGAGGCTCGCTGCCTTTTTGTGTGAGGAGAAGCATCTTGAGTATCTGGAGCCGAATCTTGGATCTCAAGCTCATCATCAACACCTGGATTATTGGCGTGGGATGAACCAACATGGCTGTGCGAAAGTAAACTGGAACATTGAAGAGAAAAAAACATACAGTGATGAACAAAAAACAGAGAACTTGTATGCTCGTCATGCATGTAATAAAACAAAAGCAGATAACATTAAAGAAATGAAAACAAAATGTGTCAATAAAGCTTGGATCTAGTGTGTAAACCTACGATGTGCTCCAAAGTCAGCGAAGTCGAGCTTTCTTTAAGCTCCAGTAGAAGAGAGATCAACAATATTTGGTTGTTTCAGATGGAGTTTCTGAAGAACCAACAGGTGCAAGTGTATCTGCTTGCGTGATGCTTCCTGGTGTAAGAGGATTGGTTTGATGTTCTGTTAAGGAGCTGGAAGAGCTAGGTTGCAGGGTAGTTTCATTGGGGCTAACGTTTGGTTTACTAAATATTATAAGCGAAACAGAAATTATGAAATAAAATTATTTTGGAGTATCTAATATCCTGTTAGATAGATATAAAGTTCCTTAGAAATTTATTATCTAAAGATATAATTTTTTCCGGTTTTGAATAATTTTTTAAAGGCAGAATTGTCGCAAACCACAAGCCGTCCCATTTTCCAGCTTCCAAAGGTAATCCATACGAATCACCCGTGAAATTTTTTCTAAATTTCTATTTAGAAGAGAGGGATTGCTATGCCTAGAGTGCTAGCTTTAATTTTGTGTTTACATAGTTTTTCTGTCCAACAAACAACCACTCCTCTTTTTCACATACAAAATAATAGGCTTAGCTTTATATTTATAGGAAATCCAAAAAAACCCTATAAATAACAAAATATATATTTGCCTCTTAAATAATATCCATATATTATTTAAAAATAATTTTAGAAATTTAATCAATCAAGTCCTTACTTAATTTTTCTAGGTCTAGAAATATAATCTCTGTATTAATTATATTCTAGTCCTTAATTTCTAAAATATATTTTATTCAAGTCATACTTAATTAAATAATCCTAGTTTAATTTTTGATTAATAGTTCTTAATGTGTATGACCGATTAGATTCCTAATATGTTAGCCCAAATATAAATTATAATTATAATTAAATAGAATTAAATAAATTAAACAGTTTAATTTATTATCAATTCAACAATTGATTAATTTATATTTAAAGATCATGTGCGTCGTCTAGCAACGTGTCATGATCCCTAAAATATTAAAAAAGTCATTAGTGGTTTGACTTAATTACCTTTCAGTGACTAATTTCTTAGTGTATGCAATATTCTTTCATCAATAATATTTCGATTGAACATTAAAGTATGAAATATATCTGTCATGTTAAATCATGTTTGTTCTCTATATAATAATTATTGATTGCTTGGATAAGATTTAAAACTCTTTTTAAATCTCATTACACCTTAACCAAGGATTTCTCAGTTAATACTATTTGAGAATAGATGAAATATTTTTTTTAATTCACCTAGGTGATGAGTCATCTTTTGATCACTCAAGTACTTTCATATAGTTCATACTACACCTAATGTTTGCCCTTTCATTACCTCAAATAAGATAACATGTAACATCATCAAAGAATGACGTTCTTTATATAAGATGACTTAGTTATCTCAAGTCTAAGAATCACTTACATAACCATTACATGAGCGTTTCCATAGACATGGATGATCTCTCTATATAGAATTCTCATGCGAGTCAGTTCAGTGCATATGTCTTGTGATAAGCACCTACATATTAGTTCTAGGTGTCCTTTATACCTCAACTTATGAGAACAATTGTTTCCTTTTATAAAGAAAAAAACAAACAAAATATGTATAAGTCTCTATAGTTCTAATGAATGTCCAGTAATTAAAAGAGCATCGATCAAGAACATTTTAGTAACAATGTTTTATAATTATAACAATTTTATAATTTTCTTTGCAAAGTATTTTTGTCCCATGAACTTTATCTTTGCTCTAGATTTATTATCTAATATTATATAAATATTAAAAATAAATTAAACTTTTATTAATAATAAATATATATTTACTTGAATATTAATATCATGTACATATTAAACTAACATTAGTGCCCTTAAAGATGTTTGTAATAATAATTTCACAACGGTTTGTTCTAGACCTAACAGCACCGAAGCGCAGCTGAAGATCCAGTAGTGTTAGGTCATTGAATTTCTTGTCATAAACATAGCTATGTCCATGTGTAGATGACCCAAAGAAATTCACGGTTGTTTTACCAACCACCATGAAATCAATGACATCTTCTTCGTCAGTAACAATGCAAGGTACTCTGAACTTACACACATATATAATCAAAGCAAGGAAGTAACCCAATAAAAACCGAATAATCATAAAGTTAACATGCATGTTTTTTTGGGTTTGAATGCTTTATAGAAGGACATCAAAATGTTATCACCATGGTAGAGGTGGTTGGATAAAGCTGTGGTCATCTGGGCATATGTTGGTATTTTTTTCGTAATCAGTGACTTAGATCTTAGTACATTCTGGGCAGGCTTTATACCACCATCCTTTGTATAAATCATAATCGATAATCAAGGCCCAGAAAGCGAATCTGTCATGCTGTATGAATTATAAGAGCACAATGCAATAGGAAAAGGATGTTGTTATTGTAACTTGAAGATAAAAAATGTTTTTTAATGGGAAAGCAAATGTCTAAAAGGAAACAGAGAGGAAAACTTCAAAAAAAAACCTTGTGTTCATAAGGACTCATGCAGAGAATCTTTCTAATTATTTTTTGATTCTCATTTCTTTATTCTTCATTTATCATGAAGGCTCGAGAGGAAGATGAGTTGGAGCTGGACCTCTACAGGTACCTGGCCAAAGCTGAAGTAATGTCAAAGAAATGTTTGTTGCAAATTTGTATTCGTTGTTAGAATGTATCTATTGTTTGTATATATAGAGAGGTTGAGTGAGAGACGAGAGAAAATGAAAAACTTCTTAATCTACTTCTTTTATGTTATTCAATTCATATTGTTTTTGTAGTTAGTTAGTCATATATATATATATATACATGCAGCTGTAACAACTTAACTGCATGTAACTAACCTTTCTAACTAACTAACTAACAGTTAACTAACTAACAGATTTATTAATCAAGATTACACTTATCATCATCCTGTGCATTGTAATCTAACATCCCCCCTCAAGGTCAGACTCGTGAAGAACTAAGTATGAGATTGCAGTAATGAGTACGAAATAGAGGGGCACTTAACTCCTTCATGAGGATATCAGCAAACTGTTCCTGTGAGGAGACAAATTAAACTGACAATTGCTTCTGTGAAACGCGTTCACGAACAAAATACACATCAACCTCAATGTGTTTAGTTCGTTGATGCTGAACAAGATTAAATGATAGAGCAATGGCAGAGAGATTATCACAGAAAAGAACAGGAACATGAGGTAATGAAATATGCAGAAAAGCTAATAACTGCTTGAGCTAATCCACTTCAGCTGTAGTAAAGGAAAAGGCATGATATTTAGCCTCTATTGATGATCTAGACATGGTTTATTGCTTCTTGGAGGATCATGATATAGGATTGTTTCCTAAAAAGATCACCATGCCAGTAGTAGAACGTCTATCATTAGGGTCCCTACCCAATCAGCATCACTGAACGCCTTTAACTGCAAATCTCCTTTAGTGTAAGAAATACCAACATGTAATGTGCCTTTAAGATATCGTAAAATTCGTTTCACAGCAGTGAAATGAGACACCATCGGATTCTGCATAAATTGGCAAACTTGATGCACAGAAAATGCAATGTTAGGTTGTGTAAAGGTTAAGTACTGTAGAGCCCCTACAATGTTGCGATATATTATAGGATTAGAATACAGTGCCCCATCTTTTTTAAGTAGGCGATGATAAGGAAGACATGGAGTATCACATGGCTTAGCATAAATCTGTGATATCAAATTCAGTGGTGAGAGCTTGGATAACTTGTAGAATTGCAGTAGACACACTTCCTGTAAGGATAATATCATCCACATAGAGGAGCAATACCACAATATGAGAACCAACATGCTTGACAAACAAGGATGAATCAGAATAGGTGGTGGCAAACCCCAAGGAAGGTAGAAACTGGGTAAACCGATCATTTCAGGCCCTAGGTACCTGTTTTAAGCCATAGAGGGATTTATGCAGTTTGCATACAAGATGAGGATGCAATGAATCTTCAAAGCCAGGGGGCTGAGACATGTAAACCTCTTCTTGAAAAATGCCATGCAAGAATGCATTTTTGACATCTAATTATCGAAGAGGCCAATTAAAATGAGCAGCAAGGGCCAGAACTAGGCGAATAGTGGCAGGTTTCACCATAGGAACTAAAGGTGTCACCATAATCCAAGCCAGGTTCCTGACTAAACCCTTTAGCAACCAACCGTGCTTTGTGTCTAGCAATAGACCTATCCAAATGACGTTTAATCTTGAAAATCCACTTGCATGCCACCAAGTTTCTCTTTGCTGGTAAGGGAACAAGACTCCAGGTGCCTTGAGTATGTAAGGCATGAATTTCATCTTGCATGACCTGTAACCACACAGGAGCTTTGATGGTAGTTTTGTAAGTAGCTGGTTCTATCAAAGACATATTAACCATGCTAGAATCCTGAATACTGGCTAAGAAAGCCTTTCGTTTATTAATGCCACTTTTGCTTCTGGTTTGCATAGGATGCAAATTTAGAGAAGGAATAGACAGTGCCACTTGCAAGTTGTCAGGATTAAAAGCAGTAGAACTGATACTAATATCAAGCGCCACAAAAGGAGGAGAAGAGGCTTGAATGGAAGCAGTAATGGACCGAGAACTAGGAGAAATAGTAGAGCAAGCAGGTGTATGGTGAGAAGGGGAAACAGGGCTAGAAGGGATAACTGTGTTCTCTGTATTAATAAGAAGCACATGATATATGGAGGAGGAATATGATGGTGATGACTAAACTGTGGGCGAGGAGAGATGTGAGAATTCAGGATATAGAAATTGTGTTTCATCAAATATAACATATCTTGAAACAAACAATCATAGAGTAGGCACATGATAGAATAAATAACCTTGTACTTGATGCCATATCCAAGAAACACACACTTAGAAGTTTTAGGCTGTAGTTTGTTATGATTATAAGGATGAAAAAGAGGAAAACATGCACAACCAAATATCCTAAGGTGATTAAGATCCGGAGAAGACCCAAATAACATTTCAAAAGGAGACTTATGAAGAAGAATAGGAGTTGGCATACGGTTGATGAGGTATGTAGCTATTAAACATGCATAAGACCAAAATTGAGATGGTAGTTTGGCTGTGTGCAATAGAGTGATTGTGGTTTCCTCTTAGCTACCCTATTTTATTCAGGGGTGTGTGGACAAGAGAGGTGATGGACAATGCCTATGTCAATGAGAAATTGTTTCAAGTGATTGCAGGTATATTCCCCCCTCCATCAGTCTGCAGAGTTTTAACAGTAACAGAATATTGTATAACAAGAAAGGAACAGAAGGCAACAAATGTAGAGAACAAATCAAACTTATTGACTAGGGGAAACAGCTAGCAATAACGTGCACATTCATCAACAAATATAGTATAATATCTATAACCATCCACTGAGATACATGGTGCAGGTCCCCACAAATCAATATGGATAGTGGCAAATGGAGAAGTGAATTTATGATGATGCTGAGAAAAAGACAGTTTGCTAACTTTCCCTGCAAGACAGGGATGACACATCATAAGGGAAGAAGTTTTGGGAACATAAATATGAGCTTTATTTAGTATGAGGGAGACGGTAGAATTTGTGGGATGTCCTAACCTGTGGTGCCATAGATTGGACTAAACAAGTTGACCAAGAAATGCCTGAGCTGGTGATGGTTAAGTGGAGGATGAAGATGAAAAAGTATGGATAGGATACAGGCCGTTACTACACAAGCCTTTGTAAAGAATCCTCCTTGTGACTTTGTTTTAAATCCAAAAGCAAAATGCATCAAAAATAAGCCAATAATTATTATCAAGGCAGAGCCGATGAACTGATAATAGATTCTGAGTTAATTGAGGAACAAGTAGTACAAAATCCAATTTGAGTGAAGACACAGAAGAATTAATGACAGACTGACCAATATGAGATACTATCAAACCTTCACCGTTGGCAGTATGAATTGTGTCAGCTGTTGGATATGGTGAGGCCAATGTCAGATTATTCAAATCAGCTGTCATATGATTGGTTGTACCATAATCAGTGAGCTATACTTGAGATGATCCTGAAGAATTGGATGCTGGAGGTGCAGAGTTGAGCATGGTGTGCATGGCTTGCATAGTATTCTGTGAGTCTGGAAACTAAGCAGATGTGAATGAGAGATGAGGTGAAGGGGCTCAATATGAGGAATGTTGCATAGGTGGTGATTGTGTGGGATAAGACTGCTGAAAAGGATAAGCAACAGTAGGATGCATGCCAATATAGTTTAGTCCTTTGTCATTATAAAAGCAAAACCAGGTAGTGTGATTAATTCGGCCACATATATGACATTTGGGTTTTTTATAAGGAGAAGAATCACAAAATGGGGTAGTATATCCCTTAGAATTGCATAATTAGCAGATTGGCATCATGGATGCAGAATAACTGCGAAATTGTTGATCAAGGGAAGGGCCAAGAACTCCAGGATTAGAGTGTGGGCATTTATGTGCCATAGAAGAAAACATCGGTCTAGAGTGAAAGTGTTTAGCTCCTTGAATAAAGCGACCTCTACCAGTGTTTCTGTTTCCACTATAAGGCTTAAATCCTCTATTAACAGCTTGAGATGAACTATGAGAAAACCTGTAGTTGTAGCCATTGCTGTCATTAGAGGAGCATGAGCTGATGCTTCTACAATCACTTCCTCTGTAAGCAATTGAGAATGAAAAGCATGCAGTGAGATCACACTCTCACGTCCCCTTATAACACATATGAATGTGTTATACTCAGTAGGCAAGCCATTTAGAGCCATAATAACTATATATTCATCAGCAAAGTACACACCAGCAGCCGAAAGATAGTCCCTAGCTTCTTTAATACGGTGAAGATATTGTGAAACCGAATCTGCTCCTTTCTTGATTGTTTGTAGATTAATTGTCATATAAAAAATGCTAGTTCTGGATACAGTTGAAAACTGTTCCTTCAGCCAATTCCACAGATCCTTGGAGCTAGTGCTACCAATTGCGCAAGACATAGCAATAGGTGATAATGTAGCAGTGATCAATTGCATGATGGTTAGGTCATGCATTTTCCAGACTATGAATTCATCATTTTGAGAAGAAGTGATGCCAGATTCGTATGAAGCTGAGCTTAGTTGAAGTGGACAGTGAGTTGATCCATCAACATATTCAAGTAGAAGTTGTATTTGAAAATTCCAATTGAGGTAATTTGAATCATCCAGCTTGACATTAACTGATGTAGGAATAGAATAGATGAGAGCTGTGATTGGAGATTGCAGAAGTTGAAGTTGTGAGGCAATCACCATTGAAAAGTTATCAGATTATCAATCAGAGAGCAGAATGTAAAGAAGAAACAGAGAGAATGTGGAAGCAATCAGAGAGGATCTTCAAGCGTGAGCTAAGTGCTCTGATACCATGTTAGAATGTATCTATTATTTGTATATACATAGAGGTTGAGTGAGAGACGAGAGAAAATGAAAAACTTCTTAATCTCCTTTTCTGTTATTCAATTCATACTGTTTCTGTAGTTAGTTAGTTATATATATACATGCAGTTGTAACAACGTAATTGCATATAACTAACTTAATTAACTAACTAACTAACAGATTTATTAATCAAGATTACACTTATTATCATCCTGTGCATTGTACTCTAACGTTCGAGATGGAAAGAAAAAGTAAGAAAAACCAATGATCAAATCATGGAGAAATGCGAGTGTTAACATACTATTTCTTGTAAACTAGGAGCTCAGGTATATCAGGATTGAAAAACCAAAGTGAAAAAGTTGTACCGATAAGATTTGACTTTCTCGAACAAAAGTAAGGAGAACCATTTTTAAAAAAATAACAATAAGTGATGAAATGGTACGGCTTCACCAACTAAAAATAAAGGAAATTGAAATTTGAAATCATAACGAAGGAAGCAATATAAGAAAAATAAAAACAACTAACCTATAAACTTAGCTGTACAGAAACCTGCAAAAAACAATAACTGGTATGGCAAGTCCGTTGAGTGCAGACTTATCAAACCTCCGCGCAACATCGCTCCAAAGAGTGATGCGCAGCTCATCCCCCGATCCAAAGTAATTAAAAATGCAATTATAAGTGAATTACATTGATTCTAAGTTATTTATGAAGATTTTACAAACCGAATGTTTTCTAGAATGAATTCATTTTTTGTCTTCAACTGTTTGGCCACGAACCAAAACTTGCTCTATGGGTTGGAGGGCTTTAAGCCTACCCAAAACATTTTTTTAATAAAAAAAGAAATGTTAGATGCTAGGCAAATTCTAAAAGTAATCTATAAATGGGTATTAGCTAAAGAAATAAAAAGTTCAAGAGATTTTTCTTACCAGTGAGCATTCTAGAACCCTTTCTTATCGTTAAGATATATGCGAAGTCCACAAAACTGAAAAAATACCTTGTGATAGATGGTGTAAGAGGATTTAAATGAGTGATTTGAACATTAGATTTGATGTCAATAACAACATCATGGTCATTAACCATGTGTGAGAACCTGTGCTCAGAGATATAAAAGCCTTTGATCTCCAAGTGATCGCCATCAATAATGGCTGATATAAGATGCCAGATATCTCTAGCACGTTCAGATCCTTGGATAGCTCCGTCCTACAACGTTAGAAAAAAATTTAGAATGTTGTGCAATCCACAAAGATTATCAGATTATTTAATTACATCATGACATCCTCAAACATAAAGGTTGCAAGGCAGTCAAATATATATAATTTTGTAATAAATGGGATAAAATGAATTAAAAGAAGCAGCTACTCATAATTGTGCAATGAGAAAAGCAAAAGTAAGAAAATGAATTCATTGCAAACATAAAGGTTGCAAGACAGTAAAAAATTAATTCTTGTATAAGTTAATGTTATGATGTGAAACCATTAAGCAAAGGTATGAATGTGAAAACCATTGGTATATATGAATATGAACCATATACGTTGTATGACATACCTTTTAAGAAATTAAATTTAATACTATGAATAAAGGTATGGTTGAATGTTAGTACGTTGGTACACTAACCTTAAAAATACATTGTTATGCACTGTGATGAAACAAATTCACATGCATGGGATGTAGCATGTGTATAAACATGAATACAAATTTATTATGATAGAAAAATCGAATAAAACATTACTCAAAGGTTTTTTTATGAACTAGAAGGAGCGACGAGGATTGAATCTTTTATTAGAAGAGAGCACATCACATGAAAGAGCATGTAAGTTACTTCTCTCTTATTTAAATTGATGAAATATGATTCTATTTTTGAAATGTGATGCAACTTTAAAATAGCTAGCAATAAATGAACTATTATGAATACATTGGAGTGTCAAGATTAGTTTCGGCTAATAACATCCTAATTAATTAGTATGATCAAGAATACATATTGATCAGGGATGTGTATTAGATTAGCAAAAACTAATAACTTTCAAATTAGGATAGTCGGGAAAGCATACAGAGTTTAGCAAAGGCTAATGACACTTGAATATTGGATGGCCAGAGTAGAAATGTACCATGTCTATAAACATGAATACAAATTTATTATGATAGAAGAATCGAATGAAACATAACTCGAAGGTTTTTTTATGAACTAGGAGGAGCGATGAGGATTGGATCTTTCATTAAAGGAGACCGCATCACATGAAGAGCAAGTAGGTGACCTCCCTTTTATTTAAATTGATGAAATCATGATTCTATTTCTTAAATGTGATTCAACTTTAAAATAGCTAGCAATAAGTGAACTATTATGAATACATTGGAGTGTTAAGATTAATTTGGGTTAATGACATCCAAATTAGGATGGCCGAGAATATATTGTAAGATTAGTTTCGGCTAATTAATGACATCCGAATTAGTATGACTGGGAATGCATATTGAAATTAGTAGAGGCTAATGGCATCCGAACTAGGATGACCAAGAATGTAATGATTGTGGATGTGTATTAAAATTAGTAAAGGCTAATGACGTCTAAACTAGGATAACCGGGAATGTGTATTTAGATTAACAAAGACTAATGACATCCAAATTAAAATAACTAGGAATGCATACCGAGATTAGCAACACCTGAATTTCATATATCCAGGATGGAATTAAAAAAAACAAAACCCTAAAGTCGAGGTAAAGAAATTTTGCTTTTAAAACCAATTAAATTATTTTAGTGTGTTTTTTTAAATAAAAATCCAAAAATCCTCGTAAAGCTAATAGATTGAGTTTTGCTTTTAACGGTAATAATATTAATTTACTATAAAAAAAAGACTTGAGTTCTGAATTATTTTTATAATGATTAATAGATTACCTGAAAATTTATATTACCTCTGGGACCAAAATTAATGTTTTTTTTTATAAAAAAAAAATTGTCAGTTATAATCTTTTTGGGTCTTGGGCTACATTACTTTTCCCGCACCCTGTATGTTTTGTGTGTGTATATATATAGCTTGCATAATTTGACTCTGGGACAGCATATTGAGTACCTTTGGACTTCAATATGAACAGTTGATCTTGCACTTCAAAAGCAAGACTCTCTGCTATACAGAAGCAAATACTAGTTTGCAGCTTCTCTGGAGATCTGGCAACACGAATATTTCTTGGTTTTATGTGACCATGGCATGGTGCAACTCAGGCAGTCGAAACATGAATAGCTACGCAAAAAGGGGGTATGATCGGATTGGGTCATTTAAAGCACTGGTCAGTTATGAATCAAAGTCACCAAGGTGGAGATTATTGTGGAGGAAGATAGTGAAGGAAAAAAGAAAGATTTTTGACTGTTCATCGTCGGCTCAGGCTAATAATATTACTTATGATCCCTACACTTACTCTCAGAATTTTGATCATGGCTTGATCATGTCCAACCCTGATGACAGCTCCCGGTCTTTCTCGGCTAGGTTTGCCGTCCCTTCAAGGATCTTTGAGAAAGGTGGATTGGTATAGCTTGATGAATTCAGGAATTTTAGTAAGAACATTGTCTGCTGGTTACTTACTTACGCAGTTGAGGTTCTTAGTTATTCTTCATGAAAATCAAATTTGTTATGTTGATCATAGAGCACATATATCTTTACTTCCAGCAGTTCAGCTAAGAAACTAAGAATTATCTCTCTTCTTATGTTATTAATCGAGTTCTTTATTAGCTTCCTTAATTTCTTGTAATTTAAATCTAAGAAGAGTTAAGGAAATGCATGTTCTGATCATCTTTTTGCTCCTTCAAGAAATGCAAGCTTTATAAGTATTACTAAGTCTAGGGCTTTGACAATGGGATGCACTTTATAACATTCAATAGCTTTCTCTTCATATCACAACTCCAATTATTAAAGAAGGAATCATGTTGATCTAGTGGTCCACACTGCATATAGACGAGTGGGCTCACTACCAGCTGATCACTTATCTAGATAAGCTCATGTGCTACAGGAAAGTTCACTGCGTACCTACCATTTTCATTCGATTTCAACTGTTAAAATCCTTCTTCTTTTTTAAAAATCTTAATTTAAAAATGAATTTGAGGTTCATTTTATGCTCAAAAAGAGGCTTGACATTTCGAATTCACTTCTTTCCGCTAGCAGTGTGTTCTACTACTTATTCGGTCAAAACTGGGTTCTTTGCTACACCATATATTTTTCTAGCAAAGATGGTGCCAAAAACCACCTCATGGTTTGTTTCTTTCCGGAGTCCTTTTCTTTTATGGGGTCAAATATATTACACTCATCTCCATAAGGTTCTTTTGACTGTGGGGCTCTTGTTAGATGAGACACTGTGCATCGTTTCTCCTGTTGAACAAGGTCCCAGCTGTCTCATTTAAAACTTTATGAAGATTTCAACTGTTCAAACTTCAAATTATTAGGCCATTTCTCATGGGGCTCGCATTCCACATATCAACCCATTAAGAGGAGGTGCCAGGGGCGCCATGCCATTTTTTAAAATTTCTCACCTTTTTGAGCTACTTGCATGGGATTCCTTGCAGGGGCAAGTGTAGCTAGACTGAAAAGAGTAGATCATGATAGAAGTTGTAATAAAAAAAGAAAAACCCAAAACTAGAGATCTCTTTCCTGCACAAAAGGGTGGTGGTACTATTGCCCAGAGCCCACCAATCCCTCTAATTCATACTTTTTCCAAATCAATATGAACCCAAGACTAAAAAAAGGAGGGATATTAAAGCAATAAAGTCAGTCACAGTAAAGCTGATGCATCTTTCGAGCCTCCCCAGGCAACCCTTTAGCATGGCCCAGAAAGAAAGATGCTAGCCCCTTTATTTTCTGCATTGGATTAGGATAGAATGAAAAACAAAGGGCATGCAATTTTCATGCCACGATTCAGCATAATTAAATTATGACAATATCAGCTCCTTGGCGTTTACTTAAAAAGCAAAATAAAACATGAGAACCTGCGGTTGTCATTGGAAGCACAGACAGCCATGATCAAGCATAGGCAACCTCAATCTTTTATTTAATTGTTTGCATCGGCCCGTAAATTCATTGAATGAATGATTTGAACTTGAAGTGCCCTGGGCCAACAAGCTGATCTTCACCAACCAATATGGAAGGCATACTCCTTCCCTCTAAACTAACCAATAAAAGCTCGCCTACCACTGCTTTGCATTACTCTTCATGAAGAGATAAAGCGTCTTGGCAGCCCTCTATGCCAATGATGCTGCTAGTGCCAATTAATCGGATTCATCAATGTCACTCAGTTCGCATTGCTCATAGTTGTTGCTTGATCTGACCATGGCCCAAATATACCTGCTAAGCCAGCTCGCCAGCCAGCTTTCCCCTTATCTGCAACTGTACTGTAGAACTTTATCAGTTAGGGTTATATACACAGATTAATGCCATCAACTTGTACACATAATATATTGAAATG
This sequence comes from Populus nigra, assembly GCF_951802175.1. Taxonomy (NCBI): domain Eukaryota; kingdom Viridiplantae; phylum Streptophyta; class Magnoliopsida; order Malpighiales; family Salicaceae; genus Populus; species Populus nigra. The sequence goes on from NC_084859.1 coordinate 8,259,724, forward strand.
TTATTTGTAACTTTGAGTACCATAATGTTCCAATGATCTCTGCTTCTCTTGAGCAGCAAAATATAGAAGCATTTCCTATTGTCACGTTACCGAGGGAAAAAAGTAGTGTTTTACCTTCAGTTTCTGAGTCAATCCACCCTCGAGTACTTCCTATTGAAGCATATACTTGAGGTGATTGAAAGGTGGATTATTTCAAAGCGCGATCTTCATTTATTAGATAGAGAAGATCATGGAGATTTCGTTATCTGATTAATCACCAGATTTCCCATTACCAAGGTTGATGTATATACATATTCGGCGAGGATTGGGGGAGTTGACAATTAATGAAGCATGACAATTTTATTTTGGTAACTTATCTCTAATATTGCAAAAGGGACGCTTTGATTCAAAATGATTTACTACATATAGGGAGGAAGGGAAGGAAATAATTACAGTATAAGTAATGGTGTTTATGGAATTTGACATGAACAAATGAGTTCAGGGATTTTACAACAAGCATTATTGCTCTGCTGAATTGGATCCATACTCCATGCAGCCAAGAGCTTACAAATATTCATCTTGCTATCAAAACTACAATAGAGAGAGGGTGCAGATAACAACGACTAAATAAACACTGCAGTCAATGAAGATGCCGCGGACGGCCTGATACACAGTCAAACCTCTCTCCAAGAGCTTAACTGCTCCCACCCAGTTATCTCCATCTTCCTTAGATACCATTCGTTCTCTCTCAGATTCCTCACTGCCATGATTTCCCCTTTCACGAAACAGTCGGACAAGCACAATTGTTACATCAGTTAGCAGGACTATGTAAAGAGGCCTAGAGGCTATAATGCTCTCTGAACTAACTATGTTAATTCCAAGCAGTGGATAATCAATGTAAGATATAAGCACGAGAGAAGCTATTATGAGAGAACAAATAACACGAGATCTCTGGGAGGCTATAATGCAGGAGTTTATTCTCTTCGAAGAGAAAAAATTGGGCTTATCTGATGCCTTTCGAATTGATGGTGTCACTATAGACGTTTGTATTTCAGTCATATTGCTGTAAGCTTCTGTAGGTGTCACTCGCTCCTGTAAATGTTGTTCTACTTGGTCTCTAATGTCAAAGTCGATCCCTTCGGAAGCTTCATTGCTGGCCTTTCGTTTCGGAAATTTAGAACCAGACTCATAATCTGCTCCTCCAGAACCAGCTGTAACAGCCATAAGAGCAAAGGGAAACATGAAACAAGTAGTTGTGACCTTCACAACAAATTATGCATGACACCAGCAAACTGGATAAGAAATTGATAGAATAGTAAAACAATGTTTTGTGATGCAAACCAAACCACTCTGAGCTACCAAATTATGAAGTTGACAGAAGCAGGTCCTTGTTTAGCATACAGGGACTTGTCTTAATTTCACAAGTTCAATTCTTTTAATAGAAACAATCCAGGCATAATTCTGAAGTAATAATATGGGCAGAGGAAGGGTGAAACTGCGACGGTAAACCTATTGCAGCAGCTGAGAAAAGAAATTCAGCATACTCATACAAAAAAACAAAGAAAACTATTATTGATTATCAATTTAAGGTCTGGAATCAGGGATAAGCATCCATGTTATTTGGCCGCATATTTCCTCTATAGCCTACAGGCATAGCTGCTAATTCAATTAACTTGCAACAAATTATGAATTGGAATAAAGGGCATCTTCCTTCACCGGATTTCATCAATTCAAAAAACGAAATTCATAAACTATGTAATTAATATGCCTATGGAGAATCTGATATTGCTACAAGAACAGCTGGTTTCCAGAATGATCAATGGAGTATTGAAATTTGGCTTCTCTATTTTCTAAAGCATCGCAACATGGAAAAATCAGAAGGAGGGGTTGGGGTTCATGATCCAGATTAAAAAAAGAAAAAAGAAAAAACGTGTGCCCATTTTCAATGAAAAATTTTGAGAACCAAATTCTCATTTATCTCAATACAGCACAGCAGATGATAATTTATGTTGCCTAATTTTTGAAATACTGTCATTCCTGTCCCAAATCAACACAAAAAACGGCTTACAAAATTTCTGGTGACATATATATTTGGAAACAGGAGGAAAAGGTACCATCAATTTGAGCATGTTGAGAGAACGTGGTTGATGGGGATGATGGATTATCATGTGCAAGGTGACTGTAATTTGATGTTGTTGAAGATGCTTGTGATGAAGACGAATCGAGACTTTGAATTTGGCCGGTGATTAGAGCCATCCGGTCCGACCCTCTTTCCACGATTCTTCTTCTTCTCTCTTCTTTGCCATCGCTGGCCATCGCTCCCTCCCCCTCCAAGTTCCGTATCCTGCCAAAACAGATTTGGATTACCACAAAACTGTATATTTTAGCCCTTCAAAATACGAGTGAACTATACTTTAGTCCCTATAGTTTATCAAAACTAATTGATTAGTCAGTATATAATAAAAAATAATTAATTGATCTTTTGACCAACGTTGACTATCCTCAATTTATTTTTTCCCTAAAAAATGCTTTCTTTCGTAATCAAAATAACCCTACTCAAGCACTTGAGGTTGTAGCCAGCGGTAGAATGGACTTGTTCCCTTTCTCTGCACCAGGGTTCAAGCCTTACTATGCACGTCTATCACCCCTACAGTGTCTTACATGCTCACTGAGCTTGCAGGATATTCAGTGGACCCGGAGATTAGTTGTGGTGCGCGTAAACTGACCCAGACACCCTGGGTTACCAAAAAAAAAACCTACTCCGATTTTTGTATTTTAAATGATTTGTGTATCAACTCCAACAATATTATTATTTCGTACCATTTAGGGAAAAAGATTAGGGTAAAATATACATTTTCTTGGAAAAAAAATGATCTACTTTTATTTGATATTATTTATTTTACTAATTAAAATCAGAAAAAAATGGAAAATAATGGAAAGTTAAGGAAGGATTGAGGTATTACCAAAAGGAAAAAGAAAAAAGAAAACGAAAGGATTGGGATTATAGGAGAATTTTAAAATATAGGGATTAAATGTATAGTTTTTAAAAACCAAATTAATTAATGTTATCAAATTAAAAGTACTAATTAATAATTAACTATTCAAAATAATTAAGAGGGGGTTCTTGTACGAACGGGCTCTATTAACTATTTAACTCGAATCTATAATTAAAAGGCCTTAGAGTCCTTGACTTAGGGCAGGTAGCCCTAGCCCTAGCCCTGCCCATCACTAAAAGAAAATACTCCCATTTGATCCCCTTTTCCATTCTTAAAATGTTCAAATTAAAAAAAAAAATGACCACCCCCCCCCCCCCCCCCAAAAAAAAAAAATCAAAGAAAACTAAAAAAAAATGTCAAAGAAACTCCAAAAGTCGCTCCAAGAGTGCCTCTATAAGATTAAAAACCCTATCCAAAATGTCCAATTTTATCCTGATTCAAAGAAATGGGTTTTAAGAGGCTGCAACCGACCTAGAACGTTGTCCTTTGCCATTGCTCGTAAGCAAAATGAGATTCATAATGAAGAAGGAGAGATCAATAAGGGTGTCTCAACAACACTCTCTGATGTCGATCGCTTCCTTTCCAAGAATTTTAGCTCACTCTATATCAGTGATGACGATGGAAATTATCATAAGGGAAGTGACCATAGATCTAGAGGAGCTGATCAAACTCGAAGCTATAAAGAGATTTTAATTGATTCACCTAGGTTCCTTGATCCACCACTGGACCTTTGCAGCTCCCATCGATTCTTTGTGACGCCGGGACCATCCAGTTCACTTGTAGAGGAGGCACGGTCCAGCTTAACAGCCACCTCCAAGAACATGGGTTCAACCTCAACGTCAATGTCAACCTGCTGCAACAACCTTGATGACGCCTCTGCCACAGTTGCTTCTAATGATATAAAGCAGGTTAGGCTACCAGATGACTGCATCGCAGCAGCACTAACCGACTCTCTGAGTCCCTACGATGATTTTTGAGAGTCCATGCAAGAAATGGTGGAAGAGAAATTGCAGAATAATGGGAAGGTTGAATGGGATTTCATGGAAGAACTTTTGTTTTGTTACTTGAATTTGAACGAGAAAACGTCACACAAGTTCATACTCAATGCTTTCGTAGATCTCATTGTTGGTTTGCGCAAAAATCCAGATACAGATCACGGAATTCTCCAATTGCAGGATCAGGAAGGAAGAAATTGGAAAATATAACGTAAGGTTTTGGTTATATGTATCTCTTGGTTTAAGAAAGAATTATACATTGAATTGGTGGTTCAAGAACAATAGTCCTTGTGCTTGACCTCATTCACCTTGTAGGCCACACACACACACACACACACACACACGACCAACAACTTTGTTAATTATGATTTTAGATTTGTATTCTTATGATTTCCGGTGCGATTTGTGGATGTTTAAATTGGTCTTGTTTGTCGCATGTTCCCCGGTACTACCGATAGAACACTAGTTAGCTAGGAATTATTACATGCTATAAGCGTAGCTTTGAATTTTTTTTTTTTTTTTTTGATAACTCGGGATATTTGGGCTAGCTTACGCGCACCGCAACTAATTCCCGGACCCACTGAACACCCTACAAGCCTAGTAGGCAAGTAAGACACCGCGAGGGTGACAGGCATGCGCACTAAGACTCGAACCTAGGATGTAAAGGCAGAGAATTCCCTGCCAGGACCGCTGGGCCACAAACCTCGGTGCGGTAGCTTTGAATTTTGTTTCTCCGATAGGTGGGCAATTTATATAGAAATATTGAAACATCATCCTTATATCTTCTTTTTAAAAATAAGATTAAAATATGTTTCGTCACCCTAACTTTTCCACGTCCATTTAACTATTAAAGTTTATACAGTATAGCATACTTAGTAGTAATCAAGTTAAACTTTCTAACTAAAATTGTGTGCTAGCAATATTAGTACAAGTACCATTATCAATAATCATACTACATATCTTATTTTTTATGTGGTATCTACATAGAAAAAAATATGTTTGAGAACATTTTCAACACGATTATAGACATGAAGGGGAAGACAAAGGATAACATCAAGACTAGAATGGATATAAGTTTATTTTGTTAGCATAAAAATATAGAGTTAATTTATATTGAGTCACGGGTCGCAAAGCCCAAAGCCAGTTTTGCCTTAGACAAGAATACATAATTACTTGTCTACCAATGACTTAAAAGTATGTATTTTTCTAATGGACATGCCTCAAATATATCAAAGTTGATGAAATATAGAGAATTGCAGATTGTATAGAATAAAAAGCCATGAATGCCACATGTTTATGCAAACACTCATTCCAGTAGTTTACCGGGATTTATTGTCCAATAGGATATAGGATGCACTTGCAGATATCAGTCACTTTTTTATAGATATATGCTTCAACAAGTTCCAAACACAACAAATGGAGAGGTTTGAAATAAGTATCGTCCAAACAATATGCAAACTTGAAATAATATTCTCTTCATTGTTTTTCGACTCAATTAAGCATCTACCAATACATTTACCATTTGAGGCAAAAGTTAAAGGCTCAGTTCATGGTATATTTAAGGGACCATGAAACTATTCCTTTTCACCCTGGCATTATTCATGGTGTTCATTACATACAGGTATATTGATGAAATGTGTCCGTTGGTATATTCTAGAGACCATGAGAACTATTTCCCTTCACCCTAGCACTGTTCGCGGTGTTCATTACATATGGGTATACCAACAAACGTACATTTCGTAGATATGTTCTAGAGACAATGAGAACTGTTCACTTCTCAATGTAGTTATAATCAATGATCTTTTTATTGTTCACATTTTTTCCTAAAAATAAAAAGTCATCAGTAATATTTGGAGGGGTTTTCTGAAAATTTTCACGCAAGTTGAAAACTTCCATTTGACCTTGCAAATGGAATCACTGAAGAAAATGTTAATATTTAATTATCTATCGGTAAAAAATAAAATAAAAGACCTAATTCATGACAAATCGGGTTTTCATCTTCTTCTCTCACACACTTGTTTCTCTCTCTTTCTCTTCTCTTCTCTCTCTCCTTCTCACCCAAGATCAGCAATTCTCTTTCCTTCTCATCCTAAGGTATGTTATCTTTCTCAATTTTTCTTCTTATTTTTCTTTTTATTTTTGGGTTTATTAATATTTTTTTAATTAAGAGCCAAAATAAAGCACGCTATTAAGGTAAGAATTTATCATTCCTTTTTCTTTTTCTTTGTTTTTTTTATTGCATTATATTTGTTCAATATTGTGTTCTTCATAATTTTATGAATTAATAAATGACATGAATTTTAGTTGTTATTGTTTTTGCATTGTTTTGTTGAATTTTAGTTATTTTCGTTTTAAATTTGTTGTTCAATTTCAATTAAATGTGTAGGAATAATTTTAATTATTAGTTTGCATTTATTCCATGTAGAATAATTTTTTGTAAAATCAGGATTAAAAATATTATCACTTAGAAATAATTGCGTTGAATTTTAGTTGTTATTGTAATAATTTTTACATTATTTTGATGATTTTTTGTTGTTTGTTTTTCAATTTTGTTGTTCAATTTCAATTAAACGTGTAGATTAATTTTAATTATTATTTTGAATTTTTTCAAAAAAAATATAATAATTTGTTATAAATTTATAATTAAAAATAGTGTCATGTAGAAAATGAAAATTTTCTATGAATTTGAATTATGCTAAATTGTTAGAAGAAATTGAATAAAATCAAGTAATTTATTGCATATATGTTGTGTATTTGTAGGTTTTAAAATTTAAGGTAGATATAGGAGAGATGCTGTCAAATTTTTTTAAAAAAAAAATAGAAATTGTTTATTTATTTTGTATTCTTAATTTGTGTAGATGCCTAGTCTATTACACGTCGCGAGGACAAGATCATTACTAGTTCTTTTAGCAGCAATGTTAACGACCATGAATCATTAGGTGCCAACCAAGAATAGGCATTTGAGGCACAAGCATCAACTCACGACGTGGACTTGTCGAGTGCAATGTCGCAACATCGAGGGGGGTCCTTTCATAGCGGGATCCATTTACCCATAAGTATGAGGCCCAATGGAAGGACGACCTTTCAATTTACGTTTGTTTTGCTTTCACAACAACCTGTTTAATAATTTTTAAAAAATAATATCATTTAACAAATGCAATTTCATGTTTACAAACATTGAGATTGCTAGAACAATAACATTGACCTTTAAATCATTGATGGAAATTCAATTGTTTCAATAGAGCTAGGTTTTCAAACATCCTGAATGGAAACCGCAATTCAATGCATGGTTTTCAATGTTCAAGGTTAGTATTAACTTAAATATTTTTTTTATGTTAATATGGGCAGTTTATTGAAATTATTACAATTTTCCTTTTATAAATTTTTACTTCAAGGAAAATTTTGAATGGAAGAGAGCTAATGATAATGTTGTGAGGAGGGTTTGAGAGAATCATGCTGGAATTAGGTAAGATAGAATTCAATATAAATTTTTTTATTTCAAATATTAAAATTTTATTTTTCATTTACTAATAGATAATTAATGTGTATCATGTAGGTTACGTGATTTTTGGTACGAGCTGCAAAAGAAAGCCAAAAAAATATACGAAAGAAAAAGAGCTTCTAAGCTGAAATGACATGACATGACAGTATGTCTTAAAGGTTGTATGGGCGGAATACATTCAGTATGTGATGTCCGCGTGTTTCACTCAACGATCACAATCTGGTACAAAAAACTAGAACCGGAGTGTTCACGGTTCTGTTACCACGCACACTATCGACTCCATTCCATTTATTTTGCATGCAAAACAAATGGTATGATTTTTTTTATTACATCCATTTTTTTATTAGTTGTTTTTTATAAGTATATTTAACTAACAATATTTTTTTTTATTGCAGGCTATGGTTCTTAGAAGCGAGTTAAACCCAATGAAGCTTTTTTATGGAAATGCATGTGCGATGATGACCACCAAAAAAAGATGCAGCAATTTGTTGATAACCGAGATCAGCACTTTGTGGTATGTTGGTTTTTAATCTTTTTTTCTTAAGTTATTATTTCCTTGAATTTGATAAATTTATTTTTTCTTTCCAGGATACATATAATAGCTGATTAAAGGAGAAATAAGGAGATGATCCTTCGACCCATCCGGATATCGATCTGGATTTGTGGTTGGAGGCAGCATCGTCTGATGGGTACAATAGAAATTGAGTATACAATCTAACACTACAGCCAAGAATTTGTGAATGACCCATAATGCTTCAACAGTTGAATGCTCGCAATCAATTATGAGCATTCAAACTTCGGAGTTCGCGACGATATTAGACCAACGGGTACATGATCAAATGACCAATTGGTAATGGAAATGAGATAACATATGGGTGGTTCATGTGCATCTCCTATTTGACCCCACGGTCTCAAGGATGACCAGCCCCCTCATCCTCCTCTAGGGTCGTCTTTATTTTAGATTTATTGTATTTGAATGTACAATTGTTTAAATTTGTAATAAATATTTGATTTTTATACTAACTTATTTTATTTAATTATTTTTCTACTTCTATTCAATATATTTTTTAAAAAATATATTACTTATGGGGTTACCGACAGCACAACACCATCGGTATATTTTCAGAGATTTGGAAAAGAATTGTTGTAAATGCCACTATTACTGATGAGGTTACCGACGGAACTAGATTGTCGGTATATTTTAAAGAGTTGGAAAAAATTACTATAAATATCACTATTACTGTTAACACACTAATGGAATTAAAGATGATATTTTGTCAGTGATGTGTTATATTTACCGAAGGATATACCAGCAAAATAAAATGAGTAAATTGTTTTTGGCGCTCTTTGTCCATTTGTAAATCTATATTGATATATGTATTACCGGCGAGAGTTTTTCTAGTGGACTGTTTGTGTCCGTGGGTTCGTCAATAACATACATATCGACAAAATATTAGTGTAAATATCGACAAAATTTCTGTCGGAAAAAATTGTTAAATCTGGTAGTAATTTTTCTTTTCATGTTAAAAACCAAAAGTTAATGCCCCCACCCAAGTTTGAATATTTGTTATCAAACATCATATGTTTCTGTTAATAAAAACAAAGTATCATTTTCCCATCCTCGTGTAGAAAATAACTTTATAATCAAAACAATAATATCACATATTATCACTTATTTCTATGACGACGACGATTCATGAAGCCTGAGTTCTTTGAATGGAAAACACTATAATCATTAGAAGAGAGAGAAGAAAAGGTGTAAATGACAACGAGATGCTATTATACAATCTGCCAAGGTAATGCCAAGCAAATCTTGAATATTCAATTTACATAAACTGTGTACTGATGCATGCGCGCCTGGCTAAGAGCCATCATATGCTAACAAAACCTATATATAGTATAGAGATAGTTTAGTTAATGGGAAAAGCTAATAGTAGTAGTTAGCCAAAAATGATTTAAAGAAGCAAAAATGCTCTAATAAAGACTGAATGAGGCCAGCATAGTTGAATTAATAATGGTAGCCTTATCCAAATAGTGTTGTGTCTAGAGAAAAATGTCTAGAATTTCGTTACCCTAGTTATGGTTATTTCAAGTTTTTTGTTTTTTTTAAATTAATGTAGATGTTCGGGCCTGCTTCCGCACAGCTCGACTAATTACATGGACCTTAAAATTAACAATTATATAAGCTTTCAGTGACTTTAAAATTTGTAAAACTCGAACTAATAATTTTTAAAAAATAAATCTAAAATCTGATTATTTAAACTAACTTTAATGATGTTATCTCAAGCTTTTATACGGAGGTTAAGTTGCTTGAATTGTCTTTATAGCGTGTTTGGCAGTGTGGTTGCAGCTGCTTTTGAAATAGCTTTTCGTGCTGAAATGCATGCCAATAATGTTTTTTTCATTTTTAAAAAATCATTTTTGATATCAGCACATCAAAACGATCTAAAAGGTACAAATTGTACTCAATTTTAGCAAAAAAAAATTAAAATTTTAATAAAACGCAATTACAAATCCAATATAGTAAAAAAACCAATGCATAGGATATGACAGCGAAAGAATACCACCACGCACACTTTACGAGGTATTTATATCACATTAGGTTATGGTTAAAGCCAGGATAATGTCTCCAAGCATATATTGTTAGCATGTTTTTTAATCCTTTTCTTTTCCAACAAGTTATAGATCCAAGAATTGACTCGTGACAAAAACAACTAAAAAGTCACTAGGTTAATATTGTATTAACTTATGAGTTAACAGGTTAATTAATTTTATTAAAATATTATTACTTTGTTTCTTTGTTTTTTTTAAATATATTCTTATATTGACCATATTTAAATTTAGATTAAATTTTATCAATTTAAAATTTTTTACAAATCAAGTTTTTTGTTGTGAATTTTTTTTTTTGATAATCCGGGGTGTCCGAGCCAGCTTACACGTACCATGACTAATCTCTAGACCTATTAAACACCCTACAAATCTAATATGTAAATAAAACACCATGAAAATAATATATATACACACAAAAGTTCGAATCTAGAATGCAAAGATAAGGAATTTATTTATCAAGATTGCTAAGCCACAAACCTGGATGCAGTTGTGAAATTTTTTTAACTAATGTTATTGGCTGCACGCATCTAAAAACTATGATTAAAAAAAAATCTAGACTAAAAAACAAAAAGTATAGGTACACTATTGAAAAAAAAAAATCAATCGGACCTCTTCCTTCTGCATCTTATACTTCAAAAAATCCTAATTATTAGGAAAGTAGGAACCAACGAAGAAATTTCTGTGCCTTGAGGCCTACAATTTCCGTTGAATATTAAACGCGTACTGCGGTATCAGTGATGTAGTTGACACTTGACAGAGACTTCAAACCATTAATCAAAGTAAACCATGAACAGCTTTGTCTCTTTACTTCACTTCTTTTCTCCTTGACACCCACGAACTTTTGGGCACGGTAAAAACCAAGCACGGTCTCTGTCACAGCTATTCTTCTCACCTTTGGATTTCTCCCTCTCTTTTTTCGCCAGTTTTCTCTTTGACACAACCCAAACTATGGCTGAAGCATTTGTAGGAGGATCATTTCTCTCTGCTTTCCTTCAGGTTTTGTTTGATAGGATTGCTTCTCCTCAGGTTTGGGGCTTCTTCAAAGGCCAAAAGCTTGATGATGGATTGCTGAAGGACTTGAAGGCAACAATGAGATCTGTTAACAAACTGCTCAATGATGCAGAGGAGAAGCAGATAGCTGATTCAGAGGTGAAAGATTGGCTTGATGATCTCAAAGATGCTGTCTATGAAGCCGATGACTTCTTCGATGACATTGCTTATGAAGCTATGCGATTGGAGGTGGAAGCTGGCTCTCGAACCAGCACTGATCAGGGGGTAATCTTCTTGTCTTCTTTTAGTCCATTCAATAAGGTGAAGGAGAAAATGGTGGCAAAGTTGGAAGAGATTTCTCGGACACTTGAACGACTATTAAAGAGAAATGGTGTCCTTGGTCTGAAAGAGGTCATTGGCCAGAAAGAATCAACCCAGAAATTACCGACTACTTCTCTGACAGAAGATTCATTTTTTTATGGCAGGGAAGATGATCAAGAAACCATAGTGAAATTGTTGCTGTCACCTGATGCAAATGGCAAAACTGTAGGTGCTATTCCCATAGTCGGTATGGGAGGGGTTGGTAAAACTACTCTGTCTCAGTTTGTCTTGAATGACAGTAGAGTACAAAAGGGGTTTGATCTCAAGGCCTGGGTTTGTGTTTCCGTACATTTTGATGTGCACAAGCTAACAAAAGATATCCTTATGGAGGTTGGTTCACAAAATTGTGATGCCAAGACTTTGAATGGCCTTCATCAGGAGCTGGAGGAGAAATTGAAGGGGAAAAAGGTTTTGCTTGTTTTGGATGATGTTTGGAGCAGTGACCAAAGTCGATGGGACTTCTTATTGAAACCTTTCAAGTCTGTGGCAGCAGGAAGTAAGCTCATTGTTACAACACGCAATGAGAACATAGTGCCAGCCATGCACTGTGCGATACCGCGCAACCAAAACAAAGAATCAAGCCCAAGCCCTATTTCAATTCATCGTTTGATGGGATTAACTGAAGACATTTGCTGGATTTTGTTTAAAGAGCATGCATTTAATGGCGAAGATCCCAGAGAACACCCTGATTTACAAGGAATCAGTAGACAAATAGCAAGCAAGTGCAAAGGTCTACCTTTAGCTGCAAAAACGCTTGGACGTCTCCTATGTTTTGAAAGAAATGCTGAGAAGTGGGAGGAGATCTTGAAGAGCCACATATGGGAATCGCCGAACGATGAGATTATTCCAGCTCTTCAAATGAGCTATTACTATCTTCCACCCCATCTAAAAAGATGCTTTGCTTTTTGTTCAATATATCCTAAGGATTACAGGTTTCTAAAGGAGGATTTAGTTCGTTTATGGTTGGCAGAGGGCTTAGTTCAACCCAAAGGATGTAAAGAGATTGTAAAACTCGGGGAAGAGTACTTCGATGATCTTCTATCAAGATCACTTTTTCAACGATCAAGATGCAATGAATCAGTTTTTGTTATGCATGACCTCATAAATGACTTGGCAAAAGTTGTATCAGGAGAATTCTCCTTCACATTGGTGGGTAACTATTCGAGCAAGATTAGTGGAAGAGTCCGTCATTTGTCATACGCGACAACTGACTATGATGCCTTGGATAAATTTGAGGGCATTGATAAAGCCCAAGTTTTGCGCACATTCTTACCATTCTCACATCGGCGGTCTTCAAGAGTCGATAGCAAGGTACAGCATGATCTATTACCGACCTTCATGCGCTTACGAGTTTTATCTTTGGCTCCATATCAAAATGTAGTTCAGTTGCATGATTCAATTGGCCGCTTAAAACATTTGCGATACTTGGACCTCACTGCAACACCATTGAAAAAGCTACCTGAATTTGTATGTAGTTTGTATAATTTACAAACATTGTTGTTGGACAGCTGCATGTGCCTTGTTGAATTGCCTAATTCAATTGGCAATTTGAAGAATTTACTTTTTCTGAGACTTCATTGGACAGCAATCCAAAGTTTGCCTGAATCCATAGTCAATTTGTCAAATCTGCATACTCTGGTCTTGAGTGAGTGCAAAAACCTCACTGAGCTGCCAACCAACATGGGAAAACTCACAAAGCTTGAGAGGTTGACTGATTTCTTTGTGGGAAAACAGAGCGGCTCTGGCATTGAAGACTTGGGGAAACTTCAAAATCTTCAGGGAGAACTTCGTATTTGGAATCTCCAAAATGTTTTTCCTTCTCGAGATGGTGAAACCGCCAAGTTGTTGGATAAGCTGCGTGTTAAGGAATTGGAGTTGAGATGGGCTGGTGATACCGAAGACTCACAACATGAAAGACGGGTACTTGAGAAATTGAAGCCTCACAAAGATGTGAAACGTCTTTCCATTATTGGTTTCGGGGGTACACGCTTCCCGGATTGGGTGGGAAGTTCTTCCTTCCCAAAGATCGTATTCTTAAAGCTCAAAGGATGTAAATACTGCACCTCCTTGCCTCCACTTGGGCAATTAGTGTCTTTGAAGGAGCTAAGGATTGAAGCATTTGATTTGATTGATGTAGTTTGTCCTGAGTTGTTCGGAAATGGCGAGTCCAAGATTAGAATTTTGAGTTTTGAAGATATGAAAGAATGGCGTGAATGGAATTCAGATGGCGTCACTTTCCCTCTCCTTCAATTACTTCAGATAAGACGTTGTCCCGAGCTAAGAGGTGCCTTGCCTGGTCACCTTCCTGCTCTAGAGGAACTTTGCATTGACAGATGTCCGCTGCTCATGGCTTCACTTCCGAGGGCTCCAACCATTCGTCAAATGGAATTGTTTGACACGTCTCGTTCTGTGCAGCTAACAAAATATCAATCAGGGATGCTGAGTCTCGTGGTTCAGAAATTTCACTCTCAAAATTCACCATTACAAGGAATTGAGCACATAGGAGTTTCTACTACTTTGGACAAAATTGAAGTCCATTGCTGTGATTCACTCAAGCTCTTTCAGCCTACGTCGTTCCCAAATTTGGAGATTCTTCACATCTGGGATTCTCCACATTTGGAGTCTCTTGTGGATTTGAATACCAGTTCCTTGTCAATTTCTTCTCTTCATATACAAAGCATGTCTTTCCCAAATTTGAGTGAGCTTTGTGTAGGCCACTGCTCAAAGTTGAAGTCGTTGCCTCAAGGTATGCACTCCCTCCTCCCTTCCCTTAAGTCATTGTCTATAGAAGATTGCCCAGAACTTGAGTCATTTCCTGAAGGGGGTTTGCCTTCCAAATTACAATCACTTAACGTCCAAAATTGCAACAAACTCATCGACAGCCGGAAGCATTGGGGTTTGCAATCACTCCTCTCTCTTTCAAAATTTAGAATTGGTTATAATGAAGATGTGGAATCCTTTCCTGAGGAAATGCTGCTGCCCTCAACTCTTACATCACTTGAATTATCTTGTCTTGAAAATCTGAAATATCTTGATTATAAGGGGGTTCGACACCTTACCTCTCTTGCAAAATTGACTATCAGTTCCTGCCCCAAGCTCGAGTCCTTGCCAGAAGAGGGTTTTGCTGCCTCCAAATTACAGTCACTTGCAATATGGGGTTGCCAGAGTCTCATTGCACGCCGCATGCAATGGGATTTATGTAAGCTCCCCTCTCTTTCCCGCTTCAGAATTGGTTATTGTGATGATGTGGAATCCTTTCCAGAGGAGACACTGCTGCCCTCAACTCTTACATCACTTGAAATTTGGAGTCTTGAAAAACTGAAATCTCTGAACTACAAGGGGCTTCAACACCTCACCTCTCTTGCAAGATTGAAGATCAGGTTTTGCCGTAATCTCCATTCCATGCCGGAAGAGAAGCTGCCCTCCTCCCTTGCTTATCTTGACATCTGCGGCTGTCCTGTTCTGGAAAAGAGGTGTGAAAAGGAGAAAGGGGAAGATTGGCCCAAGATTTCTCACATCCCCAACATAAATAACTGAGTCAAAAGCCTAGACCATAGCGTCTCTTCTTTCATTTCTACAATTCAATTCTGGACTGTAGTATTTCCAATAAGAAACAGAGTAGCTTTGCAAAATTTACAGGGTTGTCATGCAATTATGTTGCTGCTAGCTGTTTACTTTTAATGTCCATTTCATATTTTCAACTCTTTAACGATTTCTTGCACAGTATCCATTTTAAGCTCGTAATATGATCAATTCTCAATCCAATTCAACTCTGCTTCTCAACTATAAGAGCTGGAGAACTGGAATGTTGCTCATAATTATTAAACTCGAACCAATCTAATTGGTTGATCCGAGACACGCAGGACTTAATTTGTGTTGGATTTCAAGTTGAACCGAAAAAATACTGACTTGGTGAGATTGATTTGGCCAACGCTCAAGCACATACATATACACACGTTATAGGCTCTAATTTATTTTTCATGTTTCTTTTTTGGAAATGAAAGACAAATTTATTTTTCTCCAAGAAACAGAAACATAATCAATAGGCAAAGCAAATTTAATGAGTGACAGAAATACTTCAATAAGAAAACCTTGGCTTGCTTACGATGCTGCTCTTTTTTATGTTCAATTTCGGAGTTGTTGTTTAATTTCTAGCAAGACATTCTAAACAATCTATCTCCATGCCATGAAATTGAAATGTAGTATCCCTTTTCCAAGAATGTTGTATATAATCCATAATTCCAGTAGAGATTGTAAACGCTACCAAAAAATGAACTTCACTATTAAAAATCTAGAGAGAGTATCAACTCCATTATTCTTCTTTCCTTTTCTATACTTAATTTCATAGTCAAACCCTAACAATTTACCTAACAATTTAGCTAACCTCAAGTGTTGAAATCAAGTGGTTAGCTTTTGATCCATAAGATATTTGAGGCTTCACATGATCTTTACGAATCTTAAAGTGCCTCAATTAGATAATTGCATGCAATATGACTTTCTTTTCTCTTTTATAAGTTAGTAGTGCTTGTTGTTTTGGTCCTAATGATGTCCTTCTTGCATTAATATTATCCTTATTCCCGGTCCTGATGGATCAGTTTCCATTATAAATAACTTTCTTGAATTTAGTAAAACTAGCACAAGAGGTTTAATCATGATCCTCTTAAAGTCATTAAAAACTTTTATATCTACTTCAAACCATTTAAAAGCATCCTTCTTAAGAAGATCAAAAAACTCAGAAGTTTATAGTGTAATTTTCAACATAATATTATTGATGTTTAGCCTATAGTTTTATAATGAGATTACATATTCTTGTAAGGAAAGATTACAGCAATCAAAATATTTATGGATATAATATTTGTATTAATTCACAAGCATAATTGTAGGCTTGGTTACTGTTGTAAATCATTGGCAGATTTCTTTCAAGCTATTGCTACAATTACTTGCAGATTTCATGCATCTGCAAATTTCTAGCATCTTTCTTAATATGCCCCTGTAAAAGTGAGCTTTCATCGGCAAGTCCAATTTTTGCTCATAAAAATTCAGTGTGTGTCAGAGACAGTGGCTTGGTTAATAAATCAGCAAGTTGGTCTTGAGTGTGGACGTGTCGCACATGAAGAGTACCCTTCTGAACTTGATCATGCACAAAGTGAAGATCAACTTGGATATGCTTCATTCTTGAGTGGTGAACCGGATTAAAAATAAGGTGAGTTGTGCCAAGATTATCACACAGTAGAGAAAGTGGCAATTCAATGGAAATCCAAGTTCATGAAGAAGTGCAAAGAGCCATAATGTTTCTGAAGCGCCATTAGCAAGCGCGCAATATTTAGCTTCCGTAAAGGATTGAGCAACAGCCCTTTGTTTTTTCAAACTCCAGGAGATAGGATTGCAGCCAAGAAAAGTAATGTAAACTGATGTGGACGTGCAATCATTAATGTTGCCAGCCCAGTCAGCATCACCGTAAGTTATTAAACACGATGCAACAGCTTTCCTGATATGAATACCATGAAATATTGTTCGCTTAAGTTAATAAAAAAACCTCTTGGTGGCAACCCAATGAGTAACCGTTGGCTTGTGCATAAATTGGGAAAGCTTATTGATTGCAAAACAAATGTCCGAACGAGTTAGGGAGAGGTATTGCAGACTGCTAATGATGTGTCTATACTCAGTGTTGTCCACTGATGTTGTTCCATCCAGCAGATGAAGGGATTGATTAGTGGACAGGGGGTTGGAAATCTCCTTGGCACTAGCCATGTTTTGAGTCTCCAAGATGTCCCGGACGTACTTGTGCTGGGAGAGAAATAAACCTGCAATTATGGGAATTACTAAATCAAGCACTTCAAGATGCGATACGACTTGGCTCACACAGGTTGGTTCTAGGGAAGGTGGAAGGGAATGCTTGGACACGGTGTTCAATTGTTTAGGTTTGAAAATATTGTTCATCGATCGAGTGGTCATTGAGTGATTATGGGTTGGAATAGTGGCAATTTATGCTGGACATGGCAAGGGGGAAGTAGATGCAGGGGAAACATGTAAATCAGAATGGAGATGCTCATGATGCAGATTATCAGTTGATTCAAAAATAGAAGGTAAGAGAAATGGGGTAATACCTGGAGATGACGCAGAGGAGGCAGCAACAATGTCCAAACTCGTCGATGGCTCCAATGGTGGAGTGGAAATCAGCGAAGATGATGCAGGAACGAGAGGAGCAGGAGAAGGGATCAGGACATGAATTTGGTTTGAGGAACAAATGGGTGTTGTCAGACGGACGGGTGGATGATAGATGGCTAGGTGAATTGTTTTTTGAAACTAAACTTTGAGTTTCATCAATCAGTACATGTTTGGACAAATAAATTCGATCAGTTGAGGGGTTGATGCATTTGTAGGCATTTTGGGTTGGTGAGTATCCTATAAAGACACAGGGAATGGACTTAGGCTGTAACTTATAGGTGTTGTATGGCTTAGTAAGAGGGTAGTATAAACATCCAAATTTCCGTAATTTGAGGTAATTTGGTTGTTGATGGAAAAGAACTTCGAATGGCGACTTGTTTTGAAGAAGAGGAGTAAGTTGATGATTTATGAGATAAACAGCAATTTGAAATGCATGAGGCTAATAAAAAAGTGATAAGGAGGCATCATGAAGCAAGGTAAGACCTGTTTCGACAAGATGGTGATGACATCTTTCAGTAACACCATTTTATTGGGAAGTGTGGGGAGCAGTAGTGTAATGACTTATATCAAACTTAGAAATTCGCCATCATTATCGGAGTACAAAGCTTTGATGGTCGACTGAAATCTTTTTTCCACTAGCATTTTGAATTGGGGAAAGATGCTAGATACCTGAGATTTTGCAGACATTGGATAAAACCACATATATTTGGTATAATGATCCACAAAAAGAAGATAATAGCATGCACCACAAATCTCAATAATATGAGCAGGACCCCAAACATCAATGTATACAATGTCAAGTGGAGAGTGACTTTAAAAACTTGTAGAGCCAAAAGGTTGTTTATACGCTTTATTTGTGGAACAAGAAGTACATAAAGATGGAAATTTTTTTGTTGAAACAGGAAGGGATAATTGATTGACAAGATGTTGAACAATTTTAATCGAAGGGTGTCCAAGACGTTTGTGCCACCAATTAAGTGAAGTCTGTTCGTGCACATAAGCAACTTTTTTTGGAGTGGGAGAAGCCACCAAGGAGTTTGGAAACATATAGACGCCATTCTCACACACACTTCTTAGAAGTATTGCCCCCGTGGTTTTTTCCTTCACAAGAAAAAAAATTGGTGAAGTTCAAGAAAAACATTATTCTGTTTGGTGAAGTGATGAACTGAAATGAGATTCTTGTGAATATGAGGAACACATAAAGTATCATGTAAATGAAAAGTTTTGGTAGGCGTGGGTAAAGCTAAGGAACCAATATGTGTAATTGTCAAACCTATACCATCACCAAGAAGAACCTTATTAGTGTCGTCATATTCAAAGTAAATAGATAAGTTTTAGAGATCACTTGTGATGTTATGAAAGGTTGCAGAATCAATTAACCATTTATTATCATGAGTATCTGAGGATCCAGCACAATTAATAGTCATTACAGAGGATTGGAGTTTTGGGCAAATCTTGGTTGTATGACCCAATTGATCACAATATTGACATTTTAGCTGGAAGCGCCGATTTGAATTAGGGTGGCCCGAATTATTATTTCATTGGCGGTCTCTAAATGAGCCATTGAAGGGGCAGTGTTGTCCTGATTGGTGAAAAGAGCCATTTCCTCTGTTGCTTCCTCTGTTTTGCTGAGATACAGAGAAGGCGGTGTCCTTGTTGGCAAAGTAGTGGCTGGTAAAGTTTGCAGCAGCCTCCATCCTTCTTAAGTAACTCTCATGCCCAACAAGCATATCATGGAGTTCTTCAAAAACAAGGGATTTTTCTCGTGCTCGAATAAGAGCAGCAATCTCATGAAATTCTAGACCTAACCCATGAAGGATATAAAGGGTTAAGTCATTATCAGAGATGGGGTGATTAATAAGTGCAATTTCATCAGCCAAGCTTTTGACCGTATGAAGATACTCTGAAATCGGTCGATTTCCATGCTGAATCAATGTTAGTTCTTCCTTGAGTTGCATTGCCTTTGTACGCAATTTACTTGCATACAGTGTTGATATTTTTTTCCATGCCTCGTGTGAGGTTTTGGTTGTGGCAATGAGAGGCGTGATTAAGGGTGAAGTGGATGCAAGGATGGCGCTAAGAATTAGCTTGTCTTGCCTTACCCATTGGTTTTTTATAGCTGTAGACTGTAGAGTACCATTTGAGAGAGGGCACTGAGATTCTCCATTAACATAGTATAGGAGATCATAGCTGATTAGAAGAGCCTCAAACTGTGCTCGCCATTGAGGAAAAGATAAAGGTGTTAGTTTCTCATTGATTTGAGTGGTGATGTTAAAACAACAAGGGAAAGTTTTGGGGAGGAAGTAGGCTAAATTGCGGAAGACATGGGGATCAAATTCTCCTTAGAGAGATGATGCTCTAATACCATAAAGAAGATCAAAATACTCAGAAGCTCACAGTGTAATTTTCAACATAATATTATTGATGTTTAGCCTATAGTTTTATACTGAGATTACATATTCTTGTAAGGAAAGATTACAGCAATCAAAATATTTATGGATATAATATTTGTATTAATTCACAAGCATGATTGTAGGCTTGGTTACTGCTGTAAATCATTGGCAATTTTCTTTCAAGTCATTGCTGCAATTACTTACAAATTTCACGCATCTGCAGATTTCTAGCATCTTCCTTAATACCTTTTTGGGTAAATTAGTCAAGGGTTTACATAATAAATCATAGCCCTTCATAAGCCTTTTATAGTACCATATAAGACCCAAGAACCCTCTCAAATGCTTGATGTTTCTAGGAATAGGCCAATAAATAGTAGTCAAATTATCTTTAACGGTGAGTTTGTTAAGATCCTTATAATCCACGCATAGTCTCCATAAAGTGTCTTTTAAAAAAAACAAAAAAACTAGCACTATAGGAAAACCAAATAGGTTATTACTATGTTGAATTATGATTGATTCTAACATCTCAGAAACCATCCTCTCCAATATATCTTTCTGTATGCTAGAATACATATAGGGTTTTAAATTGACAAGTTGAGTCCCTTCCTTTAAAGGAATGATATGATCATGAGCCTTAGGTGGTGATAAGCCTTTTAAGTTCCTTGAATAACTTTTAGCAAGATGTTAGCAGTGCTTCTAGAATAGGATCTACTTCTACAGTAGTTGATAATATTGTAGTCATGAAATTCAACTCCTTGTCAGACTCATCAAGGATTTTTCAAGCTGCATAAACTAACCCCTGCCAATTGGTTAGGATTGTCCAATAAGTTACTAGATTTTTCAAACCTGATGGTTTGAAGCTTAATAGGATCCCCCCTAGTGATACATCCTAACCTTGCCACTAAATGACATCCATAATTCCTTGTAATTTGATATAATATTGCTAAGCACAACTATCCAATGAATGCCCAATACCATATCACAGTTGTTAAGCTCTATAATAAACATATCTGCTACAAAGTTCACCCCTTATATTTTTCATCTAAAATTATTGCATGTGGCTAAGCAAATCATTATCCTATCATTAGTTACTTCTACCATCAAAGTTTTAATAAGAGTGATTTACATTGTAGTTTGTGAACCATCAGAGTGTTGATGAAATTATAGGTGTTACCATGATGAAAAGTTTGTGTTTGTTAACCTCTATATCCATTATAAGAGTATGAAACCCTATAATTTCTTCTAAAACATTAATTGATGTATGAGGAGTAATTTTCTCTAAAAGGAATTCATTCTTCTTGGCTTCTCCTTCACCAAAGTCATCCTTCACCTCTATAATATATTGTGAATAGAGTTTTTTATTTTTGCACCTATATCCAGGTATAAACATTTCATCACACCAAAAAACATAACCCTTTGGCCCTTCTTTCTTTAAGTTCCTTATTCTTCATGGATTTGGTAGGTCTTAAAGCTGGTTTATAAAAATTAGTTTGGGTTATGTAAGGTGGTGTATTGGTTGGAGTTTGGTTTCGAAAGTTAACAGTTATAGGAGTAGAACTTTTGTACTAGTTCTGTAATGGTGTGAATTTGGTTTGGGTTGTAGTGTAATGGTTTGAGAGGAATGTTTTAGGAGGCTTTAGTGAGATCATCTATAAGAGAAAGTATTCTCTTACAATTTCGATAAGTTGTAGGCTTGTTTTAATGTTTTTGGTTTAAACATCTTCACTAGGTTTTAATCTTCATTTCTAATCCTTCCATAAAAAACACCAATGCTTGTTTATCATTAATTTCTACCATATTGCACGAGATATCAAAATTTTAAATATAAGCCTCCAAACTTTCTACTTGTTTGAGATCTTTAAATCTTACGATGGGTCCTTCTAATCCTCAAACCAACTACACAAAGCATCCATATAATCACTCTAACTCCCTTCTGACTCCCTAAACTTTTCATGAAATTTTAGTGTTAATAAAATGTTATACCATCCAGGTAATATGATGTTAGCTTAAGCTTTTCATTGTCATCAACCTCTTCTATTTCAAAATATATATTATATTTATAAAGTCACTTATGAGCATTATCTCCATAAAAATAAGGAAAAACATGTTTGGGTTTATATATCTTCTAAGATTGGTGTCACCTTCCGCAAGTAAAACATGTTTTTAAAGTAAAATCTCCATTAAAAAAGGTCTATTGATCTTTATCAAAGCTGGATTCTTATGAGAGAACTTGCAGCTTATGTAGGATGAAACTTTATTGATAAGAGAGGCCACTAATAAGATTCTTCAACTCTCTAGACTTAGCCTTATAACCGGATTTTGTGTTTTTCAACTATTGACCATACATCTCAAATTTTTTCATAACCTGCTTATATTTCTGGGTTTTTTCTTTGTTTGCAACATTAATAGATTCTTTAAGCTTCTTAAGATCTTAGAATCGAGTATAAGGTGTAATATCTTGAGTTTGATGGTTAGTGGCACTGATAACACATGGAGTAAATCCAATATCAATAATTATAACCAAGATGGTATCCAGGAGTATTGTTAGAAGAGCGACTTAGCATAATAGCCAGAAACATAAAGAAAAAAAAATGGATAAAATAGCAAGTTAGCATAAGAGTGATTCACTTGAATCCTCCTTAACATTCATTCATTATGATTGTTCATTGCCTTTTTTGTTTATTTTATTATAATCTTATAGTTGCAGTAACAATAGTACATTCCTACATTTTAGAATTTCCTAACATTACTAAGGTAGTCACACATGGCAGTTCTTACAACTAAAAGGAAAGGAAAAGATAAAAACGTTATGTGTAACTAAATATAAGATATGATAAAATGTTATGTATCACTAAAAGGTTTGTAATGGTAAAATTTTTAAACATGTTATTGTTTCTTCATCTCTTTATTCATTCATTTTCACCTCTTGAATTAACTTGCAACACCATCTCAAAGTTTTTCTCTCTACATTGAAGGGTTTTTCCATGTAAAATCTTGGTGTCCTTTCGTTTATTTTTCAAAGCTTGTTTGTTTTATTTGATTAATACTGAATTAGAGCACACTAATAAACATGATTGATATTTCTATTCTTGATGAGTTTTCTTTATATATATAAAGAAAGAGAACGAGAGAGATAGAGATGAGGGAGAGATATCTAAACTTAAGACCTTCTGAGCATAATTATAAGACTTAGCTTGATTCAAGATTTAGATTATGAGTTAAGTGGGTTGACTTGGCCTAATTCAAGTTGCATCTGCAATTGGTTAACTTTAAAAAAAATGCTACATATTAAAGAAGAAAAATCATTATATATACAAGTATGTTTTCCCTCCAACTACTAGTTTTTTTTTAGGAGTAGTGTCCCTACAGCTAGATAGATTGTCAAATATTTTCTACGTAATAAAATATGTGACACAAACAATAACCATGAAATTCATCATGTTGATAAACTAGAATATATTTTATCAGTGTCATCCCTTTGTATTAATCTAAGCTTTACATCACCAAGATTTTCTTCATCTCAGAAAAAATGACAAAAAGGATTATTCCAAAACATGTAATCCATACCTCGATGTGAGGTTGTATCTAAAGTGATATTTGGAACTGGCGATTAGGATGTTCAAACTTGCCCATGATTTAGAAGTTAAGTCAACCCCATAAAAATCTAAAGGTTAAACCAATTTCACTTAGTATAAATTTCAAAGAAAAACATATTAGGAAGCCTTAAATTTTACCATAGAATCCTAGAATTTAAGTCCAGCCGCATAGGAATCGTAATTCATTAGCCCCTTGCTCTCTCTTCTTCTTCTTCTTCTTCTTCTTCTTCTTCTGCTAAATTCATCCATTAGGCCTTTCAATACAATCAAATAAAAAAAAAATTAAAAAAGACTCATATACATAAAAATAAAAGTGATAAGTATAATCAAAAGACACCCAAAGGTAAGAGGTGTGTGCATTTCAATGAAGACAAAACTAATTATTAGTATTTAAAAAAAAACTTTTCATCACAAAAAGTTAAGTAATTAGTAGCTCCTAATGCTTGTAAACTATACCACTCTTCT
The DNA here is from genome assembly GCF_951802175.1 of Populus nigra. Lineage (NCBI taxonomy): Eukaryota > Viridiplantae > Streptophyta > Magnoliopsida > Malpighiales > Salicaceae > Populus > Populus nigra. The sequence goes on from NC_084859.1 coordinate 8,283,799, forward strand.
CATTTTAGAACCTATAACTTCAACATCCAACTAAATTAGGAAAATTATCGATATTTTTTTTAGATATAATTGGCAAATAATGTGAAGATGTACACTACCTTGAATCCATGTTTTTATGAGTGTGTCTATTCATCTAAGTATTCATGCTTCAAATAACATGACAAGCATAGCATGTTGGTATATATGCCATGTAGTTAATTGATTGATTACACATGATATTAACTTTGTTCATATAAACATATTTAATTATTAATAAAAGCTTACTTAGTTTTAATATTCATCAAATATTTAATTAATAAGTCTAATATTTGATTAATAATTCTAGAGTGAAGATAAAATTCTAGGAACATAAATATTTTGCAAAGAAAATTATAAAGTTGTTATAATTATGGGATTCATATTGCATCAAAGCATTATTCCTAAATATTCATGGTTAATGCTCTATTAAAATTGGATATTAATTAGAGTTGTTAAGACAAGTATAAATTATATTTTTTTATTTATGAAAGAAAACAGTTGTTTTTATAAGATAAAATATGAGGGATACATGAAACTAATATGTAAGTGCTTGTTAGATGATATATACACTAAACTGACCTACATGAAAATTTCATATGAAAAGATCATTTATGTGTCTATATAAGATAAAAGACTCGTGTGATGGTTGTGTAAGAGATTTTTAAATTTGAGATAACTAATTTATCTTATATAATAAATGTTATGGTTTAATCCTGCTACATGTTGTCCTAATTAAGAGTAACAAATAAAAAAATATTGGGTATAATATGAACTACATGAAGGTATTTAAATAATCAAAAGAAGATTCATCATCCTATGTGAATTAAGGAAAATGTTATATTTGTTCTCAAATAATATTGATTGTAAATCCTTACACAAAGTAGAATGAGATTTGAAAAGAATTTTAAATCTTATTCAAATAATAAATAATTATAGTGTTGAAAACAAACATGATTTGACAGAGTAGACATACTTCATGCTATAATATCTAAGTTAGAATATTGTTGATAAAGGAGTAATAATTACATTGAGAAACTAATAATTGAAATGTTAAGTCAAATCACTTTTGACTTTTTCTAATATTTGAGGAATTATGATATATTGTTAGACATTGTACTTAATCTTCAAATATAAATCTATCAGTTGTTGAATTGATAATAAACTAATTTATCTAATTCTTTTTTTTAGGATTGTGATTTATATTTGGGCTAAATTATTAAGAAACCTAATAAGTCACACACACATAAGAACCATTTATCATAAATAAAAATAAGATAATTAATCAAGTATGACTTGATTGTAAATAAGTTTTAGAAATTAAAGACTAGAATGTAATTTATACAGGGAATTACAATTCTAGACCTAGAAAAAAAATCAAGTATGGACTTGATTGAATAAGTTTTTTAAATTATTCTAAAATAATACATGTGATATTATTCAAAAGGCAAATTAATATTTTTTTTCATTGTTAGGGTTTCTATAAATAGAATGTTATGCCTTTTATTTTTTAAGTGGTACACAATACAATACAGAACACCTGAAAAATATAAAAGAAAATACTTAACACTCAAAGGCATAACAATTCATATTTTCTAAAAGGGTAAAGGAGATTTCTCACTAGTTGTTCAAATGGATTACTGTTAAAACTAAACACTTGGACGACTTGTTATTTGCAACATCCTAACCTTGAAGTAATTATTCAAAGCTGAAAAGAACATTTGATTTTTAGATAATCTTTATATAAATCCTAAATAATTATATATCTGTCTAATAGGATCTTTAAAACTCCTGAGAAATATTTAAATGTATTGTTTATGTTATGTGTATATGTTTCAAGAAACTCAATATAATATAACTAGTGTTTTTAACAAGAATTACATATAAATTATGTGTCAAGCAAAATTCAATCTAGTTATGAAATCCAAAAACAATACACGTGGCCTCTTTTTAGGCAAAACCAAACTTGTTAATTTCATTTTGGTTGGCATTCTGTTTATTTTTTTAATTGGAATGATACATTTTATTTCTGGAGCATTTTAGTGTGCTGTTTCAGGGTTGATCTCTCTCTCTCTCTCTCTCTACACACACACACACACTTACTTAAAATTATACAAACACAATGTAGTATTCAACATTCTTATTTAGTAACTACTAAATCGTTGGTCCGCACTGTGGATTGAATAATTTTTTAACATAAAAAGAAACATTCAGTCATAGATAATGTTTTTGTAGTAGGAAAAAATTTAATTGTGTAGAAGTTGACCCAATATGATATGATTAATTTGATGAATCCAAAAACAACCTGAACAAGTGGTAAAAGCATAGTTTAACTATAAAAATAATTCAAGACAACATCTTTTTTAAAAAAATATTAAGATGACAACATATTAGATCAACTCAGGTTAACCTTTCAAATTCATAATCAGGGTTATGAGACCATAATAACCCGAAATAAAACAAATCAAAATAAATTATGAAAGTCAATTCTTTATAAACTTATTGTTGAATAATGAAATTAAAAAAAATTATTTAAGAAAAAGATATATAATAAAACGACCTAAATCTACCCAAGTTAACTCACAAAACCTGGGCCCCAGTCATAAGACTAGGATAATTCCATTAAAAACAAACCAAAACAAATGACAAAGTCTAATTCATAATCAACCAAATTTGAAGATGTTGAATGATAAAAACTAGAAAAAAAATAAACAATAAAAAACTTAAGGTAACTGAGTTAACCCGTTAAACTCATAACATGAGTTATGAGACTAAGATAACCATAAAAAAGTAAATAATAACAAATTATAAAGTTTAATTTCGAACAAAACAAGTATTGAAAGGTTAAATTAAAAGGAAAAAACATAGATTAAAAAAATATATTATTCATAAAATGAAACAAAACTAGAATATTCTAGCTGAAATTTGATTGAAAAATCTAAAACATGCTAAGATCTTGAATAAGATAAAATTTGTTTCCGAGTTATTTTGTTTTTAAACTAGTACAAGATATATTGGAAAAAACAAAGGCAAAAACAAAATTGAAGTCATGACTTAAGCAAACAAGGAAACCAGATCTTTTTTCCTTTTCTTTCTCTTTTTCTTTTGGGTGGGGGGGACTTTTCTCCAATTTTCATGCAGCCTCTCGTAAAATAACCTGATTGATTGAGCTTGGTGAAAGAAAAACCTCATTATTATCAGCATATGGAATTAAGAAATCCAAACTCTCCCTTTCTGGTCAAAATAATTATAACTACAAGAATGCTGTACATGTAATTATTATCTGCTGCAATAAAAAGGGATGGGGAGGAATCAAGTTTGGCCCTACCTCTCAGTTCTTTCTCTAGGGCCTGACAACATGCCTTTTTTACGCATGTCAGTGACTTATCAAATAGGATCATAATGTTTTGTTGCACTTCCCCTTTTTTTTATTGAAGTATGCATGAAATAACCTGCAAACTACATGAACTAATAACCCTGCAAGGGCAACTACAGACCCATAATGAGCTTTCCAACACCATTGTTAAAAAAACAAAACAAAACAAAATAAACTACTAGGCCCCTCCAATACGTGGCAACGACAATAAACCTAAAACACCAAGCAGAGTCGCTCAGTATAAAAGGCAAGGCTGCAATACTCTTCAAGAAGACAAATTTCTTACGGGAATTCCCAAGAGTTGATTTTTGTACAAAACATTAAACATCATGCAAGTACTACTGTGTTGCTTAACTTGGGCATTGCAAGTTTAAGCTGCTAAATCAGTAGGTAAATTGAAAGAGATTTCGCAAATAAGAACATGAATAAAGCACAATGACATTTTGGCCCAAACATCAGCATAATTTTGCCCTGAATAACTTTTAAGACATCTGCAGCATTTGTGTCACCTTCCTGCACATGAACCCTAAGAGGAACATCAAAAAGTTTCGATAAAAAAAAAAAAAAAAACAGAAATCGAAAAGGGAAACAAGATTGTAAATAAGTCCTACCCAAGTCCTACATGGTTTTATGACCAAAATATAAAATTCAAGCTTACTAGATAGAAATTCGCACGAGAGATTGTTCTTTTCTCTAAAAATTATTTTAAGGATAGCACTAATGCTTTCCAGCCTGCAACCAGTGTTTTTTGCCTTGTTCTGCTTATCTTCTTCAAGAAGTAAGCAGCTTCCTAAATTATATCAATGGTCTTAGTGGCAGTGTCGTTTGCAATATTGAGATCAGCTAAAAAGTTAGTAAATGTAAGACCCAGGTTTAGTGAATCCCAATTCCTTGGATTCAATGGACACTTCAGCGATCCGCTTCTCAAGCTTCAAAAGAAACGCTGAAACAGTTGAAATTTATCTTCGAAGAAGTATGGCCGTATCAATTACAAGCACAGCAACAAAATTGTAAGAAGAATAGCCGCAAGTATCTCTGGACATGCAATTCTATACAGCATATAGCGAGGATATTATAGCCATGGGGCAAGTTGAGTTGAGGAAAAAGCAAATAAGTACATCAAGGAATAGCAAATGCAAACTGATAGAACTAAGCAATAAAAAATCAGAATACCTCTGAGAATAGCAAAATTATCTGGATTCTACGATTTGTCATTTGATTCTTCCCTTCTTGTCACAGATAGGTCAATACAAGATTTTGCTTCAAAAATGCAAGCTGTGAGAAGCCCAGAAGGCAAATCAAAAGAGGCTGCATCTGCATATAAGTTTTCTGGCAGCGTATTTGTAATATAAGAGTTTAAACTCATATAACATCAAACAAATGACTGGCAGTAAAAAAAAACTTGTCTTCTTACCAGGTTATGACCTTCATCAAATATCAGTATATTGTCAAATGACTATCAGTATTAAAAAAAAAAAAAAAAAAAAGATTATCCTCTTATCAGGTTATGACATTCATTAAATATCAGTCTATTGTTGTCCCAATCAATGGTAAGAGATTTTTTATTTCCACGATCAATAAGATAGTTATAAGGTGCAAATAAAAGTTCATTAACCTTGTGGAGCTCCCTTGGTATGTAAGGGCATCTACAAAGTATTAACACACAGAATAATCACAAAAACATCAATGGCAATGGCTTTTTAATATATTTTTTTATAAAGAGAATACTAAACCTACGGTCCAAATGTTCTTCCAATATCAACCAAATCCTCTATGTCGACAGGCTCATCTACACGGTGGGGATTGGGCTTCACTTAATCTAGAATGTAAGCACATACACAAACAGAAGTCAGCTTTTGTTGAGATTATAACTAATGGGGAAATAAATTCTGAGCTCAATTGTTCAACCACCTTAAGGTATGTGATCTGAAAATGCAGTCTAAGAGTGAAGATGCGATCTCAAGTTTTCAATAAAATATTTACTAAGCTAAATGCTTACAAAGTCATCATCACCAAAATTGCATCCATCATTTTTTTTATGGAATAAAAAAACTGTTAGTTCATTATCATCTATGAATTCGCAAAAAAGTTGCAGCATTTAAAGGATGAGAATAGCCTCTGAATGGATGCAAGAAGTATAGGGATAAGAGTATGGCAGCAAGGGTAGAAATGTTAAAGAACTTAATGTTGGATCGATGCCCAAGTCCCAGGAATAAGCAGATTGACTTTAACTTATTCGGTGAGAAAATTCAAGGAAAGGCCAGCTATCACTATCAAGAGAAGGAGAGGAATAGCAAAGCTAAATCAAGCATAAAAGAGAGCATATGATAACAGACAAGCCTCTCTATTGCAAATCACGTGAAGAGGATAGTAATTTACATTTAGCTTTGTCAGTCAAAACCAGATTAATGTTAGTATGCATGAACTGTTGTGTCACAGTGTAGAATGTGTGACACTAAAAACTTTTATCTCAGATTAAGTTTGGGATGGAACAGCATCAGTTATTGAGAGCCTATATAAAGTCTTGATTGTGCAACGTTGATCAAAATGGAAAGCCATGCCTTTTCAAGCATTTTGCAGATAGGTTGCCAAAGTAAATAATCGAAGATGGATTCCAGCATAATCATAGAAATGCGGAATGTATAGTTTACCTTCAACACGAGAATAATGGGAGCTTTGATACTTTTCCCGTTTTCTGCAAATAAGATGGCAAGTTTTATTCTGTACTTTTCCACGCAGTAATCTGACTTCCTCATGTACGCATAACTGCTCCCGAGATCCGAATATCACCATTTTAGGCCCTCATAATCTTGTAATTTTAGCTAGTTGAAACCCGATAACCAGACCAATTCATTGAGCTTGTCATAATATAAAGACTTCTACCCCGACATCTGTTGAAAAAGAAGCCACATGCCCTTACTATTATTCGAAAAGAATATGCAAATACTCACTGTAAAGACATTGGCTTTCATCAAATTAGACTAGTACAGTTGACAGTGATAGACAAAAGCAACACGTCAAGAAACCAAATTCAATTACATCCACTATTAATTATTTTGACTGCAAAAGAAATCAGTCGAAAAAATGAACTCCAACCTGTAGCTGCTCCTCTGGAATCACTTGCCGAAGCTGGCTATACGTGCGTGAAGCATACACTATAATAGGAAGATTACTATCTTCGGGTGCTGATAATCACACAAAATCCGATTTACTACCCGCAATCCGACCATTCCTTTGATCTTACCGGTCGAAAATCCACCTAAACTCTTCCTCCAAGCCAAGGAGGGACAAAGAAGGCATGGAGTTTTCCATGTTGCCGCTGGACTCTCCAGAAGTGCATTGCATCTCTGAAGTTTTTTTAACAAACAGCATACATTTGATAAATTAATTAAAATGCGTAAATCAAAAGCAATTTTTTTCAATAATCGGACACAGGGGAAATAAATTTTGATTTTCTTTTTTATGGCAGAGTGTTATCAGAAGCTAAAAATGGTGATGGCTGAAATGTTCAAGGTAGCAATGAAACGGCAGCGTTTCTGTATTTGAGGACTTACGTTTTGGAGAGACTGTATGATTTTTTTCCATGCACACGAGCTGGAAATTGTCGGCCTCGAACGGGAAATTACCGTCGATTCTCCTTATCTTGTAGGTCGACATTTTCCTTTCCCAGCTCTGTTTGGTTTCGGAGAAAGCTATTGATGGTCTAGGATGCTCTGCCTGGAATGAAATGGTAAGCCAGGGATTTTCCCGCCATTCCGCTTGTCTTTAACCACTGTCGTTTCGTTAATTTTTTTAAATGGATTATTAGGTCCTTCACTAGTTAAATTATATCTTTGTTGTAAAGTTTTATTGTGCTGGTAAAGTAATTAATGATATTTTATTAATTATTTTTTTATTTAAAAAAAAAGATAAGTACAAAGAAAAGAGAAAATATACCTATAATTTATCTATACTAATTATATTTCTTTATTTCTTTAAAGTTTACTTACGAAATAACTAATAGAATATTAAAATATATCTATGATTTATCTATACTAATTATATTTTTTTTATTTCTTTAAAGTTTACTTATGAAATAACTAATAAAATATTATTAGCTACTATGTAAATATTATAAAATTACTTATCATTGTTTCAATTATTGGATCCTTTTAGTGGTTAATATTATTGGCCATTGTTAAAGTTGTTGTTGCTTGAGCTTTAATATTGTATTATGTGTGTATAGTACTTTAATAAGAAAAACACTAGTACTTATTCTTTGTTCGGAACCTATTATATATGAAATTGAATTTAATTTTATATTTGATTTGAATTTAATTGATAACATATTATAATTTTTATGTTTTGAATAAAATATTAAACTATGGAATAAATTTAATTATATTATTTAGAAAACTTATAAAATTGAATTGAATTAATAATCTTGAGTATTTTACCTTTAATTTAGAAATTATTTTTTTAATCAAAAAAACATTTTTTTTAATATAAAAATAGAATTCATAAATTATTTTATGATAAATTATGATGCATGATGTGATAAAGACAATAAGTAACATTAACATGCATGGCACAGAGAGCATTAGGAATAAATGATTATACTGATAAACATAGTGTTAGATCAAGATTTTATCCTTTTTTTTCTTTGACACAAAAACCATAAAATTCATGGGTTCATTTTCAAAACACCTTTCAGGGGCTCGAGTACCTAGATGCTAGGCATGCTTAACACCTTCAAGTGGGCTCGGGCACACCACTCAAGCCCAACATCAAGAGATAGATCTTGGCCTTCTTTTTAAACCCAAAGACATGCCCTGGGTTCTTTTTTATTTTTTCCTCTTTTATGTCTGTGTAAGAGATATCATCCCCTTATTAATGAGTACTAATACTTGTATGATGGATATTTATCCCTCAGTAATGTTTATTAATACTTATGTAAGAGATATTCATTCTCATTATTACTTGTATAAGAGATATTTTTCTCACATAAATATTATTATGATGAAATTACTCTCCAACCTCTCTACCCAATAAAAAGACAAGAATCAAAGGTTATAAATATCCCTTGAACTACTAGGTAAAGGGTTAAAAAAACATAATTTCAACATAAGAACAACCTAAATTTCATAACTCAAAGCTCTTTAAGCATATTTATCACTTTTTAAAAAAAAAAATTTATTGATTTTATCATCGGATAGTCCTCAAACACCTCAAAAGAGAAATTTTTGCAGGTACCCAAAGACATTCATCAAGAAAGTTTTCTTTAACACTAGTGAAGGGAGATATTTAAAGAGACACTTAACAAATCCATGTTCCAATTACCAAAAAAAACCTTGTTCCATAAATATATTTTATTTTTATATTTCATCAATTGGCGTCATTTGTGGGAAACTGATCAAAAAACCATCAAGTTTTCTTTCTATAACTTGTTATTAACGTATCAGATCACTCAATGGCAAATAACCAAGACACATCAAGGCTTGGACATGTAACCGATCAACCTACTAATGTAGGTACTTCTACCTAGTCAAACTTTCAACAACTTATTAATCAAGTGAGACTTCTGACTCAAGTGGTGCTAGCTACTCAAGGGAAAAATCAAGTCGTGTCACTCCAATAAGTCTTCACTCTCCTAGTAACATTAACATCTTCAATAACACCCGGGTATCAAAAACCAACATAGAAAGATGCTCCCAATGCCCACAAATATTCATATCATTATGAAAACTCTAAGCAAAATGACATTTGAGAAAGCAACTCACATCAACATCCATCAAGTCTCATTCCACGACACTACCACTCTTCACACCAAGTTTAAAAATTTTCACTTCCACCCTTCACATCAAGTTTTTGAAAGAAATGTTGGAGAGAGATTTCAAGTTGAGTAGAAATGAAATGAAGGGAGTCTTTATATAGAGGGAGGTGTCCTCTACTCTCCATCGAATCTATGACACATGTCACCACTGTGACAAACCCATAAAAAGGCAATTAATACCTTACCTTCATGAAGCATTATGCTAGGTATTTATCCAACCAAGGTAAGTAAGATTTCAGCTATGAATATCGTCTAACATGTACAAGCCCTAGTAAAACACCTTGAAATGCCCCCACTTTTCTTATATGAAGAAATGTTGAAAGCAGAATAATATTTTTATCCAGTCTCTTCGATAAAAATACAGCACATATTTAAAGGGCTACTGATGAATCAAGATTTTATCAATTTTTCTTTAACACTACACCCATAAAAGTCATGGACCTATTTTTCCCCCATTTTCAAACACCTTTAAAGGACTCGAATGCCCAAATGCTAAGCACACCTAACAACTCCTTGTAGACTTAAGTGCACCATTTAAGCCTAGCCCCAAGGGGTAGATCTTGGTCTCTTTTTTAAACCCAAAGACATGTTTTGGGTCTTTTGTTCTTCTTTTTTCTTTCTTGCTTGTGTAAGAGATATCATCCCCATTAATAAGCATTAATGCTTGTGTAAACGATATTTATCCCTTATTAATGCTTGTATAAGAGATATCCCTTCCTATTAATGTTTGTGTAAGGGATATTTATCCTTTATTAATGCTCGTGTAAGAGATATTTATCCCTCATAAATGTTATCATGGTAAAATTATTCTTCAGCCCCTTTACACAAGAAAAAGACAAGGATCAAGAGCTATAAATACCGCTTGAACTACCAGGTAACTAAATGGTTCAAGTTTTTCTATATTAAAAAGATATAATTCCAACACAAAAACAACCTAAATTTCATAATTTAAAGCTCCTTAAGCATATTTATCATTTTTTTTCTCTGTAAGTTTATTGATTTTACCATCGAATGATCTTCAAACATCCCAAAAGAGGACTTTTTACATATACCCAAAGACATTCATCAAGAAAGTTTTTCTTAGCACCGGAGAATGAAGCTATTTAAAGAGACATTTAACCGATCCATATTCCAACCTCCAAAAAACCTTATATCATAAATATATATGATTTTTATACTTCATCACATAGATATTATGAAAAATATTACGAGAAACGACTTATTATGGTAGCAAACTAAAATAAGAAAATAAGATATTGGGCATTCAAATTTATAAACTTTGAGATGTGTCATAATGATATTCTATTATGTTTTCCTCATTACTAGCATAAGTATGTGGAATAGCTACTGGGCAGTGTGGATTTGGTGGGGGATGAAGTACATGTATTGTTTATCGTGCTATAAAGATGGATACAGGTGCAAATGACTACATGCTAAGTATTACCAAGATTTTCTCGTAGCTCTTTTGTACTACAAGTCGTTTGGGCTAGTCCACGTCTTCCAACTAAATATACTTTCTTGCAAATATGTCATAGCATTGGAGCAGACAAACTAAAAATATTAGTAATGAATTCATCTAATCTCTGTCAAGTTGTTGGATAAACAACCTTAAAAAACTCTGCTCCAGACCTGCGGAAGCATGATCAACAATATCAGTTGTTGCTAATATTAATGTTGATTGTAGAAGGATTATAGACAACAACCGGAGCTATATTTCCCGAGAAATAAACATGGATTTTTCATGGAAAGAGGGGTATTTTTTTTAATAGTATTTGTGATTTAGAATAACTTTACAAGCTATTTGGAACCCTTATAATTAAATTCAATTTCAATGGATAATTCAATTCAAGTGTTTGGAATTCTTTTGAAGGTATTGATTTGGATTTCATTTGAAATTCAAATAATAAAAAAATAGGCAAAGACAAATTAGATAAGATACCCCTTAATTTGCTACAGTAATTCAAGATAAAAAAATATTATTCTAAAAATACCCTTATTTTTTTCCTCAAAATGAAATAACATAATCTAGGATCAAGGCTTGGTAAGCTAGGGAGCGATTGGAAATAAATATAGCCGGGCTAAGAAAGATATAAAAGGTAACCATGGGCTGAGCTTTTAGGTGAGGGAACAAAGGGTGCAAATCAGAGGGTGCTTATTTTTAATGATTTAAATTCCATTTGAAATTCAAATTAATATCCTTAAAAATATTCTAAACACAAGAATTGATGCAACTATTGAAATCAAATTCAATTTCAAGTATTTCAAATACCTTGTTAGAAAACATTTTGTTGCGTGTAGATCGAGTAACAATCAATTGGTTTTGTACCTTCGCAAGGTTTAAGCAAATTAGTGTATGCTTTATTGAATATTGGTTTTAAAATCAATTGGTATTTTGGATTTTAGATTTCACAATTTTAATTTAAAATATTAGTTTTCATGTAATTCTTTATAATTTTATTTTACATTTTACATTTTATTTTAAAATAATTTGAGGCATACATGTTAAATATTTGTATTTCTCTGGATAAATACAAATAACCAAAATGAAAGCTTTTGGATCAATATTGAGAGACTGCATTAAATTGCTATTCATAAGGCTTGGTGTTTGAACATTAAAGAATATTTGGAGAAATGATATGAGATGCAAAATTAGGAATGTTATTAACAAAAGCTAAAGTCCATTTGAAAAATACTATTCATCCATATAATTTAACATTAGCTTTCAAGAACATTGAAATTTTTTCACATAGTCCATTAGTCATCGCTAAATTGACCAGTGACAAATAAGTATTTTTTCATTTTAATTGCATAGTGAAATGATCAAAATACTCTTGGAAGCAAAAAAAATTAAAATTGACGTCAATAAGTATTTTTTTTATTTTTACAATGATTTTTTTTTATTATAATGTCAGCTGAGAGGTAATTTTGTATTTGATCAAATATAAAAAATTAAAAAGTATAATAAAACGACCAAAATACCCTCAAAACCAAGAATTTTAAAATTGGTGTTAAAGAGTTTTTTTATATTTTTACAATGATTTTTTGTTAATAGAAAGTCATTTTAGAGGCAATTTAATATTTGACCAAATAAAAAAACTTTTTAAAAATAAAAGCAAAAAGGTGGGGCGTGTGCGACACCTCTCAGCATCCAAAAATATCATTCTACCATGTCATTAGAAGCGCTGTCACATTTTCTTGATGGCAGCAACCTGTTGGCAATGGTTGTCTGATTTATCATCAGTGAACCTTTTTCTTTTTTCTCTCCTCCTTAAAAATTACAACTTACCCCTCTTTATTATTGGAATTTCTACTTCAGTTCTTATTCTTTTAATTTTAGATTTTTATTTCTGGCTCTTTTATAAAAGTTTTATATGTTATCAATTATATCCTTCAATTCTATTTGCCATATACTATGTTTTTCAATTTGATACTCTTTCTTTTGATTTATTTTTTAGCTTTTTGTGAAATTGATTTTTCTCTTCAATTTTACTATTCAATTAAAAATTTGTTTTTATTTTTATTTTTATTTTAATCCTTATTTTTTTATCTATTTTTTTATTTTTTATTTCATCACCCATCTAAAAAATAAAATTATTTTATATTTAGAAAAAGCCATGACATGTAGCCCAACGAGTCAAACAAATTATAGTCTAGCAGTATACCATTGCGAAAACTCCACGTCCTAGTAGATGTTTCTAGAACCACGAAAAAATAATAGCCATACACACTCTAGACATCTCTCTACTTCTGTTCAGACGGAATCATCTCAAGTCCTCGCCCCCACCTTCACCGATCGAACTATATTATAATTTAATTTCTTGTTATAAATTTACAATGTATAATAACTTCTAAATACCTTTTTATTTTTATTAATAACTCCAAAAAAATACCTTGCAAAATTGATTTATATTATAAGAAACATATATATTTAAAGAACGTTTGGTAAGATAGTTGCACATGCAATATAACTTATATTTATTTTTATATGAAAAATACAAATTATATTATTGGTGCAATAGTGTTTCCAAACGGATATATTGTACAAAATTTCAAATTTAATATATATATATTACATTTAATTTTAAATTTTAAAAAATATAAATTTGTTTTTTTTAGAAGAACTTAAAAATAAATGACAAAAAAATAAAAAATTTAGTAAAGTAAGTAAAAAAAGGAAATTTCCATGAAATATAAGAGCATCTCTAATGGAGAAGCCAAATGAATAGCCAAAAATTAAAAACTAATATTTTAGCTTTTCTTTGCTTGTTTTGCACACTCCAAGAAAAAAGCCAAACAAAATACTAAAATGACTTTTCTCTCCCACAAAAGCTATTCCTACATATCTCTTTAAAGAGCCAAAACCAACAAAGTAGGGTCACTAGAAAAATAAACCAATTAAATGTAGCCATGTGGAAAAAAAATAACATTAAATTTATTAAGAAATGATAAGACATTTGTTTCTTCCACTCCAATATAAATAGCTCTTCCAAACGGATATATTGTACAAAATTTCAAATTTAATATATATATTACATTTAATTTTAAATTTTAAAAAATATAAATTTGTTTTTTTGTAGAAGAACTTAAAAATAAATGACAAAAAAAATAAAAAATTTAGTAAAGTGAGTAAAAAAAGGAAATTTCCACAGAATATAAACAAACCTAAGCCAAAAAGCCTTTGAAAATTAAAAGGAGAAAAAGAAGCAGCCCTCCTCTCCTTCTCTTCTCTTGTATAACGAAAAGATATTTCTAGAACCACCCAAACACTTCTTCTCTCCCTCTCTCACACCCTCCATCTGCTTTTTAAAGGTACGACGCCTTCTCAATAACCCTATATTTATTTCCTTCTAAACACGCCTTGAACAGCGTTTCGTCAATTAGCTATCAAGTCTCTGATTTTGGGTTTTCTCTCTCTTCAACCTTCTTTATAGATCTGTGAGTTTCTATTTCTAGGTTTAGCTCAAAAGATTTATAATTTTTTCATTGATCGTAGTGTTTTGTTTTTGATCGAGCCTCTCTCTGTTAGATTCAGTTGATTATTTTTTCATTTATTTTCCTATTGTTTTAGGTTACTGAATAATAATTAATAGCAACAAACTATTATGATGTCTTTAGGCTTATTTGTGGTATAATTCATGAATTAGTAATTGAATTTATTTATTTATAAGGATTTATTTATTCAAAATGGGTTTAAGGGTTTTGCAGGTAGTGCCTCATGCTAATGGTAGGAAGTTGTAATTTTCTTTCTTCTTGTTGAGGCTGTGTGCTTGCCTTTTATGTTTTCTATCTAATGTAAAATAAAGAAAAGTAGGAATCTTTTTGATAATGTGCGTGTTCTGGTTCTAGTCTTGGGTTCATTGGGACTTTATAATGTTGTGTTTTACTCTGATTCTAAGATTGTTGGGATTATTGGTACTGATTCATGCATTGATCGATGATCTTCTGTGATGATTATGTTATTTTTTCTTATTTTTTAGTGGCATTGTTTTTGATTTATTGTTGTTTTCTGCAGGTTGCCACATAACTTATAGGGATAACTGATTTATAAATCTGTAATTGTTTTTGGCAATCATGAGTGTGGTGGGTTTTGATTTTGGTAATGAGAACTGCCTTGTTGCTGTTGCGAGGCAAAGAGGGATTGATGTTGTGCTTAATGATGAATCCAAGCGTGAGACTCCTGCTATTGTATGCTTCGGTGACAAACAACGGTTCATTGGGACTGCGGGGGCTGCCTCCACTATGATGAACCCCAAAAACTCAATTTCCCAGATTAAGCGGTTAATTGGGCGCCCATTTTCTGATCCTGAATTGCAAAGGGATCTGAAGTCATTTCCTTATACAGTCACTGAAGGTCCCGATGGATTTCCTTTAATTCACGCTCAGTATTTGGGTGAGATGAGGACATTCACACCTACCCAAGTCTTGGGAATGGTGTTTTCAGATTTGAAAATCATTGCTCAGAAAAATCTGAAAGCAGCAGTGGTGGATTGCTGCATTGGTATTCCGGTATATTTCACTGACCTTCAGAGGAGGGCCGTCTTGGATGCAGCCACAATTGCTGAATTGCATCCTCTCCGTTTGATGCATGAGACCACAGCTACAGCACTGGCTTATGGTATTTATAAGACTGACTTGCCTGAGAACGACCAATTGAATGTTGCTTTTGTTGATGTTGGACATGCCAGCCTGCAAGTGTGCATTGCTGGATTCAAGAAAGGTCAACTTAAGATTTTGGCTCATTCTTATGATCGGTCCTTGGGTGGTAGAGATTTTGATGAGGCTCTGTTCCACCACTTCGCCACCAAGTTTAAGGCAGAGTATCACATCGATGTTCTCCAGAATGCGAGAGCATGCCTTAGGCTTAGGGCTGCTTGTGAGAAGCTGAAGAAGGTCCTTAGTGCCAACCCCGTGGCACCTCTTAATATTGAATGCTTAATGGATGAGAAGGATGTCAGAGGCGTCATTAAGAGGGAAGAGTTTGAACAAATTAGTACTCCGATATTGGAGCGTGTGAAGAGGCCTTTGGAGAAGGCACTTCAAGATGCTGGACTTGCAGTTGAGAATGTTCATATGGTTGAAGTGGTTGGCTCTGCTTCTCGCATACCTGCTGTAATGAAGATTTTGACCGAGTTTTTTGGAAAGGAACCTAGGCGTACAATGAATGCTAGTGAATGTGTTTCCAGGGGATGTGCTCTGCAGTGTGCTATTCTCAGTCCCACTTTTAAAGTGCGAGATTTCCAGGTATAATTCTCTTAACCTGTTTTCTAGTAGTCTCGTATTTATGATATGATATTTTGGTGTTAAACTTCCCTAACTTGATCATAGCATGTGATATTATTCACCTAGTCTGCAACTTTGGCATCTCATATTTATGATATGATATTTTGGTGTTAAACTTCCCTAACTTGATCATAGCTTGTGATATTATTCACCTAGTCTGCAACGTTGGCACCTTATATGTCTTGTTTATTAAATGCTGGGATTGGAACTTTTTTAATCCTTGCATTGTTAAGATTTCACAAAGGCAAAAGGAAACTGGCAAGGTTTTACGTCCTGGTTGCTATACATTTTCTCCAATGAAAAAGATGAAGGGGCAAAATCTGTTTTTTCTTTTCATTGTTCATATGCTTTCTTGTATGGTTCTGTTTGCCAAACTTGACGTCTATAATGCTTTACATGTTTAGAGGATAAAACCCAGCATAAAATTGATAAAATCTAAAAGAAGAGAGAAAATTTTGTAGTTAAGGTCATCAGCAGGGTTATTTTGCAAACTTTAATAGCTGTCTCCTGTTATAAATCTCTTGTACGTTATTAATGTAGTTAGTCCCACTGTTGTGCACATGTGAATGTGTGTGCTTGTGCTGAGATGTGGGTCTTTTGGGAACTTTCATGTTTATATCCTTAGTTTTCTATGGTCGTCTTATGCAGTTTTGTATCACTGTGTGTTGCTGTAGATGCGTTGTATAAGTTATTGTAGACACTTCTGAGTCATTATCGATGGCAAATGTTTATGGGCATGGCAACATTTTCTGTCACTTCATGTCCTTCTGTTTGCCTATGTTCTGGTTCTCAGTAATCAGGATTCTATGAGGTGCATTGCATGCTTGAATTGTTGATTGTTCCCTTTTCAGGTCCATGAATGCTTCCCATTTTCAATTGCTGTATCATGGAAAGGTGCGGCACCAGATTCTCAGAATGGAGCAGCAGATCATCAACAGGGCACAATTGTCTTCCCCAAGGGAAATCCCATCCCTAGTGTCAAGGCTTTGACATTCTATAGGTCAGGGACGTTCTCCATTGATGTACAATATTCTGATGTCAGTGAATTGCAGGCACCAGCTAAGATCAGTACATATACGGTATGAAGTCAGCATGCAGTATTCAAGTCACAATTTTTTAATTTATGTGATCATAAGGGCATTAATTTTAGTGTTACACTTTGTCATATGAACTTGACTTGCAGATCGGTCCTTTCCAATGTACAAAAAGTGAACGTGCAAAAGTGAAGGTGAAAGTCCGTTTGAGTCTACATGGGATTGTGTCTGTTGAATCAGCAACAGTAAGTCTTGCAGAGTGGTTGTGATTCTAATTGAGCTTATTTGTAGTGATATATGTACCAAACCTCAATTGTTTTATGCTTATGTCAGCTTTTGGAGGAAGAAGAGGTTGAAGTTCCTGTTGTGAAAGAGCCAGCAAAGGAACCTACCAAGATGGATACTGATGAATCTCTCAGTGATGCCACCACTGCAGGCCCTAATGAAGCAGATGACAACATGCAAGATGAAAAAGCAGCTGCTGATGCATCTGGGGCTGAAAATGGGGTTCCTGAGTCTGACAAGCCAACACAAATGGAAACTGATACCAAGGTCAGTTAGCCCCTACAATTTAGGAATCTTCATGCATTAGGTTTCAGTTGTGCAGTCATAATCTCGGAGAACAACTTTTCCTTTTGATACACGTATTCATAGATAGAGGTTTCTATAATAACCTTTCCCCTTGCTTCAGGTTGAGGCTCCCAAAAAGAAAGTAAAGAAAACAAATATCCCTGTGTCAGAGGTGGTTTATGGTGGGATACCGGCAGCAGAAGTGCAGAAGTTACTAGAAAAAGAATACGAAATGGCATTGCAAGACCGGGTTATGGAGGAAACAAAAGATAAGAAAAATGCTGTTGAAGCTTATGTCTACGATATGAGGAACAAGGTAGAGTTTAATCTTTTACTCTATTGCATGACTTTTTAGCACCCTTCCAAAAGTGAGATGGTAACTATGCTTTTGTAATTTCAGTTAAGTGACAAATACCATGAATTTGTTCCTGATCTGGAGAGGGAGGGATTCACAGCTAAACTGCAGGAGACAGAGGATTGGTTGTATGAAGATGGTGAAGATGAAACCAAAGGTGTTTACATTGCCAAGCTTGAGGAGCTCAAGAAAGTAAGGACTCTTTTTCTAAGTGTGTTTGTCGACATATTCTCCTTACCCTGTGAGAAAGGGGGTGTCTGGTTGTTGCTCATGTGCATGTTTAATGATGTTAATGGTTGCAGCAAGGTGATCCTATTGAAGAGCGGTACAAGGAGTACACAGATAGGGGATCTGTGATCGATCAACTTGTTTATTGTATTAATAGTTACAGAGAGGCAGCAATGTCTGGTGATCTTAAATTCGATCACATTGACATGGCAGAAAAGCAGAAGGTAAAGGCTCATTAGATCTTTGTACATGGTTGTTTTTTGTGGTGAAAGTGTCAACTAAAGGTGCTATCTTGATTGATATGTGATAGGTATTGAATGAGTGTGTTGAAGCTGAAGCCTGGTTAAGAGAGAAAAAGCAACACCAGGACTCACTTCCCAAGCATGCTACTCCAGTTCTTCTGTCAGCTGATGTGAGAAAGAAGGCCGAGGCACTTGATAGGTATTGTTGTTTTATCTTCACTTCAAGTGCTTTCTCATTGGGGAACTTATCTGATACTATTTGGCAAAGATCCAGCTGCTTTTCCTCGCCTTAATAGGGTGAGAATTTGGTCAGCATTAAGAATAGAATGTTTGTTTCTGCAGGTTTTGCAGGCCTATAATGACAAAACCAAAACCAAAACCAGCCAAACCAACCACTCCTGAGACACCAGCAACCCCACCATCTCAGGGTAGCGAACAACAGCAGGGAGGAGATGCAAATGCAGACCCCAATGCTAACGCTGGTGCCCATGAGACCGCCGGAGCTGCTGGTGGTGAGGTGCCACCTGCTTCTGGAGAACCAATGGAGACAGACAAGTCAGAGACTGCCTCTGGTGCTGCATAATTCCATGCAGCTCCCTGCCGTTTTAAATTAAGAAATTTGGTTCCTCTGTATGAACTATAAGGAGCCTGAGACGGACTATTTGATGGGCTGACATTATGCGAGAATATGGGGTCTTTGAGGTCTTTCTTGCCTTTTTATCTGTAAAGCCTTCAGATTGGGTGGTCTGCCAATTTTATAGAGAGCTAGTCTCTAGAATCCGGTTTTAAAGAAGGGGTTTAAGAGAAATATGTAGACTTTAAAGGTCTTTTTGCCCAAACATTTGTTGGGGAGAGACCGAGGTTTACTCTCTTTTTTTCTTTTTTTTTCTTGGATCGGTGTTTTAATTGTCCACCTTTTTTTCTTTCCCTTTTTGTCTGTAGGATATCCTCAGCATTAAGTATTGGCTTGTTTTCTCATTTTTCGTATTATAAATTTCTAACTTTGCTTACAAAGCAGTTTGCCTGATTCTATTTTGTCTTGATTCCAAAATTTTAGATTCTGAGTTTGAGAGTTTGGAAGTGTGCAAAATAATTTTTTTTTATTTTTTAAAAATTATTTTTGATATTGATATTTTAAAATGATTTTAAAATATAAAAAAATTAATTTAATTTAATTTTTTTAAAGAAATGCTGTGTAGAATAATTTATAACGGCCTTTAGTTGTCTGAAATCCGAAACTTTTGTTGCTTGCATCTTGACGACAAAAAGTTCTACAAAGACTTATCATAATATTTTTATAATTATTATAACAAAAGCTAAAAGATATCAGATTCACTGTGGCCTGTGAGGTATATTCTACTGTGGATTCAAGCAGTGGATCTCGCCAAGATTCGCGTCTCTTCTCCCGATTTCTCCAGTCTTTGTTGGCTTATCCCTAGCTCTTTGAAGCTTTTGATTCTCTATCGACTTGGTTGGGCGTGGCTGGGAGTAGTGATTTCTGCTTCTTATTTTTTCGCAAGATGAAGCTGATTTGCATGGTTAGGTGGGCCTTTTCTGGAATGGTTTGTGGGTATACGATGATTGTGCATTAAATGCACAACCCACTTGGCATGTCTTCGTCATAGAGAGAATGCGCGAGTAGGGTGAGAAAAAAATCTAAGAAATTAAAAAAAAAATAACTGAAAAATCAAATCATAAAAAAAAGTTGATTAAAATTTTTTAAAAATAAATCGGTTCTGTTCTGTTTCAGTTTTATAAGTCTAAAACTGAAAAAACCAAACTGAACCAAACGGAACCGAAAATAATCATCTCTAGGTATAATTGACTGTGTAGGAGTGTGGTTGTGATTGTTTTTTAAAGTGCTTTTCATGTTGAAATGTATCAATATAATGTTTTTTTTAAAAAAATTATTTTTGAGATCAGCACATCAAAATAATGCAAAACATGCAAAAAAACTTAAATTTTATCAAAAAAATTTTTTTTTTGAATTTTTTGAAAACGCGGGTTAGCCCACGTTTTCAAACAATGCAAGTGTATTTGGTATTGTGGTAGTTTTTGTGGTTGTGGTTTAAAAAAAATTGTTTTATAAAAGGTACTTTTGGTTGAAGTTGGTTTGATATTTATATATGTTTGGTTAAAACTGTGATAGAAATTGAGGTTGAATAAAAAATAGTTTAATGTGTTTGGTTAAAAGAATGTTTTTCAAATTGAGGTTATATATATATATATAGATGATTTTTAATTTAAATATTGTAAATTTAACTACTGCTATTACATCATGAAATAAATAATACTTATATAAAATATTTTTAATTATTTCATTAAAATTCCATTACGTACGAAATCCATTCGACAAGGACTACAGTTTTCTTGGTTTCTTAAGAGCGCAAAAACATCAGGTAAAATATCATCAGGAATAAAATTGGGATTGCAATCAAATTCTGCAAATGTTACGTCATCAAGCGATCTTTTTTTAATTTTTCAAATAAAACATAAATAAAAATAAAAATTAAATTTTTTTTAAACTGGATCGGACCTAGTTCAATACATTTAACTTTGGATCGGATCTAGTCCGGCCGGAACAGTGAATAGTGACTCCACTATTCACGTATGTTTAAAACAAATTTTATATGGGTCCCAGACCAACAACTAAAGTGAGTTTTAGCATTATCAAACATATTATATATGCGATTTGTTTGAAAAGCAAAAGCTACCGCGTAAACAAATGGGCCATTAAACAAAAGGGGTTTAAAGATGTTTGTGGTTAGGGTGCATTTCTTGGATTTATGTGTTTTAAATTTTTTTTCATAGGGATTTGGGTGTATTGGGATTTGGATGCCACGTATAAACTTTTCCTATTGTTATTATTTTCTATGGGAGCAAATTAGTTCTCAGGTATTTCTCCCTTCCATACTGTTGATGCGTCATTTTTCCTCAGGAGTCTTGGTGATGGTTCATTTGCCTTTATTAATGTGTTGTTGCCTTGCCTTGGTTTCTATTTGACCTTTTCTCTTTGGCTTTGTTGTGTGCTTCTGCACTGGCTAACAGTAGTTTATTGGGTTCTCATTATGTGTTTCTTCAGGGGATTGAAGCTACTTTCATTTTTTATTGGTTGTCTTCCTTGCTATTTTCTAAGGTAGTTAGTTTTCTATTAGTTTTACCGTTTGAGATTCAAGTTTGGTGACAGCATGGTGCAATTTCTTTGGTTTTGATGTTGGTCGAGAAGACAGGATTAGTTTTGCTTAATAGCATGTGCCATTGTGTAGGGAAGTGGTTGGGATTGTCTTCGAAAGACTGCCTATGTTGTCTTTTTGTGTGTCTTCTTTAGTTCTTTGCCATCTATAAACCATTGGTAATATTTTTTTTACCAACAGACTTAGCAACGAAATCCGATATTACCGACGAAGGGTAAGCTGACGGACGTTTTTCGTCGGTAAAAAAATTACCGACGAACTCTGAATCACAGACCGATGGAATATGTTTGTCAGTAAAACTGTGAAATCTTGTAGTGTAAGGGACATCATGCTAAGAACCATTATCGTCGTAAAAGAAAGAATGTGCAAAACAAGATGATTGAGAACTTTAATGAGGAAAATATAGAGCTTATTGGCTGAAAATATTTAAACATTAAAAAAATAAGGTTGAAAATTAGCTTATCTTAAGATCAATATGATAAGAAATGATACAGGTATGAAATATGATTCACCTTTTGATGAGTTATAATTTCAACATGATATTATCCATCAAACCATGACTCTTTATTCACCGTAATAAAATGGTGTTGTTGAATGCAAGAAACAAAAGTCAAGGAAAATAATGAGTAAATGTTATGTTGATAAGTAGTTCAGGATTACATTAAAACTTAAGAGAGAGAGAGAGAGAGCTATTTTATAAGCAAACTATATTATGAATAAAATATTTTATAAGAAATTGAACAAAACACTGTGAGTTATGGAAGACCATTCAATAATTACATGAATGTATGGGGGGGAGTCTAGCAAATTTGTGGGTTCTCCTCCAAAGAAAAATCAAAATAGAACCTAAAATTATTGATTGTATATTAATAAAATATGCTAATCATTTTATTATAAATAAGTCAAATATTCTTGATATTTATATCAATACTACAATTGAATTCATGAATGCATCATTTTTTGAAAATACTTTTCCTTGTAAAATGCACAAAAAGTAAAGAATACTAAGAGAACTAATGAATCCATTAATGGTTATCTTTAAGATGATGAGGAAGAAATGAGATATAAAATAAGAGAGCTAAAACATATTAAAAAAATTGGTATTGACTTTCTAACTTATCTATAAGAAAATAAGCTTTAAAGAAGAAATGTCAACTCTAAAAGCACTATTATATATGGAAAGAGGCCATCAATAATAAGATTATCTATATTCAAAATCATACATAGAAATTGATGATCTTTCTATTGAGAATAAATTATTGGGATGCAAATGATTATTAAGAGGAAGATGAAGGTTGCTAGGTTTATTAATAAATATAATACTAGATATGTAGTCAAGGGTTCCAAAAAAAAGAAACCTTAGACTACTTTGATATCTTAGATGAAGAAATCTACAAGAAATAACCACAAGGATTTAAAATACAAGATTGAAAAATTTTATGAGGAAGGTGTGGGGCAGGTTCTAAGGACGACAATGGTACTAGAAGGTGTATTTCTTCTATATCTGTATTCTAAAAAACTTAGATATTCATGCTTTTTAGATTTCAAATATTCATTATAAAAGTATTAATTGTTATTCAATGTAAATTAATATATATTCACAGGAATTTATATATCTCGGATTAGTTTTAGATTAGTTTTAATAATATTCATATCTTATTTATTAAATAAAATAAATATTTAAAAAATGCATTCATTTAAATTGGTTTGCATCGATATTTATTATATTCGGATTAAATTATCTCTTAAGGAAAATTTGTAATAGAATTTAATTTATTAAAGGAAAGTTTACCTTGTTTTCCAAGTCCACAACGTGTTTTTTTAAAGCCAGCTTGAGACTTTTAAAGCTTTCTTGTTCTCTAAATGTCACAGGAATTTTCAATTTGGATGCCCTAAAATGGGCTTGCCGTATTTCTGAAGTTACAGCATAGAAATGTGGATCTCTATTACCATTCAAATTCATGGCTTCCAAGGCCTGAGTGTTGTCTTCATTAGTAGCATAATCATATCCAAAATAACATTTCTTTGATTTGTAATTATGATAAATTTAGCAAACTACTTTATCGTGATTTTGATTTTGCTTGCTTGGGTTTTCCTTTCCTATTTTCATTGTTGTAGAACTTAATTTCCTTGATTTGAAAAATTGCATGTTTGGATGTTGTTGCTAGAGTGATTCTGATTGAAGAAGTTTCGACCTCTTCCTCCATGATTTCCTCTCCCTCTTCGAATGTATTCATCAAATGAGAAAAGTTCCCTTGGACACGCTGTAGAGTGCATTTTTCATTTGAGCCTCATTTTCTTCGATGTTCGCAAACAACTGCTCTCGCAGAGAGAGTTCCAAATAGAATAAGTTGTATCCCCACAACAGATCATACTCGGGACATCTTCTTTCTCATTTGCTAACAGCCACATACTAATGAGGCCATCATTACTAATCCAAAGGAAGTATTTGAGCTCTCCAAAAGAGGAAATTCGTAGTGGAGAGCTTGATGGAAATCAAGCTTGAGCATTGATGAATGGATTGGAAGGGTTCCTCAAGGAAAGAGTTTTTGGAGCTTGAGGAATTTAGCTCTGATACATGTTGAAATCAAAGATCAAGAAGCTTAAGAGCACAGGTTTGTGACAAAGAAGAAGGCAGCCTAGATTGGACGCAGACCGCCTAGTTCATTTCATTGATTGCTCACCGATCACTACCAGAAAACCGGAGAAAACCAATGGAATTACCGACAGAATTTTTCTGTCGGTAATAATTACTGACAGAAATAATTCCGTCTCAAAATCTGTCGGCATATACCGACGGCCTAGATCCGTCGGAGAAACGGTCGGTATATACCGACGGAAATCTCCGACGGAATATACAGTTTATTTGGAAAGATGCAACAGCATGGTTATGTGGAGTTTTTTCAGATGATTTTACCGACGGAATGACCGAGGGATTTAAACTGAGTTAGCCGAAAAGTGACGTGGCACTGTCACCGACAGAATCACCGACGGATTCATTCCATCGGTGATTCCGTCGGAAAAAACCATTATATACCCACCCTATCTGTCGATACTCTCTTCCTTTGTTTCTCCTTCTTCTTCTTTCCCATCCCACCTCTCCCCTCCCAAACTGTAGCCAACCACCCATCCCAACTCTCCACTATTCTCAACACAAGCACTCAAGTTTCTTATATCTTGTACGTGGTCACAATGTCCGTTTCTTGTGGATTTTATTATTTTTTTGTAAGTAAATCTATCCTTTTTAGTTTTAATATTTAAATGTGAATTTTATTGTTTTTTTAGTATATGTATTTTGTTAACGTTTGTACTTGTTTGATTGTTATTTGTCAAAGAAACTTGTAGTATGAATGTATAATTGTGTAGTTGTTATAGTTTGTTTTAGATTTTCTCAAATTATATTTGTTTGTAAATTGTTGAAATTTTGTTTGAATTACACCGAATTAAATGTGTTGTGATGAAATAAATAATTAATAGCTTGTTTAATGAGTCTTTTTTAATTGTTATCAATTATATTTCGAAGTTGTGATTTCTGTAAATTTATATATGTATAAATTTGTATGTATGAACGTTGATATTTGATAATTGATAATGAATATTTAACATAAGTGTTGTTTTAGTTTGTTGGATAATGTCGGGGAAAACCAATATTTTTGTTATGTTTTATAGAGGTTCAATAGAAGTCATGGATGATCGTTCATAGATGTATCGAGACTCACCCCAAGGATTACGGAGGATGGATTATTGTAACGGTGTCCAGGGTTTTATTAATTTCGCAACATCTATTCCGAGGAATTTTACTGATGGCGGTATTAGGTGTCCATGCAGAAGTGTAAAAATTTAAAGTTTCTGCATCAAGATGTTGTAACGATGCATCTTCTAACTAAAGGGTTTATGGAGGATTACCTGTGTTGGTATGCTCACGGATAACTATTTGTTCCTGATGAGAGCATGGAAGAACAGATGGCTGGGTCAACTTCTAGTGCTAGCAACATGCATGAAGTTGGAAATGAGAACAGTAATCCTTACAGGAATATGGTTATGGATGCAATGAGAATGAGTGAAGGTAATGTCAGGGAATGTCCAATCGTAGAAGAAGAACCTAATGCAGATGCAACAAGGTTTTCTGATCTGTTGAAAGATTCTGACGAACCATTATGGGATGGCTGCACGAACCACAGTAAATTATCATCCGTAGCACAGGTGTTCACCATTAAGTCAGATCATGGGTTGAGTGAGGCCGGTTATGACAAGATTATTGAATGGGCGAGAAGCATTTTACCTGAAGAAAACAGGCTGAAAGAGAACTTCTATGTTGCCAAGTCCATGATGAAACCCCTCGGTTTAGGATACCAGAAAATTGATATATGCCCTAACTTCTACATGTTATACTACCTTAAAAATGCTGAGATGACCGAGTGCATAACATGCGGGCATTCCCGTTACAAACCCAGAACTGGTAGAGGGAAGACTCTCGTGGCATATAAAAAACTTAGATACTTCCCAATCACACCTAGACTGCAGAGGTTATTCATGTCACCAAGGACTGCTGAGTACATGACATGGCACCAATCACACCATGCGGTTGATGGAGTGATGGTTCATCCTTCTGACTTTGAAGCCTGGAAACACTTTAACAGTATGCATCCTCACTTTTCAGCTGAATCAAGGAACGTGCATCTTGGGTTGTGTATAGACAGATTCAACCCATTCAGGTCATTTGCTACTCCTTATTCTTGTTGGACGGTCATACTGACGATTTATAACTTGCCACCGGGGATGTGTATGAGGCCAGAGTTCATGTTTTTATCTATGGTCATACCAGGTCCGAGCAGTCCGGGGCAGAATATAGATGTTTGTCTTCGTCCGTTGATTGATGAGTTGACGCAATTGTGGTCCTCTAAAGCTTTGACTTATGATATCTCGAGGAAACATAATTTTGTTATGAGAGCGGCTTTGATGTTGACTATCAATGATTTACTAGCTTATGGAATGGTTTCTGGTTGGAGCACCCATGGAAAGCTAGCATGTCCATACTGTATGGAGAACAACAAGGCATTCACCCTAACAAACAGGGGTAAAGCTTTTTTTTTTTACTGTCACCGTCGTTTCTTGCCACATAACCACAGGTACAGAAAGAATAGAAAGGATTTCTTTGTTGGCAGAGTTGAAAAGGATATTGCACCCCCGCGTCTTTCCAGTGAAGAATTGTTTGATGTTGTGTCAAGAGTACGATGACATTGTGTTTGGTTTCCAATCAGGTAAGCAGAAGTTTCCTGGTTTTGGTTTGACCCATAATTGGGTGAAGCGAAGTATCTTTTGGGAGCTTCCTTATTAGAAGACCAATCTTCTCCGTCATAACCTTGACATCATGCACATTGAAAAGAACGTGTTTGAGAACATTTTCAACACCGTCATGGATGTGAAGGGGAAGACAAAGGACAACATCAAGGCTAGATTGGATGTAGCACTGTTCTGTAACCGTAAAAATATGGAGTTGGTTTATGATGGGTCACGGGTCGCAAAACCAAGAGTAAGCTTCGTGCTAGAGAAAAACACACAACTACTAGTCTACAAATGGCTTAAGAGTCTGTATTTCCCCGATGGACATGCCTCAAATATATCAAGGCTGGTTAATACGGAGGAATGCAGATTATATGGAATGAAGAGTCATGACTGTCATGTGTTTATACAAACACTCATCCCATTAGCTTTTCGTGATTTGTTGCCAAAGGAGATATGGGATGCACTAATGGAGATCAGTCATTTCTTCAGAGATACATGCTCCAACAAATTGAATGTTGATCACATTGAAAGGCTTGAAAAGAATATCGTCGAGACAATATGCAAACTTGAGATGAGATTCCCTTCATGATTTTTTGACTTAATGAAGCATCTACCCATATATTTACCGTTTGAGGTAAAAGTTGGAGGACCGATCCAGTACAGATGGATGTATCCATTTGAGAGGTTAGATATTACAGGAGCTATGTAATTTATAATTAAATGTTTTTGTTTTTATTTTTTTTAATTGATAATTTTTTATTAATATATATATATATAAAGGTGCTTGTTCAATCTTAAAAAAAAAAAGGTTAAGAACAAGGCGCATGTTGAGGCGTCAATATGTGAGGCCTATATTGTTGAGGAGATCTCAACATTTATCTCATACTATTTCGAACCTCATTTAAGAACGAGGATCAACCGTGTTCCACGGCATGATGATGGTGGTGAAGTGCCTTCAAGTAGGAACTTGTCAATATTCTCCAATCCTGGACGACCCACGCCTAAAAATGTCGTGAGGGGAAGATATTTGTCTGAAATAGAGTTCAGACAAGCACACAATTATGTCATATTTAACTGTGATGAGCTGAGACCTTTTTATTAAGTAAGTAGATGTTGAACTTAAACTTTGTCAAGAGTGTACTATTTATGTTTTGTGATACCATACACTCATATAATTTGGAACAACCTTGCAGGCAACATCGACGATACTTACTGTCCAATAACTCACAGCTGACCGAATCCCAAAGATTTCAATTACAAGATGAACAATTTTCCACATGATTTAGAACACATGTAAGTCCTATCACAAACTCATTATCTCTTGCAATGTAATTAATTGTAGTCAATGTTACATAATATCTGTTTATTGATTATTGTTGTATTTAATCTACAAGCTAGGTTTATCAAATGGGAGGTAGTGCTGCTATTTCACTGTCTTTACTAGGCTTGGGCCCTAAAAGAAAAGTCAAGTGCTATAACGAGTATTTTGTCAATGGATATGTCTTTCATACTGAAGAATACGGGCATAAAAGAAAGACATACAACATCGGTGTTTGTATTAAGGGATCGACTTCTAGTGAGTTTGAAGTTGACTACTATGGTAGATTGGAAGAGGTCATCGAACTGTAATATCATAGTGAGCAAAATAGAGTATTTTTATTCAAATGTTATTGTTATGACACAATTGACAGAGGAATCAGAGTAGATCCTCACTATGGTCTCATTGAAATCAACTCAAAAGCTAGACACCGCAACATAAACGACGTCTTTGTTTTCGCAAAGCAATGCCAACAAGTTTATTACACATACACCCCTTCCTTTAGAAGGGACCGATCAAGAGTTGATTAGTTATCCGTTTTAAAAACAAAACCCAAGGGTCATGTCGAGGTTGTTCAGGATGAGAACAGAGACACAAGTGTGATAGATGAAGTCTTTCAAGCTAGTGAGTTGGTTAAACCATACTAAGTTGCTCCTTCGATTGACTTAGAAGAAAATTTGAATTTTCATGTTTTCAACGATAGTCTTGTTGATGTTGACGCAGAGTTGAATGTTGTTATGAGCTCTACTAGTGGAAAAAAGAATGTTGTTAAAGAAGATGATAACGAAATTGAAGAGTGCGATGAAGCTTATGATAACAATTCAATAGAGGACGAAGATGAAAATTCCGACTAACTAAACATGTTCTAAAGCCTTATTTTATAATGTAATAATTTGGAACATGAAATATTTATTCTTCTTTAATGGTCAGCCCTTGTTATTGTGTTGTGTGTGCTGTAAGATTGCAATTCAAGATTTTGTGACAAGGTTACATAAAAAAATAAGAAAAATTTACGGTTTCACCGACGGACTATAACCCGTCGATATTTCACAGACAGTTGAAAAAAATTTACAAGATTGTGCCACATTCACCGACGAAGTCACCGACGAACCATAACCCGTCGGTATTTCACAGACAGTTGAAAAAACTTTACAAGATTGTGCCACATTCACCGACGAAGTCACCGACGAACCATAACCCGTCGGTATTTCATAGAGAGTTGAAAAATATTTATGAGATTGTGCCACTATCACCGACGGCTTTACCGACGTAAAATACCGATGGATTACACACATCCCGAAGCGCACGTATGTCAGACGCGTGTCTGTCTGCACAAATACCAACGGATTTTCCGACGAATTGAAAAGTCTGGCGGGATTTTCAAACTTTTTTGGTGCGCATTTCAATTAATTTCCGACGGTATTACCGACGGAATTTAATGTCACCGACAACAATTAATGTCCGTAGGTAATACCGTCGGAAAAATTGCTTTATAAAACCCTCCCTCCCCCCATTTGGTTCATTTTTTTCTCTGGCTCCGTTTCTCTTCTTCTCCATTTCTCTTGTCCTCTCCGTTTCTATTTGGCTTTTGGAAAAGATTTTATTGTTTTAGTGGTAGTTTTAAAAGGTATGTATTTTTTTTATTTTAATTATGATTATTTTTTTTGGTGTTCTTTGTTTTGTGTATTGTATATAGATAAAATCTTAAATTCAACACACTATTAAGGTAAGCATTTTTTATTCCCAAATTTATTTTGAATTGATATAGTGTTTTTTTGTTTTGTGTATTGTTTGTTTTGTGTTTAGGTTGTTTTGTAAAGGGTTTTTTAGTTTTTTCATTTTATTTATTAATTTTATGATATTATTGTTTGTATTGCTATAATTGTTATTGTTGAATTTATGTTAAAAATGTTAATTTATATATATATAATTACATTTAATTAGTTTATCTTAATTTAGGATATTATTGTTTGTATTGCTATAATTGTTATTGTTGAATTTATGTTTTAAATGTTAATTGAAATATAGAATTAAATTTAATTAGTTTATCTTAATTTTAGGATATTATTGTTTACCTGTCATTGTTATTGCCTGTTATTGCATTTTTATATTTATGTGTATACGTTAATTTCTATTTTGAGGTCCATTAGGGTCGTGTTAGGAATGATATTGACTTAGTTACCTTTTGCTTTTTACCATGTAATTATTTATAAATTAAGAGTCTTGTTTCCTAAAACTTGAAATGTAATATTAATCCGTAAATTTGAATGTATGACTTTAATCTAATGTTTATAACTCTAAGTATCAATTTAACAATGAATGTTCATAGTTGAATTTGATTCTTTTACTTGAATTTCATTATATGATGTTATTGAATAAGATGTTTTGTGTTGATGATGATGAGTTGGGCTGAGATCCAAGATGATTGAATCGGGATGTAAAATAAAATTGAAAATGTAATATGATTTTATCGATAACTTGGGACCCCCAGCATAGTGGAGACTCTGTCGAATTTTTTTTAAATAATCGAAGTTAATTATGTAATTATTCGTATAAATTTGTGTAGATGCGTAGAATGAAATCTACAGCACGTCGTCAGAAGACGGTTGCAGCTAGTTCTTCTAGCAGCGAGGAGGACGTATCCTTAGGTGCTGATCACGGCGAGGAATCTACGCCAACTTATGATGCTACCTCTTCTAGCGCGGTTTCATAGCGCAGAAGCGGTGTGCCTTCACAGCAGGGTCAATTCACCCGCAAGTACCAGGCACAATGGAAGGATGACCTCTCAATGTAAATTTGTTTGGGTTTTAGTGTTTTTATATATACTTATAACATAATTTATGAACAACTAATTAATATTACTACTTTTATTTAATTTTAGGTTCACAAATATTGAGGCTGTAAGGACTATAACATTGGCGTTTAAATCATCGATGGAGATTTCATTGTTTCAATAGAGCCAGGTTTCCAGACATCTTGAATGGAAACCTAATATCGATGCATGGTTTAAGCGATTTCAGGTCAGTGTTAATTTTTAATTTCCAGCTTATTTTTAACAAATAATTTTTATAATTTTATATCTTGAACTATTTTTATTTTATATGAATTATTTATATACACAGAACAAATTTGAGTGGGATAGGGCGAACAACAATGTTGTGAGAAGGGTATGGGAGAATCACGCAGCAACTAGGTAACATCGAAAATAATATTTATTTTTGTTTTATAATTTTATGTTTTAAATTCTAATTTGTTACTATGGATGT
The DNA here is from genome assembly GCF_951802175.1 of Populus nigra. Taxonomy (NCBI): domain Eukaryota; kingdom Viridiplantae; phylum Streptophyta; class Magnoliopsida; order Malpighiales; family Salicaceae; genus Populus; species Populus nigra. The sequence goes on from NC_084859.1 coordinate 8,315,275, forward strand.
AGGTTGCGTGATTTTTGATATGACACCCCAAAAAATCAAAAAGACATGCGAGGGATAACGGTCTTGAAGGATGGAATAAGGTGGTGGTTTGGCGGGAATTCAAACCGTCATTCATCTCGGGGGAAATATGGACGGCATATATTGAGCACGTGATCTCAGAGTGGTTCTCACGGCGCTCACAGTCCGGCGCCGACAACCCGAACTGGCAAATTCATGGTTCGATGACCATGCACACTGGCGGATCCGTCCCATTCAGTGCACATGCAAAGCGGATGGTAAGATTAATTTTAATGAAATATATCATTTATTAATTTGTCATTCCTTATAATATATTTAACTTTCAACCTATTTTTTCCTTACAGGCTGCGTCTCTTGGTCGTGAGCCGAGTCCAATGAAGTTGTTTGTAGAGACGCATGTGTGGAGTCAAGACCGTCAAAAGGAGGTGCAGCAGTTTGTGGACAACCGTGCTCAGCACTTTGTGGTATGTTCGTTCATTCATTTTATTTTGTAAGTTATTATTTTCTTGAATTGCATCTTAAATTGCATTTTAAAAAAAAAAATTCAGGAGACCTATAATAGCCGGTTGAGGGAGAGATATGGGGACAATCCTTCGACCCATCCAGATTTCGATCCAGATTTGTGGATGGAGGTGAGATCGTCTGGTGGACCCGATAAAAATCGGGTCTACGGGCTCTCCAACACTACGGCTGAAAACTTGCATTCGGCTCATAGTGTCTCAACCGTTGGGAGCTCTCCATCAATATCGAGCACCCAGTCTGAGGAGTTCATTGCCTTGAAACAACAATATCAACAACTCTCGACGAATTATGATGAGCTCCATCAAATAGTCATGGAGATAAGATCAAAGATGGGTGATGATACTTGTGCAACTCCTTTTTGGTCGTACGGTCCCGGGAACAACCAGCCTCCTCCTCCTCCTCCTCCTCCTCCTCTAGCTCCGCCGCTATTCTAGTTTAATTTTGTTTTTTAAACACATTAAATTTGTAATGAATATTATTTAACATTATTTTTATATTTTTAATGTTTAATCCAATTTTATTTGTTTATTAAGCTTTTTTACTATAAATAAATTATTTTATATATATATTTTAAATACATACCGACAGACATTATCCGTCGGTATTTCACAGAGAGTTGCCAAACAATTACCAGCCATGCCATAATTACCGACAGACATATTCCATCGGTGATTACAAACAGACAGCTTTACCGACGAATATTATCCGTCGGTATTTCACAGAGAGTTGCCAAATAATTACCACCGATGCCATAATTACCAACAGATTATTTGTCGGTAATTACCATTGAAATTTCAGACGGATTTAGTCCGTTGGTAATGTTCCTGCTGGAAACTTTTTTTTTGGCGTGCGCGTATCCGTCTGTAAGATCGTCGGTGTTCCATCGGTGAGTGGTTTTTTTTATTTGCGACAGAATTAGCGACGGAAAGGAGAGTTACCGACGACTATTATACCGATGGATGTCTTCCGTTAGTGAGGCCGTCGGTAATTATTTCACCGACGGAGTTCATTCCTGTCACCGACGGAATCAGTCCGTCGGTAAAACTGTTTGATGGTATAGTGGACTCAAGTGAACTATTTGTTCGTTTTATATACAGCAAGATGAACTTAGAAAACAGGAGTTGCTCAAATACTAGGTGCATGTTCCAAAGAGACAGGATGTCCATATATAGTGGACTTTATTGATGACGAACTTACTTCTAGAGGGCATGTCTGAAATCTTTGACTGGCTCATTAGTGGGAATGGCAATGGCATTTGTAGCTGTGGTTCTTTCTACCGCTGATCTCTTTCGCATGGATCTCAAGAAAACCCTAAGGTTGCTGTGCAATTGAATGAGACATAAGTTCCATGGTTGCATTCCACATTCAATTGAATGAGACATAAGGTCCATGGTTGCATTCCACATTCAATTCGGTCTCTCATCTCCTTTGTAAAAGGGAGTCGGTGAAGCAGTCCGCATGGAATTTGGTCTCTCTCGTCCACCATATAAAAGACTCAGATTGTTGGAGAAACTCACCGTCTTTTGTTGATATTATGGGATTTGTTCAAATATTTTTTTAAACCAAAACTCAGACTACAGCTGCCGAAATAGTTCGAGAAACTCACTGTCTTTTGTGTTATATTTGTTCCTCTGGTTCTTATGATCTAAAACAAGAAGAGAAGAAGAAGCAGATCTAAAACAAGAACAGAAGAAGGCAGCGATGGCTAAAAATATTAGGGCTTTAAAGTCAATTGTTTATGACAATGATGAGTCTTATGCAGTCCAAAAAGCCTTCGCACAATTGATAGAGGAGTTCTTCAGAGAGAACACACTTCTTCTCATCGTTTGTCTTCTGAAATTGACCTCGGAGGTCCAAAGAGATGCCCCTCAAGTTGTTGCAAATCTACGAAGGCAGAAAGTTCAGTTGCGATTGATTGCATCAGAATACTTGCAGAAAAACACCGATGTTTTAGATCTTTTGGTAGCAGGTTGTGGAAACAGACATGGCTAACCATTACGGTGAAATGATGATAGCATGTTTGCGTCACCAGAGTGCTGCAAGATATGTTCTAGAATCACCAGTACATCTGAAGAAGTTCTTTGATTATATACAGCTTCTGAATTCCGACGTTGCGGCAGATAATGCCTTAACTCTTAAGGAACTAATTGACAAGGCATACTGAATTTCTGTCTAACAACTATGAATGGTTTTTTTGCAGATTTGAATTCGAAGTTGCTAGAATCAACCGATTATATTACAAGAAGAAAAGCTATCAATTAGCCGCTGGACACATACTGTTGGATTACTCAAACTCAGTTGTGATGGCACGATACGTGGGTTTGAGGAATTAATAATTCGAGGATTATTATGAATCTCCTAAGGGATTCAAAATAAACAAACTAATCATATATAATACAATAACCAACAATATAATTAAAATACTTAAAATAAAGAGATAAGGGATAGGAAATTATAAACTCGATTTTTAATGTAGTTCGACAAGCCTACATCCACACCTAAAATATCATTCAGACTTGAGTATTGTACTCTTTTACTAATCCAAGTGAAAGATACAATGTCCTTTATAAATCCACATCAAACAATTACACCACTTGAAGATGGAATCTTTTAAGTTTTTTTTTTGTGACAAAACAACATCAATACCAAGAGTTTATTCAAACTCTGAAGTGTTTACAATTATTATTTGTTTACAACAAGATTCACTCTCTTAAAAGGTAGATTATACAATTGAAAACAATAATCTATGTAACTCACTCAATAACACTTAAGATGATTGAAGGTGTGTAATTGTAATGAGTTTGAGATTTTATACTCTTGAGCTAAAATATAAAGATTTAATTTAGCACAACTTAGAGCATTTAGGATTCATGATTTCTAGTTGATTTTTCTTTTGAAATAACTTATATATCATGTATGTTCAGAATCTCACTTTATTCTATTGATGTTATCTTCATATAGACATGTTTAAACTTAATCTCATCCAAACATATTATTAGTTCATTTTTATTTAATTGTTATCATCAAAACACATAAAATATTAATATGTAACCTAAAGGTCAACAAGTTCATCATAGTTATTTAAGTTCGTCTTTGCAAATACGCAATCTTTGAAGAGACGGGTGCCTAACACCCATTTCCAAAATGGATAATCTCACATTTGGTGGGGATAATATTCAATTTCAGTTGCTCATAACATTGTTGATCTCATCTCATATCGGTTTTGTTAAAGAGTATCTGAGTAAGGTTAGAAGAAAGATAGATGGTGATAGCCATTCTATGGCTAAGACTTATTGGTGCTCTACTTTTGGATTTTTTGATACCACGTCTATAGCATCCAGTTTAAGAATGTTTTTCATGGCGGGAGTGACTCCTATACAAGGCTAGAGTATGACTGTTTTTGTGCCTACTTTTCTACATATCATTATATTATTATTATTATTATTAGGAAATTAAAGTTTTCTACATTCAGTTAGGCGCATATAATAGAAATACTGTTATGTCATCTTTTAAGAGAGTGATAAAGTTCAAAGATGTTCTTGAGGCTAGAAAAACTTTAGTGAGCACTTTCATTTGATGAATGATTTGTTAAAGATTTGAAGGAGTTTATGCATCTATGGTAAAGAGGTCATTCACTTTTCTTATTTTGGCACTTATAAATTGTCAATCATAGAAAGAACTAGGAAAGGAAGGGAACTGAGTTGCCTTTTGTTCAAGTTTTCATAGACAATTCCACTAACGAAGTCGAAAAACTTCAAATTAAACCTAGGCCTTTTCATGACCGGTTCTAAGTTGTCAATAATGGAAAGAACTAGTAAAGAAAGGGAACTGAATTGGTTTTTGTTCAAGTTTTCATAGATAGTTCCATTAACAAATTCAAAAAACTTCAAATTGAACATGGACCTTTCCATGATTTATGCAATATGCTTTGGTGAAAAAAACTTTAGTTAGGTTGGGTTTGTAGATCACGAACTCCTGCAAAACAAATCCCCTGTCAAGATAGGGAACCTTCTCATGTCTAAGTTAATATGAACATGCAGGAGAAAAATAACTTGTAACATAGAGAATAAGAATGTAGAAGAATATATGTTGTGATTGTTTTGTGTATTTTTCATGTATTATTACCTAGTGACTTAAGGTATTTATGCAAATTAATTCATATAGAACTACATCATTATGAGTGGAGTCGCAAACATATCATGCGAGAGTAATCATGGAGACTAAATATCTTTGTCACCCAAGTAACCTGTAAAATGATTTATTCATGTAGATGTCGTCGCACTATCAATTTATGAGATAAGACTTTCAAGTAGGCATCATATTGATAATTTATATGCTCACAATGATAGCTTATAAAACGAAGAATCAAGTAGGTGCCGTGAAATATAGAGAATAGTAGTAGGTGGTTACAGTGGCGTGAGCATGCTTAAACATTATTTGGTGTACCATTATTTCTTTCCCTTTCATTTTCCTTTTTTTTCCTCTCTAAGTTGGCTAAATTAGGAACTAAATTGAAGGGTTGTTGAAGAATTAGGGACTAAAATGGAAAAAAAAATTATATAGCACTTGAACGAGGTTGTCATCTTGTGTACAGCACATGCAGAGTTGTGTACCCTTCTATTAAAGTTTTTTTTTAATATGTTAGCTTTATCTTGTCAAAAAAAAAATCTGCTTGTCTAAATCTACTTGTCTAGCATATCTCAATGACAAAGCTAAGGTTGTACTTCGATAGTCTATCCTCTTTTTTTTTATTCTCTCTCTTCACCTTTGTTTCCAAATCCATCTTCTTCCTTTTTCTCTTTTTTCCCTACCCAGAGAGCTTGTCCTTTATTTTTATTGTTGGTTGTTTGGGCCATGTGGCCCAACTAGGCCCCTTTTTCTCTTGTTGTTATTTAGACTGTGTTTGTTTTCTGAAAACTGGTTTTTAGAAAACTGCTTTCTAAACTTTCTTGTATTTGTTTGCTATTAGGAAAGTTCGGAAAACACATTCTGGTCAACGAAAAACACTTTTCAGTCAAAGAAAAATTTGGCTTGGTTTCCAGAAAAATGTTTTCCTTTTATTTTGGGTGGAAAACACTTTTTGAAAGTTAAGAAAAATTTTGAAATGTCATATTATTTGTTGATTATATCAAATTTGGTCCTCAAACTTTTGATTGCTATATATATTTTGTTTTGAATATTTTTTTTCAATTTCATCCCTTAGAATTTAATTTTTATATTAATTTTGGTCCTTATTTTTATAATTGTTATTTGCTTTTCCCTTGTCATTTTTTAATTGAAATTTTTTATCTATCAAATTTGGTCCTTATTCTTGTGATTGTTACTTATTTTATTTGAAATAATTTATGAAATGTTAATTATTATTATTTTAATTTCTTCATCTTTCAATTTTTTTATTTTTTAGATTTGATCTTTATTATTTTGATTATTATTTATTTTATTTGAGATAATTTATGAAATTATATTTTTTTTTCAATTTCATTCTCATTCAACTTTTTAATTTGTAAGATTTGTTTCTCATTATTTTAATAAACTTGAAAAAAATAAAATATTAATAAGTTATTTTCCAGCTCATTTTCCATGATATAACCAAACACTGGAAAGTGTTTTCCAACTTATTTTTCATTACACTACCAAACATCAAAAAATAATTTATTTTCCGGAATTCACTTTCCAAAAAAATCCTACTTTCAAGCAAACAAACAGGGCTTTAATATGGTCCTCCGGCCAATCAAACCTTCTATCTTTCTTTCTTTTCTTTTTTTTGGTGGTTGCTGGCTAATACGACAGCTTTCTGATCAAGCTCTTTTTTTCCTTTTTCTTTTTCTTTTTCCTTTTCCCTTCTCTCCTAGCCTTTTAGTTTGGCCTCCTCATCACAAAGGAAGCAAAAATATTTTAGATACAACTTCAGAACCTGCCAACGCCAATTTTTCAAACGACGTCAAGCCGGCAAGGAAAAAATGTAGTTATCGAAGTATTTTACGTCTTGATTCAACAGTCAATCTACCGTGAATCTGGAACCAACTTTGGATGTTAATAACCTGAAAGATCCAGAGCAATCCTTCTTGGTTTTTGACAGGCTTGGAGATGAGTTGCACATTTTTTTTATGAATATATTTTATAAAAATAATTGAAAGATAATTGCTATTACAGTTCTAATTATTTTAATAATAGCTTAGGAAGTGCTGACTGTTGTATAGAATAAAGAATAAAGATGATGCCAATTAGAATGCCGAAGTTGCCAGTGGTGAGGTCCCTCCGGTTTCAGTAGAACCAATGGACTTTGGTCAAGTACTTTATAAGAATTTTTTTATTATTATTATTACTCGAAAATTGCGTGGGGTAAGAAACGGCTTAACAATCTTAAATTTTGCTCACTATTATAATTTGTTCTGCATTTCCAGCCAACAATGTCGCGCTGGTGCTCTAGTAGCATAATTCCTGAGACAAGGCAATAAGATCCATTTATAAATGACCTTCGATGCCATTCTTAAATCCTCTACAAAGAACACAAGTTTCACAGACGAAAGAATCAGCCACCTGATCCTTATCAGGGTACATAACAAGGCAGATTTAGGATGCTGGAATTTATTATGCCTTCTGCACTTGCATGCAAACGAACTTGCTGAATTTATTTTCTGGCATGCCAGTCAATCAAGGGTGCTCTCAGTACCAACAAACCACAAGAAGAAAAAAATGAACAAAGAAGACACGATATCATCCACCACAAGCAGATATTGAACAAAGAAAACACGATAACCACAACAGTCAGGAGTAATCATCTTCTTTACCCATTTATTTTATTAAAACTAATACAATAAGCTATTCAGTAGCGTTTACAACATGGGAAAGAACATGAAAAAGCCCCCAGTATTGCACAGCTAGGAGCAGAAAGCAAACTAACTAAATGTTACACAGAATCAGAGACAGATTTATACATGTTAAGCACTATTGGCCGACATGGTGTCCTCATCTTCACTGTCTTGATGAATTTTGGCTATCTCTGCCTTTGCTCTCTCAATAATTTGCCTCTTTTCCATTTCCAAATCTCTCTGAAAATCCATCTTCATCTTCTCTAGTTCCAACACCTGCTGCCTTTTACTACTCTCAATCTTCTCATAGATCTCACTAAATTTCTGTATAGAATCTGCAAGCAAACCAAAAGAGGACTGCTCATTGCAATTTCTTGACTCTCTTCCAAGCCTTCTCTTCTTGGGTGGGAGCCCATCCGAATCATCGTCATCATGTGCTGATTCTGAATTCCCTGGACTATCCCGCATCCCATCCAATCCGTTGGCATGGTTTGAATATGCTTTTGAGTTCATGAAAACATACTCTCCTGAGTCCAGCCCACAGGAGAGTCCACCTTGCTGAGCCGATGTCGACATTAGAATATCCAACTTCTTGAAATAAACCCATTTGCTAGCACCACCGCCTGCCTCTGCTAACTTAATCTTCTCGACCTTGTACTTCTTTTTCAATGTATCCAAACGATTCCTACATTGCGTATCTGTCCTCTCAATCTTTGATTTCTCTGATACCTTCTCTGCAACTTCTTGCCATTCGTCAGATCGAAGACTCTTCTTCCCACGTTGCAAGAACTTATCACCCCAAGCATCTAGCAAAACAAATGTTTCATGCTCAGTCCAGTCTGTAAGCGGATTGCGTCCACCAACTGATGGTTTTGGCCCTGCTGGAACTGCAACAGGAGGTGCTGGAACACGAGGAGCAAATTCATAACTTGACACTAAACTCTTTAGCTTTTGCTTTTTCGGATGCCTTTCGATATTGCCATCATCATCGTCATCGTCTATCCTCATATTATACTTTTCATTATCATCCTCGTCTATCCTCCTATTGTACTTTTGATTATCATCCTCATCCTCCTCATCATCAACACCCTCCTCCTCCTCATCCACATCTTTTCCCTCATAATGAATGCCATTTTTCTGATTATTCTCCCCATCTTCCACTCCTAATTCATGTTCATCTTCTTCTTCTTCTTCTTCTTCTTCTTCTTCTTCTTCTTCTTCTTCATCAGCGTCCTCATCTTCATCAATGGAATATTGATCATCAACTTCCCTAAGATACATAGCATTGCCCACGAGAAGTTTGTGACGATTAGAACCATAACTCTTCTGGTTGTTCTCCCCGTATGGATTTGGTGGGTACCTTGCATCATCTTCAGTATCATCCATTTTTAAAGCACACTCTAAACTCAACAATAAGAAAATCTAAATGGTAACCACAAGTAGCTCTCGAGACTAACTCCAAATCACTGATTTCATCCAATCAAATAATCAAAACAACTCGCACCATAATTTTTTCCACCCAGATCACTGTCTCAACCCCAAATTCAAATTCCATTATTTTTTAAGAAATCAATAATTGATTCAGCATCACAAACCCCATGAGTGTCACCTATCAAATCACCTTCCAAGATTTCATAATTTAACCAAATCAAGTTCCAAACAGAACAAATCTCACAAAATATTGCTGAAAAGTAATCTCATTTATCACACTTCTAAATGAACATATACAACAAGAATGTATCGCAAAATTCCAGAAAAAAAAATTCAATTTTTTTTCTTTCTCGAGATCATTAACTACTCCATCAAATCCAAATCTACCAAAACAACCAAGTATCAAACTTCCTATTTCAAAACACTTCAATTAGGAGCTCTAAATTTACCAGACCCGCTTTCACAAACAATCAAAACTCTAAGACAAGCAAAACCCATGATTCAGTATTATCAATAATAAACTCAAGAATGAAAAATTCTAAAGTCAAATCAAAACTGAAGTTAAATGAAAACCAAGATCGGTTCTTACCTCACGAAAAAAAAAATCAATTTAAAAATGGGAAAGAGATCCAAGTTGTTATATTTCTCTGATATTGAACTGTAAATGAAGCTTCCAAGAAGGCCAAGACTTGGATGTTTCAAAGAAACTTAAACAATACGCAAATCAAAGGTGTGAAGGTAAAGAGAGAGACTTGAGGGCGATAATAAAAGTATCCCTTAATGGGGAGATAAAAAGAGAGTGGCCGCTAACATACGCCTTGTGACCTTGTCCTTGCTTTCAGATGTGATTTTGATGGAGTGTTTTTGGTAATACTGAAGTGATTGGCTGGCCACATCGTTATTGAACCCGGCCGATCTTACTGTTCAACCTGTTGACTGGTCTTGACTTGGATAGGGTTTTATATCGAGAGAATTAACTTTCTCAAACATTATTCACGCACTGAGTTAACTTGTGACTCAGCACCCATCTGACTTTAAAAATAAAATCTAAAACTACGTAGTTTTAATGTTTGAAAAAAATCTTGGAAGACCCGCGTTATTCTTCGTGACCTCGGGTTGGGTCATGGAAAGGGCCAGGGTTTATAACTATGTGATGATGAATGAGTTGTAACCTGCAAAACAAAATTCCATGTGTGTTTTAGGAAAATCTATGATGCTCAAGTTAGTTTATAATTTAAGAGGAAAGATGAATATGTAGTAGCTGTAAGCAAAAATAGGTGTTTGTGTCTGGTAGGGAGTTGGGTGATATGTAATTGTGGAGACACAGTATTTTCACACCTTAGCCACTGAAGATACCACATATTTACCTCTTTTTAAAAAAAAGACAATTGGTAGCTCGTCTAATAAAATATAGTTATAAGTGGATAAAGGAATTAGGGCGCATTGTTTGGGCTCGACCTAAACGATGTTGGTGCCATATTGTTTGGGCTTGGCGGAAACAAAATGAGGCTATATTGTTTAGACAAACCTAAAAAATATGGATATACACGCGTAGGCATTCTGTCAAGCAGCATAGGATGAAGATCCAGGCCACAATTTCCCTCATTCTTTTCTCAGTCATCCCCTTGGTTTTTTTTGCCAAAACTAGAGAGCTCTTTTTTCTTTTTTCACAGCCGCCTTCTTCTCTTGACCAAACCAGAGCCACCGCCCACTGACACAGGAGACCAGCCCGACCAGCCTCCAACGACAATGTCCCTCACTCTCCTTTCCTCTCTTCTGTTACTAACAACAACTCATTGTAGAGAAGATGATGAAATAAGTCCCTCGCACTCCTTTCCTATCTTCTACTGCTAACAACAACTTATTGTAGAGAAGATGATGAAATAAGAAGGGAGGCTGAAGGACAGAAACCACATTTGAAGAGGGAAAAAAACATCGAGTCTCATCCGGGTTTGCCCGGGTCATAGGTCGACTCGTCAGGTCAACCAGGTTTTGCCGGGTTGTTGTGTCATTCGGTCTTTTAACAAACTCGAACTAGTCTAAGTCTCGGGCCGGTCCGGGTTTAATAACTATGGTTTAGATAACAATTTCTACATAGAATGTTTAACAAATATATTTATAGACAAAAACTGATAAGTATATATATATATATATATATATATATATATATATATATATATATATAAACTTGAGACAAGTCAACCGAGCTTTCTAATAAAAATAAGTAAAAAATTTAATTTAGATGTTGGATAGGGTTGACACTTAGCAAATATGTTTTATTAGTCCAATTCCTTTAAGTCAACGCTAATACTAGTCAAGATCGTTTTAATGACCAATTTAGATTTGAAAGTTGTTATTTTAAATTTTTATTTATTTTCCTTGTTATTAAAGGATTTTATTTATTTTATTTTCATATATTTTTGTATGTTATTGTCATTAGAAGTATTAACATTAAGAATTTTCTCTATAGTTTAGCTATCATTTTAAGATTTTTAAATCTTGATTTTTTTTTTCATTTTCATTATAAGTTCCATAAATTTTATACCTCTATTAATTATGGATTGTAACAAATACAGTAAATAAAAATAGAAGTACTAAAAATATTTTCTTGGGGAATACAATATTTTTAAATAAAATTAACAGACAAAATCAAAAAGAGAATTTTTTTTCTTACACTTGTTCCTTTTTTCAAGGCAAGCACACCTGGGTTGTCCTTTTCTTTTTTTAATAGTCAAGCATACCTAGTTTTTCTATCTAGCCAAATGATTCATATCACATTAGTAATTATGTTCCTGATTTATTTTGATTTATTTTTTATAAGGTTATTATAGTTTTATGATTCAAATTATAAATTTAATATATTAACTAGAGTTGATTATAATTATTATTTTAGCTTTTTAAAAAAATAAATTTGTTTTTAATTTCATCCTTTAATATTAGATTAATTGGGAATTACGCTTCATAATTTGTTTCAATTTGTTCTTTATATGAATATTTCAACCTCAAGACCCGGGTCACGAGTTTCGTAGGTTAACCAAGGTCGCTGGTTTGATATGTTAACCTGGGTTGACTCGGGTTGTTTTTTTATTTGCTTTCTATAAAATTATCTCAGTTTCATAACCTAAGTCACTTGTTTGACCTAGGTTGAATTAAGTTTTTTGTCATTTTTTAATTAATTTTTCTCAATTTCATCCTTTAATGTTGAGTTTATTAGGAATTTAGCTTCATAATTTGTTTTGATTCTCTATCTATGGGAGTATCTCGGTTTCATGACCTGAGTTACAGGTTTGGTAGATTAACTTAGGTTACTTGGTTTGTTTTTTTAATTGAATTTTAATTTTATCTTTTATCATTAGGTTAATTGGGAATCATATTTTATAATTTGTTTTAATTTGTTTTTTGTGAGGTTATTATTTTTATGACCATGGTTGTGGATTTGACAGGTTAACCTATATTGACTTGAGTTGATTTATTATGTTGTAATTTCAATATTTTTTAAAAAATATTTTTATGAATATTTTTTGTCAAATTATGTTTTTATAAATTGTTTAGATTGTTTTTAAATTGTAATTAAATCATTTCAGATGAATCTTTATAATTAAAAAAATATTAATAACACTTGGATATTTTTTTATATTAAAAAAAAAAAAGCGAAACGATGATATAGTTTTGTTACTCTATAATAAGGCTGTTTACCGTCATAACACCGAGTTTCGAATGTACTAAATCGAGGTTTTCAAAAAAACATTTGAAGACTTCACGATCATTACGAACCGGCTGCATCACCTTCACAATCTCCTGTGGAAACTCGTTAAAGATGCATTTATCTTATAGGTTTCTCATATAGTATTTTTTGTATTTATTTTTTTGCCAGCCAACAGTACATGACAATAAATTGCGTAATGAAATATAAATTCCATTAACCAAAATAGTATTCTTATTTCGGTGAAAATTGTTCATATTCATTTGTACCACTCGTCAAGCATGACCTATCAACTAAAATGGTTTGTTAATCACATTTTTCATCTGTCCCAAGAGCATTGTTACGTGCCTTAAGGAACGTTTGGGAACGTGATTATAGCTGCATTCTTAAAAAATTTAAAATTTTTTTTTTTGTTAAAATTTAGTATGGTTTGTATGTTTTGGATCATTTTGATGTGCTGATGTCAAAAATGATTTTTTAAAAATAAAAAAACATCATTGACATGCATTTTGGCACGAAAAGTTATTTGAAAAGCACCCGCAACCACACTGTCAAACACGCTTTTAGTGGAGGATTAGAAATGTGGTTATGTTTAATTTTCTAAATATTTTTTACTCAAAAATATATTATAATAATATTTTTTTATTTTTAAAATTTTATTTTTAATATCAGTATATCAAAATGATTTAAAAACACTAAAAATAATTAATTTAAAGCAAAGAAAAAAAATTTTAAAAAATCAATTTTTTTCAAAAATTCTTTTAAAACACAAAAACAAACGAGATCTTAACTAAACCACAATCAATCAACTTTGGCTAGGATATAGAAAAGCCTTATTTGAATTAAAAAAAAAACTATTTTTTAAAATAATAATAATAAAGGGCATGCAAAATATTATTATGATTTTAATACCATCAAATTACATACTTTTAAATAATTTTATTTGTTATAATTATATTTAAAAAAATTGAGGAAAATGAATAGTAACAATCATTGTTCATGCATACTCGTTTCTCTATGGATTATGGATTATACTGTTTATTTTTATATTGTTTTTTTTAATTTAATCATCAAACTTTATTTCTTCACAATCTCATCCTTCTAGTTATATTTGCATAATTTGATGTTTTGAGATTTCTTTGACTTTGAATTTTCTTGCATATGCAAAGTGTTAAGAAATCTTCCAATGACAAATTAAAGATCAATTTTGCAAAATAGAACTTTAGGTTGTGGTTAAAAAAATTAAAAGAAAAGGGACCAAATATATATTTATATAAAAAAGAGAAATTCCTTTTCATTTTGGATTGGAAAACTTTACTTTGGTCCCTAAATTTCCAACTTATGTATTATTTGGTTTCTATTGTTTTAGCATTTAACGTTTCAACTCTAAACTTTATTTTTATTTTTTCACATTTCAACACTTTAATGTTGATAGAAAATAGAGAAAATGACTAGAAGAGAGAGAAAGTATTCTATCAATCACATTCCATCCATAAAGAGGATGATTTTGACTTTAATAGGTTCATCTTTGTGAGAAGAGTTCATTGGAGATAATATGCTTTTAACTATATTTAAAAAAATATATCAAAGTTCACAAAGATTTGTTTGTTAAGTTTTTTGTTCAAGTTATTATAGGGTGTTTTTGAAATTAAAGATGAGTTTATTAATGTTTCTAGAATGTTTTTTAGGTGTTTTTATTTGAAAACTAGTTGAAAGATAGGTTATTAAAGTCTCAAAACTTGGACTTTGATTTTTTTATAATAAAAGGTTATTGGAAATTATGATGTTTTCCATAACAGACAACAAGTCATTAGTTAAATAAAAAAATTAGAGCAAAAGATGTGTTGTCTGCTATTTCAAAAAATTAATAAATCAAATATGCAGTTTGGATTTTAGCCTCTCTCTTATTTTATTTTTAAATACTAATTAATAATTTTTTTAATTTCATAATACTTCAAAGAAGTTATGATAACTCATATTTAAAATTTTTTTATATATATTTTATATAAGTAAGTTGTACTTGCATGATATATTTGTTTTTTAAAAAAAAATTGTTCTTAGCAACCAATTAACCTCCAAGATAAAATACAAAAAATAAAAAGGATAGCTGGAGTAAAATGTTTGTATGTATATCTATCTTTTATTTTTACTAAAAGGTCCAGCTTCTCATTTTAGTATTTAATTAGCATTAACAACTCATTTTTAATTTGTCATTTAATATATATTTTTTAAGATTTATTTAATAAAACGTAAACACTATTTTTTTATTTGTTAATTAAAAAAAAACTTATGATATTTAAACCGTTAGACTCGGTATTCAAGCAAATGTACAATATGTCATCGTTTAACAGCATTAACCAATTCATTTTTACCATTGAATTTTTCTCTAACCTCCAACTCAAACCCTCCTAGAATACATCTATGACTTAGTGTCTAATCATTAGAAACAACAAAACTAGACCTAAAAGCATCCCTAAATTCAGGAAGATGAGGTATGATTTCATCATCATCATCATCATCATTATTCACCATCATATTCGGGTCTATTGTATCATCATTCTCATTGTCAATAGGCTCAGAATAGTCAAATCTATGTTGATCAGCAAATGAATTGTTGAACATAATATCATTTATCCTTTGCAGCAAATCAACTGACAATAAACTATGTTTACCTCTACTAATTAAATTTGAAGGCCCGGCAAAAGTTAGGACACACACATTTTGGTTGACTACTTGTAAACAATATATCATGTTCAAACCATTTTGGGTGAAAGAGTCAATCATTGTCTTAAAATTATTATTACACATAATTAACACAAGATAATACTGATGTTCATCAATCTAACACCTCCAAGTTATTTCAACATCAATATCATTATAATTTCACTCAAGTCCATGACAAATGGTTTGTTTGATTTTTGCATGTGACAACCATATATTATCATTTAACAACAAATTGCTCTCATCATTGTATGTTATACTATTAATCATATCAAGAATAATAGTGTCATCGTAATGACATAACATAAATATGTTATAAGATATTCTATTGAAAAAAGAAAATTAGATTTCGGCTAATTGGATGTAATTATAACTAAATTACATTATCCTAACACTAATTGACAAAATTCATATCAAATACAATAAAATTTTCAAAGTTTAACGTTAAAGTAAATTCACAATAAATTAAACATAATTCATAATACATATTTTTATTGATATTTTAATGCTCAATTGCATTAAATCAAACACGAATTAATAGCAAATTACTATAATTCAAAAATAATACTGAATGCATCAACTTATCAACAATCAACAAAACATTTAATTCATCATAATTTGTCATCGTTGATTCCAACAATACACATAAAATCTATAATTTGACAACTTAACATCAATTAAACGTAACATATAATTAATTAAAATAATTATTTCATAATTAATTTAACTTATTTTCATGTTCAACTATATCAAATCAACTCTAATTAATTATATTCTTAACTAATTTCACATTAATTCAACAAACCCTAAATTCATCATAAACCCTAAATTCAACCTAAAAAATTATTTCATTTCAACCAAACAAAACATAAATTTATAGCAATGTAGTATGTTTATCTTGGTTATAGAATTAGAAAGAAAAAAAAGGTGGAGTGGCGGCGGCAGCGACGACAACAACAATGACAATTTAATTGGTCGATTTTGCACCCACAAACATTTAGGATGCTTACAAACCTCTAATGGATTTAATTTTTTTGTTATTTTAAGGGTTAAATAAAGGTGTTTGGTGGGTTTTGTAGAGAGAAAATGAGGGCATCAATTTGTTTAAGAAAGAGAGAGATTGGGTTATGCATTTGTTCTATGTTATTTGATTTAGGTTTAAATTTTAATTGATGTCATATTTCAGAAGCGTGATATCTTAAGTTGTCGCGGTTTTGAAGCACGACAATGTTAAAGTATGTTATTTTATCAAATCCTTTTTAAATGATGCTATTCCACCAAATTTTAATATTTACTATGCTAGTTTTTTTAAATAAAAAAAAACCTATAACATTCAGGAAATTCTTGTTCCTAGTCTTTGATTATTTTGTCAAATGTCCATTAGATTTAGACAAAATGTGAGTGTTGCAAAATTGTTCACAATAAATAAATATCTAAGCAAGAAGCTGATTTTGTTTATAAAAAGTAAAAGATTGATGTATATTCGGATATTAATTTCATATTATATGTTTTTTTTCTGAGATCAATTAAATAAATTATAAAGATCAATTAATATTTTTTTAAATAAACTAAATAATTTTCAAAAATAAGCAAGAGTATATTAATTACTAATTAAATTTTAAAAAATGAAACAAAAATAAAAACAATGGCCAAACATTACTAGGTTTGACAGGTTAGGCCAATACGCCAAACCTATATGGAAACGTTAGGCTAGTATGCTTGGCTTTTTTATTTTTTTATTTTCACTTTTTTTTATATTTATTTTGATAGATGATACTTCATCTGACTTGGTAAAGGACATGTTATTATTTTCTGTATTTTTTTTATCACCTTGATGACCGGAAAATCAAGGTTCAAGTATGTGAACTCTAAAAACTTGTTTTCATCCAAAAATATTTAGAAACCTCAATAAACATATTTTGAAACCTAAAACACTCTCTAAATCAATTTTAAAATTCAAAATTGTACCAAATAAAAGACAAATTAATGGGTCTCAATCTAATTTTTCCAATATGTTTAAAGGGCAAAACCACTTTCATTAAATTTCTCTCTCTAAGATGAATTCATGACACCAATTTCAACTATTTTGATAACTAAGATGTGTTAGTCGACTATTTTCTCTCTCATTACCATTTTTTATTACTTTCTCTCTCATTCCTCGATTTTAGAAAATGAAACGTAATAAAAATAAAATTTTGAATTGAAACATAAAGATCTAAAGTAATAAGGACAAACATGTATAAATCAAAACTTTAGGGAAGAAAATTGATTTTTTTTTCACACTTTTTGTAAAAATATTAGTATCAATTTTGGTTATTGTTCTCTCCATTACTTTTTTTACAAAAAAGTTAAAATGTATTATATGAAGTAAATCTTTAGTTTAATATGAAAATATTCCAATTAAATTGTATTAAATCGTACCTTGAATCAGTGTGTTTATTAATGAATCTTGTAGATTTAATTTATCATTTGAAATTTTTTAGAAAGAATCTTTTAGTAAGATGTTTGGATTATCATTTGAAATTACTTTGTTAAAATCCTTAATTATAGCTTCATAAGAAAAACGAATGTCATAACTAATTAATTTCTTAATTTGATTTAAAAAATCTTTGCATTATTATACAATACTCTAAATGGTGT
Source organism: Populus nigra (assembly GCF_951802175.1). NCBI lineage: Eukaryota > Viridiplantae > Streptophyta > Magnoliopsida > Malpighiales > Salicaceae > Populus > Populus nigra. The sequence continues at coordinate 8,333,122 of NC_084859.1, forward strand.
GAGGAAATCATTGTTCCCCCACACCGAAATCACTGTCACTGTGGATTACAACAGTAATCCATACTGATTCTTCCCCCTCTTTTTTTTTACTAACTTTTCCTTTTTTTCTTTTTTTTTCTTTTTTTTTCAAAATTACTTTTTTTTTCAACTTTCTTATTTTTTCTTTTTTTATTTATTTATTTTTTATTTTTTTTTCAAAATTATTTTTGTTGATTTTACTATTTAAATATTGACCTGGTTAAAATTTTTGCTTTTTAATTTTTTTTCTTTAAAATACTGTGGATTGCTGCGATGTTTTTCCACCTAGTTTTTCTATTTTATTTCTTTATTTTTCAAAATTATATTTGTCGATTTTTTTTTAATATTGAGCTGATTAAGAATTTAGTTTTGTAATTGTTTTTCTTTAAAACATTGTTGATTGCTACAGTGTTTCTCCGCATGGTTTTTTTTTATGATTTTCTCTGAAATTATCTTTTTTTTTATTTTTTAATATTGAGCTGGTTAAAAATTACAGTTACAATATGTGAGGAAAACACTGTAACTTTCCTTAAAAAGTATTGTTGATTGCTATAGTGTTTTTTTCCACATGGGTTTTTTCTGTTTTTGTTATGTTTTTTCCTAAAATTATCTTTGTCAATTTTATTTTTTAAATATTAAGCTGGTTAAGAATTGTAATTATAAGTAAATACAAGTTTTTCCTCACAAAACACTATGGATTGATACAGTTTTTCCTCACATGGTTTTTTTCTAGTTTCTTTTTTGTGATATTTTTTTCCAAAATTATCTTCGTCGATTTTATTTTTTTTAATATTGAGTTGGTTAGAATTTAACTTTGTAATAAAGCTTAGTCATGTGGGGAAAATATTGTAGCTTTGCTCATAAAACATTGTGGATTACTACAGTGTCTCTCCGCATGTTTTTTTTTGTTATAATGTTTTTCAAATTATCTTTTTTAATTTTATTTTTTTAATATTGAGTTGTTTGTGAATTATAATTACAAGTCATTACAAATAAGACTAAATCATGTGGGGAAGCACTGTAGCTTTCATCACAAAACACTATGAATTGCTACAGTGTTTCCAGCATGATTTTTTTCCTTTTTTTAGTGTTTGTTTTGTTATTTTTTTTCTAAAATTATCTCTATTTTTTTTTATAAAAAAAACACTATGAATTGTTGCAGTGTTTTCCCATGTGATTTTTTTATGATTTTTTCTAAAATTATCTTTGTCGATTTTTTTTTAATATTGAGTTGGATAAAAATTATAATTATAATAAAGCTAAATCATATGAGAAAAGCGTTATAGTTTTTCTCACAAAACACTGTGGATTGCTACAATATTTCTCTAAATGGTTTTTTATTTTATTTTATTGGAAAAAGCGCTATAGTTTTCCTCACAAAACATTGTCAATTACTACAACGTTTTTTCTCATGGGTTTTTTTCCTTCCAAAATTATCTTTGTTGGTTTTTTTTTAATATTAAGTTGATAGAGAATTTAGCTTTGTAATTGTTTTTCTTTTTATTAACTGAAAAGCTAAATCATGTGGCAAAAGTATTGTATCTTTCCTCACAAATCACTATAGATTGTTACAAATCATTTTGTTCAGTCTCTAAGTTTTTTATCACCAACACAACTTTTTTTTCCGTCATGAAACATTTGTTACATCATACCTTTAATTTCTATTACTTATCTAGCGCTGGTTCACAATTACAACACTATCAAGTGCATTTGTTTTATAAGTTCGCGGCAGCGTGCGGGCATGTCATCTCGTTTGGCCTATTTAAAGGAATCTTCCCACGGTTTTCATTACCGGTTCCAATTAAGGAAAGACTGGAAAAAAAAAGTTCTCTCTTCAATACATCAATTGAGAAAAAAAGAAATTTAAAGGATCGTTTGGTGCCATTTTTGTTTTTTTGTTTTTTTTTGTTTCCAGATTTTTTGTTTTTATTTTCAATTTTCAAAAATAAAAAACTTGTTTGGTTGAGTAGTTTTTTTTAGCTTTATTTTTTAAAAAAAATCCCTTAATCTTAATAGAATATTTAAATTAGTATGATGTTGTCCAAAATTAAATGATAATAACCATGTCATGTACTCAATCTTAGTGTATCCTGAATATCACTAGCCTTAACTAGGACACCTTTAACCTAGTCTTCATTGGACTCAAAGCACCTTAGATAAAATTTCATCCAACCTCCTAGTACCCTTAAATCCGACTCAAACTCAATCCTAGGTTAATTCCTAAAATACATTAATCTTGAAAACCTTAGCTTTGGTTCTTGCCCGAACCTTAAGGCAACGCGCCCTACACATCCTCTTATTCATATCCGACATCAAACTAACTCTTAAGTGCTTTAAACTCAACTTAAACATAACTTCTAAGTATCACGAATCATATCTCAACTTAGTGTGTGTTTAGTAATGCGGTGTAATATTCTTTTACAAAAATGTTTTTAAATTAAAAATATATTAAAATGATGTTTTTATATTATTTTTTATTGTTTATATCAACACATTAAAATCATAAAAAAATATTTAAAAATATATCAATTTAATATATTAAAAAATATATTAAAAAAAACGAGTTAAATTACTTTATACTAAAAGGCATCAGCTTTCACTATGCGAATCCACAATGAAAGGCTGATTTTACCCTTTGGTGGGCAAAGTAGCATGTCTTGGGTCTAGGGGTATGGTGATATTTTTCATGGGATCATTACTTGAAAGGAAAGGGCTAGACAGTAATTATGTGTTTTCTTTAATAGTGTGATTACTTAATTGCCCTTGAAAGACAAAAAAACCAATCACTTGGGACAAGAGCTTTTAAGTCTTTGACTTTATTTTTAAATAGGTAAGTTACTTTATTACCCTTGAAAATTAAAAACAATTGTCTTTGACTTAGGAGCTCTTTTGTCAGTTACATGTGGTCATTTGGTAGTTATTGGGTGTCCTTGAGGGCAATAGAATAATTTGATAAATAAGAAAATTAAAAAGAAAAATAATCGGATGAATAGTGTCAGTCATCTTAAGACGACACGTGCGACATTGTCTGATGGCTAAAACCATGATTTCAGGGCGACTTTCAAAGCATCTTAGCATCCCTTCCATAAATCAGCAAATGCCAATGTGGCGCTTATGGCCTTTTGTTTTTTCTTTTTCTTTTGTCCCTCTCTCCTACTAGATATTTGTGCTATAATTAAAAAAAATCAAATCAACCTCTAAAGTTTGTTATATTTAAGATTTCATTCCTATTCTCTTTATTATAATTTTTAAAATTTAGAATACTTTTGAAACTAAGAGTTTTTTTTCAATTTCATTCATGTTTTCTTTGTTGCAATTTTTTTTAATTTAGAATTGTTTATTAAATTAAGAATTGTTTTCAATTTCATCTATAATTGATATTTTCATATATCATATTTGGTCTTTATTCTTTTAATTATAATTTTTTTTAATTTTAGATGGTTTTGGCAAAAAAATTTCCAATTTCATCATTCTTTGGTTTTTTTTCCTATCAAATCTACTTCTTTTGTTGTATTTTTTTTAACCTTGCAAGAGTATTTAAGATTGATTTTTTTATTATTATTTTATCTTCCAACATTTAATTAGCCAGGTGTTTCACTTCTTAGTTGAGTTCAGGTTTAAATTTAATGGTTTACAAGTTGATGAGATTAACCTTGATTTACAAAGTTGACACAAGTTTCTTTAGCTTTTTTTTAGCTTTTTCTTCCATTCTCCAGCTTTTTTTTTATTTTTTATTTCACTTTCTATGGATATTTTAGTCGTTTTGAAAATAACACTCGTTGTCTTGAATTTTTTTTTTTGTCTTTGTTGTATTTAGCTTTTCTGAAGGAATTTTGTTTTTAAATTGAATTAAATTGATAGATTTCATCCTCTAACATTTAATTTTTTAGGTGTTGAGCTCCTAGGTTAAACTCGGGTTAAGAATTTAACGGATTACGGATTTGAAAGTTTAACCCGAGTTTACAAGGTTCACTTGAGCTTGCTTATTTTTTTAAACTCTTTTTTTTTTCATATTTCATCCTCTAACAATTTTTTTTACTCTAAGGAGTTTTATTTTTTAATTGAATTAAATTAATAGATTTCATCTTCTAACATTTGATTTGAGACAATATCTAAATGAATTTTTTTTTTAGTTTTTTTTTTTGAAAATTGATATTCTTTGTTTTTTTTTCCTTTTCTTCATATAAAGTTATTCTAATATCATGTTTCATATCATGGATTCAACAGATTTACCAAGTTTGACTCAGGCCTTTATTTTACTGTTTTTTAATCTTTTTTATCTTGAATTAATGACCAAAATATATAAATAAAAAACGAGAAATTCTCCTAACAGAATAATTTTTTCTCTCAATAATTCAAATTGTTACATTACTTACAAATATCTATTTTAATTGCAATAAATATTAAAAAAACTGAGATTAATCTATTTTTTACATTTTAGTATTTTTTTCAAGAATTTCTTCAATGTTGGTTTTTTATCCTTAATTAGAGATGGGACGAAATTTACATGTTAGCAATGGAGATATGTTATAATGTTAGTATTATATGAAGGATATGATAGTCTGCATATCACTTACTAATAATTTGATTATTGAATAATCAAGAAAAATTATGTTTGTCAGGAAATTGAAACAAGGAACGAATTTTTGAAAAAAATTTAAATTTTTTTATTTTTTATTTTAAATTAATTTTTTATATTTTCATATCTTTTTAATAGATTAATGTTAAAAATAATTTTAAAAATTAAAATAAATTTTATTTTAATATATTTTTAAATAAAAAAAATATTAAAAAAACAGTACTTATTCTCAAACACAACCACCGATATCCAATCGTCATCCAACATCTAAATGCGTTGTATCCGATTCTAGCCCTATCAGTAGGCACCTCAGCCCTACAGCGTGCCTCCTCAGCTAACTCTTTAATCATAGCTTAATAATGTAAAATCAGTTTTGTAAACTTTTCTGAAAACTTGTTGTGGTAAGCTTTTATTTTATTAAAACAGAAAACGAAAACAAATAAGATTGTTCAACCGGATCCGATCTTTCTACTCAAAATCTAAATCTAGGGTTTCAAATTTCGTTTCTTTTTCTCTCAAATTCCTGAAATTCAATCCATAAAAAAAAATTCCAGCAATTGTTCAATCGGATCCGGTCTTTCTACTTGCCAACGTGTGTGTGTGTGTGTAGTGCTGTTTGAATTTGGGCTTAAAAAAGGAACAGCAGCAGATAAGGAGTCATCATGTTCTATGGTGCATTGGTATGGGATCCATGGCTAATAGTAGCCCAAATTGTCTGCCTTCAGTGCCTTCACTATCTCACCCTTGGTTTCTTCTTATCCCTTCTTGTTGGCACTCGCGTCTCTCGCTTGACTCTCGTTTATTTCTTTGATTTCGCCACTATCACTACCTCTACTGTCACCGGCTGCTGTGTCATTGCCTCCCTTCTCCTCACCTCCTTTGCTGGGTAATTCAATTTCTGGGTTTCTTTTTCTTACTATGTTTTCTGTTTTGTTTTATTTGCTAAATTGGGTATTGTTTTTTGACTCTTGATTGTTCCTAGTACTATCCTTTTCTAATCATTATTTAGCTATTTATGGAATGGATGACTGTGTTCTTTAGTTAAACTTGATTTGCTTATTTCTGTGTGTATTTTGTTTTTTATGTAGAGCTGGGTATATGTTGTTTTTGATTGAGAGGGCAAATAAGTGCTTAGATTTTTCGGCAACCCTCTATATCATCCATTTGTTGAAATGCATGATATATGGAGGTTGGCCTTCCTCGATAACATGGTGGGTTGTTAATGGTACTGGATTTGCAGTGATGGCCTTGCTTGGTGAATATCTGTGTATCAAGCGTGAACTCCGGGAGATTCCCACACGATATCGATCCAGTAAGAAATTTCTACACGTGTTAAACTTATTCGTGAAATGTCATTGTGCTTCATTCGTTTTCTAGTTATATAATAGTAGCTGCCCTGTTCTGTGTGAGGATGAATTCCCATGGAGAGTGAATAATTTACATCTTGAGTTAGTTGGATAGATGTGCTCAATGAATTCGGTTTAAGTTGATTTATTTAGCCAACGTGCTGATGTTATACAGTGCTGTTGTTGTGAAATGTGGATTTGATTTGGCTTGAGTGCAGTGATAACAGACTTTCAGTGAATTTATACTGATACATTCAAAATCTCATTCTACATCTACATGCATGTTGTGCCAACTTCTTTTTTAGTTTGTGTTTAGAACTTTCCCATGCTCTTGGAGTGGTTTGGACTGGAAGGGATGTATAGGGAACTGATTCAGTTTGAAGATTGAATGCGCAAATAAATTGCATGTTGACAAAGTATTGCTATTATTTTAGATATTAACTATTAGCTCTATCCCTTTCCACAATTTATTGGTGTTGATTGTCTCTGTGATATATTTATTGTTTAAGGTGATAGCCTACCTCATTCTTACCATGCAGATGGCTACAAAGTCATGTGTCATGAAGTAATATCATCCTGAAACTTACTTCTACCTGAAATTTTAATACGTTCTGATATCTCCTTGTTATTTTACTTGTTTTGATTCTGAATCAACCAGTATTGACTGGTGGAGTTTTATTTCCTGTAATATTTAAAATGTTGTGTTAAGGGCAGTACTTGTGGAGCAATCTTTGCCAATATCGATACTGGATTGGCTTTTGCATTATCATCTTTGCAACAGTTTCTTTTTACTGTTATGAGGGAATTAATAACCTTGACTGAGCTATCAACACTTGCATGTCGTTTCACCCTTCTTTTCCACAGTCTGCATTGCTATCCAGTCTAAGAGCTGCTATGCACATCTTATTCAGCGTCTTTCTTTGTTATCTTTTTTCATTCACAAACTATTGTTATATCAGCAACAATAATATCACACTATTTCCCTGCAGATGTTTGACCAACAAGAGAAGGGAACAGCGAGAGCAAAAAAAAATTTCTGGGACAACAATGGTGCTTATTTGATGCTTTCAAGGAGTTTCTGTAACCTGTGTGAAGTTTGCAGGATATCAATCTAAACTTTGATGGTGATAGTAAGGGATATTTTTAATCTATAGATTCAGTTAGATTCTGTGCAGGTGGTGATGAAGGAGAATGACTAAAGAAATTTGAAGATGGCTCTCAAATGATGTGAAGATGGATGAGGAGAGTAGGTAAGTATTGTATCAGGAAACTCTTAATGTACAATTTTAGGTGGTTTTTGGAAGAGTTGATGATTGTTTTCTTCAAATATTTTGTATAATAGTATCTTATTTTAATATGACAAATAGATTAGTTTCCATTCAAGTCCATGAACTAAAAAAATTGTTAGTGTCTTGAGAATCTTTACTGGCCCACTAAACCAATATTATTTTTCTGGAATTACTCTTATCCTTACGACAGTTTTTCCCTCCAATTCTTTTCTATGATCACGTGGTCATTGTTCATCAACCAGACTTAGGTTCCTGTTACCCAAGTGTTTAAGCGCCTGGAGGTATGATTCTATGCAACAGATCCTCTTTTCAAGTAAGCTATTTACAAAAAAGGTTTGTTTTTGGCTACACAATGCAAAATGCTTGAGCTGGACTTGCTGACTTTGATTCCTAGGCGACCATCTGGCGACATCAGCCTTGGTTTCATAGGTTGCATGGCTGACCTTCTAATTCGTTGTTTCATTTCCTGTCCGTATCTGCACACTTGCTGTTGCTGTCATGGCATGCACTGTTTCCTTTACTTCAGGTTCATTGGGAAGTGCATTTGATGCACATGGCCACAACTTTTTATCAACACTGATAATGATTTTGTCAAGCGAGCAAGCTTGAAACTCATTAATAGCAGATTGATTTAACATAGCAGAAAGAGAGTGCAGTTCCAAACAAGTAGTTTCTCACTCTTCCGGTCTCCCGACCTTTTGTTTCTTTTGCTCGGACAACCAAAGTCATAAAAACATTCAAGAGCATTATAAGATTGTGGAATTTTTTAGGTCTCCACATAAAGCCATAATAACCGGTGTTATTATCATGTAGTTGGCAAGTCCCCCAAAATCAGTCTTTTGTTGCAAGAGAAGTACAATCTTGAAGCACATGATGATGTCATTTTATCCCTCAGTGCAACATTCAAATTCTCTTGGTTCTGCCCACTGCTAAAATGTGTTTTGTTTAGCTAAAAGCACAGCTCTCTCTCTCTCTCTCTCTCTCTCTCTTACGAAGTCTGATGCTTTACGCTAGTCAGGAGTTTGTGTGCAAAATAGCATTTAGCGAAGTGGAATAATTCTTGGAGTACCAACGAAATCTAGCTCTCTATTGTTCATGAGTTGCAATATATTATCGATTCCTGTGGTAGCAATTAACATTACAGCTGAAAGGTAATTTCCAGAATACTACTTCTTGATACTGACTTCCGACTGACTGATATGAGTACACGTTAAGAAACAAGGAAGTTGAAAGGTAAATTGAGTAGGCTTTCGCTGATATACAGTTGTTTTTAAGCATTGCTTGGTGGAAAAGTTGCTATCTATATCTGAAGTAGTTCCTTGTTTTTTTCCCTTCAATTAAGCCCTAGCATCTGTGAATATAATTTACCCTGCTCTTTTTTATATCCCTTTTCAAGTGTTTGTTCCAATTTGGAAACCATGGAAGGAAAGGACTGAACGGTGAAGACCTCCTTTCTTTGGTTGATTTCCAACACCACCCTTTTTTTATATCTCTTGAGCTTTAAGTAAAGGATACCAAGCAAGTTCAATCATATGATCATTCTCCATGAAATAACAATCATTATGATGAAATAACAATCATCATCATTAAGTTTTTTTATCTTCGGGATTAAGTTTATATATATATATATATATATATATATATATATATATATATATATATATATAATAATGTTTAGGTGCCGCCAACACATTCTAAAACAAGAAAAAAAATCATTGACTCGGGTCATAAATCCTAATTGGGTCAAATAAGGGTTTTTATTTTAATTAGATGATAAAAAAAAGGACATGACAACTTATGGATTAAAAAAAATGATCACGATAATCTAAAAAAAATATTTTTCTAAAAGATAACAAATGATGTATCTCAGTTTCCAGCCTATTAAATATAAAAAAATAAAATTAGGTAAAAAATGATTAAAAAAAAAAACTCGGCTCGAGTAAGCATGACAAACCTATAAGTGGAGCAATAAGAGTTAAGTCAATCCAAGTTAACACACCAAGGTCGTTGCTTGAATCATGAGTTCAGGATAACTCGATAGAAAAAAAATCACAAAGTCTATTTTTTTATATAAAAAAAACAATATTGAATGGTGAAAGCTAAAAAAAACAAGAAAAAAAAAAACAATATCAATCAATGTTAACTTTTCAAACACGTGACACGGGTTATTAAACTAAAAACACCCTATATGAAAAAAAACTACGAAATCCAATTCCCAACCAATCAAATGATGAAATTGAAAAAAAAATCACAATTATACAAAAAGATCCAAACAAATAAGAATTAAAAAAATAAGAATCAAAATTGAAATAAAAAAATAAAATTTACTTTTTATTGAAGGGTGAAATTGAAAAGAAAAATTAATTTAACAAAAGGACCAAAGAAACAATCAAAAGAAAAAAGATCAAATTGAAAAAATAACATCACAAACTGAGATTAAATGATGAAATTTAAAACAAGTTGAAACTTTACAAAAAGATTAAGAATAACAATTATAAATCAAGAGATGAAGGATTAAAATTGACATCTCAATAAATAAAATGACAACTTTAAAATTTTAAATGATTAGTCTGATTTTTTAGAGGAGTAAAGAGAAATATAGAGGGAAAAACCATTATTGTCACATTATTACTACAACATTACGACACGTTTGTTATGTGTGGACACAAGATGGTGGTGGTGGCAGCCATGTCAAGCATGGCTACTATCAAACATGGCTGCAAGGTTAGGCATGGTAGGTTACCTAACCATTGAAAATGGTGGCTGCTATATTTGACTAAAGGAGAGTGTCTCAGCTATAAATAGATATGCTGAGAGAGAGACGAAGGGTAGTGAGAACAAGAGAGAAACACAGAGAGAGAGCTAGGGAGAGTTGAGTTGAGTAGAGAAGAATTTTCTCCTCCTCCTTGTTTTGTTGTTTGTATTGTTTCTAAACTTGATTAATACAAACTAGTAGCTCCGTGGAGTAGGCAAGTTGCTGAACCACGTAAATTTGATGTGTTTTGATTGCTTGAATGACCCAACAACTGGTATCAGAGCTTGTTCTTAAAAAGGAGGGTGTTTGATCCAAACTCAAAAATCAAAGTTCTCAAAACGTGTTTTTGAACATACCATCGTGTAGAGCAAGAGAAGACGAATTCACTGGTGAAAACCCGGCGAAGAACCGACGTCCTGCATGCCTGCACGCGCCCACACGCGCTGACGAAGCCACTGCCTACGCGCGCCCACGCGCAACACGCACTCCACGCGTCGTCTCTGCCCGGATGCCTGCATCTGAACCGGGTTGACCCGCCACGTCATCAGCCAGTCAACAGCCACGCCAGCAATACCGTACAGTCACCGGACACATCACCTGACACATCAGCAAGTCATCTGACACGTCATCCGACCAGTCAGCAGCCACGTCAGACACTGCCACGCCAGCAAGAATCGCGCGTGTATTTGCCACGTCAGCAAAAGGGGGTCTCGGTTGGCCTGCGTGGAGGACACGTCATCTGGCCACATCATCAAAGTGAGTTTTGATCCAGTGCTTCGCAAACACTATTCTGGCCTGACACGCGGCTTCATCTGCACCGTCCGTTGATCCAAAACTTTGATTGTTAAGATCTGAGCCATCCGAAGTCCGATTGGGGTGATCTCAGTGTCGTTTCAAATATTTTTGGCCATTCTGGACACATCTGTAAGGTCAGATTTGACAAATTCAAATCGGAGATACATTAAAAATGGCAGATGAAATAAAGGCTGCGGGAATTGAAAAATTTGATGGAACAGATTTTGGATATTGAAAAATGCAAATTGAAGACTATTTATATGGGAAGAAACTTCATCTTCCTCTGTTGGGGAGCAAACCAGAAAATATGCCAGAAGAAGATTGGTTGCTTCTTGATAGACAAGTTTTGGGTATTATCCGGCTATCTTTATCAAGAAGAGTTGCTCACAATGTTACAAAAGAAAGATCCACTGCAAGACTAATGGAAGCCTTGTCTGGGATGTATGAGAAGCCCTCGGCAAACAATAAAGTGCACTTGATGAAGAAGTTGTTCAACTTGAAAATGACAGAAGGCACCTCCGTCACACAACATCTCAACAATTTTAATACCATCACAAATCAATTGTCATCTGTAGAGATTGAGTTTGATGATGAGATCCGTGCACTCATTTTGCTAGCTTCACTTCCAAGCAGTTGGGAAGGTATGAGGACAGCCGTGAGCAACTTAGCTGGAAAATCCAAACTGAAATATGATGACATCCGAGACTTGATTTTAGCTGAAGAAGTGCGAAGGAAAGACTCATGTGAAAGTTCAAGTTCAGGATCAGCTCTCAACATTAACACTCGAGGGAGGAGACAGGATAGAGGCTTATCCAGAGGCAGATCCAAATCAAGATACAGAAGTAAAAGCAAGTCCGGACCCAGAAAGCAGGTTGAATGTTGGAATTGTGGCAAACCTGGTCATTTCATGAGGAATTGCACAAAACCGAAAAAACCTGAAGCTGACTCTGCAAACGCTACCACAGATGAAGTGCAAGACGCTTTGATTCTTGCTGTACAAAGTCCAATTGATGATTGGATTCTTGATTCTGGTGCTTCATTCCACTGTATACCACACCATGAGATGATGCAAAACTATGTTGCGGGAGATCACGGTGTAGTTTATCTGGCCAATGGACAACCAATAGAGATTGTGGGTATAGGAGAAGTGCAGATCAAGACAATGAATGGATCTACATGGAACTTGCAAAATGTAAGGCATGTTCCTGGACTAAAGAAGAAGTTGATCTCAGTCGGACAACTTGATGAGAGTGGTCATTCAATCCTTTTTTCTGGAGGTATGTGGAAGGTATCAAAGGGAGCAATGGTTTTGGCTCGTGGAAAGAAAACCGGCACCATGTATATGACCACAAGATTTGCAGACATTATTGCCTCTACTGAAGCAGAAAATCAAGCACAGCTATGGCACTGTAGACTCGGCCATATGAGTCAAAAGGGGATGAAGATACTTCAGTCGAAGGGAAAACTGCCAGAGCTTAAAAATATTGATCTAGACATTTGTGAAAGCTGTGTTCTTGAAAAACAGAAGAAGCTCAGTTTCTTAAAGGTTGGCGGGGCCTTAAGACCAAGAAAGCTAGAACTGGTGCACACAGATTTATGGGGACCTTCTCCAGTGGCATCTCTTGGAGGTTCTCGGTATTACGTAACTATCATTGATGATTTCAGCAGAAAGGTATGGGTCTACTTTCTGAAAAATAAATCTGATGTGTTCGAAACATTCAAGAAGTGGAAGGCTATGGTTGAGAATGAATCAGGTTTGAAGTTGAAATGCTTAAGATCTGATAATGGAAGAGAATACATTGATGGAGGTTTCAAGGAGTATTGTGCTGTTAATGGTATCAGAATGGAAAAGACCATTCCAGGCACACCACAACAGAATGGCATTGCTGAACGAATGAATCGGACCATCAATGAACGAGCTAGAAGCATGAGGTTGCATTCAGGGCTACCTCAAACATTCTGGGCTGACGTAGTTCATACTGCAGTTTACTTGATCAACCGTGAACCATCAGTTCCTTTAGAGTTCAGATTGCCCGAGGAAGTATGGAGAGGAAAAGAGGTACAACTCTCTCATTTAAAGGTCTTTGGGTGTGTTTTCTATGTGCATATAGATTCTGATGCTTGCAACAAGCTAGATGTCAAATCCAAGAAATGTTTCTTCATTGGCTATGGAGATGAAGAATTTGGATTTCGGTTCTAGGATGATCAGAACAGAAAGATTATCAGAAGCAGGAACGTGATCTTCAATGAGAAAGTTTTGTACAAAGACAGATCAAGTGCAGAAACAGATATGACTGATTCAGATACAAGTCCATAAAAATCTGAATTCATCAGATTAGAAAGGCTTCCCGATGTTACCGAGCAAAACAAAACTCAAGAGTCTTTACAAGAAGATTCAAGCACATCTGTACCCACCACTACCCAAGACAATGCAGAGCCAAGTGAACCAATTGTTTATGTCCGCAGGTCTTCAAGGACTATAAAGCCCCCACAACGGTTCACACTTCTACTGAATTATATTTTACTGACAGATGGTGGTAAGCCGCTAAGTTATGAAGAATCCTTACAAGATGGAAACTCAAGCAAGTGGAAGTTAGCCATGAAGGATGAGATGAGTTCGTTACTGAAGAACAAGACCTGGGAGCTGACCTCACTACCTGAAGGAAAGAAGGCTTTGCAAAACAAGTGGGTCTACAGAGTAAAGACTAAGCATGACGGAAGCAAACGGTTCAAGGCAAGACTTGTTGTAAAAGGGTTTCAACAAAAGAAAGGGATTGACTACTCTGAGATATTTTCTCCAGTTGTGAAGCTCACAACAATCAGAGTTGTTTTGGGGATAGTAGCAGCAGAGAATTTACATCTTGAACAATTAGATGTAAAAACAGCCTTTCTTCATGGAGAATTGGAGGAAGACATTTACATGCAACAACCAGAGGGGTTTGAAATACAAGGAAAGGAGAACCAAGTCTGCAAGCTAAAGAAAAGCCTATACGGTTTGAAACAAGCTCCAAGACAATGGTACAAGAAGTTTGACAACTTCATGTGTAGTTCGGGATACACAAGATGCCAGGCTGATCACTGTTGCTATGTCAAACATTTTGACAACTCCTACATCATTCTACTATTATATGTGGATGATATGTTGATTGCAGGATCCAACATTGAGGAGATTGACAAGCTGAAACAACAATTGTCAAAACAGTTTAAAATGAAGGATCTAGGAGCTGCTAAACAAATACTTGGCATGAGAATCATCAGAGATCAAGACAAAGGCATACTAAAGCTTTCACAAACAGAGTATGTCAAGAAGGTTCTCAGCAGGTTTAGTATGGATAATGCTAAACCAGTAAGTACACCTTTGGGGAATCATTTCAAGCTCAGCAAAGACCAGTCACCAAAAACTGAGCTAGAAAGTGGATACATGGATAAGATTCCATACGCCTCAGCTATCGGCTCTTTGATGTATGCTATCGTCTGTACCAGACCAGACATTGCCCATGCAGTGGGAGTTGTAAGCCGATATATGAGCAATCCTGGAAAGCAACATTGGGAGGCGGTGAAATGGATCATGAGATACTTAAAAGGTTCATCAGAGACATGTCTTACCTTCACAGCTGGTGGTTTGAAACTTGAAGGTTTTGTAGACGCTGATCTAGCAGGAGATGTTGATAGTAGAAAGAGCACTACAGGATATGTATATACTCTAGGAGGGACTGCTGTTTCCTGGAGTTCGACCTTACAAAAGATCGTCGCTCTTTCAACAACCGAAGCTGAATATGTTGCAGTTTCAGAATCTGCAAAAGAGATAGTATGGCTACAGAGTTTCCTGAAAGAATTGGGCAAGATGAATGAAAAGGGTACTTTGTATAGCGACAGTCAGAGTGCAATCTTCCTTGCCAAGAATCCAGCATTTCACTCCAAGACGAAGTATATTCAGATCAAATATCACTTCATCCGACAATTGCTAGACGAGGAGCAACTGATGCTAGAAAAGATCTGCGGAAGCAAGAATCCAGCTGACATGTTAACCAAAGGAGTTGCTCTTGATAAACTAAAGCTATGTAAAGCTTCAGTTAGTCTCAGAGATTAAAAGACAGATCTAGCACCATTTGTGTCCAAGTGGGAGATTGTTATGTGTGGACACAAGATGGTGGTGGTGGCAGTCATGTCAAGCATGGCTAATATCAAACATGGCTGCAAGGTTAGGCATGGTAGGTTACCTAACCATTGAAAATGGTGGCTGCCATATTTGACTAAAGGAGAGTGTCTCAGCTATAAATAGAGATGTTGAGAGAGAGACGAAGGGTAGTGAGAACAAGAGAGAAACACAGAGAGAGAGCTAGGGAGAGTTGAGTTGAGTAGAGAAGAATTTTCTCCTCCTCCTTGTTTTGTTGTTTGTATTGTCTCTAAACTTGATTAATACAAACCAGTAGCTCCGTGGAGTAGGCAAGTTGCCGAACCACGTAAATTTGATGTGTTTTGATTGTTTGAATGACCCAACAACGCTATCCTAGAAAAAAGAGGATGCCACAATGATTTTGATGATATGATAAAAGTTGGTTTTTAGTAGCTGGGATATATTTGTTGTCTAAAAAGCGTGTGCATTATTTTTTTTTTAATTATATTTATATTTATTCCACTTGTTTTCTTCTTTTTTTACTTCTCATTCAAAATAATAATAATAATAATAAATCACAAGTCTTTTTTTAAGTAAACTTATGAGCTTTTATCAAATTTTTTTCAAGAGTGAATTCCATCTTTATATTTAAGTTTTTTTTTTTTTGAGAATTCATATTTTTAATTAAGTTAGAAAACACTTTAAAAAAATTTACTCTGATTTAATATTTGATTTTGACTCAAAGTTGATTTAGATGTACAGGGTATTAATAGAAAATAACTTCAATATTTTTCTTATAGTAGTTGTTACCAAACATATATTATTCATATCAAGTAAAAAACTGCATGCTTCGTTTACTTGTTTGTCTGTTTGATTGTTCCTTTCAGTGGACGGTGGCTGGATGCAATTCCTTTTAAGCTAAGGTAACTACTAGCTGTTAAGTTGAATGATAAAAATGTCATTCTAGCATCATGTGGAAGCATCTTAATCAACATGGTTGGTGAGAGTAGTCCAAGTGATTCCAGATCTGAAGCCAGCGTCCTCTCCTGATCTTAATTTGTTTTTATCACTGCATAGAATCTTTGAATTTAAGATTCTACAAATGCATTGAATTCACTGTTCAAGATTCTACAGATGCTACGACAGACTGAGAGAGTTGGGATCAAGAAATGGGGTAGCTTCTGCCTGCTACTTTATGGTGGATCATGAAAGATAAGACAGGCCATGGGAAAAAGAAGGAAGAGTGCTGCAGTCTTTGCCTTGAATTGGCTGCAAGCGTATTATTGTGGTCCATGTCCTGGGCATCTCCTGTGGTATTATCACTTTAGTTAGTTCTTTAATTGAACTGAAATTCAACAGTTCAGCACAAGCATAGGCCAACTCTTCAATTTTGCCTTACTTGAAGGATTTATGATAAGCTTTCTTCACTCTTGTTACAGTGACACTAATTTCGACTGATGGCGAGAGATATTGATATCACTGACTGCTGACAGTTTTGTTTGATGCAGACAAAGAAACACCAAACTAATTGTAGGTGCTTTGAAAGCATAATATATTAAAATAATTTTTTAAAAAAGTTCATTTTTAATTTCAAAAATTAATTTAAAGAAAAAAATTTAAATTTTAATAAAAAAAAACAGGTTCAACTTTAATTCCAAATGATCTCGTCTATTTTAATTAAAATGAAGCAAAATTTTAATGGCCATACACTCCCTTCAAAAGGGAAAAGGAAAAGGGAAACAGACAGGAGATTTATTCAAATTTTAATGAAAAACAAGTTCTCTTTCTAACGGTCACGTCTATTTTAATTGAAATGCAGCAAAATTTCCATGGCCATACACTCCCTTCAAAAGGGAAAAGGAAAAAGGTAACAGAGGAGAAGTCCTTCCCTTGGTAGGGCTTTTCCTTAAATATAGAAGCCTGAATGTTAGTCATATCTCCATTTCTTTCCCTTGTCTCATTGTTGTCCTCTAGAAAATCACGGCTGAGATTTCCACAACGCTGAAATATCAGCCACGGCTTCTCCAACTGTAAGGTATATACCATTCAATCCAAATGAATCAAGTGTTTTAGACTGATGTAACTTTTCCATCACGCTTCCGACGGGATTTGCCAACACAAGCTACATGAGAAAAAGTTTAATCACGTTACAAACTGAGAAGTTTAATCACGTTACTGTGATATGAAACTGATTTAGAGACAATCTTACCTGAAAGGATCTTTTCTCCAGCATCTTCCTGAGTTCACATACCAAGTCAATGCCGCTTGTGTCTATGGCCGTCACCGCTGAAAAAAGAATGAAAAGATTTGTAAGTGATGGCATTAGGGGTGTTACAACTGTATATCATGTGCTTGAGCCTGCCGCATCTACATTTCTAATGATCTTATTTGCTTCAGCCTTTCCCGCATGTTAAACTGTATGAACGTCAAAACTATATTCTCAGGGACATGAATGACCTCACCAATTTCATACTAATAGTGTTCCAAAACTAAGATTGATTCAAGGGAATGACCAAAGAGTCTTGAGACAAAAGGGTAATATACCGGTCATGTCCAAGATTACGCATTTTAATGTGCCCTCATTATTTGCTTTTATCCAATCTTCTTCCTCACGAATCCACCTTAATATCCTGCAACAGGAAACTCCTTCGATCAGAAAAGCCTAACTCAACAATACTATTGATCTCTAGTACCAAAGAGCACTTGGGATTTCAGGAACGTGTAAAATATAAAAGTGGGTGAATGTACCAACCTTTCTTGGAGGTAAGTGGAATTTGCAAAGTAGATGGGTGACTCAATAGCAAGTATGAGAAATGAAGGAACCCTTGAAGTTTCCTTGTATCTGCCGAGGCATTGATATACATTTGTTCCTCTTATGTTCCCCATAATTAAGGTGTTTGGCCGGGTGACATGCAGGAGAATCTTGAAGACTGAAACTCCAACCTGAATTCCAGCAAAGCAGTCAGAAATTGAAACGAATATAAACATTCATTAAAACTGAAAGATAGGAAAAGGAACCTGTAAGAACAATATGTATTGAAATTTAGTGGATTTGGTTATGATTAAGATGAATTTGGAAAGAAACTAGACATATTTAAGTTTTCTTGAAAGTTTGTTCCTTCTGCTGCCATGTCTATGGCCAGAGTTTAATCATTACATATTGCCTTTCTTTTAGTATTTTATTGACATATATACCACAAGCCAAACAAAACAACTGTGAGGAAGAGATCGCAAGAAAGTTGGTAGCTTACTGCTATTCCAAGACCCGAAGGCACTGAAATGAAAAGAACGCCAAAGAAGGAGCACATACAAGCCAAGAAGTCAAGTTTGTCTACTTTCCACAGACGATACGCAGCCTGGTAATCTATTAGACCAATCACAGCTGTTACGATGATGGCTCCCAAGATAACATTGGGAGTGTAATAAAACAGTGGCATGAGAAACAACAGAGTCACTAGCACAGCTGTAGCCATTATGATGTTTGAAACTGCTGTCTGTGCTCCAGCATTGTAGTTTACTGCGGATCGAGAAAATGATCCTGCAAAAGTAACAGAAAAGACTAGTTCAGAAAATTTCACTATCACAGTGCCCCCAAGAAAAGATAACTATATGAGGATCATCACCTGTAGTTACATAGCATGAAGAACAAGAGCCCGCCATGTTCATGAGACCAATAGCCATCATTTCTTTGTTACCATCCACCTGGTAATTTTTCAAAGCTGCAAATGTCCTTCCCACAGCTATTCCTTCCTAGAAAACAAAATAATAAAGGGAGAGTATAATATTTAGCAATCGAAATCATTACCATGAATTTTCAGAAGTATGGTATTGCAATGGTCACAAATGGTAGGCAGGGAAATGTTACTGTTAAGTTTCTTTTCTTTTCTTTTTTTATGTTTCCTTCCCGGAAAAAAATGTTATCTTTAAACATGGCAAGAACCCCATAGTTTTAACCAACTTACAGTGAGAGATAGAATTCCAGTTACAATGCCGGTTTTGATAGCAAGTGCCAGATCAGGGCCACTAAAAGACAGCATGTTAGCTGAAGGTGGATTCAAACCCTTTGGCAAGTAGCCAATCTGTAGAGGAAAAAAAAAAATTAAGAGAAGCTCCCCTGAAGGCCTTATATAGGACTGACTGTTTGTGGTTTACATTGAAAGTAGCAGGCTTAACATGTCAATTCTTACAACTGAGATTTTGTGACTCTTCAATTTGAAGCAGAGCACCAAAATTGTTGAGAGAATCACTGACGTTAATGGAGCTGCTGCTGACACCCAAAATAGCTTCGGTCTCTTCATGCTCTGTGTCAATCCATTGAATATCTAACTTTTAAGAACTATGCATCACAGTGTAAGAAATCAGTGAACTACCTTCATAGGCAAAATAGGAATACGTACAATATGCCTTGATGTCAATAGAAACACCAGGAAGCTGACGCCCACAACAATTGTTTGCCAGGACCACTGCACATCGATTGCAACTATGTCACCTTATGAAATCCTTGGACTGATGAATACTTTTATAGTGTGTGACAAGTGGAATGATGCTCATTTAATAAGAATGAAAAAAATCCTTTAAATAAAAAAGTTTGGGCTAACAAAATAAACAAAAATATTATGGAAAAAAGAAGAAGATTTGGCATCTTCTCCCAATCAATACTTTGACTGTTCAATTATTAAAAGTTTGTCTATCTAGATGTTGTTCGCTTGTAATAATTTGACAGAGATTCTGCATAACCATTTTTTTTCCTTTTCAGAAAAATATTTGGATGAAAGTTAGTAGATCACTGAAGATTCTGCTTACAATTTCATTATTTTTCATGTATCAAAACAAAAAGGTGCATTGCACTTGGTAGAACCATTTACCTCATCTCTGTGGTTGAAAACAGAGGAAATTACAGGAATAAATTGCATCTTGGTGGTGAAGTGAACAATTCCAAGCAATCCCTTTAACTGTTGCAGTGATACTATCACAGCTGCACCAGCCATAAATCCGACAAGAGTTGCCTTTGAGAGAAAGTCAATAACAAAGCCTAACCTGTAACCATCAAAGCAAAACAGTTAATATTCAGGAAGAGGGAAAGAAAAATATTTTCTACTATCTAAACTCATTTGACAATTTACCACCAATTTTGTAAAAGCAGTGACTTGGTGTTCAAAGTAGCTATTTTTCCCATTGAAAGCAACTTTTTTTTTCTAGAATTATTGAATTTTGTTTCTTGAAAGTTTGTGGTCAGCATGAAGAGACTAAAATTGACTTGTGCCGGAAGATCACAAACAGAACCATTGCTATCAATTTCACAATCAAGGGAACTTCCCATTTCGAAGTCAACAAATTTATCTATATATACCTTAGAAATCCTAGAGAAGCCTGAAATAAACCAGCGAAGAAGGTTGCAGTAAAAGCCAATTTCAGATAAAGAATTGGCTCATCATGAGGAGAAACTGTTTCACTTAGCATGGATCCCATGACTAATGATGCTATAGAGACTGGACCAACACCAAGGTGTCTAGAACTCCCAAGGATAGAGTATATCAAAGGGGGCACAAAGCTTGAATCTGCACCAAACCAAAATATTATTATTAATTAAATTTCACCGTGGAAAAAGGTTAAATCACTCTTGTATCTGTTCATAAATGAATTCCAATCTGAATACAGAAATCTCATGGTGTTGATACTAACATAGACCCACTATGGGTGGCAAATTTGCAAGTTTTGCATAGCTGATTCCCTGCAGTAAAAAAGATAAATTGTCAGATTACAAGAAAAGCTGAAACATTACCATATAAAATCAGCACTAGAATATTATTGAATATCATTTGCATGAAATGTTGAAACAGAAAATCATGTTCTAAGTAGGACAAAACAAAGCCTTGACTCTATGAATAAAAACAATTTCTTTTCCATTAAAAAAGTAAATAATTGATAAACCCATTTTACAATGCCACTTTCCTATTGAATTGTTTGAGAAAAGAAATGACCCCTCTAATGATCCAAAAGGGAATGGAATATATGCGGTAAGCCCCAACTCAGAGTGCTTTGTCCATTAAGGCCAAAAAATCAGACAATGACAGACACTATCAACACAACACATGCGTTGATACATATGTCCATATAAGAACATACATGCATGTGTATATATTTCCATATATGTATATTGCACAGTTCATTTTTCTTTGGTAACAAAAACTAATCATGATCATGAACAAATTTTTATGTTTATTTCTTAGGAAATGAGACCATTTAGTATGTGCTTGCACAAAGATGGTGAATATTGTGATGCATGTGCAGTGTATGCTTGTCCTAACCTGTGGGATTGCAAGGCTAGCAATGGTTAGACCAGAGATGATATCAGACCTCAAGAGTCTTAAACTATACTCAGGTCCCCATTGAAATATGGGGAACAAAAATTGAAGACCCAGAAGCAGTTTCTTGCACCATGTTTGGTTCTTGAATCTGTAGAGAGGATCATCAGGGAAAAAGATCTCTCCAAGCCTTTGCTTGAGTTTTTGGAGTGTGGTCTTTTTGGGCGGTAAGCAAACATTGTGTATTTCCATGCCTGGCACTGTTGACTCAGTGGTGATTCTGAGAGTGGTTTCCTGGCTAGAGAAATCTTCTACTCTGTTAGAGTTGACACCCATCTTTTGCCAAAGCCAAACGACTACCAAATGTGTTGAAGAGCTCCATTAGCATGGCATGTAATTTATAGACAGAGATAGAGAGAGAGAGCGAACGAGGGGCATGTGTCAAGAGGAATGAGTTATTGAGCAGTTGTTGGTATTTGCTGGATGGCAGGGGCATTTTAGTAACAAGCAATGGTCCAGATGGTATCTCTTTGCCGGGGGATTTGTCACTTCATCTTGGTTAAATCCTAATTATTGAGTGCACGTCTGTTACTGTTGGTGTTGAGATTTATTTTTTAAAAAAAATTGAAATTTAAAAAAAAATAGTATTTTTAGATTGTTTTGATATGATAATGTTAAAAATAATTTAAAAATTATTATTTTTAAAATAAAAATAAATTTTTTTAATAATTAAATTATTTTTTTTCTTACAAAATATATTTTTATTTATATTTTTTATTTTATGACAACAATTAAGCACATCACAAAACAACATTTTCTTTTTTTTTTTGGGGAGAAGGGGTAATCATAAATGCCCACGTCTTGGAAAATGTGGTGGAATGAGACGTGGGGAATGGGAAAATAGAGCAGTGTTTTTACTTCGCGAGTAGGAGAATAAATAAGAGGGTGAAGTGACAGCGCATCATCATTCTGGGTCCTACATGACACTTGGAATTGTGGTATCACAATTATTATTATTTTTATATAAACTTCAGAAGCCCCCACTTCTATGAGCTATCCAAAATTATTTTTTATATCATAATTGTTAGCTGTATAATTTAGTGAATTTACTTAAATGCGCTTCTTCGTGTGCTTTATATTTAGTTTTTAGAAAAAAATTGAATATGAAAAATTTTTTAATATGTTTATTTATAATAAATGCCCAAAAAAAAGTTAGAATGGTAAATTTGAAAATAAAAATATTTAATTTAAAAAAAGACTTTAGTTAACCATGGTTAACCTGTCAAAATCATAATTCAAACCATACAATCCCATTTAATTATAAAACAACAGGAGCATTAGACTTTTTTTATATAAAAAAATAATTAAAAATAATAATAAGAGTTGCACGCGGGATTTAAATAAAAAAATAGCCATATTTTTTAAAAGATTGATAACAAAAAAATGTTTTTTTTCCAAGTCAAATAAAAAAATATTTAAAAAATAAATAAATAATGAAACAATGTATTATTTTTTTTTAATTTTAAAGGGTTAAAAATATATTAAATAACAAAAAATCAAGAGTGTGGGCCTACCCAAGACGAGCTCATAAAAAGGGCCTAACCCGCAAGTTAGGCCTATGAAAGAGGCATGGCCTGATAGTCATGCATTTATTTTTGTCGCCAGCAAGGGGGACGAACTATCGTCTACTCGTCCAATATCCGGTGACCTAGAGTCATTATAAAATTAGACTCTAGGTATTGTTTGCTCAAAAATTCAATTGTCAACCTATTTTTTACTCAAAATAAATATAAAACATCATAGACACCTTTATAAACACATAACTGGCTTTGAAATACCGTATAAAAACCTAAAATTAATTCAAAATCAAAAATCATATCGAGTTTAGATATGGTTTTTTAGCCACTTTTAAGGTTAAAAAAAATCTAAATGGAACTCTCTTCACCAAATAGAATCCGTTAACACAAAGATCGATTATTTTGGTGGTTAGAATCAGTGTCAACACTGATTTTTTTCTCTCTACCACTGGAATCCAGTAACTTTCTCTCTCCTTTCTCGAACTAGAGAATTAAAAAATAAGAAAAATAAAAGTTTTGAACTAAAATTGATTTTTAAAAAAATTATAAAAATTGGAAGGACCCAATATTTATAGTGTGAAAAGAATAAGGTCCACAGTGAACATTTTGTTCAAAGTTCAGAAAAACCATCCATTTCCTCTTTCCTAACAAATTAAACTTATAATTTAATTTTATAAGGGAAAAAGTAAAAAAAAAAAGTATTGGGTTGAAAAAAAAACATCATAAAAAGTGAGTGCATAATTCACAATGTAATTTGCAATATATATATATCCACTCCTTTTAAATTTTGTTATAATGCACAACATAGAATTTTAAAAAATATCGGGCAATAAAGGGGAAAATATTAGAATCATTATAAAAACATTCATAAAGACTTGTTTAACCTATTAAATTTTTTAGTTGAGAGATTTTTTAATGAAGAATCAAAGTTTTAATGATGAAAAAAATTATAAATTAAAATCTTATTATTGTCATTCTTGATTCCTGGAAACTCACCCCATCACTTACACATCAAAAGTTAATTTTAGGATTGATGAATATATATCACAAGATATAATGAGTTCTTTAGAAACTAACAATTTAGTTTGGTATAATTATAGTTTCGGTTTTTGTTTTCCTATAAAAAACCTATAAAACATATTTGGTAAAACTATTTCATTTATATTCTTATAAAAAAAATTAAAACTATAACAATTTTTAAAAATAATAAAAACTAGTTTTCTTTTTTTATTTTTTTATTTTTAATGTATATGATTTTACGTTATCAACATTTTCATCACCATGCAATCACATCACCACCATACCAAGTATATCATCTCCATTATCATAATCAAGATTATTATCACAAGTTCACAACAATCCTGAGAGATATCTCAACTAGTCAGACATTGAATTTACTCTTTAATGGTTACGAGTTCGAGTCCCCTTAGGGTTATTGAAGGCTTATATGGTCGTTAATTTCAAGGTCTTGTTGAGTTAATAGGTGTTTCAGTTGAAGTTATATTTTCTGTTTTGAATAATCCCTGTTGAATAGGGAAATCGTTTGTTATTTGACTATTTCTTCTGTTGATTACCACGTCTTAGTTAGCTTAGACGTGGGCTGCATGGTTGCTTAATATTAGGACTGTAAAGGCTATTTAATAGCCAAAGCTTGTTTCATTCAATAAACCAATCATTCCCAGATCAAATGAGCTTAATTATTGCTTGAAGTCTTTAATTCACAACAATCTGGTATCAGAGCCCCCACTGGGCCTGAGAGAGAAAAAGTAGCAGACTTTAAGTGACTTGTAAACAAAGAGAGAAACATGACGAGTGAAGAGAAAGGAATTTTTGTGCAGCCTTCAATTCCCCGTTTTGATGGTCATTATAATCATTGGAGCATGTTAATGGAGAATCTTCTGAGATCCAAAGAGTATTGGAGCTTAGTGGAGATTGGTTATGCAGAACCAGAAGATGGAGTAACCGTGACAGAGGCACAACAAAAGAGGCTCGACTAGTTGAAGCTAAAGGACTTGAAAGTAAAGAAGCTGAAGGACTTGAAAGTAAAGAACTATTTATTCCAGTCTATTGATCGAACCATTTTGGAAACCATTCTTCAAAAGGACACTGTAAAGCAGATTTGGGACTCAATGAAGAAGAAGTACGAAGGAAATGCAAGAGTGAAGCGGTCAATTCTTCAAGCTCTTCGCAAAGAGTTTGAAACCTTAGAGATGAAGTCAGGTGAGAAAGTTTTGGTCTACTTCTCAAGGGTGATGTCTGTGGCTAATAAAATAAGGGTGCATGGTGAACGAATGGTAGATGTTATAATTATGGAGAAAATACTTCGATCCTTAACAGACAAATTTAATTACATTGTTTGTTCTATTGAGGAGTCAAAGGATATTGACAGTCTATCCATTGATGAGTTGCAAAGCTCTCTAATTGTTCATGAACAGAAGTTTCACAAGCATGATAGAGAAGAACAAGCCTTGAAAGTAACTCATGAGGAGAGATCAGGAGGACGAGGTCGTGGTCAAGGATCATTTAGAGGAAGAAGCAGAGGTAGAGGGCGTTTGTTCTTTGACAAGTCTGTTGTTGAATGTTACAAATGCCACAAGCTCGGACACTTTCATTATGAGTGTCCTAGCTGGGACAAAGAAGCTAATTATGCTGAGCTTGATGAGAAAGTAGAGATGTTACTAATGTCAGTTGTGGAGGAAAATGAAGTAGGAAGAGAAGACGTGTGGTTTCTGGATTCAGGATGCAGCAATCACATGTGCGGAGACAAAACTTTGTTTAGTAATCTCAATGAAAGTTTCAGGCAAATGGTGAAACTAGGAAATAACATGAAAATGTTAGTGATGGGAAAAGGGAATGTGAGGCTGCAAGTAAGTGAATTTGTACATGTAATTACCGAAGTGTTCTATGTGCCAGAATTAAGGAACAACTTGTTGAGTATTGGTCAGTTGCAAGAAAAAGGGTTAACTATCTTCTTTCAACATGGAAAGTGCCAGATTTACCATCCAGAGAAGGGGTTGATTATCCAAACTGAGATGTCAGCAAATAGAATGTTTTTTCTGTTAGCTAGATCTCCATTGGTAAAGGAAACTTGTTTCCATACAACCTCTCAGGATTGGTCTTATTTGTGGCACTGTAGATATGGTCACCTGAGTTATAAAGGCCTCAGAACTCTTCAATTCAAGAAAATGGTGCATGGACTACCACAATTCACTGCTTCCACAATAGTATGTACACACTGCATGGTAGGAAAGCAGCATCGAAATCCTATTCCAAAGAAGAGTAATTGGAGAGCATCACAACAGCTTCAATTGATTCATGCAGACTTGTGTGGTCCGATCACTCCTATATCAAATAGCAACAAAAGGTATTTGATATGTTTCATTGATGACTTTAGTCGGAAAATATGGGTCTATTTTTTGGAAGAAAAGTCAGAAGCCTTCATCACTTTTAAATACTTTAAGAGTCTTGTTGAGAAAGAAACAGGAAGTTGCATCAAGAGCTTGCGTACAGACCGGGGAGGGGAGTTCACTTCACAAGAATTCAATCAGTTCTATAAAGAGAATGGCATCAAGAGACAACTGACGGCTACCTACACTTCACAATAAAATGGAGTGGCAGAAAGGAAGAACAGGACAATCATGAATATGGTGAGGAGTATGATTTCAGATAAGAAGATTCCAAAGAGTTTTTGGCCAGAAGCTGTAAATTGGACTGTACATGTCCTGAATCGCAGTCCTACTTTAGCCGTGAAAAGCATGACTCCAGAAGAGGCTTGGAGTGGAATCAAGCCTTTAGTTGAGCACTTTCGGGTGTTTGGCTGTGTCTCACATGTCCATATACCAGATGTCAAGAGAACCAAATTGGAAGACAATAGCTTCAGTTGCGTACTGCTGGGGGTTAGTAAGGAATCCAAAGCCTATAGGCTTTATGATCCTATATCAAAAAGAATTGTGGTGAGCAGGGATGTCAAATTTGTAGAAGATAAATGCTGGGATTGGGACACAAGTTATGAAGAATTAATTACAGTTGATTTGGAATGTGGTGACAATGAAGGAAAAGCTGCCATAAGTGACAGTGAAGGGGATAATGATGCAGAAGAAGTGGAGATCGTTCGGAACATCAACTGCAGAAGCAGAGGAGATCATTCCATCAAGAAATGTGAATGATATCAACTCATCTAGCTCAAATGAAGGAAGATCTAGAAGAAGGCCGGTCTGGATGGATGATTACGACAGTGGAGACAATTTTTCTGAAGAAGATGCGGCTAATATGGTACTGTTTGCACTTGCTGATCCTGTGCATTTTGAAGAAGCAGTAAAGAGTAAGAGGTGGAAAGTAGCTATGGACTCTGAAATGAAAGCCATCGAGAAAAATAATACTTGGCTATTGACATACTTACCTGTTGGAAAGAAAAAGATCGGTGTTAAATGGATCTACAAGACAAAGCTAAAGGAAAATGGAGAGGTGGACAAACACAAGGCTCGATTGGTAGCAAAAGGCTATGTGCAACAACAAGGAATTGATTACAATGAGGTGTTTGCACCAGTTGCAAGAATGGATACAGTGAGGATGATTATAGCTGTTGCAGCACAAAAGGGATGGACAATCTATCAACTGGATGTAAAATCAGCTTTTCTGCATGGAGAATTAAGTGAAGAAGTGTATGTGGAGCAGCCTAAAGGTTATATACAGCAAGATGATCCTCAGAAAGTCTACAAGTTAAAGAAAGCCTTATATGGACTTAAACAAGCTCCACGAGCTTGGTTTAGTCGTATTGAGGCTCATTTCTTTAATGAAAGTTTTGAAAGGTGCCATAGTGAACACACTTTATTCACCAAAACAGGCAGAGAATGTAAAATTCTTATTGTTAGTTTATACGTGGATGACCTTATCTTTACTGGTAATGATGAATTGATGTTTCTTGAGTTTAAAAGGTCAATGGTGCGTGAGTTTGATATGACTGATTTGGGGAAGATGAAATATTTTCTTGGAGTTGAGGTGTTACAAGGGCCAGATGGGATTCATATCAGTCATAGAAAGTATGCGTTGGAAGTACTGAAAAGATTTGGAATGGAGGATTGTAATTCAGTTCATAATCCTATTATTCCAGGTTTTAAGATTTTAAAGGATGAAAAAGGAGTTCAGGTGGACGTATTTCAAGCAAATTATGGGGAGCTTAATATATTTGACAGCAACTAGGCCTGATTTGATGTTCACAGTGAGCCTTATTAGTAGATACATGGGAAAGCCTACTGAATTACATTTGCAAGCTGTCAAAAGAGCTTTGAGGTATTTAAAAGGAACCATCAGTTTTGGGATCTTCTACAAAAAGAGAGGGAGTGAAAGTCTAGTTGGTTATACTGATAGTGATTATGCAGGTGACTTAGAAGATCGAAAGAGCACGTCAGGTTATGTATTTATGTTAGGTTCTAGAGCTATTGCTTAGTCCTCAAAAAAGCAACCGATTGTTACTCTCTCGACAACAGAGGCAGAGTTTGTGGCTGCTGCTTCTTGCGCCACTCAAGCTATTTGGATGAAGAGAATTTTGGAGAAGTTGAGTCAATCCCAGAGTCGGTGTACAACTATATTTTGTGATAACAGCTCCACAATAAAGTTATCAAGGAATCTTGTAATGCATGGGCGCAGCAAACACATTGATGTACGTTTCCATTTCCTGCGTGATCTCACAAAAGAAGACACAGTTGAGCTAATTTATTGTGGTACACAGGAGCAGCTGGCAGATGTAATGACCAAGGCACTCAAGCTTGATACTTTTCAGAAACTTCGTGATCAGTTGGGAGTTTGCCAAGTACCAGAAGTAAACTAATTAGTTTAAGGGAGGGAAATGTTGAGTTAATAGGTGTTTCAGTTGAAGTTATATTTTCTGTTTTGAATAATCCTTGTTGAATAGGGAAGTCGTTTGTTATTTGACTATTTCTTCTGTTGATTACCACGTCTTAGTTAGCTTAGACGTGGGCTGCATGGTTGCTTAATATTAGGACTGTAAAGGCTATTTAATAGCCAAAGCTTGTTTCATTCAATAAACCAGTCATTCCCAGATCAAGTGAGCTTAATTATTGCTTGAAGTCTTTAATTCACAACAGATCTGTGAGATTAGTCGAGGTACACGTAAACTAGCCCGGACACCCACATTAATAAATAAAAATATTATCACAACCTCCATTTAATATCATTATTATTATAGTCATTATAGTAATTAAAATCTTTCATGTCATCATTTTATCATGGTAATTTTATTATCATTATTTACTAATAAAATAATAATCATTATCAATTTATTATTATTATTATATACTAATATTACCATCCCACCACCGTTATTAAATATGTAATTTTATTGGTTTTTATTTTTTAATTAACTATATATTTTTATACGTTTCATATTAAATAAAGTCTATATAATAGTTTTTTCTTTTTGTAGCTTTGGTAAAAAAAACAAAAAAGGTAATTTTTAGAAAATTAGAAACAATAAATAAAGAAATAGTTGCAAAAAAGAGAGCACAAAACGGATCCTTATCGATTACCGACTACATCACACAAACTATAATTTAAAAACCAAGATAAAATTGGTTTGATCATATCGGCATTGAATCGATTACACACAGATTTTGAGATGCAGGTAGAAGTAGGAATATAGGCTTTTGATTAGCTGCCTGCCCAATTAGGGAGAGGAAGGTTTTGGTCCATGCAGGCGCGCATCGCTTTGCCACATTTCACAACTTTTGGATACTGGTTTTGATTTTTTAAATTATTATACAAAATAAAATAAAATAAAAAATCTTGGTACAGATGTTGTATATCTAGATCTTATCCTCTTCGACTTAATGGAGCTTCTGATATTTAAGAACTAGGAACATACAAGTAATTTATTACATCCCATTTTGTATTTCAAAAATATTTTAAAAAAAATTAGTTATTTTTTATTTTATCTATTTTAAGTTAAAATTTTTAGATATGTTCATATTAAAAATAATTTCTTTTTAAAAAAATTAGCTTCAAGGACATGTGAGTTATGATACTATGTTTTTTTTTATTAATATGGGTGTCTGGGTCAGCTTGTGCGTACCTCGACTAATTTTATAGACCCTAAAGTTAAGACCATGTAAGTCTCCAATGACTTTAAAATTTATAAAATTCAACTAATAACTTGCAAAAAACAAGTTAAAAATCTAATTAATTGAGTTACATCTATCTCTCAATAATATTAAGCAGTTTGCACGGATTTAACTTTATAAATCAAGCAATTTTATATGAACGGTTCCATTCAAACTACGAACAGAAGGACATTTTGGTGATCCTGAAAACTGATGGCCATGGCCTTAATGGAATATCTTCCGGTTCTGTGTCGCTTCCTGAACTAAATGGGGGCATTAAACATGACCGTCCAATACTCCGATTGATGCTGGTGATAGATTCTACTCTTGCAATTCTTTACTATTTTTATTTTTCTTTCAACTTTGCCCCATATTTATTCTACATAAAGTTTTCTCCCCTTCCAATTCAAGCTCTCAACTGAACGGTTCTCACTTCTGAGGCCTATAAGTTGCTTCCTCTTGTTTGTGTTCCAATTTCTTTCTTCTTTTTCCATTTTGTTATTTTAGTAGGCACAGAGACAGATAGATAGCTTTAGAGTAAAGAGATGTTTGCCGTTATTTGAAAATGTATTAAAATTATTTTTTTATTTTAAAAAATTATTTTTTATATTAATACATCAAAATAATATAAAAATATCAAAAAATATTAATTTTAAATTAATAAATATTTTTAAAAAACACTTTTAAAACACAAAAACAAACAGATTAAATAGAATTTTCAAGAGCCATACTTTAAATCGATTTTTTCATTCAAGCAAGAGCAATTGTAAAGATAATTTCAGAAAATTTCGATGGATAAACAAAAGTAAAGCTAACGGGTGCCAAAAAAATATCTATTAAAAAATATTTAATGAGACTAATCAGTATCCATTGTCGTTGAGAAAAGACTACGATAACCCTCAATTAAAATCTCATATAACCCTTTTCTATTTCTATTTCTGAAAAAAATCTCTCTTTTTTTTTTTAACTCTAATGACTGCAAGAACCAACCATTTTCTAGGGGTTTCAATTTATTAATTCTTCTCCTTCTACGGATGCTTTAGTATTCTTGTGCTCTTTACTTCCGTAGCGGATAGCTTTCTAATATATATATATATATATATATATATATATATATATAATAATAGCTTTAATTTACAAAGGGAGAAGAAGAAAGCAATTTTTTTTTTTAATAACCTTAAGTGTTTTAAAATCAACTAACTTCACTCATTGGGATTGAAAATTATTTTTTAAAAAAAATATTTTTTTATTTTAAATTATATTTTTTTAATTTTTTTTATATGCTGATATTAAAAATAATTAAAAAATAAAAATATATTATTTTAATATATTTTCAAATAAAAATTATTTTAAAAATTAACTAATGCTAGGTGGGCTCTTAGTTATTATTTGCTATGTACTTTCCTAATTAATTTATCTATTTTCTATAATTTTGTATTTGTTTTGTATATTTCTAAATTTAAACTTTTTTTCTACGTTTAATATTTCTAATTTCTTAGGGTTTTTGTACTTAACAAATTAGAAAAATCTTTCCGTCTTTATGTTTTTTTACATTAGAACCATCTATCTTTTAATTTAACTATTGTAACTAAAAACTCCATGGGTAAGAAGAAATTAAACAAAGAAATCAAATTGAATACTGTTTTCTTTTTCATTATTATTATTAACGTGGGTGTCCGGACCAGCTTGCGTGCATCTCGACTAATCCTTTAGACCTTGAAGTTAATAACCATGTAAACTTCTAGTGGCCCTGAAGTTTGTAAAACTCGAACTGGTAATTTCTAGAAATTGAACCTAAAATTTAACCAGTTAAGTTATAATTCTCAAAATTTACTATATTCTTTCTTTTTCATCACATGCATCAATTTCTTTGAACATTATTTCAAGAAAATGATGAACCTAAAGTATCAATATTGAAGACTCGGTAACTCAAATAAACCAAACCACTTGCATTCCCATCTCTATTTTTATAAGTGATTTAACAAAAAAAAATCTATGATACTCAAAATATAAATATCAATTCTTAGAAAATAGATAAACACACACAAAAAAATCACATCAAGCCTATAAAAATATTCTTACTTCCTAAAACATTATTTTTTTTTTAATTTTCTTATTTCCCTTTCCTCTCTCTATTAATAATTACAATATCAGAGTCATAGAATTTTATTATAATAAATATCAATACTTAGAAAATAGATAAACACACACACACATATCACATCAAGCCTATAAAAACATTCTTACTTGCTATTTTTTTTTTAATTTTCTTATTTCCCTTTCCTCTCTCTATTAATAATTACAATATCATAGTCATAGAATTTTATTATAATTCAACATGCATATTTGAACTCAAAAGTGGGAGTTTTTTTTTTTTTTGAAACTTAGCACAATATTATTATTATTTTTATCAAATAGCACAACTAAAAAAATATTTAGAGATCTAACAAACTTGATGGAGCCACGGATAATATTTGTGAATCATAAATTTTAATTGTGATACGCGAATTGTAGATGTTATCTACAACTCGACTAAGAGATACATCTTGTGACAGTTTCTTCTATCATTAACTTACTACCTAAAAAACTAGAATTCACACAATTCAAATAACTAATTTTTCAGCTTCAAAATATAATTCACATAAGTAGCATAT
This sequence comes from Populus nigra, assembly GCF_951802175.1. Classification (NCBI taxonomy): domain Eukaryota; kingdom Viridiplantae; phylum Streptophyta; class Magnoliopsida; order Malpighiales; family Salicaceae; genus Populus; species Populus nigra. Next base: position 8,365,672 of record NC_084859.1, read on the forward strand.
AACATATTCAATTATAATTAACAAAATTAGTATGGTGATTAGCATAACATAAAATTTTATTAAAATTAAACTAACTATACATATATTCATAATTCTCATAACATATAAAAATATTTAACTATATATAATAATCACCTCAGCTCGTGGAAGGGCCTGAAGTATCACCATAACTCATCCAACTTCAAGATAAGTCTATAACATCCGTGTAGGGGTAAGGATGACCAATATTATCCTATCTTGTGGAGAGGCCTGAAACGCTCGTGGGCAGGTCTTGGATGTTCGTGGATGGACTATCATCCTTGACACGTCCACGATTAGCAATATTATCTCCCGCTAATACCACTTCAAGACACTCGGCTTTCCCAGCCTCTTAAAGTCCACCACAATATAAATTGAGTGTGGTGTTGGCCACAATACATCTCATCTCATCAACGCCTTCATGGATAATCGTTGTTACTTTCCGAGCCTTCAGTACCAGATATTTAATCTATATATTATTAATTTATAATTATACTTGAACATGTACCCACCTATGGAACACTTTGTGTATTTTTGATAATGTGGTGTAATATATTTTGAAAATATATTTTTTACTTAAAATAATATTTTTTATAATATTTTTAAATTTTTAACATCAATATATTAAAATTATCAAAAATCTTCTAATAAAATATTAATTTGATACTTTCCATATAAAAAAAATTAAAAGACATTCTAAAAAGTGAGTTGATCGCATTATCAATTACTTACTAACACTGACTAAAATCCTGATTATCTTTTTTTTTTGTTCAATAAATACCTAACTGGATTAGTAAGTAAGCTACTCGTCTGTGTTATCGTTTAAAGTGTGAATTCGATAAAAGATAAGGAAAAATAATTTTTCTTAAGAATACATTATAATTTGAATATGGATATTAACTACTTAAGATCCAATAATATATATATATATATAAGAATATTTAGGAGAAAAAAACTTTCGTGTTCGTGTTCGTGTCTGATTTTGAAGGATAAGGAAGAGATAATCTGGTTAGATTCTTCACATTTTATTTGTTCAGTAGCGTAAAGCAAGGAAACAGAGTGGCTTTGCGAGTTAAGTGCTCCAATGAAATGAGTTCAGAAAAGCATGCCTGCATGACAAGTATTGGCGAAGGGCATAGTATATAATGTCCAGCAGACAACACGTGTTATAATGTCGGCCAGAATTAATCCATTCAAGGAGAATCAAGTTGTTGTTTTAAAAATTATTTCCTAATTGAAACGTGGCTGTGGATGCGTAGCTAGCAACTGCGTTACTATCAAGGCGGTTAAAATCGAGATTTCATGATTTTTTGAGTTATCGTATATTTAGCGTGTGAAATTATATATAAATAAAAAAATAATAAAAATAGATTGAAATCATTTAAAATCAGATAAAATTATGATTTTAGTATTGATTTTATAATTTCACAGTAGTTTCAGATTTTCAATTCTTATCTTTCTTGTTGTATACCGTTTACTGACTAATAAATAAGCCTCCCAAATGCTTGTATCTAAGAATTTATTTTTTTTCATTTAATAGTGCAATGATAAAGGAAGCACAATCTTGTTTAAACTCTTCCTAACAAATTAAAAAATATCTATTATGAGATAGAATTTTTTATTTTTTATTTTTTATTGATATTTTTATATAAAAGAGTTCCAATCCATGTTCTGAGTCTGATTCATTATGTGTTTATATCTAAATATAATAATTTTTTAAATAAATTTACAACATTATGATTTCTTTATAGAAAATCCCATAACTTGTCTATGATATGATCTAACAAGAAACCATATTTCAAGAATAAAAAAAAAGTTATACTTTGAATTGTTTGATTTATTTGTTTTAGTTCATACAAAGCCAACAATTCCTTATTAGTCTACTTGTTGAGATTCATGGTGTGTAACAAATAACATCTAAAAGTGATATATCATTTATTTAGATAAAAAAAATCAGATAAGCTAAAACACTACAGATAATCATATATTTGGAGGGAGTATTGGAACTAGTGTTAGCCAATAAAAAAGCATATTTGTAAAGATATGTTTTTTTCTTGAAAGGAAAGTCTTACCAATCACTTTTAACTTTTTTTTCTTGGATATTTCATGATGGCATTTTATCATGCAAGAACAAATACACCTCATCTTTTTTTTATGGAATTACTTAGTATAAACTATGTATGAAAATAATTACTTTATTTTTCAAGTTATGTTAAAAAAGTATTTTTAATAATTTTAATTACTATTTAAGCTAATATGCATAATGAGTCAAGATGTGTATAAAATGACATGAATATCCGCGATTAAAAAAAAGAAGAAGGATGGCATGAGAATAACATCAACAGGAAAGGAAGAATAGTACGCAGTGTGTATTCATCTTTTAATAAATCGATCCAGCCCATCTTAAAATCTTCGCACAGGGAAGAGTCAAAAGTTCCTACTTATTGAACAATCTAGCCAGCACCACATGACTTTCCAGCTTGTAAATTAAATTCTTCATGAACCACTTTACATAGATTTGAAGGGGGAGAAAGGAGAATATGTATTTTTTTACTCAACTAGAGGGTATCTAGATTCTCCTTTTTCTTGCAACACAAACTACCCAAAAACGGATGGGACAGAGACAATTGAATGAACGCCATGCGCGCGGCGAGAGGTAGCAGCAGCTTTTGGCTACTTTTACCTGTAAATAGATGGTAAAAGACGGATATCAATTGCAAGCAAGATTTTTGTTTTTTCTTCTTATATGGTTCCCCCACAATTGATGAACCAGATTTAATCACTAGTGGAGTTTCTTTAGGGCCATTTTCTCAGAGTAGAATATTCTTAGCGGGACACGTTTAGGGTCTTCGGCTTAACACCTCGACTGCTCAAAAGACTGACCAGAGCAAGCCCATGCTCTGTTATGGAATCTGAAACGCTCATGGTGGGTCTTAAGATTTGATTTACCAAATTATGCACTGCAAAAGTGATCAGCATGAGGTGACATTGAAGTGCTTGACTAGGGTTCAAATCTATTTCAGGGAGGATCAGATTTCTTCATATCTTTCAAGGAACTTGAGAGGGGCTGTGGGTGGAGAAGTTTATCCTCAGAATATACCGTTTCTTTACACAGAGTCACACCTGCACGCATTATTGTTTCATGTCTATGATCATTGCTTGAGTTGACTAATTTCTGGGTGCTGCTATATACAAGTACTATATGTTCAATGGTTGTCCATTTCAAAGTCAGCTTAGGGGGCCTTCAAATGTCAAATAGCGCATTCTGCACCACTAGATCCGTGGTGGTCAATCCACTAAGAACTTCAACTGGGCTGTGAGCTCTATGAACCTTCGTAGTATTGGGATTAGGAGACCAGCCCTGAGATTATAGGCTATGATTACTAGAATATAGGTCGATTTATCACGTCTGTTCTTATATTCAAGGTTGGTGGATTTGAAGTGGATTGATTTCCAGAGGAGAATTCTCACCTGTGATGTTGCCAATGAATTTGAAAAGTGTGCCGAAAGTATATAAAGTATGTTCGCGATAAATATTTCCAAGATAATTAATTGGAGAAGGTAACTGCTTAGCAACAGCAAGCATAATTGTATATCATTCAATTTTGGTTGGGGTAGGGCCAGGATCGACAGAGGAGCACGAGGATAGACTAATTTTAGAAGGGAGATAGCAGGAAAGGGCACCATTGGTCTCATGTTCATGGTGGATAATTTTTTAATGAGAGGTGGTTGTAAATCATAAATTATTTAATTATTTAATCTTAAATAATAATTTATATAAATTATTAGTGAAAAATCTTTTAAATTTCTATTTAGAAAAGAAAAATTGTTATATTTAAAGTGTTAGCTTTTTATTAAGCGACTTGCATAAATTTTCTATCTAACAAACAACCATAAAAATAAAAAGTATAACTTACTATTTATAAGAAAATCTAAAAAAACCTATAAATTGATAAAATATCAATTCGCCACTGAATAATATACATATATATATATATATATATATATATTAATTCAGGATAATTTTAAAAATTAACTCAATCAATTTGACTCCTGAATAATAGACGCTCGCAAAATCGACTACCAACCTAAAGCTAGGATGTTTATTTGAGACTGCGATAACTCTATAAAAAATAAACCGAAATAAATTATAAAACGCAATTTCTAATCAACTACATGTTGGAGGATGAAACTGAAAAATAAATTCAATTAAAAAAATTAACTGAAGTTAACCCGTCAAACTTGAGACTCGAGTAATGGATTCTATCAGATTTAATAACTTTCATCAACTTGTCAAACTCGCTTCCTTGGTCACGGTGTATAATTTGGTTCAATAACTTTGTGTTTTTTAAAATTATTTTTTTATTTAATAATATGATTAAAAAAATAATAACTCATAAAATTAAAGACTAATCCAATACTATGACGTTTTGTAAATTACAAGCATTGTTTTCTAAACAAAATTCCATAGTAGTCTTAAAAGAAAAATTAAAATGAAACATTATAACAATCTCTCAATATTTTATATATAATTGCAGACAAGAAAAATAATAAAATATATAAAACAAAATATCAATTTAGTCAACTGGATTAGCTAAATAATTTCGTACCTCAATATCATTGCGTTATATTGAAAAATGGCTCATGAATCTAATCAATATTATGGCGTATTCAACATGGACGATGCAATTTCATCAATGGTTCACATTGTCTGCAAAACTATATAATTAAAAATAATTAAAGTACTATTCGTGAAATAAAAAATTACGAGGTGGAGCTGATTCGTAGACTAATAGCATTCATAAAATTTGAAATATTCAGTTAACCAATGTTTTATTTTTGTATTTTAAAAGTGTTTTTAAAAAAATTTAAATTTTTTTATCTTTTTATTTGTTTGAAATTAATATTTTTTGATGTTTTTAAATTATTTTGATACGTTAATATTAAAAATAATTTTTAAAAAGTAAAAAAAATATTATTTTAATATATTTATAAATAAAAAATATTTTAAAAAACAACCACAACCACCACGCAGTTTTTAAAGTCAAATGTTCGAACGTTCAAATCAATCAATGAATCCAAATTCTTGGGTTTGATTATTGGTTGCTTTGAAGGATTAATACTTGTGTTCAAGTTTTCTCTCACTTTTTCCTGTTATTTTATTATTAATTACCGTGAATGAAGACACAATTCACTGCAGATGACATTGTTCAATGAATATTGTCCCTTTTCTAGTTTTTTATTTTAATCATCGAACTTCTTTTTTTTAATAAAAAAAGAAAAACCAAAATAACTAGAGGAGCTTTCTTCAAATTCACGTGAAAAGTGAGTTTTAGTCCAGAGTTTCTATATTTTTTTCATTTTTATCCTTTTAGTTTTAGAATTTTATATTTAAGTTTTAAACTTTTTTTTTTCAGGTTTAAATCTTTTATTTTTGAAAGAGAAGAGAGAAAGTTATAGGAAAATAAATGAGAAGAAAAAAAGTGATGGGTTAGCCATATTTTAGATTTTGATGTTATTGTACTCCACTTGACAAAAGGAATATTATTGAGGGTTTTTGTTTAACTTTTATCTCACCATAAAAGGTATAAAAGGTAGAAGGGGCTTAGTAATTTTTTTTTATTCACTTTAATTTTGGATATTTTTTTATTAATTTTACGGTGCTTTGAGGTCAAGAATTAGTTTATTAAGGTTATTAGAATTATTTTTTCAAGTGTTTTTAAATAAATTAATAATTAAAAATAAATTTATTTTTTAATAAATTAATAATTTAAAATATATTTAAAATATTATTCCATTAAATAATATTTTTTAAAATAAGATTATAGCAATTTTTTGTTAATATTATAAATCATTTTGTTAATTATTATATAGAAACCCATTACATATATTTTTTAAGAATTTATGACCATGAATATTCAGTAAAGATAAAGTTTATATTTTTTTATTATAAATATTTTGCATAGTTTTCTCAGATTAATTATTCTTTGTTTCTTCAATTACATTCAAAATATTGAGATATAATTTTTAATAATTTTTTATTGAAACTTGTGGTTTATAATGACAAGTACTTTTATTTAAAATAATTTTTCTAATAAATAACTTTTTTAAAAAAAGAAGATGAAGAAATGCACAAGTTTAGATTGAAGACTTTTAATTGCATTTACTTTTAATTCAAGAAATAGGCTACTAATAAAAAAAATTTCCTTGATATAATATGTTTATCTATTAATAGTTTAAATCATTTTATTTTTTTATTATTATTTTTTTTTTATTTACGTGGGGTGTCCGGGCCAGTTTACGCGCACCACGACTATTCCCCACGGCCCGCTGGACATCCTGCAAGCCCAGGAGCAGGTAAGGCACCGCGGGGGTGACAGGCGTACACATAGAGGGTCGAACCCGGGACGGGAGCGAAACAAGTCACACAAATTGACCACAGCAGTTAAACCCTCATGTGCTGGGTACACACGAGAGCTCGAACCAGGGCACTCAGGCAGGGCAAAGCCTGCCAAGGCCACTGAGCTACAAGCCTCGTGTGTAAATCATTTTATTTTAATCATACAAGAACTAAACAAAAATAAGATTTTAAAATTATATTGGTAAATAACCGATAACGACTTCAGGGATGTTTAGGAGTGTAGTAAACTGATAATGATTGTTTTTTAAAATATTTTTTGTTTTGAAATACATCAAAATAATATATTTTTTATTTTTTTAAAAAATTATTTTTGATATCAGCATATCAAAATGATCTAAAAACACTAAAAAATTATTAATTTAAAATAAATAAAAAAATCAATTTTTTAAAAATATTTTTAAAATATAAAAACAAATATACCCCTGTGTTAAATAGGGATTTCCATTTCAAAGTCAACATACGGGTCTTGAAATGTCAAGGAGCACATTTTGTACCATTGGATCTCTGGTCAATCCACTAAAAACTTCAACTGGGCTGTAAGCTCTGTGAACCTTCTTCATGGTGTGGGGTCAGGGAAGCAGGCATGATATATATATATATATATATATATGCCAATTGATCAGGTGTGTTCTTAACTTCAAGATTGGTGGGTTTGAGGTGAATGGATGCACAAATGATCGGAGAATTCTCGCCTGTGATGTTGCCTACGAATCTGAAAGATGCGCCGAAGGCATATCAAGTTTTACAGCAAACAAAATAATTAAGTGAAGAAGGGAACTGATTGGCAACAATGATAACCATAAACTATTAAATCTTGGTTGGAGTAAGGCCAAGATCGACAGAGGATAGACTAATTTAAGAAAGGAGAGAGAGCAGGAAGTGCACCGTTCGTCTCGTGTTCATGGATTCATTTTGTCTCCATGTTCCTAATTATATGACAGCAAATAGTTATTATGGATTTCCTTTTATTATGAATTTACTACGCCCTCTTAACCATTAGACAAAGATATTATTTGCGGGAGTAGCGTGTTGCAAGCAAGGTTGTCTATTTTGTTTTTTTAGGTATTTTTTTTAATTAAAATAATTTTTTTTAGTTTTGGATATTAGGTATTTATATATATATTTTTTAGTATTTATATATATATAAATTCAACAAACATAATTCAAATTTAAAATAAATTAATTATAAATTATGCAATACAAATACAATGTCAAACAAATATAATTTTAAAATTTAAAATATTCCTAAATAGTTAAGATTAAATAGAACTTTAACTTAAAGTAATTCAACTTTAAAAAATACCAATTTGATTTAATAACTTGTTAAGCCCGGAACAGAACATGTGAAATGAAACCGAAACATTCCGACCAAAATTTATCCAGAAAATCCGAAACGGACCGAGATTTAAAATGAGATGAAAATTGTTTCATTTTGTTTTGTTATTTAAATTGGTATGAAATGTTTCAGTCGTTCCAAACAAAACAGAATGGAATTAACAACCTTTGACTTACAAGAAATAAAAAGATGTTTTAAGAAATGTTTATGCTTAATGACCTAAGATTTGAGCTATATATTAATGTCAATAAAATCTTAGGTCATATATATATATATATATATATATATATATATATATAACTTTTATGATAATTAAAAAACAGTTTGGCTTTAAAAATAAAATTTAAGATGATATTATTTTAAAAAAAAATTAAAACGATGACGTATCGGATGAATGCATGTCAATTTGACTTCACTCATCAAACTCGTAATCTAAATTATGGAACATATTAACATCAAACTAACATATTTATAGAAAAAAAATACCCATTATTATCTAAATTTCGTTTGTCGAATGAAACATATTAACACTAAACTTTATTATTTTTGTTGTCCGAATGGTGACAAACAACCATTTTTTTTCTCTTATATTGTCTTATGATGACTTTCTCATCTCTCTCTAAGCCAACTATTTTTGTTGCCGGAGTTGTAATGAATAACCTTTTTTTTTCTTACTATATATTTTGATGATTTTCTCTTTTCTCTCCGATCTAGGAGAGGTGAAAATGTAGCATAGATGTGACGTATACACATGGTAAAGAGATTAGAATAAAATAAAGCAAAAGAGCAAGGGAAAAAATGGAACACATTGAAAAAAAAATTGAAATTCATTTTTTCAGAATTTATTTTTTTAAAAAAACTACTTTATAGTAAATAAATAAAATTTTAAAAAACAATAAAAAAAAATAATTTTTTCCGCATGAAATGAAAAAAAAGACAAGATGTAAAAGCAGAAAATAAAACGTGCGGGCAAAAGCATCAAAGAGAACACAGGTTTTAAAATCAGGGGGAGGGGAGAACCATGAACTTAATCTGTGGAAATAAAATTAAAAAGAGGGAAAATAAAAAAGAAACCAGGACCACACAGCACCTGCAGCAGATAAAGCTTGCAATTTAGAATAAAAAGGAAAAAATGCACCCCAAGCAAAATAAAAAGGAAACGCATTAAAAAAAATATCATGCATGCATGTATTTTAACCCAATATTTAAGGCATTTTATTAATTATTGATGGAAAATATTATAATTATTGCACCCTCAAATTGTATATAATTAAGTACCTTTTACCCTTGCACCTTAAATATTTATTATCTCACTCTATAATTTATTTAATTATTCTGTAATTGTACTGCGTTTGATTAATTAAATATGTTTGTGTGGCTAGAAAAGTAAATTACTCGCTTAAAAAAAAAAACTATTTGCTGCAAGTGTTTGACTTTTTGTCCACAATCAATTTTCCCGTTTGCAGACAAAAAAGAATAATCATATATATATATATATATATATATATATATATATATATATATATATATATATATATATATATATATATATTCATGTTTTTTGTCTGTACTTGTAGTGTTGATTTTTATATTGAAATTATTATAAAATATTAAAAAAGTGATTTTAGCTTCAAAAATATCTTTAAAATCTATATAAAAAAAATTTGTGTCAAAACACGTCTACGAACTATTAATTTTTGTTTTTTATAATGATTAAATGATTGGGTATTTAGTAATTAATCTGAAAAGGAAGACACCTTCTCCTCAATAGCAAACAATTAAACAGTTAAAACGAGGGAGGCTCATCTAGCCCCGACCTTAAAAGTACAATAAAAAAAAAATTCCTTTTTTTTATTATTCCTTTTCGAATGCCTTTTATCATGTTTGCCTTGTTTTACCTTAAAAGTATTAAATTTTGTTTTTTTTTTTAACTGACCAAAACATCTAGTTTCAATGGGCTGGGCTGGAACACACATGTCATTTATTTGCTACAACGAAGCCCACGTCCTCATGGATTGGCGAGCAGGCTGCAAGATTAATTTGTTTGGTGGTTTTGGGTTTTGGATTTTGAATGAGTTGTTTGGATTAATTTTTTTTTAAAATTAAAATAATATTGTTTTAGTAAAAAAATAAAAATTATGGGTTTCAATCGGGTCACAACGGGTTTCAACCGGGTTTTTGATCAGGTCAACATGTTTCAACCGGGTCACAACGGGTCTCAACCTGGTTTTTGATCGGGTTAACCAGGTCAACTTGCCGGGTTAACCGGGTCACATCAGGTTTTTCCTTCTCCTATTTTTTCTTCAACCCGGCTCAGCTCCAACCCGGGGTCTGCCGGGTCCCGGGTTGACCCGCCTGGCTGAGCCGGATTTCAAAACTATTGTATAAACTCAACTAATATGATGTGTTTGAAAACGCAGTGTAAATTATATTTTTTTTAATTTTATATTTAAAATAAAATGTTTTTATATTTTCATATATTTTTGATATTCTGGTTTTAAAAATAATTTTTAAAAAATAAAATAATTTTATTTTAATATATTTTTAAATAAAAAATACTTTAAACTACAAATACTATCACAATCTCAATCACATCATATCAACAATCTTGAAAAGCAAAAAATCACGCGTTGGTTGTTTCCAGTGTTCTTCAAGAAGAAGCTCATGCTGCCCTCTTCCTAGTAGTAAAATCTGAATTCTCGAGAGAAGAAATTAAGAAGCAAATATTGAACCAATCAGAACTTGACATCTCAGCCAATGGCCAATAGGCAGTTTGGACGCTCGAATACCTGCTGCACCCAATTAACCACACGAGTCTCTCAAATTCCCATCAAACAAAAAAAAAAATCATTGATTTATTCTTAAGGCTAACCTAATAAAAGAATAAATATATTCAATTATTGTGTAAGTCACCTTAAATAATTAATTATTAATAGCTTAATGTTTTGTTAATAGATAATACAAACAAAATGAGAAAATAAATTTACTTGAATTAAAGAAAAAATGTGAAAAAAACAATGAAAATAGAAACATATATATATATATATATATATATATATATATATATATATATATAGGTTACACGAGCTTGCTTGGAGCCAGCCCAAGCCCCCCTAGGCCACTGTAATGGCCCGGGTAGATTGGAAATGAAGATTCAATGACGCGTAGTTTATTGTTTTCTTCTTTTGTGATTCTCGCTGAATTCCAACTTACTATTGGCGAACTCAATCAAGACTCCATTTTTTTGTTCGTTTTCCATTAAAACAAATATCTAAAAACAACTGTTGACCTAAATTCAGATATTTTTAAATTATTATGATCTTAAAAAAAATCCCCGGCTTTAGACTAGTATTTATTTTCATGACTGTTTATTTTTTTCTATCATATAATTAAATAAAAATTATTATAAATTAAGTTTTATGATTTATTTTTTATAAAATTATTTTTATCTTAGAAAAACATATCAATATTGGGTTGATACTCATTTGTTTTAGCATTTTTTATCATATTATTAAATAAAATAATTTTAAAAAATATATAATTATTGAGAATTAAACTTTAAGATTTATTCGGATATTATGATTTTAGAAAAATATCATGGTATTGAATTGATACTCGGTTTTATAAGTATTTAATTTTTTATTAATTAAATAAAAAAATAAAATTATTAAATTTAATTAAATTCATTATTCAAATCATGAAATTAAAAACAAGAGTAGGAACATCATATGTAAAATCTTAATCGTGAATTATTAGATTAATGCCATCTTGATATTATTTTTTTTACAATAAGATACTCTCAATGAGCTTTCATGCATTAAGCAAACATTATTCTTGTAACCATACTAGAGAATAGGAGATTTTCAGAAATTTATTAGTCAGATTAGAATTATTTCCTTGCAAAATTAAAACTAGCTTAATTTTCCGTGCTATTTCTATTTCAGTTAATGAATAGTATTTTTCTAATTTTAAAATCTTTTATCCCAACAAAAAAAATATAAAAAATATTGGTGGTATATGTACATAATTCTTTTCATTTAATTTACACATGTAGTTTATTATGTGATACATGAAGACCAAATTATTTTTATAATAAAGTAGAAAACAACGCGATTGTAACATAAAAAAGTATTTTTCAAGAAATCATCGAGACACGGACAAAAATAATAATTTCTCTTATGATTTTTTCCCAAAAGTTTCTTTTTAGTTAAAACTCACGTTAAAATCGCCTTCTTTGTTTAAGCAGTTCTTTATATATATAAAACATACATTCTTTATTCATAACATGATTTTTTTTTATTAAAAACTTACCAGAGTATCAAGTTTCAATAAAAAAGCAAAAAATATATATTTTGATAAATTTTATGCTGTTGCATGCAAAAAAAAACAGATTAATAATAAATTTGAGAAAATTATATAAAAATTTCGTAATAAAAAAATTAGATATTTTATTTTCATTGAATATTCATAAGAAATGTTTGAAAAAATAATTTATATTATGTTCATATATAATCATTAATAAAATAATTGATAATATTACCATAAAAAACCTCTAATCTTTTTTGAAAAACAATATATCATCATATAATTTTTAAAATATTATTCTAATTATTTTATTTGAAAATTATTTCATTTTAGAATATATATATATATATATATATATATATATATATAAATTGGGGAAATACTAGTTGGTTCCAAGTAAAATGTGGTTGGGCTCACAAGATTAATGTGTTTGTTTTTGTGGTTGCTTTTACTTTTGAGACAGACCATAATTTATTACAGTTTGATTAAACTTGAAACATAATTTAGAACCCAAGAGACTCATAATTTATTGCGTTTTGATCACAGGTTATGAAAAAGCATTGTTATCGTGCTTTTTACTAAGTTTATAACTTAGATTTTCTTCATCAACAACATTTAATTCTAAAAAGACTCTTTGAATTTTATACTTTTTAAAACACTCTCATCCTCTCCACCTTTATCATCTTTTGTTCATCCCTATTATGCTTTTTTTTTGTTCTTGTCATTCTTTCATCTTTTTTCTCAAATCTAACATAGCTTTCATCAAATAATTTTCACAAATTTACCATTTGGTACCTTTTTCTAAAAACAATCCTTATTAGAAAATTTGTTTGTTAGATAATTCTTCCTACCCAAGATTTGTCAAGAGAAAAAAAAATATTTGTTTGTTTTCATACTTCCTAAAATACCTCCCAATCATCTCCACCTTCACATCCATTTAGGTATCCCATCTGTCTTTTCTTTTTCCTCTTTTCTCTTCCTATCATCTTCTTATCCTTAAAATTGTTGTCTTAGCATCCCTCAAACTAATTTCCTAAATCTTTCTTCCACCACATGCTTTTTATGAAACCTTTGAATTCTGATATGGATAAATAAGTCCTTTTAGTTGTTCTTATGACAATGTATTTTTAAATACAATGCAAATTGATATATAAATTGGTTGTTCTATTTTAGTAATTTAACATGCAACAACAACTTTAATCATAGTTTTAAACAAACACTTATTACTTGATTTTTTTAGAAGCATTTTTAGCCACATTTTAATTAAACACCTATTTAAATCAAACATACCACAATAAAAAGTGTTTTTTGAAAACTAATTTTTTTTCAAACCATAACCATAAAAGCTACCACAAAAACAAACGCATTATAGGATTGTATGACTAGCCTTGAAAGAAAGGCATTGTTTTGGAAAGTAAGGCCCCTAGGCTTGAACATCTATTTTTTTTTTCAACAAAGAGAACGACACTATGTCTCTGGATATATAATGTGTTATCAACTAAGACAAATATTGGCAACATTTGGTGATAAAAAAAAATTAGGTCTAAGTTTTTGGATTTATAAAACCCAACTCTCAACATGTTTTCCTCTAAAACACATACATAAAATCATAAAAAACCTTATTAACTTTAATTTTAACCCCATGACACGTTCTAAACATTCTAAGAACTCAAAATCAAATCAAGTCAAAACAATTTTTTTGGATTTTGATCTATTATTTTTTACATAGATTAAAGGATCAAACCACCTTCAACAAACTATCCTCTTTATGATGAACACATTGACATCAAAATCAACATTATTTTGTTGTCAGAATGTCTCTCTTCTATTAATTTTCGATAACTTTCTTTCTCCTATCTTAATTTTTAAAAATTAGAACATAAAAAATGGAGTTTTATGATAGAAATACAAACATAAAAATAAAAATAACCAAATAATGTAAGCGTCAAACACCAAAATATATGCCTCTTTAATAATAAAAATTGCATAATAAATTGCACTCCTTTTATGTCTGCATAAACAGTGTCAATACAATGAATGTCCCACCTTTTTTGAAGTTTTTTAATTATAACATAATTTATAATATAATATATTATAAATTTAAACCAATACTTGAGTAAAAACTTGAAATATTATCATAAAAGCTAAATGGTTTGGGGGAAATCACTATAGATCGAGAGATATTTTATTTTGAATTTTAATAATAATTTCACTTTTAATTTCTCATATTTTCGCAAGATGTTCTTTGGCTTTATTTTCTTCTCATTCATTGCTTCTTCTCTGCCACTTTAGTACCTTAGGTCTGGCTTGGTTGTCACAACCACGCCAAACCCACAACACCATGAGTCCGACAATCATTCGAGGTCCAAATGCCTTGAGTTTGACAAACAAGCAAGGCTCAAACGCCTTGGGTTTGCCAAACCCGCACGCTTGGGTCTGACAAATATGTCAGACCTAAGTGCATGGGTCAAAAAATTTAAAATTTTTCAAAAGTACGATTGAATTGCAAAAACAAATATTGCCTTATTCAAGCAGGATTTTTTATTCATATCAGTAGAAATTAACTGCAAACTCCTTTTCGTTTGTGTAACTTATTTTATAAATTTGTTATATTCAAAGAGTAAGAATGAAAAAAAATGTTGAGTTCTAAATGATTTATTTCAAGTTTTCAAAAATAAACTTTCATTTTTTGTGTGCCTTGTGGATGAAAATATATATAATGAAACTAAACACATATAGTCCAATATTGTTAAAAGAAATATAAAATAATGTTGTCGTCGGTTGAAAAATCACAAAGGACCACCCATTAAATAAATGTTTTTTTGCATCGAGTTTGATTAAAAAAATATATAAAAATAAAGATTCATAAAAAAGTGAAATAAAGAAGAGAAAAAAAAAGAGAGAAGATATAATTTCTATGGAAGGAATAACAAATTTATAAACATAAAAAATGAACTATTTTAATGAGAAGATATGATTTGAATTTTTAGATGTAAAATATAAAATTATATTTTTGTGATGATTTGTTGTTTATAAATAATTTCTGATTTTAAATTTCTGTTTATGATACTTCAAAGATAATTTAAATGTTTTTTCTTATAAAAAATAAAAAAATTATAAGTTTCAACATTTTAATTATCACCTACTCAGACTTGGGGTCGACATTGCCGCTAGACCCAAGTCGCTTGGCCTCCAGACCCAAATCGCATGGGTTTGGCATGACTGCCAGATCTATGGCAACCCAAGTTGCTTGAGTTTGATATGACTAGGCAACCCAAGTTGCTTGAGTTTGATATGACTACTAAACTCAAGACGCTTAAAATATTCTTTATATTTTTAATATATATTTTTATATTTTTTTTAAAATTAATATTAACCCGTTGCAAAGCGCGAACCAATATACAAGTTTTAAATAATAAGACATCAATTCTAAAACAACAAAAATAAAAAATCCTGGGTTAGCAACCAAACTCATCCTATCCGCTTCTTATCACACACTGTTAAGTGAACACATACCATTGCACTCGAGTTATAAAGCTTGCCCTGACTTGATGAGTTAATTTAATAAACTCTTGGTTTGGGGCTGGTTATGGTCGAGTCAATAAAAACATGTTTTTTTTTAAGATAACATTGTTTCAAGGTTTTTATGAAAACAATGCTTGGGTTAATATAGATTAACCAGCTGACCTCCAACTAGAGCTTTGAGCGGGTTGTCCTAGACCGGTTGTCATAACTATGCATTGGACACCTCTCTTAAAATCCTCAACGTCCAAACTCAACATCATCACCATTAAAATCAAGGAAGCATCGTAACTTACACTATACAGCTCCATACTATAGCTGCCCCATGCAGTGGTGCTTTCGTAATTCCGTTCCTTAATTTACACCCCGTCTCTCTCCCTCTCTCTCGCAGATCAACACACACAAGACTCGCTTATACAAAACCTCTCTCTCTCTCTCTCTCTCTCTCTCTCTGAATTTAGAACCTTTCACCTGGATCTCTAGCTCTCGCGATCTGCAAAAATGGTTAGTTCGTGATCTATCGTTGTTTTTTCCATTCAATCTTTTTCTATTCTCGTCCAATTTGTATTGTCGTTTTGTAGCCTTCACTTTCGAGTTCGAGTACGCGTTAGATCTGGTTGAAATCTGCTTTGATTTGTTACTCTTATCTAATTACGCTTCTAATTGTATAAACTCATAGCGTCTAATCACACAATTGAATACTTTTCTCCGTTGATTTAATCAAATGTGGGACATTGGAATCAGTTCCGCTCTGTTTGGTAGCTCGGAATCGCAGGTTCTCGATGCTCGCATTGATTTCTTAGTGACCAAATGGAGTGTTCAGGTCTTCAATTTTGCTGAGATCTGGTCTTAGTTACGGGTGGAATTTGAATTTATGGATTTTTAGAGTAATGCAAGTTTTGGAGGTGTGTTTGGTTGCTCGGAAAGTGAAGGAATATCTGGAATGTAGAATTAGTTTTCGTTTTGACTTGGTTGTTTTGAAATTCTGATTTTTTTCTTATTTCATTGTTCACAAAATGGATCAACGTGGATTTGTTTTTTTCTGGATTAATTTGAGATCTAGTATATAATTTTGGGACTGATGTGTTTGTTTTGTTCTGTATCAACAGCCTCTCAGACTCGAAATCAAGGTATTCTTATATATTTGCAGCTTTAATTTCCCAAGTTTTTCTTTTTAAATGATTGTGTGAGTGATATTCTTGTTTTTGTATCTGGATCAGAGGAAACTTGCTCAAAGATCGGAGAGAGTAAAGTCAGTCGATCTACATCCAACAGAACCATGGTAAATTATATTCTTCTTTTTTTGCATTTTATTTACTTAATTTGTTAGTCATTTGATGCAAAGAGAAGTAATTTGTAGATATGTTAGTCTTAACTTGATGTATTTTTATATTTGTGATTTGGGTTTCTGCAGGATTCTAGTGAGTTTGTATTCAGGGACTGTGTGTATTTGGAACTACCAGTCACAGGTAGGGGAATGTAATTGTACTAGCTTTGCTTCATGATTGTGGTTTATTCACTTTTGCAATGACAAAGAAACTGTTCAAAGTAGGGTGATTCTTGTTGATGGTCATGATAGCTTTTTAAAAAATATGTTTATGTTTGAACAGTGAAGCATCATGATCAGTAACTTTAGTTAACTTTGAGTGGTTATGGGCTTCCAAAATCAATGTTTTTAATGTGAATGCTCATAATTCTCTATCATCTTCTGTAATTATTTTAGAGGAAAAAATATAAAAATATTTTCCCATGTGAGTTGCTGGCTGTTATGAGTTGGGCCTTGAAAGGTGACCTGTTTATGAAAAACTGAACAAGTTACATGTAATTGGGATCAAAACTTGTCATGCTTTCTGTCAACCTGTGAAACTGGTTACCATTTGAATTTGTTTTTATCAGATGGGAACAGTGATGAAGTAGTAGACTATTAGGGGTAGGAAAAGCTGCAATGTTATGAGTTGTTTGGCCCCTTAGCAAATTGGATTATGGACCATGAATGGAGGAAGCATAGAACACGTCCACCATATCAATAGGAAGTGTTACAATTTATTTTTCCATTTCTGTAGACAAAAGTAAGTTTGAAAAATAAACTTGCTGCTGACTATCTTGTGAGATACTTGTCATCAAATGTATTTTTATTTTGCTACACACAAATCAGTGGCAAAGTTTCCTTTTGTTGTTTTTGATCTGTAAATTTTCTTAAAATTGATTATTTACTTGGAGGTTTTTATTTTTTCCCTTCTAACATAAATATCCTTGATCTCCTCCAGACCATGGCGAAGTCTTTTGAGGTCACTGAGTTGCCAGGTATATGATAATATTTGCTTCCACTGTAAAAAGTTATTTTTACAGCATGTTTTTCTTTGAAGAAAGTTATCTCTATTCTCTGAAGTATGTTTTTGTCTTTTTTGTAACTATCAAGTCTTCTGAAGTTTACATTATGTGTCTGCAGTTAGGTCAGCCAAGTTCATAGCACGAAAGCAGTGGGTTGTTGCTGGAGCTGATGACATGCATATTCGTGTGTACAACTACAACACAATGGATAAGATTAAAGTTTTTGAGGCTCATACAGATTACATTAGATGTGTGGCCGTCCATCCTACCCTTCCCTATGTGTTGTCATCATCTGATGACATGCTTATAAAACTTTGGGACTGGGAGAAGGGATGGGCTTGTACTCAGATATTTGAGGGACATTCCCATTATGTGATGCAAGTTACTTTTAATCCTAAAGACACCAACACTTTTGCAAGTGCATCCCTTGATCGCACCATAAAGGTACAAGGGATGTTCCCTGCTGCTAATTTTTGTATATGCTTTACATGCTTCACTTGGCTCACTTTAATTGGGTATTTTTTGTTTTAGATTTGGAATCTTGGCTCTCCCGACCCAAATTTTACTCTGGATGCCCACCAGAAAGGAGTAAATTGTGTTGATTACTTTACAGGTGGAGATAAACCTTATTTAATCACTGGCTCTGATGATCACACTGCGAAGGTCTGTCCTTTATGTGTTTATTTAGCTGTTTGGTTAACATATTTATCTTGATTTAGAATCTTAATGGGTCATTTTTTCAAGCAGGTATGGGATTATCAAACGAAAAGCTGTGTCCAGACCTTAGAAGGCCACACACACAATGTCTCTGCTGTATGTTTTCATCCTGAACTTCCAATAATAATTACAGGTTCTGAAGATGGGACTGTTCGTATATGGCATTCAACAACTTACAGGTAATCCATTTTGCTGTATAAACTTAATGTTGGTATGTCTCTGGTAACTTTTATGTGCACTTGTATACTGTTCTACATTGAAATTGGAATGCATACATTCTGATTCAAGTAGCAAACCTCAATGAGAAGGATTTTCAGCATTTTTGCAAGAAAGATTTGGTGAAACAATTTTTATTTATTTATTATTATATCTCTTCGGTGAACCACTTGTATATTATTTTCCCTTTTAATTTTTATATATCTCCCAATCCGAGACTATGGGTTTGTTTGTTCAGGCAATATGGGCTTCCTAGAATTTCATACACCTGAAAACTATGTTCCTTCTGCTTTTGTTTAGTCAACTAGCCTTAGGATTTTAATTTTACCAGTACGGGAAATGTCATGAATACATGCATATTTGCAGCCATAATTTGATATTAAATGGAAAGATTTGTCTCCATCGGTGAATGCAGCCCAGTAGAGGCTGGAATAGGTTGATGTTTTGAGGAGTTAAATTGATTAGGGTTAGAAGATGCAAAATCTTGAAAAGCTTAAGCTAAATAGTTGCTTTCTGTTTTTCTTTATTGTTCTTTGGTGTAAACATGTTGTGTGTATATACATAACACACACACATATTATATGATTTCTGTTTGCCTTTATGTTACAGACTTTAAGACATGTTTCATTGCTTACAGGCTTGAGAACACCTTGAATTATGGCTTGGAACGAGTGTGGGCTGTTGGATACATGAAAGGTTCACGCCGGTATGTGTCTCATCTTTAGAAAATGAGTTTTTGTTGATGATGAGTAAAAGCAGAATGGCTATCAATTTCTTTGTGCAGTGTTGTGATTGGGTATGATGAAGGAACCATTATGGTCAAGATCGGCCGAGAAGAACCTGTGGCTAGCATGGACAATAGTGGAAAGATTATATGGGCAAAGCACAATGAAATTCAAACTGTGAACATTAAGAGTGTGGGGGCAGATTTTGAGGTTTGGATTCAATTAGACCACCTCATAATTGCTACTTGAGATAAAATCTTGAACCAAAAGGTTCTTTTGCTCGGCATTACATCAGGCTTTGTTCTCTATGATTTAGGTGACTGATGGTGAAAGATTGCCTTTGGCTGTTAAGGAGTTGGGAACATGTGATCTTTACCCCCAAGTGAGTTGGCAACTCTTGTCACATTTCATGATTTCTTTTTCTTGGTTGAAACTGTGTAAATTTCCTCATGCATCCCGGTGAGGTTAACATAACTTATTTTAGACCGACATCTTTTTCTAAGATTTACAATTACTTGCTGGTTAAGAAAATTCTACTGATGTAGCAGCCCAGAGCAGATTGCTGTTTTTACCCTGTAGGAAGTAAAGTCTGTAAAATGTCTCTTAAACTTGATTTAGATGCATCAGAGACAAATTACTGTTCTGTATTTTCTCGTCCCTTGCATCCATTTCTCTTTTCCAACTTTATTTGTGGGAGCAGTCCTTGTAACATGTATGTGCATAGTTGCATTATGGACTATTTATCAAGGTGGAAAAGCAGCTTGTAACGTACATAGATATAGCATTAAATGTGTTGGGAGAAGGCCAAGGAAAACATCTGCTTTGTTCTTGTAATCTATCTTGGAATGTCCATGTGTGGTGCATGGGTGACTTATTTTTTCTGCTGCACTTATTTTACAGAGCTTAAAACACAATCCCAATGGGAGGTTTGTTGTTGTTTGTGGAGATGGTGAGTACATCATATATACAGCTTTAGCATGGAGAAACAGATCATTTGGTTCTGCACTTGAATTTGTTTGGTCTTCGGATGGTGAATATGCTGTTAGAGAAAGTACATCAAAGATTAAGATTTTCAGCAAAAATTTCCAGGTCTGTCCTCTTTCTTAGCTTATCTTATGCTTGCTATTTGGTTAATTGTATTGTTCTGGAGAAGTGGGCATTTTCTCAAGTTGGTTGGGGCAGAGAAAACAAATGTAACATGCCTTGCTAATTTTAGGAAAATTGTTTTAACATTTATCTCAGAGTCACTAGTAATGTGTATGCTTTCATCTTGTGACACGTGTGATCATGCTTTGGCTTATAATTCCTGGATGATAACAGAATTGTTTAGGTTTCTCAACATTCGTTGTTCTAGCTGTTGTGTTAACATCTTAACTATTGTATGTGAAATATGGGGTTAAATGATGGTGATTTCTTTCAGGAAAAGAAGAGTGTCCGGCCAACCTTTTCAGCTGAGCGTATTTATGGAGGAACCCTGTTGGCCATGTGCTCAAATGATTTTATTTGTTTCTATGACTGGGCTGAATGCAGGTTGATTAGGAGAATTGATGTTACTGTGAAAGTAAGTATCATGGGTTTTGTTGCTGTCTTGACAATTTTTCCAGACAACACATTTCTATTCCAAGTTCCTTGTGTAGTAAATGTTAATACTGATCTTGAATATATCAGAATCTCTATTGGGCTGATAGTGGAGATTTAGTGGCCATTGCTAGTGATGCATCATTCTACATCCTCAAATACAATGTGAGTCTGCCTATTGATCTCTTGATTTGTTTATGTATTCACTTGCTGTCTTCATTATGCCTGCATTAATGAATTTTAAATGATGTTTGTTTAATTTTGCAGCGTGACATAGTTTCATCTTATTTAGATAGTGGAAAACCTGTGGATGAACAAGGTGTTGAGGATGCATTTGAGCTTCTCCATGAAACCAATGAACGTGTCAGAACTGGCTTATGGGTTGGGGATTGTTTCATATACAATAACTCCTCCTGGAGGCTCAATTACTGTGTTGGAGGCGAGGTACCTTGCATCCTTGTGCTTGCTGACTTGATACATTCAAATACGACTCCTTTCCTTGGATTTTAAGTAGCTGTATTCATAGCTAACAAAATTGTTTTAGGTGACCACCATGTATCATTTGGACCACCCCATGTACTTGCTTGGGTACCTTGCTAGTCAAAGTCGGGTGTATTTGATAGACAAAGAATTCAAGTAGGTAGTTTTTCTTTAGCTGTTTTTGGAATTTATATTATTTTGCTTTTAACCTCTCTTTCGTGTTTTCTTCTTTTGTCCTCGAGCAGTGTCACGGGGTACACTTTACTTCTTAGCTTAATTGAGTACAAGACTCTGGTGATGCGGGGAGATCTGGAGAGGGCCAGTGAACTCTTACCTTCAATTCCTAAAGAACATCATAATAGGTACTCGCATTTGCTAGTTCTTAGATATTGGCAAATGGATATTTATATTTGTTCTCCAGAAAATGAGTGATTTGACAGTTGGCTACTTTGAAATATTGTTATTTTTGGGTGTTCAACATCATTATTGCCTCATGCTTGTCACATTTTAACAAAATAGAATTAGTTGCTTTGATATTGCTAGGAGATTCTTTTTAATTTCTTAATATTTATGATAATCTATGTTATATTTTGTTTTTATTGGCTATTTTGACTTCAAGATTCCCTACCTTTTGCTGTAGAAATATTTATTTCACGTGCGACAGATTTCTTGAAACTTTTGCTACATTAGCACTGTTTTTTTGTTTTTTATTTTTAATAAAACCATTTCTTTGTCATCATGATCTGTGGTCCTTTTTTATTCTTGGTATAAAGCATCCAGATGTTGTGTTTGTGTTTTGAATGTTCTTGCAATTTCAAATTTGAGAGATTGTTATGTGGTTACAGGGCTGGCTCTTCATTTTCGCCTTCCCTTTCCCTTTGTAAACTTTTCATAGAACTTCATAATTCCCACCATGTGCTTTGCTTCTTGTTGGTTAAACTATGAAGTATGGGTATTGAAGCTCTTGTTTTCTGATGGAATATCAACTTTGATTGCTAGTGTGGCACATTTCTTGGAATCACGAGGTATGATAGAGGATGCTCTGGAAGTAGCCACTGACCCTGATTATAGATTTGAGCTAGCTATACAGCTTGGTAGATTAGAGGTTGCAAAGGTGAGGCTAGTTGATGTTATTTTTGGTTAGTCTATACAAGCAATCATGGAAGCTTTTTTCTTAAGTTGCCATCTCCTTTGGATAAAACGACAACCTTGTGTCTGTTCTGAATAGGCATACCTTTCTTTTACAGGAAATTGCCATTGAAGTGCAGAGTGAGTCAAAATGGAAACAGTTGGGAGAGTTAGCTATGTCCAATGGAAAGGTATAATTATGGTCTGATATACTTATGGCCTTCACTGGAGTAAACTAAAATTCTACGTGATGATCCTATGTGTCCTGGACATCATATATGCTGAGGTGGAAAACAGAATGCAGAATTATTATCTCACTTAACTGAGAAATGTTCTGGGGTCTTGGAGATAGCTGCTTAAAATAATAATATTGTTTGTATACATTTTTTTGCTTGAGGCCGGGGCAGTTAGAAGAAATAGGTTGATTTAACAATCCTATAGACTAAATGAGCAAACTTCTGTTGGATTTTAGATCAAGTTCATACCTATATGAACTTTGAGTTTTCACATTGTTGCTTATGGTTCCTGTCACATTTCAGGAAACTTTTCTGGTTACTAGTCTACTCTTATATCTCTTATTTTGAGTTGCTACTGCAGTTGGAAATGGCTGAGGAATGCATGAAGCACGCAACAGACTTGAGTGGTTTGCTGCTGCTGTATTCTTCCTTAGGAGATGCTGAAGGGATATCAAAGCTTGGATCCCTGGCAATAGAACAGGGGAAGATTAATGTTGCATTCCTTTGTTTATTCATGTTGGGCAAAGTTGAAGACTGCCTCCAGCTGTTGGTGGAACGGTAATTTTCTCAACTACTTAAGATGAGAACAGTGGTTCTTTTGATTTTAGACATTGAAGCACTATTCTTGCAGCAATCGGATACCTGAGGCTGCTTTGATGGCACGATCTTATCTTCCCAGCAAGGTTTCAGAGATTGTGGCGCTTTGGAGGAAAGACCTGAACAAGGTATCCTGTCATTCTTGTGTTTTTGTTTCACTTAGAATCTCTTGGGTCTCTGGCCTTTCTGCTATGAT
Organism: Populus nigra; assembly: GCF_951802175.1. Lineage (NCBI taxonomy): Eukaryota > Viridiplantae > Streptophyta > Magnoliopsida > Malpighiales > Salicaceae > Populus > Populus nigra. Next base: position 8,389,478 of record NC_084859.1, read on the forward strand.
CCTCCTATTCTCGTTTTCTACATGTATCCAATTATGTGAATTCAATATCTTACATCCTGTTGAGGGGTGCTTTGATTGATTTACATCATCAATAAGCTTCAAGCAAATTAGATTCAGTTTAAAAGAAAGTAAACTGTTACTTCAAGTGACATTATACTGTAATTCTAGGGCTGGAATAAATTGTGATAAAGCTAAATTTATTTTATTTCTTTTCCCTTAGCAATGCTTTCTCCCCATCACTAGGCTCTGTAATACAAAGAACTCCAATTACCAGTTAAAAAACTAATATATATTAATCTATTATTATTGATATATATTCCTTGTTATCCTATTTAAAATTTGTAAAGGAATGATTTTTTTTCTTAAATTAAAGTAATAGGTCTGTAGATATTGTTTTGTCCACACATAGCATGAGTCTTATGGTCCTAGTTTGTGTTGTTTTATAGGTTAATCCAAAAGCTGCTGAATCTCTGGCTGATCCTGAAGAATATCCAAATATGTTCGATGATTGGCAAGTTGCTTTATCTGTTGAATCTAGAGCTGCAGAAACAAGGTACTTTTGAAGAGCACTTGTGTACACTCTCCACAAATTCACATATGGCTGGCACTGTCCTTGAATGGAATGTAATTTTACACTGGTTTCAATGGATAGCTGATAAGTTTAGAAGAAAAAGAATCTCTCTTTCAAAATTAATTTCTCTGGATCTAGCTTACAATATGGAGATCCAGTATGTCTAGTTTTCAGTTAACCATTATCCCAAGGCTTACAGCATAACACAGAATTTTAATATGAATTTTTGAATTTTCTGATAAATAGCTTATTAATGGCTCTGATATTGCTTCTGTAGGGGCGTGTATCCTCCTGCAGAGGACTACCAAACACATGCTGATAAACCTCACATCACCCTTGTGGAGGCTTTCAGAAACATGCAAATAGAAGAGGAGGAACCTCTTGAAAATGGAGACTTTGATCATGAGGTATTTTGTCAATAGGGTTTTAAATCTCTTTTACATTTCAGCTGCCTTTCTTTGTTCCATTTATTTAAAGTTCATTTAGTAGGGTGATGTGTGTTATGAGATGTGCATTTGTATTTCCTCTCTTGAGAAATCTTCCTCCTAAATGATCGATGGCATGCATGTAGCCTACTTTAGTCTCACATAAGATTGCTTGTGTTATGAGATTACTTGTTCAATGCTCAAGTAGTCTATAAATTTCCTGATTTTCCTTATTATTTGGAGAGCTGCACTAAATGAATGCATTGGTGACTATTCTGCTTTTCAGTTTGTGACCTTTTGTTTTTACATGTATTTATTCTATTTCTCACAGGCTGAAGAAGAGAATGGAGATGAACAGAATGGCGAAGAAGGGAGCCAAGAGGAAGCAGTTGTGGTGGATGCAGAGTCCACGGATGGTGCTGTACTCGTTAATGGAAACGAGCCTGAGGAAGAGTGGGGTACGAATAATGAAGGAACCCCGTCAGCCTAAAAGCAAATTGGTTGGGGCAGTGTGAAAATCCAAATTTTGTCTCTGGTGATTAATTGATTCTGGAATGTCATCTCTAACTCCCAATTTCACATGTTATTTTTCTCTACCACTACCACAACTATGGGGAAAAAATTCATTTTTCTTTAATGTGCTCTGCCAGCACAATTTTTTATCGGCTCATCAATTGCTGACTCAAAGTTTAGGTCTAGTCAGGATTAGGTTGTGCTAGTTGTCTAACTGATGACATCATCTCAGTCTTACAAGGTCTGGCTGTTTCTCTTTATATACATTTGTTTTTAATAACAAGCATGCATCTATCATATAGTTGAGGTTCAAACCAATTCTTCTGACCTCTTACATTGATTTACAACTTAATGGATCTCTAGCAGTGTTAGGCCACTTAATACCATTATTGTTAGAATTGAAGTGTTGGATTTTTGCAGCTATCCACTTCTGGTTGTCTCCATGTGCTGTTATATTTATATGTTAAAATACGTTCTTGCATTTTGGCATCTTTCTTCTGGAAAATTTTGAATTGTTTTGTCTATGTTTTGAACGGGAGGTTTTTTAATTTTCCCCTTAAAATGGCGCCATTTGCAATTTGAGTGGGTGAGTGGTATATGACATCTTGGTCCTTACTCTATCCTTTTTGTTTGCAGTGCTTACACCACACCACTAGGTCCTGCTTCCAAGACAATCGATCCAGCTGTATTAGTCCCCGATAAGGTGAGAAAAGCATGCTTAGATATAATGGATAGGTTTTGAATATATAGAGATGAACAAGTTTGAACAGAGTACTGGTGAACGCAACCACCGTGTGGTTTGGTGCAAAGTATTGAAGAAACTCCACTAGAAGTGGGATCTAGCAGAAAGTTCTCACCACAAATACATAAATGGAATTTTGTGTACCATTAGGTTGTGACCTTTAACGAATTATGTTTTGGATAGGGCACTTCAACATCATTCAAGTTGATTATTTTTTTTGTATGATTTTCCATATGCAAATGAATTTGGGCGAATGCATGGCTAGGATTGATGATGATTTTTTTACAGAGAATTTCAAACGTGGATGGTGTTTTTTTTTTTTTTTTTGAGTATGGTTAACGTTGGTTACATAGTTAATTTACCAGCAGTACACGGATAAATAGCAATTGCTTTCGGTTAAATGTAAAATGGCTGTTTTTCTCAATGTAGTAAAAACCTACTTCAAATGGTGTTTCCGCCCCGTTTATTGTTTATATTTCTTGGGTGAACTCAGGTTGCCTGCGGGATGCTAGAAAGAGGTTACTATAGGGATCTGCTCTCTTTCCAGAGGTGGTGTGGCTCTGTAGCGCTTTGAATTTTTGTCATGGAGCATGTCGTTTAAAGGATCCTAGTTCCTATTACAGTTGATGTTTTAGCATATTCCGAGTCCATATTCCTAAAGTTTATTGCCTGTTTCGAAACTAGAAATTTGAATTTCGAGAGTGGCCCATCTAACTCTCTCTTTTGCCTATTAAATTTAGTTATTTGAAATCCCATGGCATTCCTTTTCTATGCGTTCTCTTACATGTGTAATTCGCCATGTGCGCATCAGTAAATACGACTTGCTTCTCCCGTAACTGGTCCTGTGCATGCGCCTTGGAGTGTCATTGGCACTCTATTAGTGATGCCGGGAATTTCTATGTAATGATTCTGGGATACGGAGATGCGTAGACAGATCCTGCTTTTGATCAATGGCTGCGAGGCGGCGTTCCCTGAAATCTTAATACCCAGGTGGAATGTGCTCCAACGCTTCCTCCCCAAGCTTTGTCGAGAGAGAAAGCTACCTCAGCCTGCAACAGTCCATAATTTGATGGGCCAGAGAATAGCTAGGATTTGTGGGTTGGAGTCGACAAAGACGAGTAGAACTACTGTTGTCTGAAACTCGTCTATAGCTAGCTGGTTATGGGAACGACGAGGTTGTAGACCAATGCTGTGTGCGTAATCGACCCTTGAAGCAATTAGCAATATGGTAAATGTGTTTCTTGATCCGATGAAAATTTAGTGTACTAAAAAAAGAACGAAGATGAAAAAAATAATGCTATTTTAGGACTGTCAATTGTTGCTTCGAGAGACAAATACAAGACTTAATGCTTCATGTTTACCTTTATTTAATTAATTTAATATATATTCACTCTATTTTGTATGTAATAAAAACACACTTTTTATATGAAAAAGACTCCTTTTTTTATATATATAAAAAAAGAGAGATACCAATCATTTAAAATTTATCAGATCTATATTTTACTATTTACAAAATTTATGAAAATTTAATTTGATGTTCTTTTATATACATAAATCATTTTATCTTTAGATTATGGAAGGCAATGAAAGGATTGCTTGGGTTTAAAATGGGAATTAATGTTGTTTAAATGTCAATAAAGGTAAAATTATTCTTAAGAGTATTTATTTTTGTGTTTCATAAACTCTTTACTTTTTATTATTTTAAATTAAATTTTTTTAATGTTTTTAAATTGTTTTGATGTGTTAATATAAAAAATACTTTTAAAAACAATTATTATAATAATTCCACTCAAGCTCCAAGTGATAATGTTTATATATGCATGGATGTGTTTGAGTATCTTATCTTTCTTTTTATTTAAATATAAAAAGGTATTTTCTGAGATTAGTTTGTGTGTGAATCAAGACTTTAAGTGCATGCTCCCGCCTCACATTTATTTTTATTTTACTTGGTGAGTATCCTATTTTATTATTTGAAATTCATATAAAAACTTCATGATTGTTTCTCCATACTCTCTCTCTCTCTCTCTAGAAATGCAACCTTGTCGGTTCGGTTATTATGTTTTAATCATTTATTAGCCATTAGTTAAATCCCTTTTATTTTCTCAAATTTAAACCTTCATGAAAGAAAAAAATAATTATTTGGTACATTTGCATGTTCAAATTCTATATAAAAGTGGAGCAATAGGCATGATTTCCCTCTCACCCCTCCAATTCCATACATGTTTTGATCATGAAATTTCCTTTTCTTTTATATATATATATATATATATATATATATATATTAAAGTTGTATTTTAAAAACAAATCACGATATCTCTTGTTAGTTTTTTAAAGAAAGATTGGCCTCTCCTTATATACCATACCATAAGAAAACAAGACTATGCTATTGCTATGTTATGGGTTAAAAGAGAAGAGACCTCGTTCATCCCATGATGCCAAATTGATTAATTCAAGAAGCTTTATATTGTGTTTCCAAGGCGGCAAGGCTGTGTTTTTATAAAAAATTGATTTTTTTAAAAATAATTTTTTAATATTTTTAAATCATTTTGATATATTGTTGTTAAGAATAAATTTTTAAAAATAAAAAATATTATTTTAATAAACTTTAAAATAAAAAATACTTTGAAAAATAAATATTATTACAATATTAAACAATAACTTTCTTATTTAGTATTGTTATACAATATATTTTTTATTTTTTTAAATGAAACATTAGTTCATTAAAATTATATAAAAAATATTATTGTAATAAATTTTAAAATAAAAAATACTTTAAAAACTGCTATCATAATATCAAATAATAACCTTTTCATTTGGTATTGTTATACAAGATATTTTTTTATTTTTTTTTAAATGAAATATTAGAGCTTTAAAATTAAATTATAAAATATTATTTTAAAAAGCATAATTATATTTTTTTAATAAAAATAATTTTTAAAAAATACTTGGCAATTGTCATAAGCTCATATTTGACATCAAATAAAAAAAATAATGACTCATATGATTTTGGGAACATTCTGAAATGAAACTATAAAGGCCCGATTATACACGTGTAAATCATTTAGCTCCACAAATTCCATAAAAGCAACCATGAGAAAAAGAAAATAATATATATATATATATATATATATATATATATATATATATATATATATATATATATATATATATATATATATATATATTAAGGGCACTTGTAATTTGTAATCAAGCCTTTCTTTTATTTCTCACACTCTTCTATAATCCATTCCATAGCATACTTCTCCCCAAATAATATCAAAAACATCACAAACCCTTTTCATCTTTGGATCTCCTCTGCTAGGGTTTTGCTCCTGCTCCTGCTCTCGTAAGTCTCATATTCCTCCTCCACCTTTGCTTTCACATACTGAATCTACTTGCTTTTTTACTTTCCTCTGTCTCTGTTTCCCAGTGCGAGTGTTTTGGTTTTTATTTTCAAAATTTCTTGTCTTATTAATTTGTTGCATGTATCCTCTACTCTACTCTTGTTAGAATTCTAAAAGATTTGGACTTTTATTGTTGATGACCCAGTTGACAAAACCGCCGATTTAGCTTGGATTGCTTGCTTTTATTAGCTATCACCTTTGGTTTCATTAGTGGGATTATTGAACTAACGTGAAGTGAATGGAGAAATTTTAGTTTAGGTTTTTTTGAACTCCAAATGGAATCCGATATTTTACTGGAAATGCTTTGTTTTAGCTCTTTTTTTTTTTTTGCAATTAACTAGTAGGGAGGAGAGTATTTTTTAATCCCATGGCTTGTTTTTATTTCAAATTATTTCTCGTCTAGGCTTGTAAGCAGGACTCTTGCTTTTGCCCTCATTGGCTTGCTACCAACTTCTTTTTATCTGTTAATGCCAGCTTTAACAAACTGACTCTAAGCTGATCATTTTGAATGATTTAACCTCCCTTTCTTTTGTTGTTGAGACTGTCAGAGTTGAAATTCATTTTCCCTTTCTTTTTACTGCACATCCTCGTATTTCTTTTGGTTCTCCATGTTTGCCTGTGATAATCATAATGAACTTGTCTAGAAATGTATGTTTGATATAAGCTTGAGATGGGATTGTTTTGGACACGAGGAAAAATTTAACGACAATTCCATCCAGTTAATTTTACTGCTGCTCTCAATTATGCATTTAGGTGATTCCTGATTTCATTTTTCACTTGCTGATCGTGGACATGTTAGTTGGATGTGAGATAGCTAGCTAGGCTTAGAGCCTTTTGCTGAATGTGACTTTGGTATAAGTGATCAATGTATTGAGAGCCTGACATTTTATGTACTTGGTTCTTTGTTTCCGGGATAAAAATATCATTGAGACTCTGTTAATGCATAAATGAGAGAAAAAGCGTGTCCTGTTGTGCCATTGGTTGTTTCTGATGTGCATGGTTTAAATTTTTAACCCTCGGTTACCTTCCTTTAAGGATAGACTGTAGTGGTATCTACAATTTTTTTAATGGGTTGAAGTAATGAAATCTTAGAAAAAAATCAGTGCATAAGAATTTGCAAGTTTATTGTTCGATTGTGTATTTTTGATTATTAGCCTGCTCTGCAAGTTAGAAACTCTTTGTGCTCGTATGGTTTGGTATTTATTTGATAGTCCTATGATGAGAAAGATAAAATCAGTTGATATGCAGGTTTCATCTTTACTCTGTCTTGTGGGGACAACAGTTCACAAGGTTAAGGTTTTTGGCTTTGTTTAACAATGGGGGATGCAGAAAATGCCCTTCCTTCTTCTAAGAAGAGGGCTGCTAGCAGTGAGATCTCCAGAGACAACCCTGGTCTTGATGATGATGGCTCTGTCGAGCAAGAAGCTGGAACTTTCAAGAAAGCCAGTGATGAGGTACTGGCAAGAAGAAAAATTGTGAAAGTTCGTCGCAGTCAAACCACTTCAACTCCGTCATCCAATCCATTTGCTGGCATTCGCCTGGTTCCTCCGACTGAGCCAATTGCAGCCCCTGCTGTAGCCACGATTGAAGTAGTTAGTGCTAAGGAGCCAATTGCAGCCCCTGCTGTAGCCACGATTGAAGTAGTTAGTGCTAAGCAGCAAGTGTCAGAAGCAGGCCAAAGTGATACTTGTGAGGAGGTTGAAAAGGGTAAAGGCGAGAAGAGTGAGCTGTCAGAGAGTGAGATTGATAAGCCAGTGGCTGAAGTTGCCACATGTAAGACTGATGAGCCAGTGGCTGAGACTGCTGTGGACAAGGTGAGCGTGGAAGATAAGGGAAAAGCCTTAGATAAGCCAGTGACTGAAATTTCTGAAGATGAGGAGAAGAGTAAGGAGGCAGAGGGCAAGACTGATGAGCCAGTGGCTGAGACTGCTGTGGACAAGGTGAGCGTGGAAGATAAGGGAAAAGCCGTAGACAAGCCAGTGACTGAAATTTCTGAAGATGAGGAGAAGAGTAAGGAGTCAGAGGGCAAGACTTATGAGCCAGTGGCTGAGAATGCTATTGAAAAGGAGAGTTCAGAAGACAAGGGAATTAATAGTGCAGTCAATGAGGCAACTGAATTGAAGGTAGATAATGAGAAACCAGCTGAAGACGAGACTGAGAAAGAAAATGCAGGAGGTGATGACACAGAAAATCAAGATAAGAAGGATAATGGTAATGAAATTGTTTATTCTAGCGCCGAAGGTGCCCCTTTGAACTCATTCCAACAGCTTTCAAGTAGCCAAAATGCTTTCACAGGGCTTGCTGGAACTGGGTTTTCCACCAGTACATTCACCTTTGGTTCAGTTCCTAAGGATGGTTCTGTACTGGGTAGTGGTTCTGGTTCTCTGTTTGGGCAGAAAAATGAACAACCTTCATTTGGATTTGGTCTCTCTAACAATGGAAGTTCTTCACTGTCTTCTGTTGTCTCAAAGACCGAGGGGAGTGGTTTTCCATCTATGCAGGAGGTTCCAGTTGAGACAGGGGAAGAGAATGAAAGAGTGGTTTTCTCTGCTGATTCAGTGTTGTTTGAATTTCTCGATGGTGGCTGGAAGGAGCGTGGGAAGGGAGAACTCAAGGTCAATGTATCGGCTGCTGGGGCTGAAAGAGCCAGACTTCTAATGAGAGCTAGGGGTCATTTTAGGTTGATATTGAATGCAAGTCTTTATCCTGACATGAAGCTTGCAAATATGGACAAGCGAGGTATCACTTTTGCATGCATGAATAGTATCGGTGAAGGTAAGGACAGCCTTTCCACTTTCGCACTGAAGTTCAAAGATGGTTCCATCGTGGAAGAGTTTTGTGCAGCTGTCACTGCACATAAAGATAAAGCACCTGCAGCTATGAAGACTCCAGAGAATTCACCAAAGGCTTCTTCTGACGAGTGAAAGGCGCCTCACATTACATAGAAACGTTGTACTGGGAAGCCATCAACTGCTCTTCATGGAAGAAAAGTATTTCTTTCGGGTTATCCTGAAACCTTTTGTAGTAGTTTGAAAAGGCGCATTCCCGTTTTTGTTGTATAACTTCGGTCTAGTCTTCAGGAGAATGTTCTTTGTTTTCAGTTATTACCAGCGTCAACTGCATAAATTTACAGCAGAAAAGACATTGAATGTTCGACAATTTTACAGCCTCTCCCTTCTATCAGGGATACACATATCGTATTGCTCGGGTGCATGTTAAATATTTACTGGAAATCCGGCATGCATTTACCCTCTAGATGATCTCAAAAGGCCATGTTGATTGTATCTTCATCTTAGCTCGCCTTGATGTTGTTTCTGGTACTTGTGGAGTGGACGTTGGCACTTCACACGGCACAGTTCTTCAGTTAAGTCTAAAGCGCTTGCTTTGCATTGATTGGTTTTTGGCAGGGCTATATTCTGCGGCCATTAGTACAAGCCTGTATCAACAATTCAAAGTAGAATGCCAAGTAACATGTTGGTTTATTTTTAAAAGACATGGTTGGTGGGCTGACAATGTCAGAACACTGTTGATTTAAAAGATTCGACCTTGTGTTTTCTAGCGGCTTTGCGCTCAAATGATTGGAAGATATGTGACCAAAGGAATCTTCGGTCCACTCCTTTGCAATGAAAAAACTAAGAAACTAGAGGCATAGAACAATCACATTAACTACCACTCTAAAACCCTAGGGTTATTTACTATAGTTTAATTCACTGAAATATTTCTTGGGTTATAATAAAATAACCATTTTGCCTCTTCTCTGTTGATTTCTTAGGCTTAGTTTAAGAGTAAGATAATATTTTTACATGTGTAAAAATACTTTTTTATCATAAAATCAATAAAATTTAGAATAGTTGATGAAGGGGTTTCTTGATTTTTTGTTAAGAAGTTTCTTAACAGTGAAAATAATTCTGTCTCTCAAATCAAAAAATCTGTGGGCTACCGGATAAGGGTTTTTTTGGTTTTTTGATCGTTAATGTAGTATAAATATGAAATTAACCTTGGATTAGATAAAAAAGAAGCTTTGTATGTTGGAGTATTTTTGAACTTTCACACGTATTTTTTTTAATTGCCCAAGTCATTGGAAGACATTTTAGTATTTTCACAGTGTTTATTAATTTTTAAATGAGAAAAGTTATTGGCACATGTATTGTATGCGTCAGCGTGTACGTGGCATCTAACACCCCTCGATAGTCAAATCTGGTCTTCCGTCATCTTCTTGGATGCTCCACTGCATGCTCTTCCATTTAAAGGTGGTTGTATTGTTGCCAACAATCATTTTTTTTTCCTCTTCTTTTCTTTCTCCTTGCAGCTAAAGAACATTATTATCCTTTTTATTTGTTTTTGTGTCAATTTCAGTCCTCATTCTTTAAATTTCTTATTGCGTTATGATTCCTTTTATAGAAGTTTGTTTATTTTACAATTGAGTCCTTCAATTACACTTTCTCAGATGTTTGATTTTTAATTTCAATCCTTATTCTTTTAATTTCAGATTTCATTCTGATGCTTTTTATAGTTTCAGTTCTCATTTTTTAAATTTCTTATTTCATTCTTATTCTTTTGAAAGAAGTTTGTAGTTTTTCGATTTAGTCCTTCAATTACAATTCATTATTTGTTGTGTTTTTAATTTCAATTCTCATTCTTTTAATTTTTAATTTTCGTCTCATTCCTTTGATATAATGTTTTTTCATTGCAGTCCTTCAATTACAATTTTTTAAATGTTTTGCTTTTTATTTTGATTCTTATTTTTTAAAATTTTTATTTTTTTCTTGATTCTTTTATTGAAGTTTCTTTTGCTTTCAATTTCATCTTTTAATCAATTTTTTTTTATTTTTTCCACTTTAACCCTCATTTTTTTATTTGATTTTTCTTTTGTTAAAGTTATTTTCCAATTGAATTTAACTTTTTAATTGAAAATTTTTATTTGCCTTCTTATTAATTTTTTTTTCACCCTTAAGTTTTTTTTATATCATTTTATGTAATTAATTTTTTTTCAGGTTTTATTTTTTAATATTTAATTTGTTGGAGATTCTAATCCATATAATCTTATCATTCTACATTGATTTTCTATGGGCTTATATAAAAAACATATTAGAGAAGTATGAATACCTAGTGTTTTTTTGGTAAACAAATTACAACCTGAACCTGCAGCGAAGCATAAATTCATTGGCTACTAAAAACTATTCTAGGTGCCTAGGGCTCCACTGCGGGCTATATTACAAGACAATTTTATATAAAAAAAACTTAAAATCTTATTAGAACAGTAAAATTATTATTTTGCTCCTGTAAAATAAAAAAAATTCTTCTGACTTGGTTATGAGGAATAGAAAAATCTTTTTATAAGATTTATTTGTTATTATTATATTTATTAAAATCTTATTAAAACAGTAAAATTATTATTTTGCTCTTGTAAAATAAAAAAAATTCTTCTCACTTGGTTCTTAGGAATAGAAAAATCTTTTTCATAAGATTTATTTGTTATTATTATATTTATTAAAATCTTATTAAAACAGTAAAATGTAAAATAAAAAAAATTCTTCTCACTTGGTTCTTAGGAATAGAAAAATCTTTTTCATAAGATTTATTTGTTATTATTATATTTATTAAAATCTTATTAAAACAGTAAAATTATTATTTTGCTCTTGTAAAATAAAAAAAATTCTTCTCACTTGGTTCTTAGGAATAGAAAAATCTTTTTCATAAGAATTATTTGTTATTATTATATTTATTCAAGGCAAATCAATCTTTTTATATTATGAATGAATAATGTAATGACCTATATACTTTTAGAAGTAAAAATTATTAAAACAGGGCTGGAAGGCTTTTTAGGCTTTTTACATTTTAAACTAATAGTGTAATGACTTATGTACAATTAAAAGTAAAAATAATTAAAACTAGTTTGAGGGGTTTTTTGGTCTTTTTCACTTTGAATGCACAATAAAATAATCACATTGCTCTTAATTACAAAAAAAAACAAAATAAAACTCATGGTTAGGGTCACTTAGGTATTTTTTATATGTTTTTTTTAATTATCTATTTAAATCTTATGGTTAGGGTCAATTAAGTCTTTGAACGGATCTAAAAATAATTAAAAAAAGTGGTAGGTGTGTGCATAGCATATGCCATCAAGTGGGAGGCGCTTATGTTTTTTGAGCAGCATATGTGACGTCTTCTAGTAGTCAAACACTGCCATATGTGACAGTGTAGGAAGTGGCGCATTGCCCTCTTCATTGTGGTGGGGCACGTGCTCATGGTGGATGTGCAGTTGGGCTCCAGTGAATTTCTTATTCTTTTTTTTTTTTTTCCTCTCTTGTGAACTAGAAATTCATGCCAACCATTCTAAAAATAGATTATGTCCTCCAATTTGTATTTCTTTTAATTTTAACTCTTATCCTTTTGATTACTATTTGTTTTTAATTTCTTCCCAAAATATTTTATTTCATTTAATTTTTGTATTCAATTTGATCATTATTTTTGTATTTCTATTTTTTTTTGTGTTTTATTCTTTTCTTATTTTTTTTTAATTGCATCCCTTATCTTTCTCTATTTAATTTGTCAAGTTCAAAGGTCTTCGCGCTGAAAATATGGGGTTTAAATTATCGGATTTAAGAGGACCAATCATCTTTCTCTATTTAATTTGTCAAAATTATTATGCACAAAACTACATATTGGTATAGATCCAAGACTTGCATGATCTTACGAAATATGAGGAAACAAAAAGACTTCAACAACATATTTTTTTAATGACAGTAAGAAAAATTCAAGTATGTACGCACACACACAAGCTATAATCTTAACAACTGAATCTCTTATAATCAAATAAGAAAAAACTTCTATGCTAGCGGGCATGATATGTAATGTTGTTGAACAATTCAGAAAGTACGAGTAGACGATAGTTTATATCAGTAGAGGTAGTGTTTGCTGGATGAATCATACCATTGAATAATGAATTATGAGAGGTGTAATTTTATTAATTAGATTCTAGATTTGCTCTATAGAGATCACTAGTTTAAGTTCTATAAATCTCAGGGCTACCGAAACTTATATAGTCGTTAATTTTAAATTTATAAAATTAATCAAGGTACGTATAAGAACGTTAATAATAATAAAAAAAATACAAATGTAAATATTGTTGGAGGGTTTTCTGGGCGAATACATTAATTTTGGTATGATTCTCTTATCATATATTGCCGTCTAAACAATGAAGAGTTATATTTTAAAGTCTGTTTTTTCATCTATTAGTGCGAAACTTGCTTTCTCCCGGAATTTGGCATCTCTCTCGCCTCACCATAGGCAATGTAGTTATCTCTTTTATTATTGTTTTAGGATAAAAAGAAAAGAAAAGAAAAAATAAGAAGAAGCAAGGTTGTGTAATATACATGAAATTGTATGCTTTCTTTAAAAATTGTGGAATTTTATGTTACTCCGATTTTATTGTAAAAACCATCCAGAAATTATTGATATTATTTGTCTGATGTATTTGTAAGAAATATATTTGCACTAGAAAAGCATCATTTAGATTTTCAATATATGTTTTATCGATGATCTTAATATCTTCATATTAAAAACATTAAAAAAAATCTAAAAAAAGCATGAATTTTAATTTGATATATTTTAAAAAAACACTTTAAAATACAAAGCTAAACGTACAAAGACATCTTTACTGGTGTTTCAATAATAAATTAAGATATTATTGTTACAGCAAATTTGTAGGCTAGGATTGTGAAGATTTATAAGAAAAATTATTGAAATTAAATTCGGTGGAAATTCAAATGCTTTCCAAGTTTTGCGACCCAATTAAATCTCTCTCTTTCGCCCAACTTAAACGACTTCAAATGTTTTTCTTATGACTTCCTGTAAAGGAGAAACATTGATTTTTTTTCTTAAAATTTTACTTACTTGGGAAAAAAAAAGTATCACGACAAAAAAAAAATTGAAGAAATTAAAAAAAGATAGAATTTGAATATCTTAATTAAAGAAATTCTACTTGTAGCTATATTTTTTAGATATGAATATGATATTAGCATTTAAGTAATACCATCATTTGTGTAAATTTAATTAGGGTTTTTTTCGTTCTACCTAAGTAAAAAAGAAGACCATAGAGTTAGATTAACAAACTATATAGTTAGAAGAATACCATCCTAATTATGTTAAATTAAGTTTGGAAATGATATTGAAAGGAAAAGAATTCATTTTGAAATAAGGAAATTCGTATCTCTAACATTAATTATATAATTACATAAATAAAAGTAACTCATAGATATATATGAAATGTACTGGGTCATTTGTCCGATCAATTGTTAGAGATAAGAATTGTACTGGGTCATTTGTCCCGATCAATTGTTTTTGAATATATTTTTTTTTCCAGTATTGTTAATATGTTTTTTAGTATAATTTTTTTTTTAAATTAAGTGGAGATTAATTTAATATGAACAAATTAATTTGACAAGTCCAAAGATAACTTGGATGACCATTAAAAACATAGTTTGACTAAAAAAATTATAATTCAAGATGATATCTTTTTTTAAAAAATATTGAGATGAAAACATATTAGATTGACTCGGGTAAATCCATGTTAATCTGTCAAATCCTTGATTGGGTCATGAGACCATGATAACTCTATAAAAAATAAATTAAAACAAATTATGAAACTCAATTCCCAATCAATCTGATTTTGAAGGATGAAATTGAAAAAAAAATGACAAAAAAATGACTCGAGTCAAGTTGAATTAACTCATCAAACTCGTGACCCTAGTCATGAGACTGTGATAACTCTATAGAAAACAAATCGAAATAAATTATGAAACTCAATTCCCGATCAACCAATATTAAAGGATGAAATTGAAAAACAAATCAATTAAAAATGATCATAAAAACCTGAGTCAACACATGATAACCCGACAAACCTACAAATCAGGTCATGATACCAAGATAACCTCATAGAAAACAAATGAAAACAAATTATGAAGCCCTACTCAACCTCATATTGAAGGAAAAATTAAAAAAAAAATCCATTAAAGAAAGGACTGAAGAAAAATATCAAGTCGACTAACCAAACTCGCAACCTGTGTCATTAGACTGAGATAATTTAATTAAAAATACAAATCAGGTCATGATACCAAGAAAACCTCATAGAAAACAAATGAAAACAAATTATGAATCCCTACTCAACCTCAAATTGAAGGAAAAATTAAAAAATATCCATTAAAGAAAGGACTGAAGAAAAATATCAAGTCGATTAACCAAACTCGCAACCTGTATCATCAGACTGAGATAATTTAATTAAAAATAAATTATAAAATCAAATATTAGTAAACTCAACATTAAATGATGAAATTGAAAAAAAAAACTAAAATAGAAAAAAAAAACCTCAAAGCATGCTTTAATAAATAGTGCTATGTGAACAATAAATTTATATTCTCTTTTGCTTTTTATTAATATATATATTTGGATGTAAAAAGTATATACATGGATTTGAATTGGAAAAAAATATATTTAACATCTTATAGTTTGGTCTATATATGATTGCTGGGTATAGTTTGAAAGATTATCATTTACATCCTAAATAAAAAAAGCTAACAAAATAATTAAATTACCCTTCTATATATATTAAATATGAAATGACCAAACATTACTCTGAAAAATTCCCCATAGTTTTTTTTTTAATTATTTTTAAATTCTTGTTAAAGTTACGGATTCATGTGCAAAATCACAAAAAAATTTAATAACGAAAGTAAGTCAAATTTCGTAAGAAACTAAGCACTTTCCTAAATCATATATATGCTAGCTCATTTATTTCTTGACCTACTTGATAATTTAATAATGGGAAGGATCAAGGATAAACATATATCTAAAATTTTAATATAGATAAAATAAAATATCCTAATCATTAAGTAATTGATCGAAAGTAAGATAAAAAGTAAAATCTTGATGATTAGATTATATTTGATTTTAACTCATGTTTGATACTTTCAACAATTAATCTTCAATGTAATGTATCTATAACAATTTTATTTACAAATTTTGACCCCAAAATTTCTTATTATCCTTGTTAAATAAATTAAAAAATAAACATTTAACGACTACATATCTTCAATGTCATCCATTAAAACAGTGATTCTGGTTCCCCCAGTGAGCTCCACCTAATTTTGAAAAAGCTCTTGTATAGTCTTGGTCCCACCATGGCATGTTGATGCTCTACAATTTGGTATTACAAAATGACCTCTCTGTCCCGAGAATTACTGAATTCCTACACTCAATCCCGTAACATGTTGAATCAAACAACAATAATAATCATCGTAATAACATCTTATCTTTTTTCCACTCAATGTTTTCTATTTTAGATGCTTATATATATATGATTGAAGTATGAAGGAAGCCTCATTATATTTCTCTGATTACAAAGCAAATTCCCAAAACAAGTTTAAAAATTAACTAAACAGGAAAAAAAAAATTAGGTTGTTAAAGAACAAAATTAAAAAGCAAAAACAAAAAACATAATTTTATTTCAAATTAATTAATATTCAATGATAAAATTAAAAAATAAATATTTAATTAAAAAAACTCATAACAAATGAATCGAATCAACCTCTCAAACTCGCAACTCAAGCTATAAAATCAAGATAATTTTATAAAAAATAAATAAAAAAATTATAAAACTCATTCTAGACCCAAAAAAATAATTCGTCAAAACTGCAACTCGGATCATGAAATTAAAATAACTCCAAATAAAGCAAATAAAAAAATTACAATGTTTAATTTTCAACAAATTTAATGTTAAAGGATAAAGAAAAAATTAATTAGAAAAAACAATAATAAAATGACTTAAATCAACTTGTATCACCCTATTAAACTTGCAACCTCAATTATAAAATATAGATAAATTCAGAAAAAGCAAATAAAAAATATATTATAAAACCTTAATTCCAACAAATTTAATGTTAAATATTAAAATTAAAAAGGAAAATAATAAATCTTTAAAACTAGTATATAACATTTCAGGAAAAAAAATTGAAAAAAATAAGAAACATAATTTTCAGAACAATCTAATATTAAAATATAAAATTAAAAAAAAAACTAAACAAAAACAAAGATTGAATTGTTAAATGATAAATTCTTTTTTTTAAAAAAAAGATAAAAAACACAACACTATTCTAAACAACCTAATACTAATATTGAAGAATAGAATAAAAATAGAAAAAACTAAATAAAAAAATTAAATTGTTGAAATATAAAATTAAAAAATATATATTTAATTAAAAAATAACTCAAGATAAATAAATCAAGTAAATCCTAACAAGCCTGTAAAATAATACTAAATTAAAAGAACTCAAAAAATTAATAAAATCAACGTAAATCAACTTATTACACTCATAACCTGAATCACAAAATTAATATAATTTCATAAAAAAATAAAATTATAAAGTTCAATTTTCAACCAACTTAACATTAAAAGATAAAATAAAAATAATATATAAAAATCAACAAAAAAAAAACTTAAATCAACTAGTTAATATGTTAAACTTGCAATCTAAATAATGAGATTAAAATAAATTCATGAAAAATAAATAAAAAAATTACTAAGCTTTATTTTCCACTGAATATTGAAATTAAAACAAAATTACATAACATAAAATAAAAATTAAGCTACAATTCTCAAAACAACTTATAAAGTATGAAATTAAAAAACAAAAACACAACCAAAAATTGAATGAAATTGAAAAAAAAATAATAATTTATCCACACATTAATTATTAATAAAGTTAAGAACTTGTAAAGCAACATGATTAAATAGATAGAAAATATAGCACATAAATCTCATTATTGCTATTTGTCATAATAAAAAAGACGGAATATTTTAAATCATAACCTCATTCCACTGCTTAGAAGAGTACATGTCCCCACAAAGACGAGTCCACTAAACAAATAATCTCTACCCGCATGATTTCAGCAGGAAGGCAGTCCTGAACAAAACAAAAAAATCTAGCATAGAGAAAAGGAACCCTCAAAACCAGACTTTACTGATCAACCAGACACATGCATGAAAGACGGATAGAAATACTCAAATACCAGCTGCTTTGTAAAAGCAAAACTCAAAGTCACCGACCAAACACCTTCTGCACAATAATTCTTGTTTTTTTTTTTTTACCAATTTTTTCGTATATAGTTTTTGGAGAAGCCCGCATACATTTCTCACAAGCTTCACTAATAAACCAAGCCACAAGAAAACCTGAAAACATCATATTACATAATAAATATACGTTTGTCCAACAAAACATAAGAATCCAAATCTTTCTGATGCATTCATACCACAAGTTTAAACAACAAAATGCCACCTGCCAAGCCACAGTTATGTTCTCCAATTGACTGCAGCAACAACAGGTTTTTTGTTACATAACTGCACGATTCACAAACCAGAAGTAGTGATGAGAATAAACAGTAGATAAAAGGACACCTTAGGTGGAGAATAATAATTTAACTTGCAAAATTGTAAGGCACTTGTGTTTTTTGTTCAGAAGATGAAAGGAGGAAACAATCTGACTTTTGTCTTATTTTAAATAAATTAAAATTTAAAAAATACCGAGACACAACCACACGTGAAAAGGATAATCAGAGGCTAAAATAGTGGTTACCTAGAACATCCTGGGACATACTGTGGCCCAAAGCCCTCCAGAATAAAAGCTATAGATCACAAAGGGCCTCATAAAGGCCTGCATCAACATATATAATCACATCTAAGAATCTCACAACACCAACAAATAAATTTGACTGGGCAGAATTTAACCTTTATCTGCTTATTCAAACACACTCCATTTCATCTAAGTGCTTGTACTTGGCTGCTTAAAATCCATCTCTGAGTATCTACAAACACAAAATGAAATCATCAATGACCTAAACAAAAAACCAAGGAGAGAAGCAAGGGGGTAACAGAAGGCAAAAGAGCTTAGCAAATTCAACTTGCCTGCGAGGTTTTTGTCGCTGTCCAAATTCATCACTTGCATATTCTGCACAGAAGACATTGTTTCATATCAACAGTAACAATCAATGACAAGGCATGTTAAAAATAAAGTCAAACAGAATCAAAGTTATTGCAACAGAAACATTAAAATTGTTCCTTACCAGGTCTCTGTGTATTCTTCCATTCATTATTGGGTATATTAGTACTACTTTCTTTGCTGCAAAGGAAAACAGCCATTAGAACTGGTCTGGCTACGTGTACAACAAAATAATCCCTTTTCAGTCATGAAGATGAAGCAACTTAGCACAAGCAAAATGGAAAGCAAAAACATGCTAAGAGGAGCATCAACACAGAAATGAAAGTAAGACTGAGAGAAATTGATATCATGTAACATTAATTTCAGTAAGTGTCCCATAAACACTTTAAATGGTAAAAATAATAAATCAACCAGCAAAATACAAATTTCCAATTAAATTTCAAAATCTTGAAAGTAAATGATCTAATAGAAAAGAGTTGCAAATAAATTGACATGATAAAACACAAACTGAACTCTAGCATTCTCGAGTCACCCTTTAAACAAATAGAAGCAATGAATCATGTAGGAATGACTAAAGTGCTCGCAACATTAAGCATTCTACCGCTACAATATTCTGTGTAAAGGTAAAAAGGTGTTCTAAATGGGAAAAACAATACAGGCAGATCACACTGCCAAACTTAGAAAAGGTTAGCATCCATCATGTATTTGCCAGATAGAATACAGAGGAATCCTCAATTTAGTCCATAACCTTTATAGTCATTCTCAATTAAGTCCCAAAATAAAAGAATCTATCAATTAGGTCCCCAATGTTTCACCCACTGCCCCTTTGGGTCCTTCTGTTAACATCTGTTTTTTTCTTTTTGTCGTTATGTGTAGCTCCTGCAATAATGGTATTGTTTTGCAGAATTTTTTATGGAAAAATTACAAACATGGATTAAAGGACCTGATGAAGAATTTAACAAAACATTTAGAAATATAGCACAATGACAATTTGCTACCAACCTTGAAGAACCCAAGGAAGATGTTTTCCCAGATGGGCGAGCATGATAAGCACCATCAACCGAAATATAAGGTGAACAATATGTAGCCCCTAAAGCTCCAGCAGCACCAGCCAGAACTGGTAACCTGAACATCATTAAAACAATTCATTATTTGCGTGTTATGATATAAAAGAAAAGAAATCCCAAAGAGAAAGTACACATAATGGATTTAGCACAGAAGTAGCCCCTACAATAAACATCATCTGGCACCAATTTGCCTCAAGATATATAGAAAACTATTACACGACAATTAAAAACACCATTGTGTTTATAAAAGAGGAAAATAAGCAATCGGTTTCTTTTCTGTATTTTTATTTTTTGGAATAGCTGAATCACAAAAATCTCATTGCACCAATGACAATCATCCACTTCATCAGAAGCATCAATTTGCCACTTAATGGGACATTGACAGCACATCCCAGGACCATGCAAGATCCAAGGTAAAACCAAAAATCTGTCAGCCATAATGCAGTTATGTAATAAAGATTCATTCAGCATACCATGTCATTTCAGAATTCCCTAAGCCAAGTTGAGGCTGAGCAACATATCCAGGAAATGCCATGCCAACCGCAGGAACTCCAAGACCACCAGGATGCTGACCACCAAATTGCATAACTGCATGCCAATCAACCACCATAACAAAATGAGTTATTTAGACACCAATATACAGAACAGAGTTCTTAGCTTCCTTGAAAATATAAAGCATCGTCCGGACACACTAAAACAGCTGATAATAAGAAAGCTATAGCTAAAAGGGATACCTTAAGATACCAAACACATGGAAAAGAAGAAAAAACAATACGAAAACCATATATATGATTTAAGAAAAAGTGCAAGGCTAAAGCATTGACATTGGCGTCTCTCTCACTAGCATGATGAAAGCTCCTGGCATTGAAATTGTTTTTTCTTCTTTGTTACCTTTTAGAGGAAAAAAAGGTGAACCAAAAAAAAAAATGTACCTGGCAAAAAGGTTGGTGTTCCAGAGAAGTTCTGATCACCATGCCCAACACCAATATTCCCTGTGGTGGCTCCCACAACCTGTGTCCCACCATAAAGAAAAGATCCTCTTCCATTTCCTTGAATTATACCTTTTCCCTTTCCAACCAATGCATTTCTGGATTTACTTGATTCCACAGCAGCCTCTGCTTCAACAGCTTCATAAGAATTTTGTGACAAAGCAGTTTTTGGTGGAGAAGAGGCTGGAGAATTGCTACTAGGATGTTGGACTAACTGCTGGGCAGAAGGTTGAATACGGTTTTGAGCAGGAATTCGCTGAAGAGAGTGGATCGGCGCAGTGGGAGAGGTTTTGTTGATTTGGTTCTGCTGCGGAGCTCCCTGGTAAGTCATCTGGCTTGACATAGCTGCACTCCTTCCTTGAGCCCTAGATTGTGAAGATGTAATAGAATTGACCACAGAAGATCCAGAAGGTGGCATTTGCATATTGCTCAAAGGCTTTCCTGCTGCCAGAGTGATGGAATCATCAATATAAAGCTTGTCAATTGAAACAGAGTCGGCTATATTCTTCCCCCGCACCAATGCACTGTGTTGTTGTGTAGGAAAATTCTCATCTATAACAGGAGTGCGAAGATTCTTGCTTGTGCTTGCACCGTGTATATCCCTTTTTTGACTTGAAGTGGTGTCTTTATTTGAAGATCCGGAAGGATAAAAGGGAGGAGAAGCAGAGCTCAAGCTTGAATGTTTTCTAGCGGGCAATTCATCAGATTCTGTATTTGACAAAGATGACAAAATTCTCCCTGAACTACCATGTGGACGTTTCTCAAAGGGTTTCCCAGGCTGTTTGTTTTGCACTGGAGGCGTCTCTCTGCGACTCTTGAAAGTAGATTCAAACTTTCTGGGTCCTCTCCCTCTCACAACTTTTGGTGCCTGGTTCTGATTGTTATCATCGCTGAATGATTTAGACCTGTTCCGTCTGGCATATCCCCATTCTGGACCTCGAATTTTACCACCACGGGCCCGAAAATTACCTTTAGCAGTCCTCCTTCCCTGAATTATTATGAGTATAGTTTCATTAAGAAACAACAGAGAAAAAAGAAGAAAACAGACACTCTCATAAAATATACTTTTGTATAAAATGATCACCTGTTCATAATGCCTTTCCTGAAATGTCATCTCCTCAAACTTGTCATGCCCCCATTTCTTATCATCTTTGGACTCCCACAAATTCCTTCCACCAAAGGTTCGCCTAAACCAAGTACAGGTTAATCTTAGAATTACTTATTTTAACAAGTGAAAGGAGGCGGCACACTTTCATTCAGAAATTCACAGTAACATGACGTATTGGAAATGCTTCCATATGAATATAAAAAGCAAAAAGAAAAGGTACAGAAAGCTAGATGTGAAAAACAACTCCTTATCCAACATTTGTCCTGGTTTTTCTGTATAAACCAGGTAAGACTCATCTACCTGAACAATGGTCTAGAATTATAAAGCAAAGGGAATTGCACACCAGTATATCAGAACAATGGATCCCTAGTTAAGGAAATATAGATACGTGTTTAAGCATACGATACAAAACCACAAAGAAGAAAAGGAACTGATTATTAAAGTTTAGAGGCTTTTGCATGTCAGCATAATACTACTCTGAACAAGCTCTACACTAGAAATTGAGCAAAGCTACCATTAATCAACTACAGCTGAATAAAAGAAGAAGAAAAAGGTGTTTAAACAAAACAAATATCTTGTACCGTAAAACTACACCAATGTCAGTCATACCTGTGCCGACCACCAGCACTGTCCCTAAACCTGTCATCGTGCATGTAAAAAGCCCCGGCAGTAGGCACCGCAAAAGGCTGGTTCCCCTTCTTCCCCTCTTCCCCTTCCTCCCCCTCCACTTTCTCCTCTCCTCCCACCTGCTCCTTCCTCCCCTCGATTTCCTTCTCCCTAACCTCAACCCCAGCATTGCCGCTGCCTCCTACTCCCTCCTTATTCCCTTCCTCTTCTTCATAAACCTCTTCCTCTTCATCTTCTTCATCTTCCTCTTCATTTAATGCCTCTTCTTCGTCGTCGTCATAGTCTGCAGCGCCACCCTGACCGTCAGATTCATCGGAGTGAATTGGAGCCCTCCGATTATTTCTAGGCTTCTCTTCTCCTTCACCTTCCTCGTCGTCGCTCGCAGCTTCTCTTCTTCTCCTTACAAGCAATCGCTTCTCTTCCTCGGGATCACTCTCATATACAATTTCCTCCTCGCCAACCTTAGTCATTATTACAAAAAACTAAAATTTCAAATTTTCACGATGTAGTCCGTCAATCAAAACCACGACAACAAAAGATACTCTCAGTCGAATCAAATCCCTAAACGCCGCAAAGAAAACAGAAAATCTTTCCAGAAAAAAAAAACTTCCGAACTAAGAAATTGAGAGTCAAACAGAACTAGCGAAAGCCCTAATCTGCGAACCAAAAGCAAATTCGTGGAATATCAAAGGAAACCGCAACTCTTAGAACCCTAAATTTTGTAAGGGAGACTAGAGTTTTACTGGATTTGGATCCAGGTGCTCTGAATTTGAAAACCCTAGATTCTAAGAAAAGAGAGATTTGGGGGATTCATTAGTGTAATAAATAAATATAAATTCAATAAACAGAGGGAGAGGAGGGACTATCACACCGGTTATGGCCCAGCCTAGCGACTTTAGGCCCCTTTGCAGCAGATCAAGTAGTTTTTTTTTAAATAAAATTATTTTTAATTTTTTTTTGGATTATTTTGATTGACTAATATTAAAAAAATAAAAAATAAAAAATAAAAAAAATACTATTTTAATGCATTTTCAAATAAAAAACATTTTAAAAAGCAATATCAACCTTACTTTTAAATGTGTTTTGAAATTACGGTTTGTTAAAGAATTAACTTATAACCCTCAAACTTCTTATACTTGCAGTCGACTCCTCAAGCAACAAAACTTTACAAGAACCTCAACAATAGATTTCAATGCTTTAGAAGGATAACTATTAGCCTTTCAAATATTCAAATTACATGATGATGATGATAAGATATATGCAACTAGTCTATATTTTTTTTAATTTAACAAAATTTCTAGAATAGATAATAATATATTATACTAAACCATTATTTCTAGGAAAGACTTCAAAACATAAGAAAATTTTACATGGTATTAGAGCCACTCATAAGACCACTATCCTTTTTCTTTTCCTTTCCTTTTGATCCATAATAGCCTCTTCATCCTCTTTTTCTTCCAGTGTCACCTTCAATGCTCCTATTACTCCAAAATTTTCCAATCTTCTCATGACCATCAATGTCAAACGTAATTCTTCAAATTATCTTGTCTATAAATCATAGGTTCTACCCTATTTCAAAGACCAAGATGTTTTTGGCTACCTTGATAGTATTATATCACCACTGCCTTCTGAACCTATTATCTTTTCTCCTACTGACATTATTATCACTACCACTTATAACCCTCTTTATGATCAACGGTTACGCCAAGATTCTTTGATTCTAGCTACCATTAACTTTTTTCTCACTAAAAATGTACTTACCAAAGTCTTATCCTACACAACTTCTCGTGAGGCATGGCTTGCCCTTAAACGTAGTTTCTCTTTTTTTTTCTCGTGCAAAAACTATCCAAGTTCATATACAATTTGCTAATACAAAGAAAGGTGTAATGTTTGCTCACTCTTATTTCCTTCACATCAAACATCTGTTGGATGAACTTGCTCTCGCCGGACAACCCTTAACCTATGATGATATCTTCATTTATTTCCTTGCTAACCTTAGTCAGGAATATGATTCCTTAGCTTCAACAGTCTCCTCTTGTCCTGATCCCATTACACTGGAGGAATTCTATTCCTTACTTCTTCTTTGCGAGTCCCGCGTCACTCGCAATAATCAGTTTGTAACACTTGTTGCCTTAGTCCATCTTGTTTCTAGACAATCTCTAGTGCATTCTCCATCTCAATTTTGATCATCTCTTGCTATGCACACTTATGGTTGAGGATAAGGTGCTCGACTTTCTTACAGAGATACCTTTCAATCCATTTTTGTTATCTATTAAGTATGTTTTAAACAATGCCATATTGCTAGTAAATGTTATCATCGTTTTAATATCTTCTATCAAGATCAATAACCTCATCAGCCTCAGCTTGAAGCCATGATTGCTGCTTAATTTCCATCCAATGAGAATGATTGGTGGAAACACAGGAGCCACCCATCACCTTACCAATGATGGTAACAATCTTTATATTTCCATGAACAACTATGATGGCCAGGATTATATTCAGGTGTCCAATATTGCATATCTAAAAATAGTAAGGAGTGACACTTCTATTCTTTCTTATCCTTTCAAATCTTATGTTTTAACCAACTACTTCTTGTGCCTGAAATTCATAAAAATATTATTTTGTTCATCATTTTTATTTTGAAAATAATGTTTTTTTTTATTTCATGTTTCTTTCTTCCTTGTGAAGGATTACTTAAGGAACATCCAGCATCATGAACCACTCAGTAATGGTCTTTATAGCTTTTCTACTTTCATTACATATCTTCAGCCACAAGATTTCTATGGTGTTCGCGTGTCTGCTTCTCTTTAGCTTCGTCATCTTGGTCATGCCTCTCTTCATATCATTAATAAAGCTATTTATTTATCTATAAAAACTAACAGTTCTTCCGTTTGTTCTTATTGTCAAGTGGCCAAGAGTCATACTTTGCCTTTTAAACTTATGCATGTGTCTATTCAAAACCCTTGAAATTAATTTATTCTGATGTTCGGTTCTGGTTCAAGTTATTACATTAGCTTTTTAGATGTAGCTACTAAGTTTTTATGGTTGTTTCATTTAAAACTCAAGTTTGATGCCCATCATATATATTTTTTTTTCAAGCAACTATGGAACATCAATTTAATAGAAAAATTAAAGCACTTTAATTTGATTGGGGTGATGAGTTTCACAGCCTTAACACATACTTACACTATTAGGGCATTTAGAATAGAATCACTTATTCTTATATGCACAAACATGCTGATGTCATTAAAAGACGTCCCAAGCAAATTGTTGAGATAGATCTAGCATTACTTGCTCATTCTCATCTACCCTAAATTTGTTGAGAAGATGCATTTCTACTGTTTTTATCATTAATAAACTACCAACCCCAATGCTTTATAATAAATTCCC
Organism: Populus nigra; assembly: GCF_951802175.1. Lineage (NCBI taxonomy): Eukaryota > Viridiplantae > Streptophyta > Magnoliopsida > Malpighiales > Salicaceae > Populus > Populus nigra. The sequence continues at coordinate 8,415,306 of NC_084859.1, forward strand.
TTTTGAAATGGTCTATCATCGAAAACTATATTACAATTTTTTAAGAGCTTCTAAATATGCCTACTGGCTTTATTTGTGTCCTTATAATCAACACAAAATGGATTTTTGTTCAAAAATTTGCTTATGTATTGGTTATAGCATTACCTATTGTTGTTATAAATGTCTTGATGTTTCTATTGACAAAATGTATGTCTCTTGTCATGTCATCTTTGAAGAATATGTTTTTCCTTACCAAACTCCTACACTAGTCCAGTATCCTTCTCATTCTCCTTTTATTAATCTCCTTCATCAGTTAAATATGTCTTGGTTTGGTGTTACACCTTCCTCGACATCTATATGCCCTCTTTCTATGAATTCATCATCATGTCTAAACAATTCTATTCATGTTACTATGTTTTCCTCTATCAGAGATGTTGTTACTGCTACACAATTCGAAGACCAAGATTCACTTTCATTATCCATCTCCCTACTTTAAATGACTCACAATGTCCATCTTATGATCACTCGCAACAAAAACAACATTCACTAACCTAAATTGATTTCTAACTCCCACATTCGCTATCTTATTCTCAAAGTTCTCATGTCTACATTTCAGTCTAATGACTTAGAACCTTCTTGCCATTTTGAAGCTGTCAAACATCTATATTAACTGGATGCCATGAACAAGGATTTTTATGTCTTATTATCTAATGGCACTTGGATTTTAGTTCTTGAACCATATACTACCAATATCATTGGCTATAAGTGAGTATACAAAATTAAACACAAAACTGATTGAACGATTGACGGTTACAAGACCAGGTTGATTGCTAAAGAGTTTCATCAATAAAAGGACATTGATTTAGGGGAGAATTTCAGCCTTGTTGTCAAACCAACAACAATTTGATTGATTCTTTTCTTGGTAGTCTCACGTGGTTAGCATATAATACAAATTGATGTGCAAAATGCCTCTTACATGGTATTCTCAATAAACTTGTCTACATGGCTCAGCCTCCAGATTTCATTCACCATTGGCTACTTAATCATGTTTGCAAATTAAATAAGTCTTTATATGGACTTTGTCAGACCCTAAGGGCTTGGTTCTCTAGGTTGACTAGCAAATTACAAGCCATTGGTTTTATCAGCAACAAGACTGATCATTCACTTTATGTTTATCATTATGGAACTATCACTATCTATTTATTAATCTATGTTGATGGCATAATTCTAATTAACTCTAGTGTTCATTCTATTAGCAGTGTTATTCTTTTATTATAGAAAAAATTTATTGTTAAAGATATAGGTGTACTAGGTTTCTTCCTAGGCATTGAAGCCATACATGAGGATTATGACATGTTCTTATCTCAATAATGTTATATATTGGATCTTTTTGTTCGTAACAAAATGGACAAGGCAAAGCTATGCATTACCCCAATATCCTCAATTCCTCATCACAGTCTGACATCAATTCTACTCGTAGTTCTTTTCATGACCTATAGTTGTATCGCAGTGTTGTTCATGGCTTACAGTATTTGTCACTTACCTGACTTGATCTTACATTTGCTATCCATAAAGTGAAAACATATATGCATCATCCTATGAAGGTGCATTGGGCCACATTCAAATGAATCATGTATTATTTAAAGCACATTATACATCATACTTTGTTGATTTAACCATCATTTACTCTTCAGCTTCAGACTTTTAGTGATGTCGATTCGACAATAGATCGTGACAACAGATGATCCATTGGAGCTTACTATGTCCATTTAGGCTCTAACTTGATTTCTTGAAGTTGAAAACAGCAACACACAATTGCTTGACGTAGCACAAATGAAAAATACAAAGCTCTCGCTAACTCTATTGTAAAAATTCAATGGCTAAAATCTGTGTTGATTAATCTTCATATTTCTATTCCTCCCTCTTTGATTCTATGATGTGAAAATTATTCTATGGCTAAAGTCTTTGATTTTATGATCTTTAGGGAAGGGAGAGAGTCACTAGAAAAATTATTCAGAGAGAAAGCTTTGAGTGGTCGGATTTTAGAAACTAATGACTTTGATCTCGGTATCTATAAATTTGTCTTTGAGAGAAGAACTTAATGGAGGAGGTTTGCACATTGAATGATGTCAAAAAGTAGATCAGAACTCAATAATTTTTTTAAAAAACAAAATAGTTGGATTTTTAGTTTTTTGGGTGATTAACATGTGTTTTATAGTTGAAAAAGGGTTATATAAGTTCATGGGATGTTTTGTTTTTCATTTTTTAGATGAAGAAATAGTTGAAATCTAGGGTTATTGTGGTCTGAAAACTTGGACCTTGATTTTCTGGTCATCAAAATTGTCTCTGGTAACTAAAAAAAGATAGCAGATGAATGTTACATCATCTTTGTTGGTTAGCGACGTGTTGTTGATAATTTTTTTAAAATAAAAACGGGGTAAACAACATGCCATCCATTTTTTTTTGTTGAAAAAAATAGGTGCCTAGGTCTTGAGATGGGTTAGGCACGTATGTCCAGCCTATATGTGCCTGAACCATCAATGTTTTTAATCATATTTTTCTCACTTTTTATTTTTCATATTTTATATTTGAATAAGTGTTAAATAAATTTATTTAAATGATTTTTAAATAATATTAGCGTCTTCCGTGGTGATATTAGAGATTTATTTTTTTAATAATTATATATGAATTCAATATGCATAGTTTTATAGAAGCAAATGAAATATATTTTTTTAAAGTTTTTATTGTAATTTTTTTATATGATTCTTATCAACATTATTATTTTTAATATATTCATGTCAAAATTATGAATTAATTATTTTGTAGTTTTGTCTAATTGCTTCGAAGATTATTATATGTATTTTTTTAGATTCCAATAAGAAATATTTTTAAAAAACATAACATATTAATAAGATAAGAGAAAGAGGCATTGATTAAAAAGATATGTGTTTTTATCCTAATTTTAAATTGCTAGATTTTTTTTGGATATATGTAATAAACAACACACAGCTAAAGGGAATTATTCTTTTTTTCAACATTGATTTTAATTTCCTACAGTTTGTATGCACTAAACAACCAGCGAATACTCACAGTGAAAATGGCGAAAGCCCACCAGGCAACTGTTTAACAATACGGCTTCACTGTCACTGCTAGTTGTTTTAACAATCTGTATTTGGTTTCACAATCAAATAGCAAATTCTTTAACAATCTGTCAATTTGCTCTGATGAGTTACGAGAAGACATGAACTTTTACCCTTGTGATTTGCAATCGCAATCAGTTTCACTTTCATCTCCGACGAAGGTAACCCGGCAATATGTTAAGATATCCTCGGTAGAATTAAATTAATTAATTAAGTGAGCCGAATTACAGCGTCCAAGCGCCTGTAGCTCAGTGGATAGAGCGTCTGTTTCCTAAGCAGAAAGTCGTAGGTTCGACCCCTACCTGGCGCGTGAGTTTCTTCTTTTGTCCACTTGGGGCTTTGCTGAAACCTGGAAGGAAGATATTCTTTATCTCTCTATTTTTAGAAGTACAATACATGTTGTTTTTTAAAATATTTTTTTATTTTTAAAAAATTATTTTGAATATTAATATATTAAAAGAATTTTAAATAAAAAATTTAATTTAAATTTTTTTTTATCCAACTCCCATTTAAAATACAATATCAAATGGGAGCTAAATATGATACCATACCATAAATAGCATTATAGAGACCATCATTTGTTCAATGAATGCAAACAGCAGAATAGCAATATCTTTAACATGTCGAAGTTGGCATTCTTTTTGCAAATCAATTTTTGGTTTTGATGCATTTGGAATAATGAAACTCTGTAGCTATTAACTAGCCAATAACCCGAGTTACGGGTGAGATTCTAAATTAGTTTTTAATTTTTTTTAAAAAATATTTGTATTGTAACGATAATGTTATTTAAAAATCATGATATAATTGAATAAATATTCAAAAATCATTTAAATAATTATATTTTAAAAAAATTAAATTAAAATGTGAAAAGAAAAAAAAATAAGATAAAAATTAAAGACCAGTACATATAGGCTGACATGCACTTGACTCAACATGAAAACCCAAGTCCATGCAATTGTTTTTTATCTTTTGTTTCTTAAAGGCTAGGTGCATGGAATAATTTTTGTTTTTTTTTATTCCTAATAACAACAAAAAAAACATTTTAATTGACCAAAAAAGACAAAATAAAATCAAATAAAAGAAAGTTCTTGTACTCTAATATTTTTTTTTATGGTATCATTGAATGTGGAAACAACCTCTATTAAGTTCCAATCTCAAATTTGAATTCATATACATTAAAATTGAAGTTATTGGTGGCTGAAATCTAGTAACTCAAAAGCTTTCTCTCCTTCTAAAATTTTTAGTGACTTTCTGTAAATCCCGAGAAAAACCAAGGCTGGATTAAATTAAAGAAGATAAACTAAACTAAAAAGAAGTGGGGGCAAGAACCAATACACTTAAAGAAAATGGGGCCTAAATGCAAATAAGAATAATTATAGAGCATAAATACTCCTATTCTCACCAAAAACAGATCTATAGCTACGTAAAGAAAGAAAAGAGGGAGTTTTTATATCTATTTTTAGAAATCAAAAGAGAAACATCAAAATTTCAAGAACCCATCCCAGATTGAGGGTTATAGGTAAAATAAACCTTGGTGGGAAAGGGATTAACAAGAAAAAAATTGAACAAGAAGAGAAGAGGGGAGGGTCGGCTGTCATTAGAAAGAAAAGGAGGGATCGAAGCCTTGATTCGCACCAGGTAAGATATTCTAAACCTGGTCTTATGAGTCATTTCAAGTCGATTATAAATTGATGTCTGGATGTTAATTTATATATTGAGTTCTTAGACTTGAATTGAGGAAAAAGTATGAGTTGTTAAAGTAAAGAACTTCATGTGTTGTGTGTAAATGGAAAGGTTGATGAATCTGGACAATTTCGTCTCTTGACCTTCAAAGAGATTTTGGGTAGGAGAATAAAGGAATTAGGATCAAGTTTCTTCATAGAAATTGTAGTTTTGGATGTTTACTAACTAATGAAATTGGTCTTGCTCAATTTGGAGTCATAGAACTCCAGTCATGGGTCACCAACCGAGACTGGGTCATGACAGACCCTATAAGGTAGTAGGTATGGTTCATTGATGAGCAATTTTGACTGTCTTAGAGGTAGAACTGGGTTCTTCCCAAACATATAACTTGTAGCCTCATGTCTTACCTTTCCAAGGCCATAAATTTTTCTTGAATCGGAGTTTTATAACTCTAGATATAGTTAAAAATCTGAGGAGAGGTCAGACAGTAACATTTCAAAAACAAGACAATAACAGTTCGATGTCTAGACAGTAACAGTTGGACAGTAACAGTTCAATGTCTAGACAGTAACGATTCAAAAACAAGACAGTAATAGTTCAATGTCTAAGCAGTAACAGTTCAATGTCTAGACAGTAACGGTTCAAAAACAAGACAGTAACAGTTCAAAAATGGACAGTAACGGTCCAAGTGTTTGTTGATGAGCAATTTTGACTATCTTAGAGGCAGAATCGGGTTCTTCCCAAAACATAGAACTTGTAGCCTCATGTCTTACCTTTCCAACGCCATAAATTTCGATTGAATCAGAGTTCTATAACTCCAGATATAGTTAAAAATCTGAGGAGAGGTCAGACAGTAACAGTTCAAAAATGGACAGTAACAGTTGGACAGTAACGGTCCAAGTGTTTGTTGATGAGCAATTTTGACTATCTTAGAGGCAGAACTGGGTTCTTCCCAAAACATATAACTTGTAGCCTCATGTCTTACCTTTCCAACGCCATAAATTTTGCTTGAATTAGAGTTTTATAACTCCAGATATAGTTAAAAATATGAGGAGAGGTCAAACAGTAACAGTTCAAAAATGGATAGTAACAGTTGGACAGTAACGGTCCAAGTGTTTGTCTCACCTTTCCAACGCCACAAATTTCGCTTGAATTGGAGTTCTATAACTCCAAATATAGTTAAAAATCTAAGGAGATGTCAGACAGTAACAGTTCAAAAATGGACAGTAACAGTTGGACAGTAATAGTCCAAGTATTGGTTAATGAGCGATTTTGACTACCTTAGAGGCAGAACTGGGTTCTTCTCAAAACATATAACTTGTAGCCTCATGTCTTACCTTTCCAACGCCATAAATTTTGCTTGAATCAGAGTTTTATAACTCCAGATATAGTTAAAAATCTGAGGAGAGGTCAGACAATAATAGTTCAAAAACGAGGCAGTAACAGTTGGACAGTGATAGTCCAAATATAAAGAAAGGAATGATAACTAGGATTGGACAAAGAACAACAATAATAATGCGTGAAATGAGAAAAACATAAAGTACTAAGAAATGACTGAAAGAAAGACTTAGTGATTGTTGATGTGGTTATTATAAAACATATTCTTGAGTGAGGAAAATTTATTAGATAAACCTGTGATTTGCAGGAGGGACCACAGACGTGGTGCAACAGCAGCAGCAGGGGAGCACGAGTAGAGCTTCTATTGCAGGTAGGTGATTCACACCTATGCTTTCTAGTTAAATTCCATGATTTAATATATTATTGATGTGAAATGTGAATTACTGAATGTATGTGTATTCAAGGTGAAAAGTTGTTATGTGAATTGCCAAGTGATGAAATTATCATTGATAAAGGAAATATGAGAAGTGTGATTTAAGGCATAAACTAGCATACATTGAGTGTATGTTAGGATCCCGGGTAAGGGGATCTCCACGTATTGGCTAGCATACATTTAGTGTATGTTAGGATCCCGGGTAAGGGGATTACCATGTATTGGCCAACATACATTTAGTGTATGTTAGGATCCTGGGTAAAGGGATCGCCTTACATCGGCTCCTATGGGGTGGTGATGACGATACCAATGAAATTGATATCGGTAATGTGATAAGCAAAAGTAATCACGTTGATCTTATAAGGTCTGGAATGAAGGTTGATAGTGGCTGAGGGAATGGTTATTAATAGTTTGAATAAGGAAGAGATTTTAAATTAAAAAAAAAAACTAGAAGGGAGAAATAAATGAAATATGAACGCATGTTACCCTGTTGAAATTATTAGATATTCATATTGTTATATTTATTGTGATATTCACCTTGCAATAATATATTTTTTGTTTCAGGATCATCGCATGCACGACAGGAGTAGATCCTAGCTTATGTTCCCTTCTTGAAATCTAGGTTCTAGGGAGTATACCCTTGTATTTTGTAAACATGAAAATGTTTGTATAACTTAATTTGTATAATAAATGTTTAAACTTGATTGGATGAAATTAACGTTGTAGTTCACATAACCATATTTCATGTCTATGTATTTATATTTATTTAATTATCCACCCATAATGATATTTTGTTATATAATGAATATCATAAATATTATGGTTAATAGGTGTGAGTATAATTGTGGAATTGAAACCCAGGATGATTGGGTCGGGAATTAAGTTATGAGATGTGAACTGTTAGAAGTGTAAACAGGTTACATGTCAGTAACTTGGGACCTTCCGGTATAGGGGGGACCCCGTCGAAATTCCGGTAGATGTTAATACGAAGACCATGAATATATATACAAAAAAAAAATTAACTACTCTGTTTTTCTATTGACATGATATTGTTGTTTTATCCCAGAAATGAGGGATGTTACACTTTCTCTCTACTCTCTAAAATTTTAGGATCTAAAATGTAAAACAAATGAACTTTGAAACCTAAACAAATATTCCAAAACCATAAGGGTCAAAAATTTTAAAAATAAAAATTAAGGGATTAAACTATAGATTCATGCATCTTTTAGTACTAAACATGGAAAGAAGTTTTCATTTTTTCCAAATATCAATTTTGGTCCCTTTTCTCCTAATTTTGTTTTTTGTAATAATTAAAAATCCTTTCAAGTAAAATCAACATGTCATTCAATATCGAAACAATATCATAAACCTAGTTAGTGTGATAAAAGGCAATAAAAGGAGTATGAAAAAATCTAGAATGAAAACAAAGGAACTCTTAAGGATTAAATTGAAAGAAACTAAAGTTGAACGACCAAATTGAATAAAAACAATCAAGGGATTGAGCTTAAAAATTTGCATAATGAACAATGTTATATATACTGTTTTGTGAGAGAACGAACAAAAAGGTTTTACTTCTTTTAGTTGCTTTTAATAAACAAAAATATAATGGTATTTTACTATTGATAAAAACACTCTTCACTAATTTTTTCATAGTCATGTCACTATTTATTTTAGAGTGAATACAATATTTTTTACATTTCAATCCTTGTATTTCCTTACATTTATCATTTGGTCATAAAAATTTAATTGTGTTTACATTTCAATCCCTAGTTGTTGGGATAAAAGAGAGAATTGCCAAAAAGAGAGAGAGAAAATTTTTTTTGACTAGCCATAATTCGACGAGGAAAATATTAATAATGGTATCAATTGGTTCATTTTGTTGTGGGGAACTCACTAGAGGTTGTTCAAAGCTCTAATTATATCAAAAAATATAAATCAAAATTAAAAAGGTTTGATTTAACTTGATTTTAGTTTTTAGATAAATTAAAGAATGTTTTAGACCTGACAATAGAGTTATTGAGGTTCTAATAGGGATGACAATGGATATCCATGGGTTGAATTTTACAATATTCATACCCTAACCTAGATGTTTTACCAAAACATAATCGAGTAACAACTAAACCTGACCTTATCGAATTTCGAGAATCTATAGGTATCTATGAGGTATTCAATAGCTTGAATCTCCAATTAGTTGCTTGAACATATACAATTATGCTAATGATCAAGGTTGTTAAAATCGCAAGTTAACTCATAAAATCTTATGATTTTACGAGTCAACATGTATCTAACATGCTAAATCGGACTAAAAACTTGAACCAGTAAAATTGGACTTACCTCGTGCAAAATCGGTAAACTCGGTCCAATTTTACAAGTTTACTAAATTTGTAATATGAACCAAGTCAGGTCCAAATTTGGCCTTAAAATGTTTGCTAACTAGTTTTGCAAGATTGAGCATATCTTTCAAACTGTATATTGGATAAAACTAAAATTTTACAAGAAATATTAAATACATGAAAATATATTGTAGTAAATTTTCAGGTCAAAAGGAGTTAGGGAAATAATATTTTAGAGGGTCAAAGTTAGTAAACTAATATTGTCAAATATATCAAACAAGACCTTCGTGTACTGTTTGAGATATATCTAGAGTTACCAGTGAAATTTTGCTTCGATTAAAGTTGGGATAGAAACTAGACATCTGAAATTTTCCAACTATATATTGCAGACCCAATAATTCATCTAAACAAGAGAGAATGATATGTTTGAAATCAAAAGAGAACGACATATTTGAAATTAAATATTCAGGTTACATGGAGGAATTTAATATGAAGACTTTTTTATTATTTTATTTTATTTATTTAATTTTAAATAATTATTTTTAATTTGAAATTTTTTAGCACATTAGACATTCTTTAAGGTTTTATTTCATTATTGAATTTATATTATTACTAATTTAAACTCATTAGCTTGCAATATAAAAGGAGTCTATCAAGACTTATTGTGATGAGAAAAATCAAGTTGTCATTAAGTTTATGTGTACTTCCTACCTTTCAGTGATTCTCCTATATTGAGAAATTTTGTTCTAAGATCTTTTATTTTTCCATGTCATTAATTTATTGATTCATACTATTTATCTCTCTCATTTTATTTAGATCACTCATTGATTATAATATTGTTGACTCATTTTATCAGATTTTAATGTAATTAAATTTCTTGACTAGAATTATCAATATATAATTAGTTAAAAAAAGTACTTATGATTTTACAATCCAGCTTTATATTGTATTTTTCATGTCGTGTTAAAAAGGCGTTTTTAACAACTTTGCTAATGATCAACCATATTGAAACAAAGGTTGGAACTAAAACGATTAACAACTTCTATATAAGAGAACCATTTGATTTCCTTACATTCTCAGTTGCACGAGAATGATAAGAACACAAAATCCAAAAAGTTTATGTTTTGGATGGTACCTTAACTGAAGCAAAACAATGACAATTATTTTAGGAAAAAAGAGACCATCCCTTCACTAACTAACTTTTTTTAATGGAAAGTTAGTGTAACTTAAATCTAAACAATGGTGTACTACTTATCGCAAAATTTAGAGCCAGGCAAAAAGATAATGTACTATGATTTGTCATTCCTATCACAGCTTTTCTCCATATGTGACTTCTTCCTCCTCCAACAAACCTAATCTCCCTTTCCAACAATCATAAACTATCACAAAAAAACTCAACAAAAATCAACATTTTCCTTCTCCTCTAACAAACTTAATATCCCTTTCTAACAATCATAAACCGCCATAAAAAACTTAACAGAAATCAACCCCTTCTTCCATCTCTCCCTAACACTAACATAAACCCTCTCAACCACAGCTTCACCATAAAAAAATCCAAAAGCCCTAACCCACAATCATCACATTTCAATCTCGTAGTAACCTAAAATAACCACAAATCAATCCAATAGTCTCTTCACCAAAATCATAACTCGAAATCTTTTCAAATATAGATGAAAACCCATCCAAAACCAACATGAAAGTTAACCAAATTATAACCCAAACTCATTCCAACCTCTACCCTTCATGAGAATAACAAGATCTTAGAAAAAAATATAGATTGAAGAACAAAAACCCAACATCCAACCTTTATTTAATGGTTTGATTTATGAAAAAAATAGAAAGAAAAAGCTAAAATAAAATAACAAGAAGTTGCTAGAGAGGCTATGGCACCAATGTGTAAAAAATCTAACTTTTATTTATTTATTTATGCTTGGTATAAATGTAAAATTCTCAATCGTTAAAGCGTTTTATGTAATTTGGAACGGGTTGGGTTTCAAGTCGAGCAAGGCAATATTCATACCCTACCTAAACCCGATTTTTTGACTTCGAGTATTACCAGAACACAAACAAGAAAAAAATCCTACCCATTCAGGTTATTTCTGGTCGATTCAGGTGAAATTGCCACCTCTAGGTTCTAATAAAATTTTCTAGGTATGTTTTAGAAAAAATAAAAAGGATGAAAAATTGTTTTGGAGATTCAAAAACTTATGCCTGATTTTATGGTCACTAGAGGTGACTGAAAATCATTGTTGTAGATGATGTGTTGCCTACTCTTAAAAAAAAAATGAAGTGCACAAGCCTGACATGAACTTCTTTCTAAAATACAGGTGCGTTCAACCATTTCTTTTTTTAAATCCAAGTGCACAAGCTTGGTCTTGTAAGCCACTCTTATAACATCTCCTCCAATGTATACTTTTCTTTCTATTAATTATTGGTTTACAAGGTATTTTTTACTATATAACATATAGGTTTGTACTCTACCAATTCCTCCTAACGTAATATTTTCAAATTGAGATCCTCAATAACCAATTATTTTTTAGAGCTTTTCCTAGATTATTAATCAAGTTTTGAATCAAAGATCGATATATGGTAATTGCATCTCATGTATCTTTTACTTGAAAAATACTTATGACTAAAAGATCATTTCCCTTGCTCATTGATTACGACATGAAAAGATTAGAATGTTAATGAGATTACCGCCTCAATTTTATTTATTCATAAGTATAAATATTGGTAGTGTATATGCTCTGTAGCCAATCAGTTGGTTAATGTGACATTGACTTTGTTATATAAATATATTTAATTTATTAATAAAAGCTTATTTATCTTTAATATTTATCAAATATCTTATTAATGAATTAAATATTTGATTAATGAATCTAGAGTAAAGATAAAGTTCTTGGGATAAAAATATACAAAGAAAATTATAAAGTTGTTATAATTATGAGATTCTTATTGCATTAAAGCATTGTTCATAAAATGTTTTTGGTCAATGCTCTATTAAGACTAAATATTAATTAGAGCTGTTGAGAAAGGTATTGTAATACCCTGTAATTTCTATAACCTTTTGATCTTTGAAACTTGGGAAAAACAAGATAATTTTTTTTTACACATTCTGAAATATTCATATAGACATTACCAAAATTTTTACTTAAATTTTAGTGGTGTTTCTTCTATATCCAGGACATCCCAAGTTATTGATAAACATCCATGCATCTCCATAACAACTTTACAACTCTTTAATCTAGTCATCTCGGATCTTATCTCATCATTATTTCGATAACAGATTCACATTTTATTTCAAGTATGACATCCCTTTTTAGCATTAAAGATAATTGTTAATAGAATAAATGAAACAACATTTGAACCATGATAAAATCATAAACATTAACAACTTGAGTTAACTTTACAAGGGTAAGAAGATAAAAGCTTTTAGATCATATGTTATAAATTCATAATTTATTTATTTACAGACCAAAAAGATATAAGATGTCTTAATGTTTATAACCACTACATATAGTTAAAAAGGAAATTTGTAGTATCGAGCTACTACTTCTGGCATATTGGAGTTGAACCTGAAACAAACAATTAACATTGTAATATAACCAATTATTGACACGATCAAAAGATTGATGTCTTTTTCCAAGTGCAGGAGTGTCGAAGTAATAAATAACCTGGCAAGACCGGGGTCGAACCACAGGGAGGTTACTTTTATAAATTATAAGCAACAATAATATAACAACAATAGTAACAACAACAACAACAATAGTAGTAGTAGTAGTAGTAGTAGTAGTAGTAATACTAGTAATAGTAATAGTAATAGTAGTAGTAGTAGTAGTAGTAGTAATACTAGTAATAGTAGTAGTAGTAGTAGTAGTAGTAATACCAATAATACTATTAATAATGATAATAATAAAGATGAAGAAGAAGAAGTTAATGAGAACTTTGAGATGAAAGATTAACGTAAGGATTAAACAATGATAACAACAAACGTCAAGGTTAGAGGATCCACTAATGATATTTCAAACAAGTATAGTATAAACCCTTATTATTCAATTGGAAACCACACACAAGGAGGTTCCAATCAGATTATAAATTGTTAACATGATTACATTAGCTATCTTATTCGAATAATGCTAATACTTGTAAATGTTTTCAGGCATTCATGATTATAACTTATGTTAACAACAAATCAAGTTCCTTTCATAACTCAGGTGTCGGTTATACCATACAGTATGGGCTATGAAAGTGCCAAGTATTTGTTGTACCAAGTGTTATACAACATAAATCTAGATTAACCATTTAACAAGCAAAGTATTAAAAGTGAACAAGATAGCAAATATAAAGCATGTTAGTATCCAACGTTAAGGTCCATGTTAAGTTTATATTATACTTATTCTTACACCATTAGTGTACCCTTTTCACCTTGACATAATTAACTTAACTAAACATAATGAAAGAAAGAAACATAAATAAACAAGGAAAGGAAATGAAAAGCATAAGCAAGAGATTAATTATAAGCAAAACTTAAGCATTACAAAATATAAAGAGAGAGCAAGAGCATGATCTTGATCTGAAAACCAAGATGCCTAAATACATGGCAAATGCCTCTTTTTATAGGCCAAAATTCAGAACTATTGATTTGTTGACTAATTGATGAGTGGGTGGCCACATCTTGACTTGGTGACAATTCTTATCTTCTTGTCTGCCAAAAACGTCATTGATTACGTCATAATTTGAACAAACTTAAATCATGAAAGTTCTAGGAAATTGTCTCATCTTTCCAGGATAAAAATTTGAGATCATTTGGACTTCTAGAACTTGATATATGGGCTGAACACTAAACAGTGTCTGGGCTGCAGGACAGATTTGGACTTCTTTGTTGTTGCTACAATTTGGACTTGAAAACAGCATTTGTAAATCTTGGGCTCCACATGAAAGTTGTAGGCCTATGTCTTATCTTTCTATCCATATAAAATAGACCTAAATCCAAGATCTGCAGCTCCAGATATGACCCAATTACCGAATAGTGTTCCAGTTTGGACTGCACCAGCATCTCTTTTCTAAGTTTGGCCATCTCTTTGTCCTTTCAATTTCAGTACTTCAACTCATCAATCAATTCTTTCATTTATGTGATAGGCCTGCATTTAAGATGAACATTTACCATAAATTAAAGGTATCTTATATAATTAGATATGTTATTATAAAGCATGCTTTAGTTAAAGAGTTATTGATACTTCAAGTGCAAAATGATGATATAAAACCTTGATAAAAATACACTTTTAAGTACTAATCACACCCCCCAACCAGCTTATTACTAGTCCCTAGTAATTAAAGCATTAAAATAGAAAAAAAATTTGCAAATTCCACAAAGCAAGGCATTCATCATTCAACTTTCATTAATCTATCCAGATAAACAAACTCTCATTAAATTTATATATCTGCTCAATACCTATTAAACAAAATATTAATAAACCTTCCTTGTTATGTGCTCAATGTATGAAACATAGATGATGGGGCTTTTATTGGAAGAAAACAATATTTTGTTCTAATGTTTAAGGTTAACTTCCTTGGGTTGAGATTATTTTATTTTATTTTACCTTTTTTTTCTTTTTTTTTCTCTTTTTTTTAATATCTATACATATAACTTAAAACACAATGCATCTTTAACCCATGTAACGAGTTTCGGCTAATGACTCCCAGACCAGTTGGTCTTAGGGTATTAGGTGTTGAGACACCCCTACGAGCTTAGTAACTCGGGTTGCAGTTACTGATACGTAGATAGTGCAACATTTGATTCCCTTAAGCTTTTCTCCTTAACCCATGTAACAAGCTTTGGGCCAATAGCTCCCAAGTCAGTTGACTTTAGGGTATTAGGTGTTAAAACACCCCTTCGGGCTTAATTGCTTAGGTTAGGGAGGCTACAAAATCAAACTTATCTACGTTTTTATTATCATCATTTTTTTTCTCTTTTTTTTTAAATTATATACTATCCTTATCCCTTAGTTGTTACCTTTAACAAAAGAACATAAATAATGTAATATTCCAATACGCAACCCACAATCATATGTTAAAGTGTGTGTGAAAATGAAGGTTTAAGAATACTTGTTAAATGAGTATATGAGCAGAACCAAGTGATAACAATGCGAGAGTTTATAAACCTGAGTATTTTAAGAAGTATTCTAATAGGTCTTATTATAAATATTGCAAATAACCATTAGAAAATGTTTACTAAGATGCGTCTCAAAAGTCATTCCCCCTTACTCTGCCATCCTAGTAATAACAGTTTTGCCAAATGGTTTTTAAAAACAAAAACAGTTAGTTGGTTAGTTTTTTTTTTTAATTACTACTACCCTCTCCCCCCAACCAAAACAAGACATTGTCCTCAATGTCCTAAGATAGAAAGATAGAGTATAGAAGACATCACCTGAAACAATGAACACTGACAAACCTGAAACACACTTAAACAAATATAAGAAATAACATAACAAAATATTATGCTAGAAATAAAACCAAACGACACAAGGATTCATAAACGAAGGCTCAAATCCAATCTAAGCTTTTTACGGCTTTCTGTAGTTGACCAATTTATGCGACTCATGGAAGGATCAATTACAGGGGTGAAAGATTATAGTTTGTCGATCAACTGTTCAGCAGTAGCAGCAGAGATTATGATTTGTCGTGCCGAAGATGTTAGAAATTCCTGTTTCACAGCTTGATCAAGAAAAGACAACAAATTATCATAAAAACCATTAACATTGAGCAAACCGATAGGTTTATGGTGAATGTGAAGTTAGGCCCAAGAGGAAATATGAAAGATCTCTTCCAATGTGCCCAGACCACCTGGTAAGGCAATGAAGGCATCAGCATGGTTAAACATTGTATTCATTTGATCAAACATTGTGGAGACCTGTAGTTCCTCTCCAATTGTTCTTCCAATGATGTCCCCTTTTGTTAAAGCTTCGGGGACGACCCCCAAAACTTGACTACCTCCTAAAAATGCAGCTATTGCCACACCCTCCCATTAACCCAAGGTTGCCTCCCCCATACACTGAATCTTTTTCTCAGCTAGTACCTGACCAAGATGATTTGCCGCTTCTAAAAAAGCTATTTCTTTCCCAGGACTGGATCCATCGAAAACACAAATATTTTTTATGTGATAACTTGAGGAACCTGCCATTTCTACACGCTTCTATATCTGTCTAATGTAAGGGTTAAGTAGAAATGAGGGGAAGGAAGAGAATATTTTATAGATGCGGAATTGAAAATGCAATCATATCACCTATATGTAAGCCAGCTGGAGTCACACACTCTCTCTTTATTTATTTATTTATTTGAAAAAGCATGTGTATGTACAGGTAGTTGTGATTGTGGCTCACATCTTCCCTTGGTTTTATGTCCAAGAACGGCTTAAACGCCCTCTATGGGTCGGGGATAGGCTTCCCATCCAATTTTCTTAAAAACTGGCAAACATGGTCTTTTTTAGTCAGATTCCCAAGACAAAGTCTATCATGTTCTTTATGAAATTGGGGCCATAAATCATGAATTGCACGATGCACATCTCCACTAGGATGCATCTCAAGGGTCAACAAAAGATTATCTAAAGACCCCTTACTCAGGTCATCCTTAATGAATTGTATTTTATCTTCACGGTTTATAGATACCATTCCTAAAGAACGACACGTGGCATTACAAGTCCATCTGGCACATCGGTGACAGACTTTCAGTCATTTTGCACGACGTTTCTTTGCAAAAGTGCTTTTACCTGTTCCAGGCATGTGTGAAATGAAAGAATTGGAGGACTCACCTGATAATCGGACCTTTGCTTCAATCAGCCAGCGAATATCTTCAGGAATTCCATGATTCATTAACAACTTCAATCTTGCACACCTAGCACGATAATTTTTTGTAATCGCATTCTGAGGCAGAGCGGGAAAGTACTTTTTCAATTTTTCAAGAATGGTGTCCATTTTGAAATGAGAATTGGAGAAGAGATTCAAAGAAGAGAGAAAGAGCAAAGAATTGCACAAATATATACAGATATCAGTTATTATGGGAAACTGAAAGAACTGACTTAAGTCACGGAGTACCGTTATCCGCCATTTGACCAGGATGATAGACTAGCAAAACAAGAGTCACACCAAAAGGAAACACAAAAACAATGTGAGAAAAACAAAATAATCAACCTTTATCTACAGGATCATTCAAACCAATGGATTCATTTTCACTAGGAAAATTATCAAAGTAAGCTTTCAAACGATGTCCATTTACCTTAGAAACATTGTCATTCTTTGGATTCTCAATATCAAAGGCCCCATAAGGATACACATGTTTCTCAATAAATGGACCACTCCATCTTGATCTTAGCTTTCCAGGAAATAAATGGAGTCGAGAATTATAAACAAAACTTTTTGACCAGTATCAACTTTTTGACAATTTTTACAAGTTTTGCAGAAAGCATGTGTGTCCTTGAACATGGTGGGCCAATAAAATCCATTTTGTAAGATTTTTGCAATGGTCTTTTTTAACGAGAAATGACTCCCACATGCTTCAGAATGATAAAATTTATTGACACTACTTACCTTATTGTCCGCAATGCATCTTTGAAATATTTGATCATGACAATGTTTGAATAAGTTAGGGTCATCCCAATAAAATTTCTTCACTTCATTCAAAAACTTACCTTTGTCTTCGGTACTCCAATGAGTTGGCAAGTCTCTGAAGGCAAGGAAATTGATATTTTTAGCAAACCAAGGCATTAAACTAAGAGAAAGTAAGGATTTGTCAGGAAAGTAATCATCGGTTGGTGTGATGTCAGATATCGAATCTGTTGTCACTCTTGACAAAAGATTCGCATCAACATTTTCAATGCCTTTTTCATCCGTGATTTCTTCCTGAGAATAAGTCATTTGCATATCTTCAAATTTATCAAACTTAGTATTACTCAAAGTAGATTCAAGTTGATCACAAACTAATTCTTCAATAAGATCTACTTCTTGTAAATCATTATCATCTCTAGGTTGCTTGCAAATGTTGAAAAATATTCATCTCCAATGTCATGTTCCCAAATGATAGCTTCATCAGTCCATTCCTACAATTAATCAATGCATTAGAAGTTGCAAGAAATGGACGCCTTAAAATAACAGGAAATGAATTACATGCTTCAACAGGTTGTGTGTCCAAGACAATAAAATCCAAAGGATAAATGCATTTATCAACTTGTACTAACACATCTTCAACTATTCCTCTAGGCACTTTTACAGATCTATCGGCAAGTAAAAGAGTTATAGAAGTTGGTTTTAACTCACCTAGATTGAGACTTTGAAAAACTGAATATAGAAGTAAATTCACACTAGCTCCAAGATCAAGTAAGGCTCTTTCAATTTTATGTTCTCCAATAAAGCAAGAAATTGTAGGACAACCAGGGTCTTTATATTTCAAAGCATTATTGTTATGAAGAATGGCACTTACTTGTTCGGCTAAGAAGGCTTTCTTTTTCACATTCAGTTTTCTCTTCACAATGCACAGATCTTTCAAAAATTTAGCATAAAAAGGAACCTGTTTAATAACATCCAGCAAAGGTATATTGATCCTTACCTGTTTGAAAGTTTCAAAGATTTCAGAGTTGTGATTGACTTTCCTTTGTTTGGTCATGGTATGAGGAAATGGAAGTGCTGGTGGAGAATCAGTCTTTTCTTTGTAATGATCAGATTCAACCCCTTTCTTACCCTTAGAGATTGACTCATCATCATTCTCACAAGGTTCAAGAATGGGTTTTTCAATAACCTTACCACTACGAAGAGTGATGACTGATTTGACCTGATCCATTTGTTGGCTTCCAGAACTACT
The DNA here is from genome assembly GCF_951802175.1 of Populus nigra. Classification (NCBI taxonomy): domain Eukaryota; kingdom Viridiplantae; phylum Streptophyta; class Magnoliopsida; order Malpighiales; family Salicaceae; genus Populus; species Populus nigra. The sequence goes on from NC_084859.1 coordinate 8,434,061, forward strand.
TGCATTTACATTGTATTGCCCCTTGGGATTTTGCTGTGGTTGAGAAGGAAACTTACCTTTCTCTTAAAAACTGAGAACAGATGTCAATTTTGCAAGAGTATTTTTAAAATCTGTCATGCTTTGAGCAAGTTGAGTGTTAATTGCCTCTTGCTTTTCCATAAATGCATGCAATGTTTCCTCAAGATTTCTTCTAGGAGGTGGAGCATAAGGAGGTGCATATCCATGAGAATTTTGGAAATTATGGTGTGCTTGAAACGGTGGTTGTGAAGTTTGAGCATTATTGTTCTCACTCTTCCAACTGAAATTTGGATGATTTCTCCAACCAGGGTTATATGTTTGCGAATATGGGTTATGATTGGGCCTTTGAAAACTGTTTAATACATGGGCTTGTTCATGGAGACATTCTTTAAAAGAAGGTAAGGTTGGACAGTCATTGGTTGAATGTTCGTTGGTTTCACAGATTTGACACGCAATGTCTTGAACAGATTTTAATTGACCAATCTTTTTCAATTCTAGTGCTTCGAATTTTTTAGCTAAAGATGCAAACTTGGCTTGGAGGTCATGATCATCCCTAAGGTTGTACATACCCCCACTAGATGTATAAAGTTGGGTTTTACTTGGTGCCTCATAAGTACCTGTGGTTTCCCAATTTTATGCATTTTCAGCTAGCAAATCTAAGTACTCCATTGCTTCATTAGGGTCTTTATCCTCAAAAGTTCCATTGCACATCAATTCAACCATTTGCCTATCTCTAGGACTTAACCCTTCATAAAAATATGAAACTAATCTCCATGTTTCAAAACCGTGATGGGGGCAAGTATTAAGCAAGTCTCGATACCTATCCCAACATTGGTAAAATGTTTCTCCTGGTTTTTGAGAGAAAGTAATGATTTGTCTTTTGAAAGAGTTTGTTCTGTGGAATGGAAAAAACTTCTTTAAAAATTGTTGTTGCATTTCATCCCAAGCACGAATGGATCCAGGTCTCAAATTTTGTAGCCATGTTTTAGCTTTATCTTTTAATGAAAAAGAAAAAAGCTTCAATCTAATGGTGTTCATGCTACAATTTGAGTCATTATACGTGTTGCAAACCTCCTCAAATTTCCTTAAATGCAAGTATGGATTTTCTAAATCTAAGCCATGAAAAGATGGTAAAAGTTGAATAATGTCTGTCTTAAAATTAAAATGAGATGCATCAGGAGGAAAAACTATGCATGATGGTGCACTTGTTCTTGTGGGATTCATGTGGTCTCTAAGAGTTCTAACCCGAATATTCTCATTATTTTCATTATGAAGTGATTGGTTATCTTCTTCAGCCATATTTTCTGAAAATGATGAGGATACCCTACAAAGTCTACCACTTAATGTACGTGACCAAACTCTCATGCACGTGTAAAAAGAGAATAAAAGGAAGAAGAAAACAAAAGGAAAGGAAATAACACCAAAGAAACAAACTTAAATACAAGAAAAGTAAAAAGAGAAAATAAAATAAATACTATAATTTGTACAAGAATTTACCTCCCCGGCAACGGCGCCAAAAACTTGACACGACCAAAAGATTGATGTCTTTTCCCAAGTGCAGGAGTGTCGAAGTAATAAATAACCCGGCAAGACCGGGGTCGAACCACATGGAGGTTACTTGTATAAATTATAGCAACAATAATATAACAACAATAGTAACAACAACAACAACAATAGTAGTAGTAGTAGTAGTAATACTAGTAATAGTAATAGTAGTAGTAGTAGTAGTAATAGTAGTAGTAATAATACCAATAATACTATTAATAATGATAATAATAAAGAAGAAGAAGTTAATGAGAACTTTGAGATGAAAGATTAACGTAAGGATTAAACAATGATAACAACAAACGTCAAGGTTAGAGGATCCACTAATGATATTTCAAACAAGTATAGTATAAACCCTTATTATTCAATTGGAAACCACACACAAGGAGGTTCCAATCAGATTATAAATTGTTAACATGATTACATTAGCTATCTTATTCGAATAATGCTAATACTTGTAAATGTTTTCAGGCATTCATGATTATAACTTATGTTAACAACAAATCAAGTTCCTTTCATAACTCAGGTGTCGGTTATACCATACAGTATGGGCTATGAAAGTGCCAAGTATTTGTTGTACCAAGTGTTATACAACATAAATCTAGATTAACCATTTAACAAGCAAAGTATTAAAAGTGAACAAGATAGCAAATATAAAGCATGTTAGTATCCAACGTTAAGGTCCATGTTAAGTTTATATTATACTTATTCTTACACCATTAGTGTACCCTTTTCACCTTGACATAATTAACTTAACTAAACATAATGAAAGAAAGAAACATAAATAAACAAGGAAAGGAAATGAAAAGCATAAGCAAGAGATTAATTATAAGCAAAACTTAAGCATTACAAAATATAAAGAGAGAGCAAGAGCATGATCTTGATCTGAAAACCAAGATGCCTAAATACATGGCAAATGCCTCTTTTTATAGGCCAAAATTCAGAACTATTGATTTGTTGACTAATTGATGAGTGGGTGGCCACATCTTGACTTGGTGACAATTCTTATCTTCTTGTCTGCCAAAAACGTCATTGATTACGTCATAATTTGAACAAACTTAAATCATGAAAGTTCTAGGAAATTGTCTCATCTTTCCAGGATAAAAATTTGAGATCATTTGGACTTCTAGAACTTGAGATATGGGCTGAACACTAAACAGTGTCTGGGCTGCAGGACAGATTTGGACTTCTTTGTTGTTGCTACAATTTGGACTTGAAAACAGCATTTGTAAATCTTGGGCTCCACATGAAAGTTGTAGGCCTATGTCTTATCTTTCCATCCATATAAAATGGACCTAAATCCAAGATCTGCAGCTCCAGATATGACCCAATTACCGAATAGTGTTCCAGTTTGGACTGCATCAGCATCTCTTTTCTAAGTTTGGTCATCTTTTTGTCCTTTCAATTTCAGTACTTCAACTCATCAATCAATTCTTTCATTTATGTGATAGGCCTGCATTTAAGATGAACATTTACCATAAATTAAAAGTATCTTATATAATTAGATATGTTATTATAAAACATGCTTTAGTTAAGGAGTTATTGATACTTCAAGTGCAAAATGATGATATAAAACCTTGATAAAAATGCACTTTTAAGTACTAATCAATTATCATTACAGTCATTAAAAGATTTTTAGCACAAAAATCAATAATTTCTTTGATTTCCTATCTTTTTAACCAATCATTTCCATACTTAAACTTATTGATTAATCAATTCAATCCTTATTCTTACAATTAATCTGATTATAGCCTTATAAGTGTCTATACTCCAATTATTCCACTCAGACGCGAACTCATCTTTCCATTCCATTACTTACCTTACCTTTGTCAATCCAAGTATTGTGATTTCCACGCCATGATTTTCATTATCATATCAATCCAAGTGCACAGTCCTATAATTTTTAGATAACTTAAATCATTATGTAGTACAATCCCAATAAATCCTTAATTTACTATAAAAACCCCAAAATATAAATCAGATACAAATCATATCAACTTTTATTTTATTCTCTACTAGTGTTCTAAAACAATCATTAACTTTATATCTTGTGACACATTTCTTGTTCATTATACAAAATAAAAGTGGGTCACTTCATGGACTTCATGGAGCCTTCACCTCTTAGTTGTCAATGAGGCAAGTGCCCTAACGTCTGCTCTCATGCAATCTTTCAATAGTTTTGGTCCATACTTCTAGTCCGTAATTATATGTCATAACCTCCTCACAATCATAAACTCAATTAATCTACACTTGCACACCCTATGCTATCGTTAAGGCCTAAAAATCCTCTCATGTGAACTTCCACAAAAATATTTTTTTTCTATTTTTACACCACGATTTGGCTTTCTTAACAGCCAAGAAACAAGACATAATTAGTCCATCTTGATAATTCAACTTGACATCACACACACACACACACACACACACACTTTTTATCATGCCACTTTTAATCCACTTTACTTTCATTATTGCCATCACTTGTAGTATATCTAAACATCGCTTTTATTCCATATATAAATCTTAAAAACAATGGTCATTCACTCATCATATGTATTGGTCTACACTAATTCATCAACTTTTAATTTGACTACTAACATTATTATTCATTACTTTTCATGGGATGCATTTGTTGTCTTAACCATCCTATCTTTCATTTACGCCTCACCCTAATCTCTTTCTATAAGTTTTCTAAACAAACCAACCCTCTCCCTTAGATACACACAATATCCATTTGAATTTATTTCTTTATCACCAACCCTTACTTCACCATCCTTATGACCTATCATGAGTTTTTCTTCGTTAATGACTTTTCCATACTTTTTTTGCTATTAAACAATCTTGTTCTTAATCTCAACTAATACCATTAGTCCCATCTCATGACATTCATTAAACTGTATTGATCACCTTTAAACCTTTTAGTACAATTTAATGTCTCATTTAAAGCTTGTTATCTATATAGTTGTCACATTATTCTAGTCATCCTCACAATGATACCAATCAAATACGATCATCAACTCAAGGATGCCAACAAATCTGGTCATCCACATAAAGATGCCAATCAAATCTACCCATCTTTCCATCCATATAAGGATGTCAAGCCAATCAAATCCGGCCATTCATATAAAGACATTAATCAAATTCGGCCATCCACACAAGGACACCAATTAAATTTGGCCATACATACAAGGATGCCAATCTGATCATCTACACAAAAATGCCAATCAAATTCGGCCACCCACACAAGGATGTCAATTCGGTCATCCACACAAGGATGTCAATCAAATCCGACCATTCATGCAAGGACGTCAATCAAATCTGGTCATCCATACAAGATGTCAATCAAATTTGGTTATCCATACAAGGATACCAATCCAGTCATCCATACAAGGAAGCTAATCAAATTCGATCATCCACACAAGATGTTAATCAAATCTGGTCATCCAAACAAGGATGCCAATCAATTTATCTTAGTTCTTTCACTTTATTCATTCTTTATGTGTGTGTATGTGTAAACATTTTCAACATAAAAAGTTCGAATATGCATTTAAAGAATTCACTGTTACAGAATTAATAAAACTTTAAAAGTAATTGTGATGTGTCAAACACCTCCCTAATGCCTTTGTAAGGATATGTTCCTTCTTCTCCAAGTATCTACTTTGAAAGTCCCTCATAAATTTTAACAAGTATCTCATATCAATGTTCAAACTCACAGTCACTCACATCATCATTTATGATTGAAATAAACTTTCAAACACATGATAAATATTAGTCCAACGTTTCTATTTTGAGATGTTCCATATATCTATCCTCCTTAATCTCACTAGCAAACATTTTTATATAATAACTAATCCCATCATGTTTTGAGAATTGATTTAACATCTATAACGCACATTTGCTTTCTTTCGATCATAACAGTCATACATATTCACAATTTTTATCATGACTCACACATACACATATTTTTCATGTTCATACTTATTCTTGTCAATTTAAATATTAGAACCTTTAATCAACAACAATTCCAAGCAACAATTCAAAATTTATTAGTCCTAGTCGGTTTAGTCCACCTAACCTTGTATAATTTTTAGTTTTTTATTCATAAATAAAGTTTTAGAACTAGGTTTTAAGCGTGGTTTATCTCTATGAAAAGCTAAGATATAAATATACAACTTTGATGAATAAAAGAAAACCTCATTCTTCCATCAACACACCCAAAACTACATATTATAGTAGAATATGCAATCTGTTCAGAAAGATTCAGTTTGACCTTCCTTTTGTTTTCTATCTATATCTGGAGTTTTACAGCTCCAAATTAAGCAAATTCGGTTCCATTTAAAAGTTAACATCTCTAAATACAACTTTCATAAAAAAAAATATTTCAAATTCCTTCATTTACTAGTTCTAATTCCAGCTAAAATGCATGTAATAAAACTGCTAGATTTTCAACTTGCATGTTTGATTTACAACCAAGTATTTTCATGCATTTCTTCACCATTCAAGACAATCATTTCCATTCAATACATCTTTAGCATCATTTACACAAGTCTCTCAATAATCAACTTAATTACACAGCACAAATCATTCATCCATAACTAGATAATTTTACTTAAACCTTTTTAAACATATTATCAATGCATCATTACACGTTAAATACACACAATTACACAACACAATCATTCCTCTAATTATTGTATTTTGGCTAAAATCTTCCCAATAAAAAAGGGTATTTTTTTCTTCCAACTTCTCAATTCATACTAGACTCACTTGTCATTTATGTCCAAGAACATGTTTAAACAAAATTATCATTATAACAACTCAATCCCATAAAATTCAACATTCTATAATAATTCATTCAACAATTTAAAATCCAATTCATGCCAAAACAAAAATCAAACATAAGAAAGATGGTTCTTACCTTCTAATCATATTGTATTAAAAGAAATTTGCAAAGGAAAACAAGGTTTCTTTCACCCTCTCTTCCTCATCTTTTTAACTTCATAATTTTCTTCTTTCTCTCAAGCTTAAATAAACCTTATTCTATCTCAATTTCCTCTACTCCCTTTTAAGGCATTTATTATCTTAATTTCACAATTTTCTCTCATGAATTTAATGGAAAAAGAATAAAAACCCTAACCTCCACTTTCTTCTCTCTTTTTTATTTTCCAGCAGCTCACGCCAGCTTTAAAGAGAAGAAGAAGCTGGATTTTATTGCTAAATGATTGTTTTACCCCTCACTTACTACCTCTATTTTACTTTTACCCAACTAACCATATTCTTTTAAGGCCTCCCTGAACTTTGATTTCTCAAAAGTTTTAACCAAGGTAAACAATATGTCAAGTGACTCCACATAAAATTTCAACCCGATCTAACTGTTGGTTTAAAAGTTATGCTTGATAGTGTAAAAATAGTCAGTACGTGATTTTACGTCAGAAATCTGAATTTTCTTGTTCAATCCATTTTGAAATCATATAGTTTATTTTACTAAGTCCTTGAGACTATCTACTTACTTCAAACTATATTTATCTTGTCTTTCCTGTTTTACAGACTTACCATTGTTTCACAATAATAATACTCATTCTTAATTGGGGTTTGCACCAACATTCTTTTTTTTCATAAAATTCTTTCTTAATTTATATCCTTCATTTCCATTATAATTCTTTAGAATTATCCTCATTCTTAAAACATATTCATTTATTTTTTTTTCTAATTCTTCTGTCGTTGAAACCTGTTATTAGTTTTATTCACGTTATGGATTGTAAGCTAAAATTCATAATTCTCATTTTAATGTTAACAATACCTTTAAATTTATATATGGAGGTCATTCCCCCCATTACACATCACATTATTTTTTTTCCATCATTTATCTATATTTTTCCATTCTGAGTTTCCATTACTCATCAAGGCCTTATTACATTTGGTCTTATATCGTGGTTTACAAGTACATATTATGTTCTTTTCTTTGTGAAATGAAGTATTTATTTTCATATGTTAAGGTATAAGGGATACTTGAAACTAATATGTAGGTGTTTATCAAATGACATGTTCACTAAAATGACTCACATGAGAATTCTATATGGAGAGATCACTTGTGTCTATGGAAAGACTCACATGATGGTTGTGTAAGTGATCTTTAGACTTAAAATCACTAAGTTATCTTATATAGAGAGTTATATTTTGATCATGCTATATGTTGTCCAAATCAAGGGTAACAAAAAGGCATATATTATGTTAACATAACTATATGAAGGTATTTAAGTAATTAAGAGATTATTCATCACCCTTGATGAATTAGAAAAAATATTTCATTTATTCTTAAATAGTATTGATTGTAAATCCTAATGCAATATAAAATGAGATTTGTAAAAAATTTCAAATCTTATTCAAAGAATCAATGATGGTTTGAAAAAAGACATATATTAGAAAAAAATTGTTTTATAAAAAATATTTTTAATTGAAATTAGTTTGAAAAAATAGATGTTTGATTAAAACTACGGTTGAAATTAAAGTTAAAAAAAAGTAGTTTAATGTGTTTTGTTAAAAGTGCTTTTGAAATTGAGATTATAAAATAATTTTACAAAATATATATTAATATTGATGGTTTTTAATTTAAATATTATGGAGTTAACTCTTGTTATTATATCGTGAAATAAATCATACTTTATATATAAAAAAAAAATTATTGTTTCATTAAACTATCTATAATTCCATTACGTACAAAATTCATCCGACAAAAACTACAAAATTAGGTAAAATATTATCAGGAATAAAATTGAGATTATAGTACAAGTAAATGTAACGCACCTTAAACTAATTTTTTAAAAAAAAAATTATTGTTCACGTTCAGTGCGAGTAAAATTAATTAACTGCACTGATTATATATATATAAAAAAAACTGTTCAGCGAACAGTGGAGCCATGCATCCACTGTTCACTGAACAGTGAAGCATGGTTTTTTTGTTGCAACGTGCAGGAAGCAGCTCCTAGCTGCTTCCTTTGTTCCTGCGTTTCAAACGCAGTATTGCATGGGCTCCATATACAGTAATAAGCAGTTGTTACTTAACCAAACAGTTTGCACAATTTAACCGCAAGAAACGTGGACGCCACACGTAGCCAAACAGGTTCTTAGTATGCTCATAATCCATATTGCAGAATTGCAAAAGTATGCTTGCTGCTTAGTCACACTATTCAAATATTGTGACTGTTGATGCCTCTCGCACGCAAAACTGAAAGCACGTCTAAATAGAAGGGGAGACTTCAAAATTGAACATGATATAATCCTGTGGACTCCATATCATCAAAGTTAATGCCTAGTACTACATTGTGCAGCTTTATATAGAAAATGCGATTCACTAATAAAAACAAAAATTACACAAGATGTGTACGATATCCTTCAACACCCACATCATGAACATCCATGCTAGCCATGTAATTGGGAAGTATATTAGCAGAGTAATTAGGAAGTGATGAAACAGAATCAATAACTGCGCAGACAAATTTCATAGAAGCATGGCCTTGCCTATGATTTTTCCTATAAAAGTTATCCTTACAGGCCATAATACCTGATCAAACTATCTCAATGCAGAGCAGCTAGTTCAACCAAATCCTTGTATTCATCAGAGACATATGACTTCACCTTCAGAGCACGTTTTCCTTTATCATTTCCTGGAGACTCGTACTTTATCCCAATTACAGTAGCCAAACCTGCAATGTATATTGATCAACAAATTATGAGGGACACCATGGTGGTTTTGTATGAAAAGGATTCTGAAGAAATTAAACAAAGTTTCACTGTCCATTTCTTATTTAACAGCCCATGCAGCTGTAACTTTCTATTAAAGAAGCAAAAAGTCTTCAAAAATAATTACAAGTCTATAAATCAGTTATCATGTCATGCTAAAAGAAATTGCATCATCGTAACCAATATGTTTATTATCCCTTGAAAAAAAGTCACTCTCTCAGCAGACCACGATTTATAATGATGACCAACAAAATTAATGAATTATTAGTTTATTTTTGGATAGTGGGCTTGGCTGAAGTGCTTCCATTGAAATTCTTTATCAAGGACAGGTGATGTTTCTTCATACATTAGAAAGTCATCAAAACACAATCCATCAAAGAACCAATTTGTTAAACAAATTAGCACTAAATAGCTTTCAATACAGTCCATCTAGAGAAACAATTTGTTAAACAGATTACCACTAAAAGCTTTCACTACAGTCCAACTAAATGCAACACACTATCATGACAAAACAAATTCCTTGCAAATCCAAATGCACATAAGAAGGTATGGTACTCACTCCCATGAATGCGGCCATATAAAAACCTTTCCCCTTTCCAATACTCCAAAGGTCTTGATCTAATCCTGGTGCTTCGCCTCAGTCCTGTTTCCCATGATGTACCAGAAGCTATGCAAACAACATATATCAAGTTATCAACACAATAACTTTGAGATTTAAAAAAGAAAAAAAAAACAGAGAGCCCAATGATGAAAAGTTTGACGCAATAGTGAGCACCTGCAAGGCTATGCCTCTTAGAGAGTGATCCATTCTTGCGTCCTTTGGCTGTATGAGATTTTGCTTTGGCTTGTTTATTTAGTGACGCCACAGGAGGTTCCTCAACTGTCTGCTCCACAAGATAAATAACAAATTTCAAGAGAAACTTCCAGCAGAAGAACATGAGCCCTTCCCTAATCATTAAAATACCACCAGGACCCATACAATGATTATATGTGTGTGTGGGGGGGGGGGGTGCAGGCCTGGGTGAGTAGTCTGGTTAGCCGAAAAGTGCATGTCAGTGTTCCTGTTCACAAGAGGTATGAATGATTCCCAAACCACATGATTCATTTCAGTGACCAGAACTTGAACTACCTATGGATTTCTTCAATTAACAGATGCTTTTGTTGTTCACAAGCTTCTATAGTTGCTTAAACATTAATGAACATATCAGTACAGTTTAAGCTAAGGCAGATCTTCCACACAAGTGATATGATAGTATGACATCAATAAGTACAGTATTTTAGTCGCATGCAACAAAATGTCAGACAGCTCGTCATATGGACATTTAACAATATCTCAATTGTTAGAATTTCATTCTTCTAGAACATACAGGACTATATTGAGTAACACATTCAAATGTTGCTCATCAGTTTAGACCACTTCTGCTAATAGACCAGATGCTGATGAACTTCAACCTTAAACCATCAATGCATGCCAATTATCAACCCACTATGAGCCGAAGATTGACCATCAGTGCCAAACATGTTTTAAATAATTGCCACTGTGGACTAGAGATTGAGAAGCATGCTTTACCTATGTAAATCCAACCCTGCATTTCCTTTATTACACATCAATAACATTACCTAATTGCAGAATTAAACCTGAAAATTGGAACATTAGTTCACACTATTTGAAACTTTTCATTTCAAAGACACGTCTTTAGGACACCATAAAGAGTTCTTCATAAAAATAGATGGTACAAATAATTAACCACAATGAATAAAGGACGAGAATAAAACACTACAGAAGGCAAAATAAGAAATAAAAAGAACAAGTGCTCTTCCTGCTATGTTAAACCATAATCTCAAGATCAATTAATGTCGTGGATGCATGACATAACCAAAATCTTAAACAAGCAAGAGCAGCAAATTAAATAAAATGATGAGAAATATAAACCTCATCCTGATGCTCTGGACAATTGTCTTTGGTTTGTTCTAGGCCACTGCCTTGGGTTTCAGGGCAACCATCCATTGCATGGTCTTCAACAACTGCAGGACTTAATTGTTCTGCCATAAAAATAGAAAAAAAAATGAATGGACACAATAAGTTACAGAAATCGATCATGTAAATGACAAGGAGAAAGAAATCAGCCTCCTAAGAGTTTTTTGGTTTGGTGCTAACACATCTCAAACTAGGGTTCCCTAGTAGCATTGAAACTTGTGAAATCTTAGTAAATATCTAATCAATTGATAACTCAAGTCAGCAGGGATTCATTTAGCAAACATTTTCATTTTCCTTCACAAGTGAAAAATATATTTATCATTTAAAATTTTCCTTCTGTTCCAGGTAATCGGACATGCAAATCATTTGCCTTAAACTAACTGAAATGGTGTTATATGTAACTAGTTCGCACCTCCATAGTTAAGAACATAATGCAGTTGTTTGATTGTTCAAAGATATGGTGAATTTAATCTTCACTCACTTCAAGTATATGACAGACACACGCACACAAAAAGAAAAAAAGCACAGGTGTAGGATTCTAGGGTCGAGTAAAACAATCACACGTGATTGTCATTGAATAAACCAGCAATTGAAAATATGACCTGGATGGCCTTAAAGGAGTCATTTGGGGGGCTTGTGGAAGACTATAATTGTGAAAAATGCGCCCGGATTGTATGATTGTGCCTTTTTATAGGATAGACAAAGGATGAAGTTATAAAAGACACTAATTTAAGTGGTGCATATTTCAAAACACGTTTAAATGTTTTTGCTTTCTTCTAACCACTAAGGAGCATGTCTACTTTTCAGAACAGGCGCTTCATGCAAAATTGTAAGGAAAGGCTATATCCAAATCGCTCTAGAAGCCCCCTTCAAATGTGCCATAAACAGATAATAACCTTATGGCCTCAGACATAAACTAACACCAACCTACACTTTAGGCAATTATTATTTTGCCAGTTGCATCCGACCAGTAAATTTCATGTAGAAAACAGAGAGAAATTGCCATACCAAACTGATCCTGTGCGTTGTTCAAAAACTCCATGGTTGTGTCATCAGGCTGGGTAGAATCCAAAGCTTTCTGCTGAATATCTTCCACCTAAATTGCAGAACCTCAGAAAGTGAGATCCTGATCAAGAGTTTCACAAAAAAGAAAATGGCGAAACATAAGCTAGAAAAGAGGAAACTCGCCATGTCCTCCAGTTCATTTGGCCTGTTTGTTTGAATATCCGCATCACCACCAAGCTGACTTAAATTATCATCTATTACCCCATTATCCACACCAGGGTTGCCACTCTCCACCTCAGCACTAGATTTGCTACAGCAAACATCACTACTAGGACCAAGACTAATCAAATTGTCATTCAGAGATTTATCTACTGTTATATGCTGCATATCCTCCACCTACATTGCAGATCATCACAAGGTAAGATCCTAATCAAGAGTATTACAACAATGCAAATGCTACTGACAAGGAAACTCACCATGTCCTCCACTGCATTTGGCCCTTTTGTTTGAATATCCATATCACCACCAAGCTGACTTGAATTCTCATCTTTGATGACATTATCTGCACCAACATCTCTATTCTCCACCTCAGCACTAGACCTGCTAGGACAACCATCACTACCAGAAACAGGACTAGTCAAGTTGTCATTTAGAGATTTGTCTATTTGAGTTCCAGAATCTCCAATAGCCACGTGAGCTGGTCTAGTATTACCATTTATTTCTGGTGACTGATCAACATCAAAAACTGAAAATGGATCAGTTGGTGGATTTGACTGCAGTATGCGTTTCCTCAATAATGCTAGCAAAGCCAATGGACTTTTTGGTGGAGTGGGCGAACCAAAACTACAAGAAGAATTTTCTGCAATTTGCTGCCTCATAGGAGTTATAGTCCTTCTCGGTAAATTATGTATGTCTGATAATACAATCCTAGGCTTTGGCAAATTCCCCCCCAAAGCATTCAAACTGGTCTTTTGCACATTCAGCAATTCAGGGAGGCTCAACTTCTCTAGGTCAAGTGACTTGACCTGCAAGCAGTCCCGTAACAAAGTGAATGCTCCATCCCCATCAAGCTCTTCATAATCACGAGAAAGCAACTCATCTAGAAGTTTATCAACCCTTTTCTCAGCCTTGGCCATTGAACCTATATGGGAATAAAGAATGCAGGATTTTGTATTGTAGATCATAACTTCAAAGACAAGAGAGAATCAATCTAGAGTTGATCAACCTTGTTCCTCAACAAGAAGGCACTCACCAGCTAGTCCTGATTCTTCTGGGGCAAGATTTGTTGATTCGCTTAGTTCTGATGCAACATCTGGACTGAATGTTTCTTGTTGTGATCCAGGATTAGCTGGACTAAGAATCTTCTCCATAAAGGTTTCCTGGGAGGACATGGTTGGATAAAGATGTTGATATTTAGCTGTCCTAGATCTCCTGAAATGTAGAAAAAAATTATGTGACATGGCCAAGCTAAAAATAAAAATGGAATACAAACAGAAATGGAGAGGCAATAGAATGCTGTTTATATAACCAAGAAATAAAAATTAATCTTACCCAGGCATTCCAGGTCGTCGATGGCGTGGAGCCATTGATGCCCTGGATTGATTCGAACCAATTGAAACACGACCTGTCTGCTTTGCCATTTCTCTTTTAGCATCTGAACAACAATCATCATGTCATGAGCTATTCTTCCAATACAACAACAACTACAACAACAACAACAAAAAATGCGCAGGTGACCTTCAAGCCTTTCAAAAGCCAAGAAAAATTGCTCAGGGTCTTTCAGGCTATCAATATCCAAAGTCGGTTCCAAATTCACAGTAGGTTGACTGTCAAATCAGGACATAATAATTATATTTAGTACTGAGTAAAACCACCTCTAATGTAAATTAAACACCAACAATAAGATCCTTCTACTTTGCACTCTATATTCTTAGAGATGTAAACAGGCTTTACCTTGCATTAGGAAACAAGGAAAACCGAGCACGCTTGCGCCCTAAACCTGGCCTTCGTGCCCGGGGACTTTCTGCATCCTTCTGAGCAACAACTTCACTTTTATCTTCAGGCATTACCCCATTTGGCAAGTCGGCATTGGTAGCTTCTGGAGTAGCATCTAAAATACTTCTCGCCTGCTCAATGAGTTTATCCGGATTTTTTACCGGCTGTAAATCAATCATGTCATCATTAAGTTAGTGAACCCTTCAAGCTTATAAAATCAAAATTAAAAAAAAAATAAAAATGGAGGAGATAATGAAAATCAAACTTCAAATTCATAAAACCCTAGAACCTGAGGCTAGAAATCTTTTTTTTTTTTTTTGTGAAAAGTAAAAAGGAAGATAGCATGAAGAAAAATAATCAATTAAATAAAGAAGCCAGAAAAATAATCAATTAAATAAAGAAGCCACGTCTCTTTGGGCTAAAAATGAAGAAAACCCTTTACCCAGGCGCGTTCACTTCAAACTCAAACGAGGAGTACAAGAAGAACAATTTGTAAAAATAGAGGACAAATTGTTTAAAAAATAAACGTGAAATAGTAAAAAATGAGCTACATATTCAGAGGAAAGTGAAGAACAATCCCTTGAAAAAAGGGTAAAGAGGGGGATACCAGGGATTTGAGGAGATTGTGGGCGGAGAGAAGATCATCGGGATCATGAGGAGGCTTAGGAAGAGAGCCTAATGTTCTTCGGAAGAGAGACAATCCGCTGTATCCCTGCAGCGGATCCTCCAGTTCCGTCATTTGAAAAAAAAAAATGAAATAGCAGAGAGTAGAGGAAGAGATGGGGAAAAAACTGGCTATTTTAAGTTGGGGGATTCGAAAAATCACAGAGAGCGGGATGGATTGGGTGTTTATACCACGGCACTGTAGCCTTTTCGTTTTAGGCAAAATAAAATTATCTTAAAAAGACACGTGTCTCAAGAGTTTTGGTTAAAGCAAAAGAGAAATATGAAATCCGTGAACGGCAGGATTCGAACCTGCGCGGGCAGAGCCCACATGATTTCTAGTCATGCCCGATAACCACTCCGGCACGTCCACTGCACTTCTTGTTGTATTTGATCTAAATTAAATCTTAATACTTTACTAGCGAACGAGCTGGACCGTTGATCGTTCATTTGTCCGCATATGTCTGGGTTTGTTTATAGTTTTCTTTAGGTACTTTTAAGAGTTCTGTTAAGAACTGCAGGAGTCATCTTAAGAATACTATTTACTCCTACTGTCTTTACTGGATTAGAAATATCAGTGCTTGATTTGATTCCTTATTATGAGTCGTTGATCCGACCCATATTTCAAAAAAAAAAATTATATATATTTTAAATTGTTTTAATATATTATTTTTAAAAAATAAAAAAATATATCATTTTAATATATTTTAAACTAAAAAATATTTAAAAAACAATCCCGTAGAAATGTGTTTTGAGTGGAGAAAGGGAAAAGGAGCTTAGGAGAGATGAAAAGAGGCCGATATACAGTGCATTTATTCAAGAAAATTACTAATCCGGAAGGTTGCTTTTAATGGGTCAATTATATAAACTGTTCTAGATTGATTTTCAGGTTAAACTATTTACCCAGTCAAAATCAGTCAACTCGACAAACCTAGTTAAAAGACTTTTCTTGACTTTTAAAATAAAATAAGTCTGTTTTAATTATTATTTTTTAAAAGAAAATATTGAAATAAAGTCTTTTGAATTGACCAATTTACACTCCTTCATACAAGAGGCACGTAAAAAGCATATTCCAGGAACATAAATAATAGTTTTTTTTTTAAATAATAATAATAATAATAATACTTTTTTAAAACGTTCCTTAAAATATTTTAAGATTCTCATCTCTATCTCTATCTTTTAATTAATTTGATAACTTCACAACAATTAATTTCAACCATTGGATTTGAAAAAATTAAAAAACAAAAAATATCATAAAAATAAGAGAAACATGGAAAAATAGAATACAAAGGATTTTAATCAAATGGAATCCGTTCACAAAATCAACCAGTGGATAGCATCATCCCTTGAATATATCAAAATCAACAATGGTTGCTCTACAGGTGAACCTCTGATTCTACTTAATGCAAGTAGATGTTAATTCCTTGTGTGATGACCAGACAAAAATCAATAAGTAAATTGGCAAAGCGTAAACATCTTGACCTAAGAAGAAAAGGTTACAAAAAAAAAAAAAAAACATTATGTTCATAGGGATTAATGCAGAGGATATCCCTGACTGTTCTCCAATTCTCATTAATCTGCTCCTCGAGCGGTAGGACAACATTTGAAGATTAAGGGAGCTGATGAATTTCAATAGGGATTTCAACACGAAACAAATAGAAGAACAAATAGTCAAACAAAAGCAACAACATGAATGCAGAAGCCAATCACCAGAACAATTGCCTGGAGGAAGCCAAAAACACAGTAAAAAAAACCAGTGGCAAAAAGGAAAGGCTACAAATGACAAATAAGAGGAAATCCGAGGGGAAAAAAGGCTATATACTATCTCACCAAAAGACACCCATTGTTTCCCGGTGTAGCATAAAATATAATTCGAAGAAGACACTGAGAGTGTGTTTGGTATTGCGGTAGCTATTGTGGTTGTGATTTGAAAAAAGTTATTTTATAAAAGGTACTCAACTTTAGTTGAGGTTCGTTTGAAAAAATAGGTGTTTTGTTAAAACTGTGGTTAAAATTGAGGTTGAAGAAAAAGTAGTTTAATCTGTTTGATTAAATAATGCTTTTAAAATTGAGGTTATAAAATAATTTTAAAAATATATATTAATATTCATGATTTTTAATTTAAATATTGTGGATTTAACTATTGTTATTATATCATGAAACAAATCATACTTTATATAAAATATTTTTTATTATTCCATGAAACCATTTATAATTCCATTACGTATGAAATACATCCGACAAAAACTACAGTTTCCATAATATTTTTAGCATGTAATAAAATTAGATAAAATATTATCATGTATAAAATTCACTCTAAACTAGTTTTTTTTTAAAATAAATGTTAAAAAAATTAACACACTACTTAAAAAAAAAAGGTTCACGCAAGCAAGTGAACAGTGCACACTATACATTGTTCATGTTAATTGCATTGTTCATTGAACAGTGCAATTAACAAATGAACAATGCAATTAACATGAACAATGAAAAAAAAAGTAAGAAGTCTTGTTTTTCTTATACTGCGTTTCCGCAAAAATTAAGTGGGGTCTAGTGAACAGCATATTGATTTTTTTTTTAATCAAACGGCTACAAACTACGTTTTAAATAAAACGCAGCCACAATCGCAAAGTCAAACGGGCTCCAACCTAATAACCCAGACCACAAATGCCCCCACCGGAGGCAAGTGACGGGAAAACCCAAGTGACCAGTAATTGGAATAGGAATAGGAATTGGGAAGCCGACCAAACCATAAATGAAAAGAACCCTCAACAACTGGAAATATCCAAACGAAACCAGAATTTGGGCAAGAGAGAAAAGGAAACAAATAGCCAAGCCAACTCATCCCAGAACAACCACATGTCTAATCCCAGGAAACCAAAGCACGATCACCTAGCAAATAGAACAAAGCATAACCACAACACAAGTGGGGTGGGCATTACATGTACAATAATGGCACACACACTAACCATACAAGGATGAGGCCCACCAGATCCTCCTAATTTACAGACGCATGCCTTGGACACCCAGAAACAGGCGCGCGCTAGAGACTGCAACAGACAGAACCGATCGAAGACTTTTGCCAAGCAACAACGCCGAGAAGCAAGCCACGATAGCACCAATTAACGCGAGATAAATGGTGATAATGAAGGAAGAACAACGAAAAGCACTGCTTGAATCCACAGTGGATTCACTCACATGCCACTTAGTTTTTTTTTATAATGCATAAAGTCATTTATAAGAGAAAATATGATAAAAGAGATGAAGTAGACTTATCAAACATTTTGAGAATTTTACACCCATAACAAACTAACAATGGGCTCTTCACCCAAATGATTAATAATTCAAGGGATGTTTGCAAGGATTCGCCTTTATTTATTTTAGTTATATATATAGTCATAAAATCTTGTTTAATCTCTTAAGAAATTAAACATTATAAAAAAAAAAACTTATTTGTGGTTAAAAAATTATAGATAACTATTTAGTTTTCATTTATCAGAAGACAACAACAATTTACTCACCATAGAAAAAATTCAAATAAAAATAAAATTAAGAATTGATTATTAAAAAAATAATTATTCTATCAAGACAACAATAATAAAGCATCCAATTATATGAAACCTTGATAATTTTAAAAGAAGATTCAATTGAAAGTTGTAAGATAAAATATACAGCTTAGACACTATAATAAAATTTAACTTAAAATGAAACTTGAGGTGAATTAACCTTCTATTGATCTTTTTTTAAAATTTTCAAAAATCTCAATAAAAACACACCATATCATCTCTCCGTTTGTTTGTTGGAAAGTAGTTTCTTTTCGGAAAGTGAATTTTCAGAAAAGTGAATTATTTTCTGATGTTTGATAGTGTAATGGAAAATAAGTTGGAAAACATTTTCTATGTTTGGTTATGTCATGGAAAATGAGCTGTAAAATAACTTATTAATACTTTATTTTTTCAAGTTTATTAAAATAATAATGAACAAATCTTACAAATTAAAAGGTTGAATGAGAATGAAATTGAAAAAAAATATATAATTTCATAAATTATCTCAAATAAAATAAATAATAATCAAAATAATAGAGATCAAATCTAACAAATAAAAAAATTAAAAAATTAAAAATAATAATAATTACCATTTCATAAATTATTTCTAATAAAATAAGTAACAATCAAAAGAATGAGGATCAAATTTGATAAATAAAAGATTTCAATTAAAAAATGATAAGAAAAAGGCAAATAACAATTATAAAAATGAGGAACAACGTTAATATAAAAATTAAATTCTAAAGGATGAAATTAAAAAAAAATATTCAATATATAATATATATATATATATAATATATATATATATATATAAATCAAAAGTTTGAAGACTAAGTTTGATATAATCAGCAAATAATATGACATTTTTAAATTTTTCACAACTTCCGGAAAGTGTTTTCCGTCTAAAATAAAATAAAAACATTTTTCTAAAAACTAAGCCAAATTTTTCTTTGACTGAAAAGTGTTTTCCGTTGACTAACTTTTCTAATGACAAACAAACACATGAAAATTTGAAAAATAATTTTCAAGAAACTATTTTCCATTAAACAAACGCCCCTTTGAACTAAAACTTAAAGAATGAGATTTCTTTTGATTTAATTAAAAACATATAACTTACATTAATTACCAGGTAATAATTTGCATCCTAATTTTTTATACACCACAACACAATATTTATAGTTTGCTACTAGTTTTTGACTCGCTGCATGTCAAATTATTTTTTTCCAACCTTAAATAAAATATAAATATGTTAGCAAGTAAAAAAAATAATAAATATTGACCAAAACACTTCTAAAATACTTAAATTGTTGGATGTCATATTTAAAAAAAACAATATTAAAAAGGCGGCATATTAAGTCAACTTAGACCAATCATGATTAACTTCCAAAACCTGCAATATGGGATGTAAGACTATGATAAAACTATGAAAACTATATCAAAACAAATTAGAAAACCCAATTATCAATACTAAAAAAAGGGTCTATTAGCAATTACCTTATTCGTTGCAGATAAAACTAAAATCTTTTGCTAATAAAAATCAGTAATAGAATTAACAACTGATAATATCAAATGCAAATTATAGATGCTAATTTCTCAACAACGGATTATCAATTGTTGATTTTTTAGCAACAACTTATTTGTTGCTGAAATTTCGTTGCTAATTGGATAAATCAACAACATATATTCCATTACTAATCATCAACTACAATTTCGTTAATGATTCGTTGTTAATTAACAATGAAAAATTTGTTGTTAATCTGTTGCTAATCAACAATGGAAAATTTGTTGCTAATTTGTTGACTTGCCCAATAAATATTTTTTTAAAATATGAATTTTAAAAAAATTCTCATTTATTGAATTTCTTATAATTATTTTTGGATATTTCAAAAATAGTAGAAAATATCTAAAGAACATAAATTAATACTAGAAATTATTTTATCAATAATAATAAGTCAAATAAAAATAAATTCCAAAATCATGTTAAACTTACATCAATATAGATAAAGTCACAATTTAATAAATATGTTCTATCATGGAGGTGGTGGTGGAAATGAACCAAGACAATGTTGACCATCATAAAGTGAGACTGATCAATGGTGGTTAAGACCTAGGTCGATATACTGGTACAAACAAGGGATACATAAGTGTCGTCATTTGCGAAGCCACATGTGATGGCATAGATGAAATCATAGGTACTGACATACCTTGATCCATATTTGATGCCCAAGCTTAGTATCCTATGCTGCTAATAAATTTTTTGACAGAAGTCATCTCTTATTGTAGTGATAAAATATGACCATCTCTTTCCTTTATTTGCTTTTTCAATGCCTGAATTGATGAACTAGGAGGTGTTGACTTTATTATGCAGGATTGTGATGAAGCACTCATACTAAACATGGATTTCGGTATACCAGGTGCATCATATATTCTACCATTTGTAACTCCTTTTATAGTTACACACCAAGCTGCTCCATTTAATGAAAGATGATTTTATCGATCAATTTCATATCTTGAAATTATCTCATTTTTATAATTCTCTTACAATAAAATTCAATGTAATAATAAATTCATTTTAACTTTAAATAATAATTAAATTACGTAAAAAAATTACTCGCAACTTTTTTAGACTTGTTATCCATGAAAGTCCTGATGCAACATCGAAAACATATCATCCCATAGAGGTTTTTTCCAGTTGTTTTTTCTTGTTATTAACCAAAAAATATATATTACAAAATATAAATATAAACATTTCAAGTCTATTATAACAAATAAAAAAAATCCATACCATGCTAGCTCGATATGATATGAATGACATTGTACCTTTAGAATGAGTGCTTAATATGCCATGTGTTTCAGTTAGATGATTATTCCTTACAGATTTTGATCTCTTTTGAAATTCAGGAGTGGACCAAATATCTTTAATCATTTGATTTCAATTGTCATTATTTATTCAAATTGGACCTTTATTAACAAAATCCATAATATTTGTGGTATTTCTGTCCAACATAGCTATCTTACGAGCTCGTGTTAACTGTTGGTTCAAATCAATTCTAGTCTTATCTTCCCAAATCTTACGAACAATTGGTTCATCATCCTCGAAAAATGTATATTTTTATACCAAAGAAACAAAGACAAAGCTCAATAGTTGTTAACTAGCCTCTACAATTACAATGTATAGACAAATAGTAGCAAAAAAGATGAACAAAATATATTGTTAAAATAATAACTTCTCAACCACATCATAAAGAACTAATTAAAGATGGTTATAATAGCAAAAAGGTAAGCTACATTGACAAATCTGGAGGACCCAATATGCACAACCCAAAAACTTCACAACTCCAAATGCATATAAGTAATGTGATGTGAAGGGTTCAATAACCTGAAATTAAAAAAAAAATAAACAAGATGAGCAAGAGTATTAGTATTAAAAATTTTAAAAGTAAATTAATAGCATTACTTTAACTAGAAGGAAGATACATAGTAATAAATAAATAAATAAATAATAGAAGTAAATATAAGATTGCAATCTTAAATTAAATATTTTTCTTGATATGCTCTAAAAGGTATAAACTGCAAATCATAAATTGAGTACTATTATATTGTTTTAGGGAATTTCAAAATCCAATAAGTGATATATTAATATTTAATACCAATTAGAATTAGTGTTCATTAAAATGATTTTGTTTTAATATTTGTTTTAATAAGCTCACCCCCCTCTCTCTATATATTTGTTTCCCATCACACTGACCTCACCCCACTTCAACTCTAGCCAGTTAGTGAAATTAATATGAAATACATCATTTATCTATCATGTTTTAGACTTTTGTTAGCCGATAGGAATTACAAAGATAGAGAACATTACATTAAGAATTAGAAACATTAACATGTGACGACAACCATATTTAACAAATAATTTGCAATATATCCACAAAATTATCCTTGTCATCGATGAAATTAGTTAATAGAACAATATATATTCTCTCTAAATTACCACAATCTCTCAAACACGAGTTTCTAATTACACCTATTATTTTTTTTGCACCAAATTTGTTCCTTGCAAGATGAAATCTTTGGGATCACATATTCACTGGAGAAGAAATTAAAAAAGTGACAGATGATGTTTTTAGAGAAGTTTGCCTTGGGAGCACATTTTCACGAAGAAGAAATTAAGAAAGTGACAGAGATAGTGTTTTTGAAGAAAGAAGAAAGGGACATATGTGTGGGTTAGGGTATTTTTGGAGAATGAAAGGTTTCTCTCATGAGATTGGTATATGCCTGTGTGAGTTTTTTTTTTCTTCAAGGTATACATGCATCAATTAATTATTAACACGTAATTATTTTATTTTATTTTTCATAAAAGTATAATTCTAATATTTTCTTTTTAACAACAACAAATTTTTCCATTGTAAATTTCATGCCACCATGTTAGCAATGGAAAATCCATTGCGGATTCTTAATATATTAATTTTTTTTAAAAGCTAATTTTGCATCCCTCTGCATATATATATATATATATATATATATATAATCCGTTACAAATTTGTTGCTAAATCAACATCTAAATTATTTTGTTGCTAACATTCAATGTTAGTAACCCTTTTTTTAGTAGTGCATAGTAAACCAAATATTAAAGGTTGAAACAAAAAAAAATTAAAAATGGATCCAAAAATAACCGCTATCAACTTTTTTTAAAATTATTATTAATATTAATTAAAAGACCAAATTATCTCTAAGACCAAATGATTATAATGAAAAAACCAATATGAGATTACAAATAGGCTCATGAAGTTTGATTTTAAGGGCAATAGAGTAATTACACAATGCTTTAAAAAGTGAAATTTCAGAAAAAAAAACACCAAAAAGCGAAACTTGAACAGTAGCTTTCTAGTATTGGCAATAATTTGATCGTAACACAAAAGTTCCAATAAAAAAAATTATCATGGTTTTTGATAATTTTGTTCAACCGACCATTCCACTATTTGATGGTTATTATGATCATTTGAGCATGTTAATGGAGAATTTTTAAGATCAAAGAAGTATTGATAAATTATTTCTCAAGGAATAATTGAACTATTATTCGGATCAACAATAACGAATGTGCAGAGAACAGAAATAAAAACGCAACAATTAAAAGGTTTCAAGACAGATAATATCTTTTCCAATCAATTAACCAATCAATCTTGGATACCATTATTTGTAAGGAAACCTTCAAGGATATTTGGTGTTCAATGAGAAAGAAGTATTAATGAGCAACTAAAGTAAAAAGGTAGCAACTTTAAACACTTTGAACAAAATTTGAATTGCTTAGGATGGATATGAGAGAGTTAGTCACATACTATTTTCAAGAATGATGGCAATCGTTAACAAGATACAAACTTATGGCAATAAAATGGATGATATTACCATTATTGAGAAGATTCATATATCATTAACACTAAAATGCCATTTTATTGTTGATGAGCATGAGAGCAATACATCAAAATTTGTAGCCACATATCATCTTAATGAAAAATTATCTTTAAAAATTAACATGTTTTTTTAATGATCATGTTTCCAGTACACATAATACTTATACGCTAAAAAAATATTTTATAGTGATGACATACCAAAAAAATTACAATAAATATGGCAATATGCCTCGTCAATAATTTGTTTGCGTGAAGGATATTCTAAAGGTGTTGCTTCTAGTGAGGAAAGAAAGCGATAGAGATTATAATATAGATGTGAGTATTAAGGCATGTATTGCTTGTAAGGTTACCAAAAAAGTATATAAAGTGATTTTATGTTGAACATAATTACTCATTGATTGAGCCTAATTAGAGATACTTCATTGCCTTAAGAAGAAAGATACCCTAAACTAATAAAAGACCATTTGTTTCCATGGTTGCTTTTGTGTTTGAAGCCAACCATGGAAAACATATGTTTGGTAACGGATGAAAAGTGGATTCACGTGCGTGGGCCCCAGTAATTCCTACGTTAAAAACGCAGCCTCGTTAGAAGCAACATTGTGCTGCTTTCAGTGTGGAGACATGCTTCACTGTTCACTTGAACAGTGGAGACATGCACCATTGTTCACGTGAACAGTAGTGCATGATTCCGGTCGGATCGAGTCCGGTCCAAAGTTAAATGCATTGAATCAAGTCCGACCCAGTAAAAAAATATTTTTTATTTTTAATTGTGTTTTATTGATGACGTAACATTTACAGAATTTGATCACAATCCCAATTTTGTTCTTAGTTATATTTAGCTGATGTTGTTACGTGTTTAAGAAACCAAGAAAACTGTAGTTCTTGTCGGATGTATTTCATACGTGATAGAATTGTAGATAGTTTAATTTAACAATAAAAAAATATTTTATATAAAATATTATTTATTTCATGATGTAATAGTAATAGTTAAATCTACAATATTTAAATTCAAAACCATCAATATATATATATATATATATATATATATATATATAATTTTATAACCTTAATTTGAAAAGTAATTTTTTAACCAAATACATTAAACTACCTTTTGTTCAATCTCAAATTCAACCATAGTTTTAACCAAACATATATAAATACCAAACCAACCTCAACTAAAAGTACTTTTTATAAACAATTTTTTTCAAACCACAACCACAAAAACTACCACAATACCAAACACAAATGTTATTGGTTTTATGGTATATACCTATATAAAAGCAAAGAAAGCTTATCATTTTGTTATAAAATAAAAGTGGAGGTGCATAAAATGTAGATTTCATGTATTAAGATTGTCATAATTTATTACAAGAACATAGAAGAAGTTTGAGTGGAAAAGATGCTCAAGGTGTTTTGAATTACATTAAAAATATGCAAGCACAAGATTCATATTTTTTAATGCCATCCAAATAGATAAAGATGATTTTTTAATGAATTTGTTTTAAAAGGATATGATATCAAGATTATATTATGAAGTTTTTGGTGATATTCTACTATTTGATACAACATGTTGCATAAATAAATATAACATGATTTGTGCACCATGTGAAAGTATAAATCACCGTTGAAATAATGTATTTTTTGAATATGTATTTTTGTGTAGTGAAACTCAGTTTTTTAGATGGTACACTTTGTATGAATTAATTAATGAGAAGAGCCTTTGTTGTGTTGATTATTGTTGTTAGGATGAAAATATCTCAAAGATGTGTCATAATATTTTGGTTAATGTCAAGGTCTATATTACAATGTTACAAAATGCTTTAGTTGAATATGGTGATGGGGTTGAGAAAATAGATTTATTAGCAACTTTGATCTTTTTGGTACTAGTAATGAGAAATTTATTGTTGATCTTACAATTAGATGATCAATGGAACAAAAAAATTCCTAACTTAAGTCTCAAAATGAGAAGAAAAGTAAAAAATCATATATATAAAAAAAAAACAAGATGATAACACTATAATCACACTTATAACTGTAAGAAACATTTGAAATGTCTTTTCAACAATCATAAATGATAACAAGAAACCTTAAAATAAATATATTATCGATCTTAATTATTTATTTTATATTCTTTTAAACAAATAATGATATAATTTTTTTCTACCGAATTTATCTAATGATTGTTTAGGATAAAATCCATCAGTCAAAATTCAAATGACTCATTTTGTAAAAAACCAAGAGTTAATTGATGAATAATAAATATTTTATTAAATATTCTACTGTGAACATACATTTCATTTGTAATACCTTAAAATAAAAGGTAGCTTTAAAAATATTATTCTATTGGTTTTGATTATAAAATATATGGTTTTAACATAGTTTTTTTTTTTTTAAATAAAAGGTAGATTTTTTAGAACTTAAAAGTTATCTTACGATGATGTTAAACTCTAGTCCTTTTTTGCTTACTAACAAAAAAAGTGAAAACTAGTGTTAGATGTTCGGTCATAAGACTTTAGAGAGTCAAGTCATGCCTACTTCTTTTTCTAAAGAAAAATGATATGTTTGCAAAAGATTTTTAGCCAAGAGAAACATTAAAGACATGTCGTATCTTATTATCTAGTTTAGAAAAGCACCTAACTATACATAATAAACTTAATAGTGTATGTGTAGGGATGATAATGATTATCTATTGATCGAGTTTTGTACTATCCATATCTAAATTTAAACTCAAAATTATTATCCATACCCACTTCAAAACTTAACGGGTATGTATTTTGAAAATTCGAACTCGACCCAGTCAGGTTTCTATTATCCATCGTGTATTAACCCGAATGTAACTAAACAACATACCATAAAATTAGTGATCTTTAACAATAAAAATATGGAATCAAGCAACCACTATTTCCCTTTTTATGAAATAACTCATTTTAATGTAAAGGTTGAAATCTTCATTATACAACCAGTCCATGTCTTATAACTTTTCCAACAATAGTCATGAAAAAAGCAAAGAACAACTAATGCTCTCATCAATTTAATTGAAAAAAAAAAACCTAACATTAATTGATTATAAAAAGAGCCAAGACACACGTGTGTGTACTGTGAAGGCATGAGAAATCGTAAAATTACAAGTCACTCACATAAATGATAATTCTCGCTCACCACTCTAAGGTACAAAACTAAAAAGATATAGAAACGAATAAGAAACTCACCACCCTAAAAATACAAATCAAATCACCATTTTAGAGATACAAAATTAAAGAATAAGTCTACCACTTGAGATTGTGCTAAAAGGCCAAGTCAAAAGACTCTAAATTCAGATTTTTCCAAGAAACAATACATGGTCAGATTCAAATTTATACTCTTGAAATAACCCTCTAAAGTCTAGGAAAACACCAAGATGATACAATTAAGATCCAAATAAATTACTAGACAATTAATAATTATCACAAGTTTTTAACCCACTAGAAACACAAACAGACACATAGAAAACTTAAAAATTAAAACAAACATAACTTTATGTAGAAACTCCAGTGCATGCATGGTTGGACAATGATATTTGTTTGGTATTATGATAGCGGTTGTTTTTTAAAGTGCTTTTTACTTGGAAATGTATCAAAATATTTTTTTTTCATTTCTCAAAACTCATTTTGATTTTAACACATCAAAATAATTCAAAAACAAAAAAATAATTTTAAATAAAAAAATCAAATTTTTAACAAACACTTAGCCAATTAAGTTGCTAAACACTATCAATATAAAAAAATCATATTTTGAACTAAAAAATTATGGGTGATATAATTTTTTTTTCCCATGTAGTAAAAAGATGAAGATTCGGGCTCAAAACCCGTAAATAACAGCAAAAACTTCACCCATTTACTATACTAAATTTTACTATATTAAATTCAAGTAGCTCAAAATCAAAAGAAAAATCATAGTATATTCTAGTGAATATAGGAAACATAGGAATATATTCTTTCCTATCTATTATTGATCTGAAATCCTAAAAACAGATCCCCAAAACTCTATATAGCGCTAGAATCGATATCCTTTGATCCTTGAAATCTTTTGACAAATGACATGAGTAATTTGTTCTTAATCAACAATCTTATTTTCATGCCATAAAGATCCGCGTATAAACCTAATTGGACATAAATTCACAATAAATTCTCTTTATATTTGAATTCAAAGTCAACACAACACAACAACCATTTCCTCACACTAAAAAACAATTTTTACCTAAATGAATTTCTTACTTTAAAATCAGATAGTAAATTAGAACATGAGTTATTAATACATTAAAGGCATTTCATGAAAAAAATATATTTACGGATAACTTTTTAACTGCAGCTCAAAATGATGCTTATAATCCGAAACCTAAAAAAAATACAATTAGTTGAAAGAGAGAGAGAGAAGAAACACATCTTAGAAAAACTAATTAATTAAAGTAGAAAAAGGGATGCAATTTCATGAATATTACTGGTTAGATTACAGAAAAGCCCTCAAGTCTACACGGTGGAGTCTTTTCCCTTTACCACTAGGCAGCCGTGTTCGAGTGGTTCACTCGTTTTTTAGTCTTTTCCGTTTTCTATTTCTTTTTTTAATCTTCTCTCTCACAGTAGGGTTGCCTTTGCCTCGCACTCGCAGCAGATAAACGCCACCACCTCTCTACCTCTCTCCGTCTCCACTTCTCAGTTCTCAGTTCTCAGCTCTCTACACTCCAACAATAGCTATAGCAAGAAAAAACATAAACAAAACGACACCAAACCCTAACCTCCCAATCTCTCACTCTTGATTCTATCTTATCTCTGTAAAACCCTATCTCTCTCTCACTCATAGACAAGAAAAAAAATGGGAGCTTCTTTGCCTCCCAAAGAGGCTAACCTCTTCAAGCTCATCGTCGTAAGCCTCCGATTCCCTCTCTCATTCACTGTATCTTTTTGTGTACTCTTGGTTTACTTTATCCTTCTAATTACTACAAATAACTGTACGATCGTAATTGAATTACAATATTGATGCATTTGTTTCTTACTCTAGATTGATCATGGACTTTTTTTTTTAATTTAGGGTTTTTTTTAATAAATGAGAAACAGATTCCATTTCTGCCGACTGAAGTTCAATTTCAAGTTAGGGTATTTGTTGTATTAAGGAGTGCAAATGATTTCAAGTTTCTTGTTTTATGAGTTTTGGTGGCTTGTGTCAATGCTTGAAAAGTTGATTTTTTTTTCCTTAAATTTTCCTCCTGTGCTTCAGGTCGTTCATGCTATTTGTTTTTATCCACAAAAGAAGTGACTGCACGTGGATGTAAAACACTCACTAATTGTTAATACATTAACTTCAATAAACTGAAAATATAAACTTGATGCTAATTCACGTTCTGAGTTGAAAAGTTCCATTTTGATAGTGATCTGATCGCCTTCTTAACCTTTTTTTTTGTGAAAAAATGCTTTTTATTTGAGTCTAAAAATCTTAATCGTCATGTGGTGTTTATATGCCTATATGGTGTCTTGTCTTTTGCACCAACTATGTTAAGCTTTTGGCCGAACCACTATGTTGCATCTGTGGTGTCAATGGTGGAGTAAATAGCAGTGGCCTTCATTGGCTTCGTGTTAGAAGCTGGATTATTAAATGATCAAAGTTTTCTATATAGTTGCCAGGAGTACCATGTGATGGATTCATTTATTTAAAAACATTACCGCATTCCTTTCATTTGTTGCAGAAATCATATGAAAGTAAACAGTACAAGAAGGGACTGAAGGCAGCAGATACTATCTTGAAGAAGTTTCCAGACCATGGAGGTATTGTTTGCTTCTCATGTTTGAAAAGTTATGCTTTTGAAAGTCAAATTTCTCTAGCATATCCTTTGATGAATGAATCTTATGAGTTTTGAAAAATGTGATGATTATTGAAGGAGAAAAAAAGTTGAAGATGTGAATCCAAACAAATTTTTTGTTTCCAGCAGGGCACAGAAAAATTATTTTAATTTTTATGATGAATTAATTTTTTTTCTTCTGTAGTGTTGGGAGTGCATTGCTGGGTGCTTTCGGGTTTTTCGCCAAGTTAAAATGACCAGGAAAACAAAGATGAGATTCTAGGGTTCTAAAAAATCACACCAATTTTGAAGAGAAACAATTGAAATAGAAATTAGAGGCTACTAGCATCCTCCCTGTAGGGTTCCTGTTCTTAAATAGAAATTAGAGGCGACTAGCATCCTCCCTGTAGGGTTCCTGTTCTTAGGAATCTCAGTTTAAGATTCATTTCATCATGCAGTTACTGAGAATAAATTGCTTATATTTGCTGTGTCCAAAGACTTGAGATCTTTTGCCTTTGCAACCAGCAAAGACTTGGTTCTCGTTTGTTCTTGATTAGATAGTACTCTTTATGGTTGGGTTGCTATTAAACCTCTCTAAGAAATGCTTAAAGACAAATCTGGGACTTGGTTACATTCAAATTCATAATATAAGGTCTCCTAATTATAAACGAAGATATGGAAGTGGTAAAGATGTAGTTATGGTCAATATGAACCTAGGAACTGGAAATATTGTTGTTCACCTCTTTTATATTCTCACAATGCATGTAATTTTTATTCCACTACAAAATCCACCCTCTGAATTTTTACACCTTGAATTTTTAACCACTCACCAGATTTCAGTACATTATTTATTTTAACTTTTTTTTGAAATTTTGTTTCTCTTGGTTTCCAGAAACTTTATCCATGAAGGGTTTGACATTAAATTGCATGGATCGTAAATCTGAAGCATACGAACTGGTCCGACTTGGCCTAAAGGTTGATATGCTCCATTTTGTATAACATTTAAATTTACATATTTTTTCTTTTTTCATCTCACTTTTGTAATGTAATGTTGTGTTTCTGTTTGTTTCTTTAATGCAGAATGACCTTAAGAGTCATGTTTGCTGGCATGTTTATGGCCTCCTTTATCGATCTGACCGAGAGTATAGGGAGGCCATCAAATGCTATCGAAATGCATTGAGAATAGATCCAGACAATATTGAAATACTGAGGGACTTGTCACTCTTACAGGTATAACTTGACTTTGTCTGTCCCATCCAAATGACCTTTTTGTCTTTATGTGGTCC
This sequence comes from Populus nigra, assembly GCF_951802175.1. NCBI lineage: Eukaryota > Viridiplantae > Streptophyta > Magnoliopsida > Malpighiales > Salicaceae > Populus > Populus nigra. The sequence continues at coordinate 8,465,047 of NC_084859.1, forward strand.
TTGCTTGACTAGAATTTTGGGACTATACAATCAAGAGCTATTGATACTTACTCTGATTTTACTGCCTCTATTACGATGGATGCCCTAAAAAGCCAAGCAATAATTCAAATTGTGCTAGATATGTGCTGTTTCCCTTCCTACATGTTTCTCTGTTCCCTGGTTGGTTTTGATATCCAAATGTTGACATGCTTTCATTTCTTTTAACTGTTGTTGATGTTTAATAAACCATGTCTTGGTACTGAAGTTGATTTTCTGAGGTCAATGATATTCTTGTGCTTATTAAGTATCAACTCACATACAGTCTAGTTCAAGTCTTTGGAAACCTCTAGCACCCTATGCGGCACGCTTGTATGCCACAGAAAATCGATAGTTGTTTTACCTATGCAACTTGTTATCCATAATTTGTAAACGGCATGATAATTAATCTTTTGGTCTCATGCTACCGTAAGTGATAGATGCTTCACTGTAGTTCACAAATGGAAAATTACAGGTAGAACTCATGTTTTTATTGCAATGAAAAAGTCCTGTTGGGACCTTATCATGATGAGCATGGGATCTTTGTGGTCATCAGTTCTTTCACTTACCATCACAACCAAGCTAAGTATATAGGGAATTTTTGGCAAATTATTTTTATTTTGTGATGTACTGTTTTTCTAGAAAGAGCAAGAGCGCACCACCCAAGGTCCTGGAAAGTATCTATAGAAATGCTTAAGCAGGTGAGTGAGAGAAAAAGGAAAAAAAGAATTAAAATTAAAATATGGTTCTAAGAAGCAAAGTCTTAATAAAGGTTAAAGAGGATCCAAGAGAAACTGAAAGTTAAGCTCATGCATTGAAAGTTTATGGCTATCAGAAGAATGCTCAATGTGGCAGAGTTGGTAGCATGTTGAGAGGATGGTTTAGGGAGCATAGATGCAGGAGATGGTAAAAGATGGTCCACCCTGATGTCCTGTACCTTCCAATTCAAGGACATTTTTCACATTACTGTTTTACATCCAATATAGCCAATGTAGCTACTCCTATCAACCAAATACTTTAATAAGCAGCTAACCAGGTGCCATGGTATCTGCCTACGTCTTGCCTTTTCTCTGCTCTTTTCAGCATGCTGTCTAGTTTTTGCTGACATAAAAATTGTTTGATATAAAGTTGAAATTTTCCTTTTGCAGGCTCAAATGCGGGACCTTACAGGTTTTGTTGAGACTAGACAGAAACTTCTATCCCTGAAACCAAATCATCGCATGAACTGGATTGGCTTTGCTGTTGCCCACCATTTGAACTCAGAGTATGACTTTATCATGACACCCAAAGTTTGTTTTGAACTTAAAGCTTATTTATTCATTACAGGAGGTTATTAAGGATCTTTATGAATGTGGAATATTGCAGATAATTTTTTGTCAGTTGAATGTTATAATCTCATCAAATTGTCTCTAAACTTCTGCTTTGCCTGTCTTCCTCTACCTGAATTGGAAGTAGCAGTGTAAAGTAATCTTGTATGATCTACACTTTAAGTCTTCCCCTTGTGCTTTATTTTTCTTTTTTACCAGTGGTTCAAAAGCAGTTGAAATTCTTGAAGCATATGAAGGGACACTTGATGATGATTATCCTCCAGATAATGAACGATGGGAGCATGGAGAAATGCTTTTGTATAAGGTAACACTATTGATTTCATATATACAGCTCTATTCTGTCTTAGATCTTTTCAATTGTTAGGTCCTTGATGTTTTGCTTCTTTCTATGTGTTTCCTCTGCCATATATGTGCAAAACTGAATGTGCTGTTACTCTGTTGATAGCTTATGCTGGCAATAATATTATTTACAACGATTTTTGGGCTTTGGGTTGTTGTGCTTCAAGATGATTAGACAAGTGCAACTACATCAGTATCAGTTGGGAGCTTTGCTTTGATGCTGAAGTTTATCATTTATTGTTTTCTCAATTAAGTGTAAGACAGATTAGTGGCTGAATGTGATGGTGACATTGTTGCTGGACAGCTAGTTATGGATGAGTCTCAGGGGCTAATTAGGGTTGTGATTATTTAGCTTTTTTTCTTCTGCTGCCTCTTTTTGGTTAGAAGTGACTGCATGAGCCAGTCTCATGATTGTCTTTAAACTTTTTTAGAACTTGCATTCTGAATTGTGATATTTCTAGATCTCTCAGCAGTTTTGATGGCTATATGCCGGTGATTTATTGTCCTTCCAGATCTCTTTATTAGAGGAATGTGGTTCTCTTGAGAGAGCTATCGAGGAGTTGCGTAAGAAAGAGTCAAAAATTGTAAGTGTACACTTCATTTGACACTAGGGTAACTACTTGGTGGGTCTTCTTGAGTTTGATTTAAATATTTACGACTGAAAGTTCTCCAGGTTGATAAATTGACCTATAAAGAACAAGAGGTTTCTCTATTAGTGAAGCTTCATCGTCATGAAGAAGGTGCTGAATTGTACAAGGCATTGCTTTCTATTAATCCTGACAACTACAGGTGATTTAATTTGCTTAACATTTCTGAGAAGAAAGAGAATGTCCATCTAACAGAAATGACAGGATTGCTAGTAAATGTAGCAGTTTGTGTTTTTGTGATTCCAACTATGAATTTAGCCAATAGTGTCTTTTGCTTGTCTTTTTTCTTCTTGTCTAAAACAAATTTGGTAATTTGAAATTGATATCTTCATTGTAGATGTCTACCTCATATATTTGGTTATTACAACTTTTGATGAGTTATATTGTTTGGTGTTATGAGATTTGTGTTGAAGTTCACAATGAATCAGAATATATTATTTTCTGAAAAATTGTTGAAATATGTTTCTGCCAGTGGACAATGAGGATAGAAATCTGTGTTTGATGTTTTATTCATCTCTCAGGTGCCTTGAAATGTCGACATCACTTCATTTGTTCAATTGCAAACATAATTAACTATAGCTTTGTTGTGTTAGTGAATGCAGTGTCTGCATGTGTGATGAACCAATTTTTTGTTTTTGTAATGCAATATGGCCTTTTATTTTAACAGTTTTTGATTACAAAATGAGCAAGTGCCCAAAATAAGGTACTATTTGATGTTGTCTACTTGTTTTTTAGCTACCTAGCTCTGAAATAACCTCACAACACTTTTACCTTTAGGCAAATCACAAAATTTTGCCCGTCCTTTCATTTAATTTTGTTTGTTTATTGTTGTAGACAATATTTTTCTTTTCCATATTGCTGTAACTCTACCAGAATTCACCATTTTCTTTAACATGTATTTCTTGTAAGAGGCCATCACTCCTATTGAACATCTAAAATTGCTTTCTTGTGAAATTCATCTTGCACAAACTGATCAAGTTGCTGTATAGATTTTCTCACCTGATTGTGAAGAGTCTGCCAGACCTGCACATATTTGACTTGTGATCCTTAAATTGTTGAAAATCAATGGTTTTGTTTGCCTTGTTCCTGTCTTTCTTATAGTTGTTGTATTGTTGAAAATCAGATTTTGAATTGACTGATTACCGCTGTCAGAAATCTAAGCTACAGACGTCGGAATGGTGACCATACGATTAAATTATAAAATTAACGCAAGTGTTGCCTGTTTCTTAGTCTTTCTCTCTGGTGTTCAGTGAATCTTGGTTTGCTGTTGTGGTTTTGATAAGGAATCCAATGTTGTCACTATCTTTTGTCTGTCCAGATATTATGAAGGTCTACAAAAATGTGTTGGGCTGCATGCGGAAAATGGCCTTTCTCCTTCTGATATTGATCAGTTGGATGCCTTGTACAAATCACTTGAGCAGCAGTACACTTGGTCATCAGCTGTTAAGGTGAGGCATGCCCTTAGATTTTGTATCTGGAGATATTTACTGCCCTACTTTTACCCGAGGCAGATATATCATGTATAGTTTGAATCATCGGTTCCACCCCCTTTTCCCCTCTTAGTTTGAATCACCGGTTCCACCCCCTAACCCACCCTACCCTTTACCGGTTGAGCTAGTGCCAGTGGCATTCTGTAAAGGCTATCTAATATCAGTAAATTTATCTGGAGTGTCTTCTTAGGTGGTCAATGCCCACCAACTGAAACAACAGCATTTATGCTAGGCTCTACAATTGTTAAAACATTGCCCCCTTCCCTCAGCCCGCTCTGCTTTGTGTGGTTTTCTTTGGATCAAAACCATGAGCATCAAGACCATGACCCCAGCCAGCTACTGAATTGTCTGGGCAAAACTTTTAAGTGAAATCACTCTGTTGTATGGTATATCTGAAAAATGCTTAATATGGATTGCTGTTGGTCAGACCTTGGTGTTATTACACTCTTTAGTATCATCTTCTATTATCATTGTCAATGTTATTTTCTTCCCCTATCATTGTATTTTTTCGAATATAAACATGCATGTATGTGATGTTTTGCTGGGTTACTTAGTGACTACCACTCTTCCTTTTTAATTCAGAGAATACCACTTGATTTTCTCCAAGGTGAAAAGTTTCATGAAGCTGTAGATAATTACATTAGACCCCTCCTGACCAAGGTATTTGTAGTTACAGTTCAAGCAGTTCTTGTTGGCTTTTCTATTTTTGCTAGGATTATGTACTGTCTTCTTGTTGTTTTTAGGGAGTTCCTTCGTTATTCTCAGATCTTTCACCACTATATGACCACCCTGGAAAGGTGAGTTTGATTTCTTGTATGGTGTTTGTATATCTTTTTGGAGGTTGTCTGCTCGTACTATTATTTCATTGTCTGGTTAAAAGCAATCTTCTACGCTTGCTCTCATTCAGGCAGATATACTGGAGAAACTTATTCTCGAAGTGGAGCATTCTCTTAGGATAAGTGGGGGATACCCTGGGAGGTAATTTATACTTTGTACCATTGTACCTCTATTCAAGTTTTGTTAGTAAAATCTGATCCTTAAAACTTGAAATATAAAAGATGGAAGGGAAATTCCTTCAGGATATTCTTCGGTAACTAATAATTCTTTTGTTTATTTCTATGCCTTTTGCTTATTAACTGTTAGGAATGATTTTGTTTTGAATACTTGATTTGTTGTTCAAACAAAAAAATAATCTGATGTTTTTTATTAATGAAAACCGAAAAAACTTACAGGAACTGACATCAAATTGATTGACAGGACATGTTTTGTCATTTGTGACTTACAAAAACTGTTTTCTGCAATCAAGTTATTATCACAGATTTTGGACCAGTTATTCATCATGTTAACTTGTGCTGCATATTAATATGAGTGAAAAGCATTAAGATGACCATAATGGAAAAATTACATTTAGAATTTTCCCGTTTTTGTTTTTTGTTGCCCAGTAACTGCCTTTGGTACATTTAGGGGAGAGCTTGCTGTTAATATTTTTAAAATTACAGATTTGTATCTCAATAAAGAACATCTGTGATGCTGCTGATAATTTGGTGTTTCTACATCAAGTTCTGTTCTGTTTTGTTGTTTGCTCTTTTTAACATCCTTGTGTATTCCTTTCATATATGCAGGGCAGAAAAAGAGCCTCCTTCAACACTTATGTGGACCTTGTTTTTCTTGGCTCAGGTTGGGTACCATCAAGCAAATAGTTAGCTGCTATTACTGTATCCTTTTGATGCTTTCTAATAATTTGTTCAACTTTTTGTTATACTGCAGCATTACGACAGACGGGGACAGTATGATGTTGCTCTGAGTAAAATTGACGAGGCTATAGAACACACTCCAACTGTGATTGATTTATATTCTGTCAAGGTTGATTTACACCTTCTATCTGTAAACTTTTATTTCCAAGGTTCTATAGACAAGTCTCATTTTGCCATCTTTATGTTATAATTTTTGAAAGCTCTCCTCTTTGTTTCCCATCTCGAAACGAATTGTTGATTCCTTGATAGTTTCTGAGCACATCTTGAAATTTTGCAACCAATATAGCATGAACAGGCAGCATATGCTTACCGGTTCTTCTTTCCCAATTCTGTATGCTAGTTGAGATGTGTGGTTTGCCCTCATTTTTCTTGTGGGTGTGGGATTGGCACCTAGATGCTTGTCTTCCTTTCTCTGTTGGATTGGTTCGGTTGTCACCATTTAGTGTTGTCTTTAGTGTAGAATAGTACTTAGAGAAAGGAATGAATGTGTAAAATTTTGTAGTTCTTTCAAATCCTACCGCTAAATATGTTTATAAAGTACAAACTGCTGGGTTTTGATGTTCTCACTCTGTTTTTGCATTTCTCAATCACAGAGTCGCATTTTGAAGCATGCTGGTGATTTGGCAGCTGCTGCCACTTTGGCAGATGAAGCTAGATGTATGGATCTTGCTGATCGATACATAAACAGTGAATGTGTCAAACGTATGCTACAGGCTGATCAGGTGTGGAAGCTGCAATTTGTCTTAATTTTAGATTTCCTATTATTGTTGGTTTATGCTTCTCAGATTGTTTCTGCATGTGGTGCTTTACATGGAATTCTTTCTTGAAGGTGGCTTCGGCTGAAAAAACTGCTGTTTTGTTTACAAAAGATGGGGATCAGCACAACAACCTTCATGACATGCAGTGCATGTGGTCAGTCTGTCTTATTATTGTCACTAAGTCTTGCTTTAAGTAGCTATTTTCATTAGACATCCTGAGTGTTGTATAATAATTTGGCAAGGTATGAACTTGCTTCTGGTGAGAGTTACTTCCGTCAAGGTGATCTTGGACGGGCTTTAAAGAAATTTTTAGCGGTGGAGAAGCACTATGCAGATATTACTGAAGACCAATTCGACTTCCATTCCTATTGTTTAAGGAAAATGACTCTACGAGCCTACGTGGCAATGCTTAAATTTCAAGATCGCTTGCATTCACATGCATATTTCCACAAAGCAGCGGCTGGAGCAATCAGGTGAAATATTTTTGCTGGAACCTAGAAAGAGATCTGAGGTTTTCTTTTTTAAATCAGCTTTCCTGTCCCTTTCCTTTTCTTGCACAAGTTTCTGAGTCAGAATGCTGCTTTACATGCTTGCCTCATCTATGCATGTGCTGTACAGACTCTTTCTGCTGTCTGAAATGATCTGCTGTTGGTTTTCCTCGAGCAAGCTTGGGGGGGGGGGGTGTTCTCTAGGAAGGACTGTATGTTATTAATAATGCTTAACCTTTTTTCGAAACCTTGGAGCGATAGTACGAATATTACCATGGTGAATACCTTGCATAGGCTGCTGGATGCCATGGTCATTCAGCTATGATGACAGTGGGCTGGTGTGATTTTGTCAGTTGGCCCTCAAGTCATTTCCTTCATTTCTTTCTTTTGGGGTTTGGTAACATGACATAAGTTAGTTGTGTATGAAACAGGTTACTAGAATATCCTGTTCACTGACTTAACGCAGGGTATTCTCTGGTATATTCATGTCCATACATGGTGTTGCAGTTAACTATTGGAGCCAGACACCTATATGGTTTTCACATAGCATGGATTGCATCTAATTTCACAGGATCAATGTTTCATGCATTTTTCTTATAGATGTGACCATATGTCATTTGTATTTTCACATGTTGCCTGAATGCCATTTCATACTTGTAATGAACTCCTTTGAATTAATATTTTTTTTTTGTTATGTTCCTGGGTATGGATTTCAAATGCAGATGTTACATAAAATTGTTTGATTCTCCTTCGAAGTCAATGGCTGAAGAAGAAGAAGAGATGTCAAAGTTGCCGCCTTCTCAGAGAAAGAAGATGAGGCAAAAACAGAAAAAGGCAGAAGCCCGAGCTAAGAAAGTATGTTAATATTATGTTTCTATGGCTTCTTGGCATGTTTCTGTTATAATGATTTTCATTCTAGTGTCTGATATTCCATCCTAGGAAGCCGAGGTGAGAAATGAAGAATCAAGTGCTAGTAGTGTTTCTAAGTCGGGTAAGCGGCATGTTAAACCTGTAGATCCAGATCCAAATGGGGAAAAGTTGTTGCAGGTTACTTCTATTTCCTACTGTTTTTGCCCCTCAGATTTTATTCTTGATTGCTTCAAGGCCTCTTAGGCTACAAAGTACTCATCTTTCATCTCAGATGAATAGCAGTTAAATGTGGATGTTTTTTTTTTTCCAGGTTGAAGATCCATTGTTGGAAGCTACAAAGTACTTGAAACTGCTTCAGAAACATTCGCTCAACTCTTTGGAGACACACTTGCTTTCTTTTGAAGTGAATATGAGAAAGAAGAAAATTCTGCTCGCTCTTCAGGTATTTATTGTCCGAAACGTTGAACTTGGTCACCATTTTCAGCCCTTTTCACTTTCTTGTGTTACCATTCACGATGTCTACTTAATTGACTGTCAAGGTTATACAGGAAAACATTCTGTTATTTAGTCCAAATGCCATCGAGTAAATCATTTTCTTCTTAAGATTGTTTCTCCCTCTCTGAAGAGAACAAGTGCTATGAGAAGCCAACTCCTGTATTTTGTTTGGCTAAATCATTTAGTGAGGTTGACAGTATGAATTTCATGATGCTTTCTAGTAAATGGTGCTTTTGTACAATTGCATTCACAACTGGTAAATTGCAGTGTTAATTTAGTTTTCTTTTGTAGGCTGTAAAGCAATTGCTCAGGTTGGATGCTGAAAACCCTGATTCCCATCGCTGCTTGGTATATCATCCTCTATCATGCAATAATCCTATAAACTTCTGTTTTCGTTTTTGACATTACATGTGTCCTGATACTGGTATTGCTGATTAGTGTTGTGCATCCTCTGCTGGTTAGAGGAACAGAGACCCTTCGTTTTAATCTTTATTGATTATGAATTTGATGTGCTGCAGGTTAGATTCTTCCATAAAGTGGGTACAATGACTGCTCCTGTGACTGATACTGAGAAACTTGTTTGGAGTGTCTTGGAAGCAGAGCGTCCATTCATTAGGTTCTCTTGCACATTTCCCTTTTCTTTATTTGTAACATGATGTTTTCTTCACCTTATCTATCAGTTCTAAATTACATATTAAGGTTTGCAATGTTCATTCTTGTAGTCAATTGCATGAGAAAAATCTCACTGAAGCAAACAAGATTTTCTTTGAAAAACATAAAGGTAATCTCCCACCTTATGTGGCCCCTTTGTGCAACTATACCTGGATAGAACTGGCTTGTTAACTAACTGTCTCCTGCAGGTTCTTTAATGCATAGAGCTGCAGTGGCGGAAATGCTATTTGTTTTGGAACCTAACAAGAAACATGAGGCTATCAAATTAATTGAAGATTCAACCAACAACCCTGCACCAATGTAATCCTCAGTTATCTGAGTTCTATTTTTTTTTCTTGGTTTATTTGTTTGTTTTACTTTCTTGCTGGTACTTGGACTTGCACATCTTTATTGTTGATCCAAACTGATTGTTAATCTATTTTTCCTTGTTTTATTTTTACCAAAAGAAATGGAGCACTTGGACCAGTTAAGGAATGGAAACTCAAAGACTGCATTGCAGTCCACAAGCTCCTAGGAGCAGTTCTTGATGATCCTGATGCTGCATTGAGTAAGTAAAATTTTTCATGGCCTTTTTTCTTTATAGCCAGAACGGGAATATCTGCATTCTAGTCTATAAGCAGTTCAAATGGTGTGATAGAATTAATCATTCCTTTTCATGTTATTTTTAGTGTTTTTTCTGCAGCATTAAAGTCTTAGGCGCATGGTGTATACTTGGTGGTGGTGTTAATGTGTGCTGAAGTTAGTTTTTTTTTTTAAACTATTGAGAGAGGATTGGTCATGGTCATCATTTTCCTTTTTCTCCTGTCTGCTCAGTAGCTATATATGCTTGGCTACTTTTTTTTTTCTCATAACATTTTTAACCTGGATTCTCTCTCTATGTCCTGTGCTCCCTTCTAATTTGCTAGTTTCTTCTGCACATGGTGGGTTGTGTGTCCTTCATTAATGGGAAAAGTGCATTTATTAATCTTTTGAAATCCAAATATTCAAATTCTCCTCTATAACGTTCTCTTTTCTGTGACATTATTTCTTTGCTCTCGAACCTGCTGAAGATGGAAGATTCCTTTTGAATATTTGTTTCTAAGAATGTTGTAAATATTGGAACCAGGGAGATGTTTGAAGCATGCATATAGTGTTCCATAAGATAGATGCTAGAACTTATTTTGCGGCTTGATATTGAATTCCTTCCTTTGCAGGGTGGAAAGTGCGTTGCGCTCAGTATTTCCCTTGCTCGACATACTTTGAAGGAGAGCGCAGCTCTGCCATGTCCAACTCAGTGTACAGTCAGATAGCCAAGAAACCTGCGAATGGAGACTCGAGCCATCCTGAAGGTGGTAATATTGCAGATTTTGTTACATCAAATGGAAAGCTGGAGGCTTTCAAGGATCTTACCGTCTGAACACAAGGCCAAATGAATGTGTCAGCTAACATGCAACTGAAATATGTATTAGCGGGTAGATGACATAACCAGGTGGCAGCAGAAACGTATACTCTGGAGGATTTTTAGGTTACTGCTCGTTGAGGAGCATGCATGTGAGGTTTTGTGCTAGTCATGTCAATCCTCCACTGTTCTTTGAGATCACATTTTTTTTGTCTTCTCCAGTTACTACCTTGCCTTATTATTCTGAGATGCATTTCTTTGCAAATGTGTATAACATATATTGTGTTTTCTAGGGTTGATTTCTTTTAATTCTACGCACTACTAGGTGAGATCTTAGACGAGGGTGGTGGTTCTGTGGGTTCGCACCTGCATTTGAGGTTATTTTTGTCTCTTAGGTCAGGGAGCACCGCCGAAGTTTTTTCAGAGGACTGGTTTTAAATCTGGTCAGCATATAACAATTTCCTGTAGAGCTGATCTCAAGAGAATGTTGTACTTATTCTATTAGCCGTTATTTGATGTATAAACGCAACATATGATGAAAAATTTTGCTGCAAGATTCATTAATAGTTCTTGATAGTTTTTGCTACTGCTTCTGGGCTTACAAATGTGTTCTCTGTTGTTTCCTTGACATCTAAATATGGTTCCTTTATCCCGCTCTCCGTAGTTTTAACACCAGGCTGGACTCGTGACCTGGCTTGAGTCTCTGAGTCATGGGTTGTTAGCTTTACCCGGATAGATTTTATGCTTTATGCTACCACGGGAGAGCTCGGATGAACAAGTTTGGGACTCATCATAGGAGGAGTGAATTAATTACACTTTGCATGCTGAAGAATTATTTAAATTGAAGTGATTGGCATGAAGCAATTGACCATGAAGGAATACTGTTTTCTGTACGGACCCTAAATGTGCTTATACTGTTTTGAGGGCCTTCAGAAGCGTCTGTTGAGCTCAAGAATTACTCTGATAACAATTTTCTTCGCTTGTTTTTGTCTACGGGAGAAGGTCTGTATACCAGTCCAGCTGTCTTTTTTTACTCTGAATTTGGCCTCGATCGAGCTGGGATTTTGCTGTACTGAGCGTTCGCTCTCATATTTTTTAGTGCTCTTGATGCCTCTACACACACACATGTTGCTGGCTTATCAAGAGAAAGCACCACCCACATATGTCATCCTTAATTAATAAATAAATCTTACTTTGAAGACTCATCTGTTGTCTTTATTTCTGCAGGATGCTGCACTAAACCAAGGTATATTCACTGGGCTGTTGGTAGAATGTGTCGAAATAACCTTATATGGGTAGTGTCATCTCTGCACATAGTCGATATCCTTCATTGTATACTGCAATATATTTGTACCTTCTCCTTTAAATGTATCTGTTTTCTGATCTTCAAGTTTTGGAAATCTGCCTAACTGAAATTAATCACAAATTGTGAAAAACTAAATATGAATTTGCTGTTTGTCTGCTTTGGAGATTACTTGCATTTGGAAGTAAATCTTGAAGAAAACTATTTAACTTCGTTGATTAAAATGTGTTGACTTGTGGCTTAAATTGACGAGGAGGCCTAGATTTGATCGAGAATTACATGATATGCAACATATTCTATATATATATATATAAGAATGAAATATTTGGAATCAAGTATTTTTCGTAATTAAATAAGAATTCATTTTCTAATAAAGAAAGAACCTTATTGCTAGCATGAATGTGCTGGGACATGCTTAGGTGTGCGACAAGCAGATTGTGTAGTGTCTTGTAGTTCTGAGAAGCAGCTGTGCATATAGTTTTAGCACTGCGCTTTTTTCATCGTTTTTTTTTTTAAAGAGATTTCGGATGGTAATTTATTGGTAGTGATTTATTAAGTGAAATCAGATCTTGGATAGTGAAATATCCTGTGCTTATGATTGATTAATGGTTGTTACTATGATATTTGATTGTGAAATTTTGTATATTAAAGTATAGTAAATTTCGCATGCCTTTATTTTGTATTAATATTTAATATGCGTGAGCTTTGCACAACATAATGCCCACAGGTTTCTATGATTTCTTGGAGAATACCTCTCGTATTTTGTATATTTTTTTTAGTATTTATTAAAAAAATATATAATGTCCTGTCTAAAAGTATAAATTAACTCTAATACGTGGATCCTATTCTCTCCTAAAAGAAGGAAATTATTAGGCCACTTGTTTATTTAGTTGTCCAATTAATCTATGCTAATTAATCTTACATTACATAAAAATTACTATTTACTCTATTAATCTTCAATGAATCAAATATAATATATTATCAAATAATCATCTCGACTAAAAAATATAAACAGCTAGATGAGGCTCTGAAAATAGTTTTTATTACTTTGTAACTCATAATTTAAAGTAAACTCTTGTATAAAAACATAAGCTATATTAGATTAGACCGAATTAGGATAAATCTTTGTACGTATTTAATCACCCTATCTCTGCACTCTTTATTTTATTGTGTTATATTTATTTGTGTTTGTAAGTTCATTAGCTTTACTTTTACTTTCTTGTTACTACAATTGAGACAAATTCAAGGAGAAACAACTTAAAGACATGTTTGTTGTTGTGTTAGTATTTGATATCTCTCTCTAATGAAGTTGCTCTCTCTTGCAACCAAGCTCTTGATACAAAAAAAATTATTTGCTCTTCATACAGAAAAAAAATATATTTATTTCTCACATACACTTATACAATATCTCTAAGCATGCATTGCAATAGCTTTATTAACTAGACTTTGGATACAATGAACTTACTTGAAAATGACTACCTAAAGAAGTTTGAATAGGCCTAAATGTTAGAGAATAATATGGATCATATATTGGGACCTCACCTAATAATTTAAACTTTTAGGTTGAATTAGTTCTTTGACATGATATCAGAGCCTTGATGACTAAGTGGTCACAAGTTCGAATATCACCACCCCCATTTATTTGATAAAAATTAAGCACAAGGTAATGTGGGTCTATGCAAGTTTCAAGCCCAAAGGGCTTTCACTTGAGGGGGTGTGTTAGAAAATAATATAGATCATATCTTAAGAACTCACCTAATAGTTTAAGTTTTTAGATTGAATTGGTTCTTTGACATAGTATCAGCACTTTGATGACCAAATAGTTACGAGTTCAAATCTCACCACCCCTATTTATTTGATAAAAATTAAGCATAAGGTAATGTGAGCCTGTGCAAGTTTCTAGCTCAAAGGGCTTTCACTTGTGAGGGTATGTTAGAAAATAATATAAATCATATCTTGAGACCTCACTTAATAGCTTAAGTTTTTGGGTTGAATTGGTTCTTTGATACTAAAAAACAAGTGAACAAATGAACAAGCTACTAATAGGTCACATGTACATAACGCTACCAAAATTTAAATGAAATTCTGAATAAATTCTAACTAACTTGAACTAATTTAAATGTACTAATTACTAAAACACAAGACCATAATAGTAGTGAGATAACTACCACTATCAAAAAATAAAAAAATATCGATGGAATATTTTGTTGGTGTATAGTTAAAATTCTACCAGCATTAAAAAAAACTTGATGGAATTGCGAATAGAAAACCATTGTCGGGAAGTATCTCGTCAAGTTTTATATTCCATTGATAATAATCCCATCACCTTTTATTCTATTAACATAATTTTTCATCGGCAGTCCCATTAATACGTTGCTACTATTCTGTAAGTTTTACAACAAGTTCTAGACTGAGAAATTTTTGTTTTTGCAAATCTCGATGGAATTGATGATGGAAAGGCAATTCCATTAGTGATTTCATTGGAGATTGCATTTTTTTTTTGTTTGTTATAATTTCCAAGCCAACAATTGCTTGCTCATAATAAACTCACAACTACAACAAAAACACATCTCCAAAAATTGATTTAAACAATTTCACAATTCATATAAATAATTCACAACATCAAGATAAACAGAACTCCATACATAAATATTTTTTAAGATATTTAGATATGAACAACACATTAAAATTTTTATTTTTAAACATTAAAATAAAATCAACAATATAAAGTATGTATACTCGATACATCACATTAGAGGTGTTGAAAAAAGTGGAGGTAGAGGGGGAGAAAAGATCATGAACCAGAAGGTCGGCTAGGAGAGGGAGGAAAAGGTATACCCATGGTTATACTTATTTAAGCCTAATACATCCTATTTTCTTGTTGGAGTTCTGCTCTTATATTCTGTATCTCAACAACTAATTATTCTAGCATTATTGAAAACAAAATTTAGAGCTTTAGGTTTGAAAAAAATTGAAGTTCAGTTCTTTTGGATAAAAGGGCACTTCTATTGTAAATTAAGAATGAGGAATTTTCTCTTTTATTTTTGTTTCTCACCATGACTATGTATTGAGAAAATTTCAATTTCAGTTGAATATATTGTCTAATAATCGTAAAATGATTAGATGGTTAAACAAGTGGACCTATTTTTTATTTATTTATAATCATTCAATACAATAAGAACATAGTAAAATTACAATCATATAAAGGCTAGAATGCATATTAAACAAATATAACATAAAAAGATTAAAACACAATCCTAACATGTATACTAAACAAGTATAGATTTTATAATTAAATAAAACTAATTTAGGGTACTTTTTGAAACCTTTATAATATAATTAAGTTAAAACTATTGTTGTTGTTAAGGACAAATTCTTTGTCCTCAAGACTTTATTGATCCTTACTTCAATAAGTCTCATAAGATTCCAACAACTCCTTATTTAGATGCATTCATAAATAAAGTTTAACAAACTCAAATAAATTCACTCAATATCTCTCTACAAAGACCAAACCTAAGCTCTAGAGTAGGAAGGATAAGTGAAGATCAAGTTTAAGAAAAACCAACAATAAAGAAAGGAAAGAGCTCAATAAATTTCTTATGGATCATTTTCCACACATCCAAGACACTTATTTATAGGACTTCAAAACCAAAATATTAATACTCATAATTCATGAATGTTATTAATCATGATGAGTGTTCATAGTTCATGAATTATTAATAATTTATGAATATCCATAATTTATGAAACAATTCATGAATTACTCATAATTCATGAATGTCCATAATTCATGAAAGAATTTATGAATGTTTATAGTTCGTGAATTACTCATAATAACATTCATTCTCATTACATAGTTAATATATTAACTCATGCACTAAGATATTTTAGGGAGTAAAAAAAAATTACTGATCAAATAGGGATTTAATAACAAATAATTTTTCATTATCCAAATCCAAGTCTAAACTCATAAGCCCGTAAGCCCACTATCCAATCCACAAAGCTATTTTGAATTTGAAACTTTTGCTATCCAGTGGTTCTTTGAGAATAATTTTTCATTCACCTTTAATTTGTTTTTAAAACATGTTAATATTTCAAGTTAAAATACCAATGTTAGATCACAAAATCTAACATGGTTTTAACTTTAAATGTGAATAAACTTCACATATAATTTGGACTTAAAAAACCCACTTCATATTTTATAAACCAATTCCAAAAAAATAAAAATAAGGCCAAGTTATCAACAACTATGTTTCATAGATTTTATGATCAAAGGTATATTTTGTATCTTTTTTTAGTTTAACATCTAAGATTGCACATTACTTTTGTTTTGCTATGCTCTTTGACTTAATATTCAGGTTTATTAACCTATTGATAAGCATGTTCCTCACATGTTGATATGATCTATGCAAGGGTTAGACAATAAAATTTGATTTTTAGCTTAATGTTTTTTAACGTGCAATTTTACGCTGATAAACATAAATTTTTATTTCACTGTTGGATTGGGATAATCATTAACCAAAAGTTTCTAGAGGCCATGTTTTCTATAGAGTTAAAACATTAGGTCAATAACAGTTTGGTAAGATATCACTATATAGGTTAGAAGTTTCTATACTAGTTTTGCTGCTTATTTTCTTATGAGTTATGAAATTATTATATAGCAAGGATTCCTTAGAACTTCAAAGGCTTATACAAGAGACTAATGAAGTGAGTGCTACTGTTGCTCTGAATCTTACTAGTGTTCATATTGATGTTTCAAGGACGAATTCTTTTGAAGAGAGGAGGAATAATAGGATCCATGTAAGGGTTGGATAATTAGATTTGTTTTTTTTGGCTTAATATTTAATAATATGTAGTTTTACACTAATAAACATAAATTTCAATTCGATTATTGAATCATGACTGAAATTTACTAAAAGTTTTCAGTATATATTTTTTAAAGGGTTAAAATGTCTGCTAATCAGAGTTCGACAATGCATCACGATACATGTTAGAAATTGCTGTACGAGTTTTGCTATTTATTTTCTTATGATTTGTGAATTTTTTATTTAACATGAATTTCTTTTTTAAAAAGTAAATATAGATGACAATAATTGAGATTATTTTGACAAGGGTTGGAAAACATAGGTGACAAATTTCTCTTATTTTACAAGAACAAGTGGCAGCTTAAGAGTTTTTATTTTTAAAAGGAATCCTAGTTATTCGGCAACAACTTTTCTTATCTTTCTTATTTCAGTCGTATTGTCATTCATTAATTTTCGAGGATTCCCTAGCTTACATAGAAACATAAAGTCGGCTTCCTATAAAAATCATGTGGAGTTTAATTAATGCAAGCATAGTTTTAAGACCCGCTCTATCCTGGTGGGTCGATCTGGGACCCAGCCGACTCGGGTCAGGTTTTAAAAAAAGAGAGCAAGTCAAAAATTCGGGTGACTCGATAAGACTCAGTAAAAAATTTAGTTGCAACCTGTTGACTATTTATTTTTTTTAACCAAAACGACGTTTTAAAAAAATTTAGAGTTGATTTGGGTTACTTGATGACCCGATCAAAACCCAGTAACTCGGTTATAACCCGTGACTCGGGTTTTAAGCCGGGTCGACCACTAAACCAAGTTTAAAAACTTTGAATGCAAGTGCTTCTGATTCTACAAGGTTGAAAAGTCGACAACCCTTTAGGACACACACACACACGCGCGCGCGCGCGCGCGCGCGCGCACACACACACACACACACACACACACACACATATATATATATATATGCAAGGGTAAAAGTTTTTGTCTTTCTATTGAGAATTTTGGCAGCCATGTTATTTTATTGGTTTTTGGGTTTATTGTTTCACACATGGGTTTTGTTTATTTTTTATACTTTGGGTTTTTATTTTTATATGGGTTTCATGTTCAACCTATTAGTTTATTAGGGTTTATTTTATTTGTAAACTATAAATACTTTCTTTTAAGAGATAGAAAGGCGGATTAAATATCATTATTATTGTTGTATTTTGTGTTTGAGAAGATTCTCATATTTTTTAGTTCTTTATTGAACTGTCTTGATTTATTATATAATAATTATCCTTGTGATGCTTTCTTTATACTTCTTATTCAAGATTCTTTATAATTTTTAGGTGGAAGTTTCACTTCAATAATTTCAGTGTCTTAATTTAGATAATTATTATATCAAGCTTTTATTGATAAAATCTAATTTTAACTTTCTTAAATTTATTCTTTTATTTGTGTGAGTTTTAGGATTTCTATTTATGAGATTCGCATCTCATGTGCTAAATATTCTTATAAAGATATTGTCGGAAAGGTGTTGTGAATTCATAAAATGTGTGATGAACACACAAATGAAATGAGAATGAATCAGGGTCTAGTATTATTTCCATGTTTAATATTCTAACTAGAGGTTTTGTTTTGAATAGATAATGATGGTTATAAACTTCTTGTTTATAAAAAATTATCTGATTAGGATTTGATAATTAGAAAAATAATTTGTTTTACACTTAATCAATTCTTTGGGACTTCTCGTGCATATTTATGTTTGAAAAGATTTCTATAGCATACCTTACCTATTAACCGACATTGAATTTGAGCATGTTCTTGAACTTGAACTAAACTGTCTTCTTCTTCTTCTTATTATTATTATTATTATAAAAAACAAAGCTTTTAGAACTTGTTGATAAAATTTTAACCTAATTTATCAGTTAAATTAAAAATTATAGCATGTTGGCCCAAACATAAAAAAAATATGAGGATGTATGTTAAAATCATCAATAGATAAAAAAAACTAATTTTCATTAATACATAAAATATATCATTTACTGTCATATTAAAAATAAAATAAAATCAACTGGTGTCCTTCACATGCATGTTGGCCCAAACAAATCCTGCATGTCAATGCACGAGACACCCATTTCATATCTCAATGTTCGGTCCTGGATCATCAACGCGCTGCGCGGAGACATGAGATGAAAGGTCCACAGCAGAAGATTTTTGATGGTTGGTCTCTAAAATCAATTAACAACATTGGCAAATGATTTGATTATCACAATCCACTAGCTAGCGAAGATCATTAAACATATTTTTATGATTTGAGTTTCGTTGTCTAGGCAAGATCGAGTCTTATGACAGTGTGATCCAGTGGTTTGCCGGTAGGAACTCAATCTCACTGTCTTGTCCAGCAAAAAGGAAACATATGCTCGGTTGTGAAGGAACATCTCCATTTTAACTAATAGCCTTTGAATCAGTCAGCCCTTTGAATCCAGTCAGCTGCGACGGCACATTCATACACTAATATACAGTATACATGCACTTTTTTTTTTTAATAATAATCGAGATATTATTAATATAACTAGTTTATCATTAAAACTATAATAAACTAGAATTTAAAATATTAAGAAATATATATAAAAAAACATTGATAAGTTTCTACACCAAATCCAGATATTAGTATCTCGATTATTGCATCATTTTTTGTCAGGCTGTTTGTTCAACATTTACTTTAATTATGAGACTTGATTCAGATAGCCTTAGAGATGTTCTTGAAGGATTTTAATCTAATAAATCCATATATAAAATTGTGAAGTATCATTAGCATATGATAAACGATGTATGGAAGAAAATATACTTCGGTCTTGAAATATATATATATACTTTTCAGAGGAAAGTTAAAGAGAAGTAAAAGATGGAGATAAAAAGTGGAAAGTTAATTACCATACCATCTTCCCTCGGACCCCTCATGGTTTCGAAACACTAAACCAACATGTTTATACAACATAAAGCCAACTACTAATGCTCAGTACATATACACAATCTCTCTTAATGGGTCATAAAGACACTAATTAGGTCAGTTAGGGTTGGTTTCCTTTCATTTGTCACTGTGCATAACTCTTCCAATTATGGGGTGCCAATAACTTTTAAGATCCAGCAATACCATATATCAGGTTGGAATTTAAGAGGAAGTTACAAAAAATCCTTTATCTTTTCTTTTCACGAATGAATGTAGTAATTGAAGTATGAGCGACCTATTTAACATCAACCAAGTCACGGAATTCATTATGAAAGCCTGAAAAAACATATAAATTAAAATTAGTAAGAGAGATGGGTTGGTTTACTGCTACTAATTCGTCAAATAAACTCTTGGCTTTCTGCAAATAAATCATGACAGTATCATTATTTTGATGAGCCATGTAATTGCATAATCCGAGAATTGGATGAAGAAGCAAGAGCGTCTTTTAGTGTGCTTCAAATACTAACAGAAGTCGGACAATCAACCACAAGATGAAGAACATTCACAGACCATTTGATTAAAACAATGAGTTGCTTGGTAAGAGGGTTTTCATTTTTCAATTTGGTCCTTTGCTTTCCACAATTATAATTAGATCACTAAAATTAAATGCATTTTTTTTCCTTCTCCTTTTCATTTTTTTTAATTTTAAATTCTTTGGAAAAGATGTTGAAAATGACACGAATATGTCAAGAACATATTTCTTTGGGTTTTTGTTGTTTTTTTTTCTATTTTTTTCTATTTTTGAATTTTTTTTCAAAAGATGGGGTAAAAAATTAGGTAGCAACAAATGCCTCATCTTTACAATACTTACGGAGCAAAGACTTGTTGAGTGCTTGGTGCAGTAAGTTTGTAAAGACAAACAAATTTTTTTTTCAAAACTAATCTTCTTAAAACTTTTAGTTCGGTTGACCTGAAACTCTGTTTTCACAACAATCCCTTTCAACCAAAACTACGATCAGATTGTGTACAACTTGGTTATCCTGAAATCCCAATATGACGAATTCCTTTAACAGAACCAAAAGTTGCATTCAGCTTGGTCAACCTAAAATCTCAATCTAGAGACGCCCTTTAATCAGAACCAATAGCTTGGTCAACCTGAGATACCAATCTGGCAATCCTCTTTAACTAGAACTAAAATATGAAAAACAACTTGGCTAACCTGAAATCCTTATCTAGCAATTTTCTTTAACCAAAACCAATAGCTTAGTCAACTTGAGATACCATCTGGCGGTCCCCTTTAACCAGAACCAAAATGTTGCATTCAGCTCGGTTAATCTGAAATCTTAATCTAGAGACTCCCTTTAACTAGAACCTTGGTCTTTTTTTTTCCAGCTCGGCCAACCTCTGATCCCATCTAGCGATCAACTTTAACCAGAACCAAAATGTTGCCTTCAACTCGGTTAACCTAAAATCTCAATCTAGAGACCCCTTTAACCAGAATCTTAGTCTTTGTTTTCAACTCGATTAACCTAAGATCCCATCTAGTGATCCCCTTTAACTAGAATCAAAATGTTACCTTCAGCTCAGTCAACCTGAGATCTCATTTGGTGATCCCTTTTAACCACAACCAAAATGCCGCCTTCAGCTCAATTAACTTGAAATCTCCATCTAACACCCTTTAATTAGAACCTTGATTTTTGTCTTTAACTCGGTTAACATGAGATCCCATCTAGCAGTCTCATTTAACCAGAACCAAAATGTTTTTTACTTCTCGATCGTGGGAGTTTTGAAAACTTG
Organism: Populus nigra; assembly: GCF_951802175.1. NCBI lineage: Eukaryota > Viridiplantae > Streptophyta > Magnoliopsida > Malpighiales > Salicaceae > Populus > Populus nigra. Next base: position 8,486,109 of record NC_084859.1, read on the forward strand.
GTGCTTTCTAAAGATTCTTCTTGATGATAGGTTGACCTTCTTCTCTTCTTGAGAATTTTCAAATAGAATGATTCTTCTCATTTTTTTTTGATTGCAAGGTTAAATTTCTTGGTGTTTTCTGATTGCAGGTTGACCTAAAATTTCCTGATCATGGGGTTTGAAAACTTGGTGCTTCTTGATTGCAGGGTTTGCCTGAAGATTCTTCCTGATGACAATGTAGATCTTTTTTTTTCTTGAGAATTTCCTAATAGTTGGGTTCTTCTCACCTTTCTTCTTGATTGCAGGGTTAAATTTCTTTGTATTTTCTGATTGTAGGGTTGACTTAAAATTTCCTGATCGTGGGGTTTGAAAACTTAGTGCTTTCTAATTGCATGGTTGACCTGATACTTCCCGATAGCGGGGTTTGAACTTGGCGCTTCCTGATTGAAGGGTGACCTGATACTTCCTAATAGCGAGGTTTGAACTTGGTGCTTCCTGATTGCAGGGTTGACCTGAAGATTCTTCATAATAATAGGGTTGATCTTCTCCTTTGAGAATTTCCTAATAATAGGGTTCTCCTCACTTTCTTTCCTAATTATAGGGTTTAACTGATATTTTCTAATTGTGGGGTTTGAACTTGGATTCCTTGCTATCAAGGATTCTTTCTTTGTCAACTCTGATTCATCAAAATCTCGCTGGATTTCAATGAGGATCTTCCTGAAAAATTCAAAAACATATATGCAATGATTTGGAGTTAGATGACATGCATGCATCCTTACCTGGTTTGAAATGTAGATCCTTTCTTTGATGCTCCATTGTCATAGGGTGCCTTTGTTTGCTATCCAATTATGGGGTGCCAATAGCTTTTAAGATCCAACAATACCATATATCAGGTTGGAATTTAAGAGGAAGTTACAAAAAATCCTTTTTCTTTTCTTTTAACGAATGAATGTAGTAATTGAAGTATGAGTGACCTATTTAACATCCAACCAAGTCATGGAATTCACTACGAAAGCCTGAAAAACATATAAATTAAAATTAGTAAGAGAGATGGGTTGGTTTACTGCTGCTAATTCGTCAAATAAACTCTTGGCTTTCTGCAAATAAATCGTGATAGTATCATCACCTTGACGAAGATTTTGAAATGAGCCATGTAATTGCATAATCCAAGTATTGGATAAAGAAGCAAGAGCGTCTTTTAGTGTGCTTTAAATACTAGCAGAAGTCGGAAAATCAACCACAAGATGAAGGACATTCGCAGACCATTTGATTAAAACAATGAGTTGCTTGGTAAGAGGGTTTTCATTTTTCAATTTGGTCCTTTCCCTTCCACAATTACAATTAGATCACTAAAATTAAATGCATTTTTTTCCTTTTCCTTTTCCTTTTTATTTTTTTTTAATTTTAAATTCTTTGGAAAAGATGTTGAAAATGACACGAATACGTCAAGAACATATTTCTTTGGGTTTTTGTTGTTTTTTTTCTACTTTTTGCTATTTTTGAATTTTTTTCAAAAGATGGGGTAAAAAATTAGGTAGCAACAAATGCCTCCTCTTTACAATACTTACGGAGCAAAGACTTGTTAAGTGCTTGGCGCAGTAAGTTTGTAAAGACAAACAAATTGTGTTTTCAAAACTAATCTTCTTAAAATTTTTAGTTCGGTTGACCTGAAACTCTGTTTTCGCAACAATCCTTTTCAACCAGAACTACGATTAGATTGTGTACAACTTAGTTATCCTGAAATCCCATTATGATGATTTTCTTTAGCCAGAACCAAAAGTTGCATTCAACTTGGTCAACTTAAAATCTCAATCTAGAGACTCCCTTTAATTAGAACCAATAGCTTGGTTAACCTGAGATCCCAATCTGGCAATCCTCTTTAACTAGAACTAAATTATAAAAAACAACTCGGCTAACCTGAAATCCTTATCTAGCAATTTCCTTTAACCAAAACTAATAGCTTAGTCAACCTGAGATACCATCTGACGATCTTCTTTAACCAGATCCAAAATGTTGCATTCAGCTCGGTTAACTTGAAATCTCAATCTAGAGACCCTCTTCAATCAAAACCTTGGTCTTTTTTTTTTCCAGCTCGGTCAACCTCTGATCCCATCTAGCGATCAACTTTAACCAGAACCAAAATGTTGCCTTCAGCTCGGTTAACCTAAAATCTCAATCTAGAAACCCCTTTAACTAGAATCTTAGTATTTGTTTTCAACTCGGTTAACCTAAGATCCCATCTAGCAATCCCCTTTAACTAGAATCAAAATGTTACCTTCAGCTCAGTCAACCTAAGATTCCATTTGGTGATCCCTTTTAACCACAATCAAAATGTTGCCTTCAGCTCAGTTAACCTGAAATCTCCATCTAACACCCTTTAAACAGGACCTTGATTTTTTTCCTCAGCTCAGTCAACTTGAGAGAGCGATCCCATTTAACCAAAACTAAAATGTTTTTTACTTCTCAATCATAGAGTTTTGAAAACTTGGTGCTTCCTAAAGATTCTTCTTGGTGATAGGGTTGGTCTTCTTCTCTTCTTGAGAATTTTCAAATAAAAGGGTTCTTCTCATTTTTCTTTTTGATTGTAAGGTTAAATTTCTTGGTGTTTTCTGATTGCAGGTTGACCTAAAATTTCCTGATCATGGGATTTGAAAACTTGGTGCTTCTTGATTGCAGGGTTTGCCTGAAGATTCTTCCTGATGATAATGTAGATCTTTTTTTTCTTGAGAATTTCCTAATAGTTGGGTTCTTCTCACCTTTCTTCTTGATTGCAGGGTTAAATTTCTTTGTATTTTCTGATTGTAGGGTTGACTTAAAATTTCCTGATCGTGGGGTTTGAAAACTTAGTGCTTTCTAATTGCATGGTTGACCTGATACTTCCTGATAGTGGAGTTTGAAAACTTGGTGTTTCCTGATTGTAAGGTTTTTGATTGCAGGGTTGACCTGATACTTCCTGATAGCGGGGTTTGAATTGACACTTCCTAATAGCGAGGTTTGAACTTGGTGCTTCCTGATTGCAGGGTTGACCTGAAGATTCTTCATAATAATAGGGTTGATCTTCTCCTTTGAGAATTTCCTAATAATAGGGTTCTCCTCACTTTCTTTCCTGATAGAGTTTAACTGATATTTCCTAATTGTGGGGTTTGAACTTGGATTCCTTGCTATCAAGGATTCTTTCTTTGTCAGCTCTGATTCATCAAAATCTCGCTGGATTTCAATGAGGATCTTCATGAAAAATTCAAAAACATATGTGCAATGATTTGGAGTTAGATGACATGTATGTATCCTTACCTGGTTTGAAATGTAGGCCTCCTATTTGATGCTCCATTGTCATAAGGTGCATTTGTTTGCTATCCAAAGCCTTCTTAGTTTTTCTGATTCATTGGCTTAATTACCTTATGCCAATCCTTCACTTAAATATAAGTGTAGTGCCCATCCTAGGTTGTTCACAAAGATTACTACTCTCATTATTTATTAAAACGGACCATGCCCTTAAGTGTGGTATTACTTGCTTTATTATGAAGGGTTTAACAAATCATTCTGCTTTTTAGATTCTTTTAAGAATTGCCTTTTGATTAGCTGTGTGCATCCTACTAACAATCATTAAAAGATTTTCTAGTGTCGACTTCTTCTTGGATTATCGATTAGCCACGAAGTTGCTTTCAGTTGAACCGTACTCTTCAAGCATATGTTATCATCAACCTTCATGGAACTGTTAAGTCATTCAGACAAGCAACAAAGGCTCATCGTTGTATGCTTAGTGTTCTTTTTAATGAATTCCTTTCCCTCATCTAATCAGATCATGAAAAGAAATGCATTGTCATCATCAATGATATTTCTTTTATCACTGACATTCATGTGATGAAAGGCACTTTGAATCGATAGGTGTCAAAGCTGATTGTCCCATGACCAGTCTAGGTAGCATGTATCTTTCCAATATTTTTCCAAATGTACTCGTGTGATAACATCTCTTAGGAGTCATAACCATATTTTAGAGGGTAAACTAAGATTTCAAACATGAAGATACCCTTTAAGTGCAATATTACTCTTAATTTTCGTTGGATTTCATTAAATCATTAGTTGTCTTTGAGCAATATTACCCTTAGTTGATCAGGTCAAACTTATTTTGCAGTCTATCATCAAGAGGTATTTGTCATTGACATAACTTTGATGAATTTCACTGATTTATCATTTGATTTTCCCACCAGCTAATCTACATATTTCTTGTTTTTCTTTTTAGGGTCCACTATATTGCCCCCGATTGCTCAACTTTTCAAAGATAATCAAGAAGTGTCAATGTAATTTTTGTCAAGGATTTTGCAAACTTGGTCCATGGTTTTTTGCTCATGAATTTTTTCTTGTTCTGGAATCAACTTGCACATTTCAAAGATCATGTATTAATGTCTATTCAAGTCTAATTGTTGAAATAAAATTAAAGAGATGTCAAGTTTTGAAAGTATATTTTTTTAAAATCAAGCTTCTTTGGTCAAAGACCCAACACACATCTTGTAGTTTTAAAACAGAAATTGACCCGTTGTAAGTTTAAAATAGTTTTTCTATGGTTTTTTGTGTCATTTTTAATCTTTTACTTTAGGTATGTCATTTAATGGCATGTGATGAGGTGACCTTTTATGGATTTAAAAAATAGAAGGCTCGAGTCAAAACTCGAGGCTCTATCAAGAAAGATTGTCTCTTTTGAGCATCTATTTTATCAGCATGCATAATAACTAGTAACATAGTTCATGAAGCCACAAACCTTATGAAAAAAGCTCTTCATGTATTTGAGAGTGCCATTTATCGGTTTAAATCGTTTGCTTGATTAAAAAGGGTTTCATATAATGCAGACTATGGTTCATGGTTACGAAAAAAGGGAAATTCATACATTCAAAAGGTGTTTTAGGGTTTTAAAGACTTAGAATCACTTTTCTTCTGGCTTTTTTCTCTTGTGAAGTCGTTTTATGGACTTTGTTTATATATACTCTCTTTCTTAATGAAGAGTCTTGCTTCAAGATCTTTGCCTCAGTCTTAGAGCGTCATTTAACCATTATTTTCTTTTTTCTTTTTTCTTTTTCTTTTTTCTTTTTTCCTTTTCTTCTTGTTCCTTTTTTTCCCTTCCTCTTTCTTGTCCTTCCTCTTTCTGGAGTATGCTTACATTTGTTTTTACCCCCTAGTGTGGGGTGTGATCCTAGTTAGGGTTTGTTTTCAAAAGAAAGGTTTTATCAAGATCAAAATAGGACTGCAAGGGATATAAGAATTGTGAAAGGAATAAAAAAAAAAGATAGCCTTTTCTCATTTTAAGCAAGGTTAGTTAAAACCAATAAATTTTAACCTCATCCAATATAATAATTTTGACTTACAAAGAATCATGATTCGCGAGTCCATAACTACCAAATCCACTACATGTCAGTATGCATACTACTAAAACTTAGGTACATGATGTGTGGTTCAATTTCATGTGTGAGTTCAAAATTGGTTTGGTCACCCCACATTGTTTACTATGCCATTTTAATGAACATCAAGTTATTTTTGTAACCAAAACATTTTTAATCTTTCAGGATTAATTAACTTTAATTTTGCATATTGGAGTTTGATCAAAATATTTTGTCAGAATACCCTTTGAAAGAAAACATCTCTTTATTTCAAGACAATAATAAGACAAAGAACAAAACACAATTAATTGAAGGTATGTGATGCACTCACAATATATGAAAACATATTAAAGCAAAATACAATGCTCATTCTCTAAATAGTTGCATATTATCTATGTCTTGTCAGCATTTTGCAAGCTATTGGTCATTGTTGAAGATAAGGATGACTATGTGGTAGGTACTTCCAAACTTGATACTTGAATTTTTTACAATTTTCAATTGAATGGCCTAGGACCCCATCACAATATTCACATCTCTCGTCTGGATTATACCATCTAGGAAATAATGGTTGTATGAGATTTGATGAAGTTAGGGCAACAAGTCCAGAGTCTAACAGATTTTGGTAGACAAACTCGAGTGGCAGAGATATGTCAATCTTCGACAAAAAAACTTGATACTACAACTAAAACTTTCCACCTGAGAGCCATCTTTTGATTCATCTTTCGTCATTATTCTAAAACCAATGGTAGGCCCTCTAATTTTTTCTATTTTGATAGTTTGTTCAATTCTTTTAGTAATCCTCATGACTTCGTAGAAATGCTAAGCTGAGCTTCCCATCAGATGCTCATAATAAGATGATTGGAAGGTGTTGGGAAATAACATCACCATTTCTGTTTCTATCAGTGGAGGTTGAACATGTGTTGCCTTATCTCACCATTTTTGCGTATATGCCCTCTCAGACTCTTGTTTCCCTTTTCCATGGCCATTAGGTTGGTTTTGTCAGAAGCAATTTATAGATTGAATTTATACTACTTCAAGAAGGCGTTTGCCAGATCCTTTCATTTATTAATTTTGGTACTATGCAGTCTGGTATACAAGCTCAAGACAAACCCTTTAAGACTATCATGAAAGAAATAGATTAGCATTTATCATTATAAATCACTTCAACCATTTTGTTTTAGTATGACTAGAGATGACTGTTTAAACATTCTAGTCTAGTATACTTGATGAATTCCGACACTTTGAACTCCTTTGGCACCATAATGTTTGGAACCAAACAAACTTCAGCTGCCAATACAGGGTTAGTCAGATTATTTTTTTTAAATACTCTCAATATTTCTTCTAGGGCAACTCATTTATCATAGTTTATGAGACTGATAAATCTATCGTTAAAAGGTCCTTTCGCTGTTAGATCTATAACGACTTGAGCTTGAGTTGGCTAGATGGAGGGAATGGGAACAAAATGCTGCTAAGTTATTGAGTTTGCCCCCAAGTTCTAAGATGTATGAGGGACATGGGCTGATGGTGCTTCTATGAGAGGTTGTGCAGACGTTCCCTTTCTATTCTTGAAACTTAGCACTTGTTTGACCAGATTTATGGGTTTGGCTACTTCACCTTTGATGCTCTCAATTTTCTTTTGATAATGAGCCTCTATCTAAGCCTTTTCTTTATTTTTCATCTTTTCTCTCAATCAAGTGTAGTAGACCTTTGGTGGGGGACCTATGTTTCAACCTGTGAGCATGCATGTTAAATGTATGAGCATGTTTTTATATGATGAACTCACCCTTTAAGGGGTGACACATGGTTGTAACTCTGGTATGATGAATAAGAATTTTGATTCTTGCCCGAACTCTACAACAAAAATTTCTTGAGTGACAACCAATGTCTCCTTTAAGTCCTGAACTCAAGATGGGCTTGCCTTGATGCAAAACATATATAGAAAGCATATATCTTAAATGCAATTTCCTTGACTTGCTGTCAGAACAAAGAAGGTGCTACTAGTGCTTTAATAAAGGTCATGGTACATCTGTTTTAATGGAGGGCTGCTGGATTTTCACAATGTTGAGTTGGTGTTGGATCGAGAAGAAAAAGTTGCTAGTTTTGGAAGATCATGAGCAACTATTTCAATGAAGAGCTGCAAGATTTTCACGGTGCTGGGTTGATGCTGGACTGAGATGAAAAAAAGTTGCTTGTGTTGGAAGATCATGAGTAGCTGCTTCAATGAACGACTACTGGATGTTCACGGTGTTGTGGAGGAAGGCAGTAGGCGCAAGATTGGGAAGAGATGTGCAACCATTGTTGGTGGAGGCTGGCAGGGCATGGGAAGTGCTGGGAAATAGGTGTTGCTCATAGTTGAATCAAGCTATGGTGGTTGTTCTTCTCTCGGTTGCTGGTTATTCAAACAAAGAGGGTAGGACAATGTTGTTTTTTTTTAATGAGAGAGAGAGAGTCCTAATTTTTGTGTTGTTGGTGAGTTTGTGAGGGGGCAAATGGTCACGAGTTCTTTGTGTGTGTGAGGAGATAATGTTTTTGATGATGTGTATGACTTTTTTTATGCTTTAAGTAATTTCTCCTCTAAAATCTCCCTCCCTTGTGTGTGTGTGTGTGTGTGTGTGTGTAACCACCCATTTATAGGTGAAAATTTTCTTTGGTTTAAAGGCAAAAAAAACCAAGATCAACCATTGGATTTCAAGAATAAATTTTAACCATTCATTTGATAACTTGGAGACAAAGTAAAGCAAAATGGACCTTCGGATTACGAGAATTGATTGCAGACCATTTGATTAAAAAAATAGGTTACTTGGTGAGAGGGTTTTCAATTTTCAAATTGGTCCTCTCCCTTCCACAATTACAATTAGATCACTAAAATTAAATGTATTTTTTTCTTTTCTTTTTTCTTTTAATTTTTTTTGGAAAAGACACTAAAAATGATGCGAATACATCAAGAACATATTTTTTTTGGTTTTTTTGTTTTGTTTTGTAATTTTTGATTTTTTTTTCAAAAACAGGATAAAAAATTAGGTAGCAACAAGTTTTATTCAAAATTTAGAGAAATTAAATTAATGTCTAATTGATAACAATTAGGCTATTAATTAATGTTATTTATTCTTGAATTGAGTAAATAATAGGTAGTTAGTTGGGTACCAATTAATTGGTTTCTTTGATTTTATGGTTTAGTTGAAAATTTAATTTGTGTGGAATTGATAACAAGTAAGGGTAAGTATGTTTCAACTTATGAAGTGTCTGATTGCTATTAGATTATGAATTATATTTTTCTAAATTAGAGGTATTAGTTACTTTGAATTTAAAGAAATGATGGATTATTAATTTATTAGTTGGTTCGTGTAGGTTAATTGTAAGTCACTTTTAATAAATAATTGAATTTGTGTTTGATAGTATATTTTAATTTTTGAATTATGTTCATTTTTTTTTTGTTTTAGGTACCAAGTATTCAAGAAAAAATAAGTCCAAGTCCAACAAGAGTGCTTCTACTTCATCAAGTAATAGTATCGGTGATCGTGTCGTGAATCTAGGATATGATTATAAAGAGACACCTAATATAGAAGTTACCGACCAGGGATGCATAATGGAAGGGCGACCTTATTTGATAGAGCCTATTTCAGACAAATGAATAATCGAATAGAAAAACAACATTTTTATGTAATTGTTCTATATCATTATGTTATTTATTTTTATTGAGTTATTTCAAGTTTCACAATTATATGAAAAATGATTTCTTAAATTTATTTTTAGATATACCAATATTGAACCTATTTGAAGAACATCAAGAGTGGATGCCTTCGTTGTAAGTGTTTTGATAGTTTATCATTGGTTTAAGATTGTTTATTTGCATAAATATATGAAATGTAATTAAATTTTAAAAATTGATTGTTTTTTTTTCTTGTTTTATAGGACAGATATAACACCAACATGGTTGAAAATTTTTGCAAAGAAACTTTCACCCATCCTTCTCATGATCCTTAAGTGTGGTTGGAGGCTGCTGCAAGTGATGGATCTTATATGAATCATGTTTATGGTTTGCCTATGACATCTGTCCAAGAACCAAGGGTAGCCGTACTATTCTAACTTTAGGCACACCATATTCCTGCCCATATTATTCTTCATAAGAATTTAATGAGATTTTGCAAAAGAGGGTTCAAGAACAATGGCTATTAAGATGAAGAAGATGAGTGTATAAATTCTAGAACAAAATAAAATGTATTGAGCTCAACTAAGTGCAGTTATACGTGTACTTTCTCCCTCCTCATGGACCTTCTAGTTTACTATCTTTCCTCCTCCTCCACCTCCATTTTCAGCACCTATGGTATATATTTCTTATTGTTCATTTCTACTTATTATTCATCTTATTATTGTGCACTATTTAATTAAATTTGCTATTTAAATCTTCTAACTATGAATACTATTTGTGTAATCCATTAGCATTATTAATTGTGAAATTTGTATAAGTCAATTTTTAGAGATGCCTTTTGTTGTGGTTGTGGGTTTATTACAAGCAAGAAATTTTTGCCTTTGAGACCATAACAAACAAAAGAAAAAGTTGAAATCTCTAAACAAAATTGCCTTTCTTGTAGTGATTCCATTGGAAATTCCACCGAAATATTCATGTCCATTATGATTTTTTTTGGCAAAACTTACAAAATGTGTAGGGACTTGGTGACAAAATCGCCACCATAATTTTCAATCAGGAAAATAATTACAGACAAATTTACCAATGGAAAATAGGCTGTAAAATCTGATTTTTAGGCACAAATATTCTATTAATGATTTTGTCGGTATTGTAAATTGCTGAAAGAAAAAAAAACTTAACAAGATACTTTTTAAAGAAAATATTTCATCAGTAATTTTCATTGCGAACAAAATTTTCCCTATATGCCGATGAAATATTCCATAGCTATTTTTCAGTTTTCTAGTTATGAACTAACATAACTTTCAATATAATAGTTAAATGAGGCTGGAATTTTTTTAAAAATTCCATAATATTGTTCCCCATTTTTATATTCAAATGAGGCTTAGAAGATGTTGCTTCTAAATTTTCTTTATTTTTCAAGATATTTACTTATTTCTTTCTTATTTTTCCTAGTTATCTTAGGTGGGTTTAATAATTATTTAATTAGTTGTAAGTTATTTTCATAGCAATTTTTATCATATTATTATTCGATTTGTTATCTTCTTGTGTGAGAATATTTGCAACATTTCAGTTTCTTTAAAACCCCTTTTGTTTTCATGTTTCCCTGAGTTTTCCTTTTGATCATTAGTTTCTTACAACTTAGCAATGACAACAACTTAGCCTCTTACATATCTTTACACAAAATTTAAGATCTTAATTTCTTTTTTATATATTCTCTTAAAGTTTCACTACACTTCCTTTCTTATACTTTATTAACTCAAAATAACAAAAATAATAATTAAAAGATTTGAGGGATTTTTGATGCATCAGAAATTCTAACAAATTATTGTATCTTAGGCCCCGTTTATTTGCAGGAAAGTAGTTTTCTTTTGGAAAGTGAATTCCAGGGAAAGTGAATTCTAGGAAAGTGAATTCCGGAAAAGTATTTTCCGATGTTTGGTAGTGTAATGGAAAATAAGTTGGAAAACACTTTCCAGTGTTTGGTTATGTTATGGAAAATGAGCTGGAAAATAACTTATTAATGTTTTATTTTTTCAAGTTTATTAAAATAATGAGGAACAAATCTTACAAATTAAAAAGTTGAATGAGAATGAAATTGAAAAAAAATATAATTTCATAAATTATCTCAAATAAAATAAATAATAATCAAAATAATTCAATAAAAAAATGATAAGGAAAAAGCAAATAGCAATTATAAAAATAAGGACCAAAATTAATATAAAAATTAAATTTTAAGAGATGAAATTGAAAAATAAATATTCAAAACAAATTATATATAGTAATCAAAAGTTTGAGGATTAAATTTGATATAATCAGCAAATAATGACATTTCTAAATTTTTCACAACTTCCGGAAAGTGTTTTCCGCCCAAATTTTTCAGGAAAACACTTTCCTGAAAACCAAGCCAAATTTTCCTTTGACTGGAAAGTGTTTTCCGTTGACCAACTTTTCCAATGGCAACAAACACATGAAAGTTTGGAAAGTGGTTTCCCGGAAACCACTTTCCGGAAAACAAACACAACCAAAAGGGAAAACACTTTCCTAGAAACCAAACCAAATTTTTCTTTGACTGGAAAGTGTTTTCCGCTGACCGAAAAGTGTTTCCGTTGACCGGAAAGTGTTTTCCGTTGACCAACTTTTCTAATGACAAACAAATACAGGAAAGTTTGGAAAGTGATTTCCCAGAAAATAAATTCCAAGAAACAAACATGGCCTTAGGATGAAAGCTTATTATATATAAAATTTTCCTAGAGAAAATGAAGCATTTTCTCTCTAGAGATAACCCTACTACGTGCAATAATACCTTATCTCTTCTAAACCTTACTCGTTTCTTTATTTACAATAATATTATTAATTTTTGTTGCTAATTTAATAGAAAGGAAACAAAAATTCTGGTTTCATTTGTTTGCCTAATTCTTTCCATTTTTAATTTCCTAACAGATTGAACATCCTCCGGTTGCTAGAAGTTCATTACTTCAGCCATAGGATCATTAAATAGCATTAGCTCCAAATCTATTGGTCATGACATTAATATATTCTTCCATTGAGCAACAACGACTCCATGCTTTCTAACATAAACTTGGTGTCATTCAAAAGCCTCGCCTTCAGAATGAATTGAATCCTCAAGTGTTCTATCAACTACATAAAAATTTCTCAGCCCTAATCCCCACACTTCAAAATCTTCCCCGAAAAATCTTGGAAATCCCACCCTAGATATACGTGTATTAGTTTGATAGCCCATATTTTCTTCCATGCCCATTATTAAAAGAGCTCATAGTTAGGCCCTCCCCCATGGAACCCGTGCCCCAAACCAGCGTTAACACCTTTAGTGTTATTATTATTAACCACAACAACTCTTTCATTATTATTAATTTCATTCACTAGATAAGTTGCTAATTAACCCGAGGGTTTTAAGTAAAATTATTTTTTCTTAAATTTTTTTATTTAGTTTAGAAGTGTAAATAATATACTTCATAATTTTGTTTTTTTAGTTTGTTTAGGACTTTTATTGTTTTATTTATTTATTTTCGAGTTTTCTAGTTTGATTAGGTTGGTTTCTGGGTTTGTTTAAACGGTTGTAAACATTTTAGAGAGACAAACTACTTGAAAAGAAATATTTAATAATGAAATTGTGAATTAGAATTTTTGTGTGATCATTCTTTTGAAAATTTTGAGCTCTTATGCTTACTTTCTTTCTTGTGTTGTTTATGTTTACATTAGTTGGTATTAGAACTTTACATGATAGGAGGGGATAAAAAGATTCTCCCTTGAGATAGAGACATTAAGAATTGGTGATGGAAGACATGCAAAAAGCTAAAATACAAAATTAACCTATCAACTAGCAGTGATAAAGTTGCAAAGATAAGTTGAAGAGTTATCTCGTCAATTGGGGAGATGATGAAGATAAAACTAGAGGATCATAAGGAGAGTGATTATGGATTCATGACTAGTTTTGAAGTTTATTTCAAAAGCATGAGCAAATGAGACATCCTCTTGATCAAAATGAATATGATATTGAAATTGAAATATTTAATGATTCTAGTTATTTTATGGATTAGAATCAACCACTATTTTATGATGTTTATTTTGATGATGATTATGTTGATAATGATAAAATAAACAATGACAATGATGATGTTGATGTTGTCATCAATGATTTTCTTATTGATAAGTTAGTATTTGAGTGCAAAAGAGACTTAGCAAAATAATAATAATTATTAATTGAAGTTATGTTAATTTTTTTTTGTTACAAGTTTACTATTGACACAAAAATAGATTTGTTCAAGAGTTATATGTATATAACACGTGTTGATGAATAAAGTTTGAGGTTTGTTATTTATTACTTTAAAAGTTCATGAAAAATAAATCATTCATCATTTGATGTTTCTTATGTAAAATCTAACATGAAGAGACTGTAGTTAATATCTAAAATTATTATATATTCAAAGCAAAGAAAGAAAAGGAGTTGGAGAGCCTTGATTGAACATCCACATGATCGAGGCAAGAGTATTTTAAACACGAAGGCGAGTGTTTTTTCAATCTGAGGAGACTTTGTAGGAGGTTTTTAAAGAAAATTATTTTTTCTTAGTTATTTTTTTTCTATTTAATTTAGAAAATTAAAAATTATACTTAATAATTTTATTTTTTCTAGTTTGTTTAAGACTTTCATTGCTTTTTTCTTTATTTTAAAGTTTCATAATTTGTTGAGGTTGTCTTGTAATTTTATTTATGGAGATGTAAACTTCTTAAAGAGGAAAGGAGACTATGTAGGGGTGAATTATTCAAAAATAAAATTTTGAATAAAGGTTTTTGATATAGTAACTCTAATGGGTAGAATTTTGTGTCCTTTTTATACTGTTTCTGTCCGAATCACTAGCTCACTAACCAACCCTTCTAACCCATTCATTTATTGATTATATATACTGAAAATTTGAAGTGTTAAAGGTTTAGATTCCTTAAAGTATCATGACTTCAATTAAAACTGAATTCATCCTCTTTTTAGGTGCTATTTTAATTTTTTATTTGGTATCAGAGCTTGGACTCCTTATTTAAGGTTTAATCATTTAAGAGAAAATATCATGATACTGGAGGGTTAATTTTTTACTCAGGCTCTCTACTTTAAAGGTAAAAATTATACATATTAAAAAGTTAGGATGAATCTATTGATATTAAGTTGTGTAATATTATTGAGAGTAGATACATTTTATGATGTTAAAGCCATAAATGCTTTCTTGTGCACTTAATCATGTATAGTTCACTTCTTTTTTTGAAAGTTACCCATAAAATAACAAGTCAAGTTAAAGATTATAGATTGATAGGACTTACTAGAGAATATAATTTTTTTAAAATAGAGTCCAATGAAAGAATCCATGAAACACACACTAGATTCATTATCTTTTTAAGAGGGAAGATAGAAATCAAGTACCACACATACCAGATACATAACTACAGGAAAAAGTAAAAGCCACAAAGAAAAGACCAGAGAGGGTGGGGGAAGGTGGTTTGTAGACTGGGGAGATTGAGAGAGCTAGAGAGAAGGTTGGGGTAGGAGGCGTGCGACTGAACTTAAATTTAGTTTTGATATTTAAAAAAAAAACAAATTGGACATAGTTTGGTTTTCAGGTGAACCGATCTAATTTGATTTAGTTTAGTTGATTTTATAAGTTTGAAACTAAAGCTGAATTGAACTAAAATTATTTTTTTGGTTTTTTAATGAGTATTTTTTTAATTTTTTTTTATCTAATTTATTCTTTTAGTTATTTTGTTATCTCAGTTTTTGTGGTTTCTCCATACAACCCTAATGAACCCTACACACAATTTCTTGTTGAAATATTTATTGAAGATAATAAATATTATATTTAAAAAAATCAATAAAAATTAGCAATTTATTCATAGATTTTATGTATAATCTTTGATTTGTCTCTACGTGTCTAATTACTTTAATTTTATCACTTAATATATAATCATTCTTCATTCTATCTTTATATCACATATTCTCATCCAAACGAATAAAGACATCACGGAAGAAACTCAAACATAACTTGATTTATTTAAAAATAACCACGAAAGAAAAATGATTTTTAACACAATATGATAGTTCACTTTTCTTTTTTAGTAAATTCAGTGGGGTTTGATTTCCTAAGTAAATGTATTTTTGTTATTTTTTATGGAAATATTTATTAGAATAATATATTGAAGAATGACCTAAAATATAAAAATAGATTGCAAGCAATTAGACTTATAGGGATAAATTTGGAGAGTGAATCTAATATATATATATATATATATATATATATATATATATATATATATATATATAATGATAAAACGAATTAATTTCTCAAAAATCAAGCAACTAAAATATTTAAACTATATTATATAATTCCCTGTAAATAGCTAGTTTTAAATTAATTTTATTATGGTGCTCTATTTGGAATTGGTATCTCATGGTTGTAAAAGAGAAAGGGAAAGAAAGGATAAATAGTTCAAATCCATCGTTATATAATAGATCAAGTCTTTAATATGTTCCTCTATTTATTATATCTTTATATAGCATCAAATTCTTCAACATGTCCTTTAATGAAGTTTTTCCATTGAAATTGACAAATTTATATTTTTTAATTCAAAATTTCCCTTGAGATCTATAAGGATATAATTAAAAAAAATTCTCAAATTTGCTTAATATGTTTCAAGAAATAAAAAGTTTCATAATTATTCAAACCTTATAATTTTAAAAAGTAATTTCCTAAGAAATTAAAATTATAATCTTATCTATATCAAGGATATTTTGGTAATAAAAAAGTATAATTATATAAAACATAGCTAACAAGCATATTTGAGGTTAAATCAAAAGTAAACTTTACTCACTTTTGAGGTTAAAATTTTATTGGAGTTTAATCTATAACATAAGTGCTTTAACATTAAATATTAATATGATTTAAATTTTTTTTTCAAGTGAATAAAAACTTGAACTCAAATTACTATTAATTGTCATGTTTTAGAGAAATCATAACTATGTAAAAGCTTTATCTCACATAGAAAATAAATATGCTTTCCTGGTGGTTTATTTAATGGGAATATGAAAAGTTAAAATTGAACCCAAAAAACATCATGCTTCTAGAGAGAAAAAGACCTAAGCAAAGTGGAGTTTGGGCTTAAACCCACACATGTTAGTTGGTTGGCTTCATTATCAGATTTAATAGTTTTTCCGACATGAATTTCTGTCGGTATTTACACTTATAGTCCATCGATACATGTATTGAAAACAATTTATAAAAAAACTCTCGTCGGTAATTTATAGTTTGTTAGTGAGGTCATTGGTAATAAATATATCAATGGATTTATAGATGGACAAAGCACTCAAAAAACAAATTTACCCGTTTAATTTCGTCAGTATCTTTATCGATAAATTTAAGATATCATTGACAGGAAAACTGTATGTAATGTCATCGATATTTTTATTTGCCCATCGATAAATATAACATATCATTAACAGAATACCATTTATAATTTTATCAGTGAGCTAACAATAATAGTGACATTTGTAGTAATGTTTTTTCAACTCTCTCTGGAATATACCGACGGAGTTGTTCTTTCGGTAATCTCATCAGTAATATTTTAAAAATATATATTTTTAAAAAGTATGTTGAATAGAAGTAGAAAAATAATTAAAATAATAAAATATTTATCATAAATTTACATATTTGTACGTTTAAATACAATAAATTTAAAATAGAGACTGCGCTAGAGAAGGATAAGGATCTATGTATGATCATGCATGTTATGATTGTATTTCAATCTTTATACAATTTTATACATGTACTCAGCATATTAGTCTTTTGTTATGATTATAAATTTACCATAATCTTATATATTGAATGATTATAAACTAAACATTCAAATTCTCATGATAGGACACAGTGGATAATTAGTTATTGTATAACTATATAATAAGTACAATTAGGGAAATATTCAAGGCTAGATCAATTATATGAAGTTCTAGCTATTTACCAAAAAAAAAAGCAACGAAACTTATAAGAATGTTTAAAATTTTTTCCTTTTTTAAAAAAAGTTTCAAGAAAATGACAGTGTGGACTGCATTCTTTCCAGCTAGGGGACGCATGATGGAGTACAACAGGTAGTTTTAGACAACAACTGTTGACGCGGTTGTGGAGTTGATGTGTACCTGTAAATTGCAAGGATGACTTTTCTGGAAGTTCCCATGCATATATCGGTCCTACTTGCAAGACAGTTCCTTCCATTCTTGTTGCCTATGCCATAATATTTCCTCAACATGCATATGCAAGGTTGCATACATGGCCATATACTTGTTGCAAGTTGAACGAGATGATGAATAACTTCATGCCATAGACATCAAATCATGCATGCGTGTTTCCAAATCATAGATAATTAAAGACAATATCTAACAAACATTATTATCTGTCTGCTAATTAAAATCAAGTACACATTATAAGAAACGACTTACAAAAACAAAAAAAGGAAAACAATCGCATGGAAAATGCAATTATCCATGTCCTGAGAACATTTGTGTCCATATTCTTACATGATTTAAGATTATTGTTGATCTTAAGCGATTATCTTCCGAACATCTCAACATCTTGCCTTGATGCCACAGATCTCCCGAATTCCACAACATCTCGTTTCGATCTGAGACTTCTGCTTTTCGGCAACTACTCCAACATGGGAGAGATGCCACCCTAAATTAACTAAAAAAAGAAATCTGAAGTAGGTTCTGAGTTTAAAGATTCAAGAATATTACTCTAATGATTAATAATTGACCAACCATGAGCAACATTAGGTGGACATGAATGCTGCAAAACAAACTGCCCTTGTATCATGCTAAGAATTTGTAGTACTTTTTTTCATAATTTATTTCTCAAGCCCCCTCAATATAGCAAATCACATGGTCTGTTTTCCCTTCACCTAATCAGACGGCTGAGGTAAATCGTACCAAATCACCTCATACCTAAGAGCCATTCGATGTGTCCCATATCCAACTTATGGTGCTGGCCTTTAATTGTGTTTTTAGGAGGCATAGAGTCCCCACTTCTGCCCCTCATGTGACCGACAACTGAGCCTTATTTGACCTGTCATTGCTCCCACTTGGTCCTTCCTTTGATTTCTTCTCTCTGCTTGTGTATAATTTATTTCTACATAAATAAACCGTTTTTGCGACCAGGAATTACAAACTATATAACATTTTGAAACCGTGGAGCCAAAAACTAACCAAGTTTAGAGGAAGAAAATTGAAACCTTTACTCATCACCAAGAAAAGAAAATGGCACAACCTCTTGGACTTGAAATCACAGAGCTAAGGTTGGGTCTACCGGGCAGCGATGATGGACATAAAAATGACAAGAAAAGGGTTTTCTCTGAGGTGTCCGGCGAAGCAAACAGCACAACCGACGACAGAAAAGTTCAAACAAAGAGTCAAGTAGTGGGGTGGCCACCAGTTTGTTCGTATCGAAAAAACATTAGTTTCAATGAGAGAGATCGCCATCATGAAACTTCAAAAATTTACGTGAAAGTAAGCATGGATGGAGCTCCTTTTCTTCGAAAAATTGATTTGGGCATGCATAAAGAGTATTCGGATCTTGTTGTCGCGTTGGAGAGGTTGTTCGGCTGTTATGGAATTGGTGAGCATCCCTCTATCTTCTATTTACAGTACTCTTAATCTCTTTAGGCTTTATGATTTTAAAGCTCTATTAATACTAGATCAGTATTTGGAATTGATTTCGAAAAATTGATTTGGACATGCATGGTATACATATTAAGCCTCCTTGATTATACCTAGCTACCATTAATTGTAAGCTTCTAATTATAAACAAGCTAGGCCAGCGTTGTACACCATGCAAAATACACACACACACACACACACACACAATAGCTCCGTGATTCGCAAACGTAGTGTTTATGGGTTAGTTGATTTTAAACCAATTATGACTATTCAAACTCTTTCTATATTGTATTTAGAAGATACCAATTCTTTTTTTTTTCTTTTTTTCTTTTGTAATTAACCTGCATATAAATTAGATTGTGTACTTAATTTAGTTAATCGAGCTATTTGGACTTCAGTGAATTTAAGCTTCATTTAATAATTTCTTTTCATTATTATTAGGTTTCCTTCCAAATGAAAAACAAGTGGGTTCGTTTTTTTAGTTATAAGTCTGGATGTTTATTCCCAAGCAAGTACTTCCATGAAAACCTCATAAATATTAGAAATCAAGTACTCCAAAAATCAAATCAACGAAAATGATGTCCTATTACACAAACCCTAAAAATCTCAGTGACCAACCACAAAAACTACAGGTATGAGTGATGGTGGATTTCGTGAAGCAAATCATAACACAATCTTCCACAAGCTTTAAAAAAAAAAAAAATACCCAGAGAGAGGAAACTACAAGCTTCATAAATTTGTTGAAATGAAATACCATACTTCATCACCCATCTAATCCTCAAATCTCCACCCATTAATTACTTGTATTCCTGCAAATTAAAACATATTCCTATCTGTTTTTTACTTGTTGTTTTTTGCTTCCTATTTTTGTGAGAGTCACATACAAGGTAATTAATAATTGACAGGCATCTATTTCGAAAACAAAATAAAGAAATATATGTTTTTTTTTATTATTTTTTTAAAAAAATCTATTTCTTTAAGTTCATGAAAGTTCCACTACTTGATTTTTTTTTTTTATAAAGATTGATTATTTTTGAAATAGGAAAAGATAATTAATACAAAAACATTAGATTTACCTAGTTGATGGAATGTTAAGGTGTCATATTGTCCAACTATCTAGGTTGTCTCCAAAGAAGGTTAAAAATGTTATTATATTTAAGTAAGAACACACACCATTATACAAACTTTTTTCCTCCTATATTATTTATTATATATAATCTCTATGTAATCAATTAAATAATTATTTGATAATTAATTAATTTCTAAGCCTAGCAGGTACATGAACCTCGAAAACTGTTTTTACATCCTCCATTCTCAAATGTCAATGCATCCTCTAACATCAAGCCTTATATTAAGAATAGATAATAAGCGCATTAAATCTCATTTAAAAATTATTAATATTAAAAAATAATATAAATTATATTTTAAGATCTCACATAACTGTTTAAGTTTTTGAATTAAGATAATTTTTTAATAATTAAAAAAAAATTATATGAACTAAATCTAAGAACTCTACCAAATTTGTTCTCTAAAAATATGTATAGATATATAGTTTATTATTTCTATGATCCTTTATTTATTTTTAAAGAGAAAAAAAGTAAATGACCATTGTTTATTTGTTATGTAAATACCATGGGCAGGCAAAGCCTTGAAGGATGAATACGTTCCCATATATGAAGACAAGGATGGAGACTGGATGCTAGTGGGAGACGTGCCTTGGGAGTAAGTCTCTCTAGCCAAAAACAACTCCTTGTATTTATTTTTCTTATTTTTATCATTTTAATCGTTTTCCTTTAGAAGATCGACATATCTTTTCAATTAATTATGCCTCATCACACGTGCTTTTAATGTCCATAATTCAACTAGAAAATTTATTTACACCGGCAGAATACCCTGTAAGTGCAAAAGCTGTGTTTTTATTGGTTTAAAAATTACCAACGAATTTTTCAATAAAAACATGCAGTCAATAAGTGTTTCATCAGGAATTTTAAAAACAATTATGAGTAATATCATTTGGTTTTGCTGACGTAATTTGTTTTTTTTCAAATGAATTCTTTCAACAAGATAATCACATTAACCAAACTTGAAGTGTAATCTTCATCCAAATTAATTTTTATAAAAAAACTTTTATAAAAATTAACTTTAAAACTCGAAATAACCTCAAACTAGTAAATAATTCTATTGACATGCAGCAAAGAAATCATCCAATAGAAATATCATAGTATAATTTATATATTATAGATGAGTTATATAATTTTGGATTAGTCTGAAAACCTTGAAATAATCCAAATCGGAAACCCTGTTAAATAAAACAGTTAAACTTTCTACTACCATGTCAAAAAGAAATGGAAAAAAAGGGTTTCATTGTCTTAGCCTCTTCTTTTTATAGAATTCTCTACTAGAAGGATTGTTGATCAAAATAGCTATTTTAGAGATTAACAAGCATTTAAAAATCAATTTTTTATGAAGAGAACCAAATCCCATACAACTCATAATAACATCAATATGCTCACACAAAATCGAGTTGAGAGCTTTGTGAAAATTCACCTTGAGTAAAACCCACGACCTCCTTTACTACGAATGCAATGGACCTCCTTATTAGCTATCACGAATCCATGTAAAATCTGATGCCTTGCAATGAAAGTTGATTGATTGACACTGATAATGTATGTTAGAACATTCTGAAGCATGGTAGACAAAAGTTTTGCTATTATTTTGTATAATCCATGAATCAATCTAATAGGCCTGAGACTAAGAAAACTTGTCTAGCCCCTTAGTCTTCAGAATTAATGCTACAAAGGAAGAACTTATACCCTGGGCAACCTACTAGCTAGTTTGAAAAAAAATCTTAGACCATCAAAAACACATCAAAGCTGATAAGATCCATCCATATCTTTTTATAAAAAAAAAGAATGTGTACCCATCTGGATAAGAAGCTTTCGAACCATTACAGTCCCACACTGCTTGCTTCATCTTCTCCATTGAATAAGGTCTTTCTAACCAAACCGAACATGCCTCTGAAACCAAATCAAAACAAAACTGAGCAACATAATCACTTGCTGCTGATTAACCGATGCCCATTCATCCACCTCACTGTCAATATAACCTATGAGTTCCCGAGAATTCCCCAATCCCAATGCAGTTGCATCTTGTATAATTCCCTGAACCTCCTTTTCTCTATCAAATCCGTGAGTTTAATTTTATTGCAAGTTATTCAATACCGATCGAACATTCCCTTGCTGGATTCCCGAATTGAGAGAGTCTGAGGAACCACTTTCGTTAGTCGTATTAGTTATGCTGCCGTTAGCTGTCAACATTTTCATTTTCCTTGTTTTGCCTCTAACGATCATGTGGTTCTTTTTTCCCTCATCTAAATTACCCTGCTGCCTGTACTTTGTACCCATCGAAGCTGGAATGCAATCCTCTGTACCCCTCACCTCTTCTTCCACGGACATATAATTTGAATTCCCATCTACACATTCATTAACGGCTGACTTAATAACAGGGGACAGGCCAATATTGTCGTGTATTTCTTGGAGGGATATTCTTTCTTCAAATTCGGTGACTTGTGCGTAAATTACGAGTATAGGTTTGGTGTGTACTTTTGGCTGGAGACTCCATTCATAGCCAGACCTCCTTTAGTCCTGCGTCTAAAGCAGACGATATGTAATGATTTTTGCATGAGCCTAAGCACTGCGTGAAAATTTTATCAATCAAAGCCATAAAACTTGACCCTATGAAGTTCACATGTAATGAAGGGATTGGAAAATAATACGTGAGTAAGTTGTAGTTTAATTAATATTAATATCCACGGTTTAAAAAACAATAAATTCAAATATCTCCTTTATTATTAAAAAAATGGAAATTAATATGACAGGAGGTGCACCACCAGACTGCTGCACAGCTAGTAATACTCTGTCTAGTGAATTATTTATGGTTCTTGAAATAATTTCTTGAGTGGAGATCTGGGTTTTTCTTTTCCTTTTCTTCTTCTTTTTCGCGACTATGCCTGAATTTGAGGCGTGAATATCATTTGTGGAAAGATATATAGAGGCAATTTTGGCATGCAAAAAGTCTTGCAACTTGCAAGTATGTATACGGATTTGTCTTGGAAGTTGGGGCCACATACTGCCGGCAAACGCAACTTGCTTATAATTGTGTAGGGTAGATGGCGATGCCGATGATGTCCTTAATGTCAAAGCATCTGTCATTATGATGGAGTGATTCTTGCAACATTTTCTTTCAATGATTACCATATCTTAAGCTCCAAAATAATTTGTCTTCCATTATGTAGTTTATTAATGTCAATTTCATGCCAACGCATTAATTAACCATATTCCTAGAAAACAAATCAATTAGATGCTCCATTAAAGAACGATAGGATTTAAATTGACTTCTTGTGGGGGTGGGAATAAAGCTAGTTACTTATGAAATTTTTATCTTTTTGTTTAATTTCACAGGATGTTTTTTGAGTCTTGCAA
The DNA here is from genome assembly GCF_951802175.1 of Populus nigra. Taxonomy (NCBI): domain Eukaryota; kingdom Viridiplantae; phylum Streptophyta; class Magnoliopsida; order Malpighiales; family Salicaceae; genus Populus; species Populus nigra. The sequence continues at coordinate 8,509,284 of NC_084859.1, forward strand.
GAGGCTAAGGATCATGAAGAGTTCAGAAGCCAAAGGTTTTGGGCTGCAGCCAAGAGGCGCTCTTAAGGGAATTTCAAAAGATGATCGTCACTGAGAAACTACAACATTTTGAACTCGGGAGAACTTGACTGAATTGTCTTAATTTTTCGTAAGCATAAACATTTCTGTTTAATTGGTGATTATTGGTTAATTAAGAACAGACGATTCACCATCAAGTTGTAGCTTAATTTGAGACCTGTTTTTATATGTTTAAACTGGGACTTACAGAACCCTAGATAGGAAAGACAACTAGCTTGTTTTTCACGATTAAATCCATCCTGCTATATGTGTTTTTTTCTACTATTATTTTTGAATCATGAATTGCTTCTGTTTTTTCTTGGGAGGCTTTCCTTTACTGCTAATTTTCGATTCCTATTCTAAATATTTAGATCTTGGAAGCTACTTTAAGGTTATATATAACATGAAGAATACTGGGAAGTTAAGGTTTAAGGAGTTTTTTTATAGAGTAAATAAAAACCTAAATGATAGACCCATTAATTAGTAATTACTACGCAAGTGAGTGCTCTTCCCTAATTTTTCATCTTGTAATGTGATCAAATCCTTTCTTACACAACTTGAATAATGTCCAGTTCATTTCACATCTGAAAAACATCATAGCGAGAGCAATACAAGGAGAGCCTCTCACTAGATACATTAGTAATGAAATTCATCAGATGAGGGATGCCGAGGGAACTGGTGAGGAAGGATTTGAAGATAGAAGGCAAGAATATGAAACTCGAACTATCCATCATAAAGGACTTCAAGTTTTTTAACGAGCTAGGCATTGAAATCCAGAACTCGGCCCATTGTTTTACCGTGATCATGGAATTTGTCGACATAATCTTGGACAGAAATTCAAGGTCAGTTGCATATTAACTGAAAGACACTCTATATTGTGCAATTAAACAAATTAAGTGGAGCATTTCTCGAACGAAGGCCCATGTTCTCATGTCTCGTCCATGAATTAGTTTCTTTTGATAAGATTAATGCACATGATTACCTTCTCCGTCAACCACTACTGAAAAAATGAGGCTGTTAGCATTAGATTTTAGTAACAGATAATTCCAGATTTACAACAAATTTTATATATATATATATATTAGTAACATGGTTAGCAAGGAAAATTCGTTGTTAAAAGCAAATATTTGTTGCTAATTAAAAAAATAATTATTTAAATTTGAATACAAAACTAAAATTTTACAGACCATTAATTAACTTTTACATTATAAAATCTCAACCGTTTATCTCCGCTGGTTAATTAATTCTAAACCTGCACCCCCCTTAATTCTAAACCTGCACACCCCCATTTATCTCCACTAGTTAATTAATTCCAAACCTGCACCCCTCCCAACCAGAGTTTTAAAACCCGGACCGGCCCGGCGAATCGACCCGGGACCCAGCCGACCCGGGCATGAGACCGGTCCAGGTGGAGGCAAAAACCCGCTTGAAAGTTGGCCCGGTGAAACCCGGTCGACCCGGCGGGTTGACCCGGAACCCGGGCGACCCGGGTAAACCCAGCCGAGACCCGGTCTCTCTCTCTCTCTCTGTTTTGTTTTATACAGACACATTAAACTACATCGTTTTAAACGATGAAGACAAATAAATGCCTTCCAACCGGGGGGCTCTGTCATTAGTTGGAAAAGCGGATCTCCAGGAGAGAAGCAAGATACCTTTCTTTGATCCACCTTCACGGACAGGAAAGAGAACAAAAAGAGACGCGCTAAGATAATGTGATTGAGGCTCACAGTTGATAGATATGGCTGAGGCTGAGCTGCTGCTAATCTTGACCAAAATCAAGTTGTTGATGCTTCGGGATGAACTCATGCTATTATTGGCGTGATTGAAGCTCACGATTGATAGAGACTGCTTGTTGTTGAAGAAGGAAACTGTTCACGTTTGAGATCACAATGGCTGAGCTGGTATGTGACCAAGGTGCTGTTGTTGGAGAAGAAGGAGTCACCAGCGGCTAGGGCCTAAGAGAGAAAAGTTAATTAATTTCTCTCTTGCTATCTGGGTTTTCTATATATTTTCTTTCTTTCTTCTGTGTGTGCGTGCTGGGGAATGAGAGAATAGAAAAGAGTGTTTCAGTGTGGGGTCTTTTTGAGGGATAGATAGATAGGATGGTCATGAATCCTAATTACATAGGACTCTTTGATTATCAAAATGATTCCAAATTTAATGAAACGATCATGTTCCCAAATTCATATCAATACCCAGTCATTGAGCACTGACTTGAATTCAATACCCCTTCTCCTGATCTCATTCCTGAGGATAGTGATTCCACTGACCCGTTTCTCAAGTACATAAGCCAGATGCTTATGGAAGAGAACATGAAAGATCAGCCACACATGTTTCATGATCACTGTGCTGGGTTTTTTTGGGTTGACCCGAGTCAACCCGATTCAACCCATCTAACCCGTGACCCGGTCATTAAACCGGGTCAACCACCGGGTCGGGTTTCAAAACTATGCTCTCAACAGAAATGTAAACAGGAGCAAAGAAAAAAACAGCCGAAAATTAATTAACTTGCAGTGGATCTCTTCGTCTTCTTCGTCCCTAATAACATCCATAACTGTAGAAAAATCACTCTCTCTTCATTGATCTGATTTTCCTTTATCCCAAACTTTTTATCTACTTCTCATTCGTCTTCAACATCCCTAACTTTTATCTTCACCTTCTTCTCCTTCATTTTAACAGATTCAATCTTTCTCTATAAACCACCAAAAACACAGACCCATGGCAACATCCCACTAGACCCATAATTATCACCATCGAACATCCTGATTTACCCCCTCTCTTTGTATACGGGTTGGGTTTTGCACTCTTTTCTTCAATAATTTAGGTAACAATTTTTTTTTATCGATACTTTGAATAACGGTTTTAGGCTATTCATTTGAGAAAATAAGAGTTTATGAAATGTTTTTACCATGATCTATAACCTAATTATGCATGTTTAATTAAAATTTTATCAAAACCCCCAATTTAATTTGTAGGGTTACGGTTCATCAATTGTTTGAAAATAACTTTTCTGGGCATATCACTGTCTTTTTTCTTTCCTTATTCAATGCGAGTTTGTATAAAATATTAATTGAATGATTTTCATTGACCTTTGAAACCATTTCTAATAAACTTGAAGTCTAGGTTCGTTCTTCTTCCAGATTCGTGATATACTGGAGAAGAATGAAAATGCTGCCTTTGTTTCTTTTTGTGGGGATATTGACTTAACAGCTTTCAGTGAGAATCCAAATTTGAAAGACACATGGGCTCATCAGGTTCGTGATATGCTGGAGAATGAGGAGAGGAATGAAAATGCCGAATTCCGAGTGAAGGAGGTTGAGTACATTCAAGCAGAGGTAGGTCCCTTTTAAATTCTTTAAGTTCTTATTTTTGTACATTCTATTTATTCATCTTTTGTTCTCTCTGTTTCTTCAATTTATTTTAAGCTTGCTTATATTCAGCTGAGGGTGTGTTTATTTGTGTTTAGCTTGAATATATCTAGTTAGTGATGTTGACATCAAAATTATTGAAGCAGTGTTAGTCCATCGACAACTTTACTTCCACCATAGAGGACCTGTAATCTTCGTGGAATATTTCTAGGTTATGTGTTTTGTTTGACAAGTGGGTTGTTTGCTAGACAAATGCATTCTGTCATACCTTTAATTCTGAGGCAATGGTGGACACTGGAGCAAGCTTTTCAATACATTTTTAAATTTTGTTGAGTGTGGATTTATTTATTTTCATTTTCAAATTTTTACGTATTTATTTTATCATTTTTTATTTGTTTTTTGAAGAAGGTTTTCCTGCTGGAATCTTTGTCTAATAGGTGTACCATAAAAATCTCAATAGAAGATTCCTTAATAAGTGATTCTTGACGATAGATTTAACTTTCTTTTTTTGTTTGAATACATATATACAGGTGAAGATAATAAAGTGTCTAGTGGAAAATATTGTGGTAGATATTTCATTTAACCAACTTGGTGGACTGTTCACCCTTTGTTTCTTTGAAAAGGTTAGTGCTTTATCCTAGAAATTGTCTACTCCTTTTGTCCAAATATTATGATCTTTTTTCCGGAAACTTCTGCTTTCCCAAATTATTAGTCTTTTATTAGAAAATCACTAATCCTGCCATGCCCTATTCATTAAGCAACCTAAATCAAAACCATCTTCTGGACTTAGCAAATTATTTCTTGAGGCTTGTAGTGCAATATATGTTGTTTTACCTGCTGGACAAGATAATCAAGGGCAACCCTTTTTGCCCAAACACTTCAATGTTATTGATCCTATGCGTATAAACAACAACCTGGGACACAGTGTCAGTAAAGGTATATAAATAGAACTCTGCTATGCTGTTTGCCATCAAGTTAAATGTCATTTGAATACCTCTACTTTTTTACGTTCCAAATTTTATCAAGCAAGGAATACAAGCTGGCAACTATTGTATTCATGTTTCTTCTAGGATTAACTGGTGGTTGTTTCCAGTAGAGTATTGGAGGTTCTTTTTACATTTCAGCAAGAGTCCCATTTCAAGTAGAAAGACATGATTACTTCATGCTGTTTTTATTTTTATGCTTAGCTTCTATCCATGCTTGCTTCTTCCATGATATATATGTACATGTATCAAGAACAAAAGAAACAATTTTGCATTCCTTCTTTGATATAATTGTGGAGTTTGGTTGATTTTATATTTTCTCAACTCAATAATTATTGATGATAATGCATATATTTTGTTTGGTTTTTAGCATGCCTCGATGAGGATCCATATTAGATTCTAGGAGTGACAAGTCCATTTTATCCAAATCATTTCAAAAGGAGATAAAGAAAAAAGAAGAGGAGATAAAAAAAAAAGATGATTTTATTTTTGAAATAAAACGGCAGATAGTTTCCATGAAAGAATATCTTATGAACAATCTTGGATATCATCGTGGGACATCAAATATTGACCTTATGGCCCTATCAATGTCGCCGCCTATGGCTCCCCAGATAATGACGCCTATGGGTCCCACATTTTCACCAATTTATCGACCTTCACCTCAACCACTATATCCTGATTCATCTTACATCGACCCATAATATCGTGGTTCGTCTCCACAACAAGCACCATGATTGTATCTTTTTATTGTATTTTGACTTATTTTCATTAATGCAAGTTTAACTAAATTTTTATACTATGAATTTTATTTTTATTCCATTTATTATTGGTGATAAAGTCATTTCCATATTAATTTATGTTATTTATATATATTCTACAACTTTTAAAATATCCATAAATAATTAATTAAAAAAATTAAAAGTCATTTGGATAAAAATAAATAAATAAATTTAATAAAAATAATATAGTTAGCAACGGATTTTCCGTTGCTGATTGTAAATAATTCATTAATCAGCAACGGAAAATCCGTTGCTGATATATGAGCAACGGAAAATCCGTTGCTAATATGCAACGGATTATTCGTTGTTGATTTGTGAGCATCAAATTATCCGTTGCTGATTTTTGAGCAACGAAAATTTCATTGCTGAAAATCAGCAACGATAGATCTGCATTCGATATTTTCCGTTGCTGATTCTGATGCTAAAAATTTTTAGCAACGGATTTTAGTTTTATTTGTAATGGATTGGTTAGTTGCTAATTACTATATTTTTTAGTAGTGAACCATATAATATAATATGATCTTTTATCTAGGTACATAATATAATCTGCATTAACCTACTAATTATGGTTGGATTCCGACATAATATATACAGTCAAATATGAACCGTGTGGAATGTATATGATTCTAAATCGTTGATCAACTGCGCAGCTATATATGGCTTTGGTTGGGACTTTGTCTGTCATTAACATAATCAGAGTCAACATAACTAACATATTTTTTATATACCTAGCAAGAATTTTTTACACCTTTCAAACATCAAAAGATCCATTTCATAATCTGTCAATGTTCCTTACCTAAATTAGCCATGTATTTCACCACAAGATCTACATGAGCTAAATTTAGATGGGTGCATACCATAAGGTGGATGAGACTACTAACTACACTAGAATATGAAACACGAGACATGAATTCCATATTCTCATTTAATTGTTAGGAAAGTTTAGGATCGAAACAAATATGGAGTTGGCTTAGAGGTGTGAAAACACTATCTTTAAGGTGTTTATTTGTCCCACACAGAGACAACATCTCTAAGATACAATTAAGCTTTCTAAACCTCTAAAAAAATGAGAAGATAAGACCAAGAAAAGAATGTCTTTTTGTTGTTATTTCTTTTCTGTATAGTAACATGCTTTTATAGACTTGAACGTAACGATGAAACAATATGACTGTTCATCAAACAATATGACTCTTGATGAAACAATATGACTGTTCATCAAACAATATGACTATTCATGAAACAGTATAACTATTTGTATTAAGTTCCAAGTTCCAAATGCTATCTTTTGATATTATAAATATCTATATAATAATATTAGGAAGCCAAATAGGAGAGTTTGTCCACCATGGCTTAATTTACTACATAATAGAAACTCACACTTAGAAACATTAGGAGGGAGTGTTTCTTTCCAATATGGGATAAACATCTTTTCTTTATTCATTTACAAACTACACCAACAATCCGGCCCCCACTAGTTTGTAATGAAGGTCTTTTCACTTGATAGAATTATGCTTACAAGAAGATATTTTGCAATTTAAACCTTCAATTAGTGTTAGAACTTGAATCCTACTAAAGTTATTGGTGTCCGCAGATTAAACCAAAACTTTTGTTGTAGAATAAAAGATACTGCACATAATACTATCCAAACTTTTAAAAAGGTTTACAATTGTTTAGCACTATTATGGCCATATGCTAAAATCATAATTTTTTTTCATGAATATTTACAAGAGAAAACCCTAACTCTTGTTAAAAGCGACACCACTTTTATATTCATATAGGTGGAATTATACATGTCTCTATTACTTAGACACGAACTTTAAATTTGATTAAGAGTCCACACTCATCCTACTTTTCATAATAGAACACACTGAATACTATCAGAATAGGGACTCAAATTAATTATCAGTGTCCAATAGATACAAAACAGTAACTTATTATTACCCATTAAACTAAGAGATAATCTGAAGTTGGGTTCCTATTACTGGTATCTTTAATAATGGGTTTCAACCCCATTTTATTAGTTTTTTTTCGTACCATGTCTCTAGATAGTCCTTTTATGAGCGGACTCGCTAAATTATTCACATACTTCGCATACACAATGGTGATTACACCATTTGTAATCAACTCTTGAATATATCCATGTCGAATGTCTTGACTTACCATTGTAAATGTTACTATAAGCTCAAGATATAGTTGCTTCACTATCGCAGTATAAAGAAATAGCTGATATAGTTTGTGGCCACAACTTAATATCAAATAATATATTTCTTAGCCATTCTGCTTCTTTACCTGCAGCAGCTATAGCAATAAATTCTGATTCCATGGTAAAATGAGAGATGCATGTTTGTTTCTTAGATGCTTAAGATATTACACCTCCTCAAAGTGAGAAAATCCATCCTGATGTGGACTTATTATCACTTGAACTAGTCATCCAACTTGCATCACTATATCCTTCCATCACAGCTGGAAAATCAAAATAAAACAAGTCTAAATAGATCGTTCTTTTTAGGTAACCAAAGACTCTTGCAATAGCCTTCCAATGATCTGTATTCGGCTTGCTTGTATATCTTGATAACTTGCATATAACAAAAGTTATATCTGGTCTTATACAATGTATAGCATACATAAGACTTCCAATGGCACTAGCATATTCTAGTTGTGCTACCGCTTTATCACAATAATCATTGAAAGTCTATTATGAATGTGACATGCAGTAAATAAAGCTTCACCCCATAAATTATTTGGTAATTTAGCATTCAAAAGCATGGCATTGACCATATCCATTAAGGTTCTAATTTCAGGAACATGAAACACATTGAGTAAAGACAATTTTTGTCCAGAAGTAAAGTACAACTCAATAGTTTCTTTTCCCAAAACTTTAGCAGAATTATGGTTTCCCATCAAGACCTCTTCAAGTTTTTTCAATTCCTCATAAGTCTTGAACCATGTTTTGTTGTTACAAACATTAACTATTGCACCAGAATCCAGCCACCAATCTGAAGTCTTTACAACATTAGTTGCCATATTTAATTCGGTAATCATTCCAATTTAAATGTTTGAAACCATGGTAACTAACTCCTTGACTTCATCTTTTTTCAACCATATTCACTTTTAAAGAACCACCTTTCTTGTTAAAATTCTTGAATCTGCACTCTTTTATATAGTGCTATTTATTTCCATAATGGAAACGAATTCTATGCTTCTTATTAGCATTTTGTTTATTCTTGAATTTGTTTATTTTCTTTTGCACTTTCAGATTGTTTTGAGTCATTATCAAACCAGTTTCAGTAACCAAATTCACTTTAAAATGTGTTGCTTGCAATTCACGCATATGAGATTGAACGCGTGCAGCAAGGAGCATGGTGAAGCGCTGCGCAAAGGACCTTTTGTTCCACTTTGTTGATCGAGAAGAAAATATGAAATGATTGAGGTTGAGAAAACCCTGCCGAGAATCGAGAGGCGGGAGGGCACCGAAGCTACCACTAGACTAGCGAAAGGTTTCCCGACGAGGAGAAAAATGAGTGAATGGAATGACATCATGTATGAAATCACCAACCTGTTGATTCCGGAAGTCAACTCCTCGCTACCTCTGCCAAGTTCCTCTTTCTAGTAGGATTTTCTCAACAAATGTCATGGTAAGTTGCTTTTGAGTTCTATTTTCATTACTCCGAATCTTCTTAGTTCGATTCTGCCTCTGCTCCCTTACTCACAGAATCCCAACCGAACAATTACCATTGCCCTACTTCCCATTCTCTTGGCTACGACACTGGTTATATTCAAACTGCTAACTATGATTCGGATTTTGCAAGTGTGTTTGAAACTGTTCAAAGGTATAATTGTCTGTAAAATGCAACATCTTCTTACTATATTCATTCCAAGATGGAGGAAGCTTTGATAAAACAACTCCCACTTAAAGTGAATTAGGAACTTTGATATCCAAATCACTAATTTTTGATATCAGTATTTGAATTTCATGGATTTGATCCATGATTGGCTTGTTATCAGTAATCTCATTATCAAAAAATTTTAAAGCAAGAAAACAATCAGAACTTGATTTTTCCTACTTATAGTGTGTCTTCAAAGCAGCCTAAATTTCTTTTGGCGACTTTAATTTGGAGAAGATGTCATAAAGTTGACTAGTCAGAGTATTCAACATATGCCCTCGACAAAGCACTTCATCTTCTTCACGTGTTACTCTTGCAGTCTTAATAGTGGCAAATTCATCTTCTTGTGGTTCAGGTAGTGCAGATAGATTCGGATCAAGAATGTAGTAAATCTTTAATGAAGTAAGCAAGAATATCATCTTGTCCATCCATCTTATGTAATTCATACCATCAAACTGATCTAGTTGAATTTTGACATCCTTAGCAACTTTAACTCTAAAATTCATAATTGTCTCCATCAAAATAAACACCTTAAAATTGTTAGGAAAGTTTAGGATGGAAACAAATATGGAGTTAGCTTAGAGGCGTGAAAACACTATCTTTAAGGTGTTTATTTGTCCCACACAGAGACAACACCTCCAGGATACAACTAAGCCCTCTAAACCTCTAAAAAATGAGAAGAAAAGACCAAGAAAAGAATGTCTTTTTGTTGTTATTTCTTTTCTGTATAGTAATATGCTTTTATAGACTTGAAACATAACGATGAAATAGTATGATTGTTCATCAAACAATATGACTATTGATGAAACAATATGACTGTTCATCAAATAGTATGACTATTCATGAAACAGTATAACTATTCATCAAACAATATGATTGTTGATGAAATATGATTGTTCATCCAACAGTATGACTATTCATGAAACAATATAACTTTTCATATTAAGTTCCAAGTTTCAAATGCTATCTTTTGATATTATAAATATCCATATAATAACATTAGGAAGCCAAATAGGAGAGTTTGTCCACCATGACTTAATTTACTACACAATAGAAACCCACACTTAGAAACATTAGGAGGGAGTGTTTCTTTCCAATACGGGATAAACATCTTTTCTTTATTCATTTACAAACTACACTAACATATGAAACACGAGACATGAATTCCATATTCTCATTTAACTGCATACACTGTGCACTGACCAACTTACAATGAGCAATAAATGGAGTACCAGCAGTTTTAGCATTTTACTTGCTAAAATACTCAAATACCCTTTTAATGTGTTTTTTCTAAGTTAAGTATAAACATCCTTTAGATTTATCTTTTTTAATATCCATCTCGAGAATTCTCTTGTTGCTCCTACTTGTTTTATCTTAAACTTACCATTATGTTGTCATTCAACTTGCGGATTTTTATGTCTTTTTACAACAATAAGTATATAATTATCGATTGATGCAAAATGATGTGAAATGATCTTTCTATACCAATTGATGTGAACTGTATAGTAGAACCCTAGAATCCCATGCACAACATAAACACAATCTAAAAAATCAGATTTGGTTGAAAAAAACTTGACAAAGCAATTACCAAAACCAAGACACAAAAACTATTGAAATGAAACATTCATCCAATGATTGTGGAGAATTGTTAACAAAAAGCACAAGAAAGACGTCACGAAAATAATTATTCTTCAATAAGTCAAGACAGTTCAATAAAAAATCAAAAGTATAAGAATCCTTTCATGTCAAACAATAATATACGACAATAACAATATTATTGGACTATGAATAATGAGTCTTACAAAAGAATATTTATATTGTAAAACTTAACCTAACCCTAATGGACTATATTACGCTGAATTTAAATAAAGTTCAAAATACTTAAAAACAAGCCCAAAACATGAAAAATAATGAAAAACACCAAGTCTCAAATATAAAATTCTAATATCACATGTAATGAACTAAAATAAACTACCCAAAATAATCAACCTTAATATATATATATATATATATATATATATATATATATATATATATATATAGCCATTTTTTAGGTGTCCTAAAAATAATAGGAAATAATTGTTTCCCCTTTTATTCCATGTAGAATAAGGAAACCTTCCAGATACATTTGTTATTGCCCTTTAGTTTCCTTATAGGGCATGGACTCTTTGGTAGCTTTATTTCCATAATAGATACGAATTTCTAACTTGGAAACCCTTCAAAAAATAATCTCAATTGTGTTCACATATAGTGTTCTTGTAGAAAATCAATCCTTACTTCATAAAAAGCTCACAAATCATAAGGAAACAAATAATAAAACTCATACAATAACTTCTGGCCTATATTGTGATGGCTTTCTAAACTTTGATTGACCTAAAAATCTAAGCCAACATAAAACAATACCACTAAAAATTGCTAGTATAATTTCAGTCTAATCTAATAATTAAATTGAGAGTTATGCATGTTAGTATAAAACTGTATATTATGAAACAGTAAGCCAAAAACCAACGTGATTATCCAACTCTAGTGTCGCACATGTTCGGAGTCACGGCGAAAACATCCACTCCCATATGTGTTATCTATCAGGTAAATATAGGGAGACAATGAATTATTGTTTTTTATCTATGGAAAGCAGGAATGAGAGTCGCCACCTAGTAGTTTGGTCACGAGGAACCCTAACTGGTCTCAGAGATCAAGAACGAGGACTGATTGCGTAAAGGGAAGGTATTACCACCCTAAATACGCCCTATTTAAGGTAGGCTGCATTGTTTAATTGTTTGATAAAATCTAAGGTCTTCATGTTTTCTAGTTGTTAGCCCGTCTATAGTTTAAGAAAAGTCATTCTCAATAAGGAGATCCTTATCTTACCTAATCGTTCTAACATCAATAAAAGAACTACCTTTTTAATATCAAGAATATGTCTTACGTATAAGCGCGTAATCCTTAATATTAAAAGAAAACAAAATAATTTTTTTGTTATTTTTGAAATATTGACCTAGTTCTCGTGACTTTAATAAAGTGATTATTAAAGCAAAAATGCATGCTAATACATATTTTTGAATTTTTGTTGTATGAAAATATGATATGAATTTTTTTTCTTTGAGATGCTTGGCCATATGCATAAAAACATATTTTTTCATTTTTTCAATGTTTTGACGAAAACGGGGTATCTTAATACTGGATTTGTATCTTTACAGTATAAAACTACAAACCAATATTAAGCAAAATTCAGTAGCAAAATACGCGGGAAAATCATAGATTTTTTTGAAATAATTTTTTAAGAATTTTTTTTATAATATATATAATATATATATATAGAAAAAGCTGGACCCGACCCAAAAAAGAATCTGGGCCGAGATCAGCCCAACAAAATGCAAACTATCTCCTATTGGGCTGGACTCAGCCCAACCCTATGGGTGGGCTGATGATCCAACCCTGGCTAGTTTCTATTCCCGTGCATAGTAACCAGCCCAAATACAATTACCCAGTTACTGTGCTCATGCACAGTAACAGGGTAATTATATGTTTATTTGCTTGCAGAAACGTCCACAATGCACGTTTTGCATGCAAGACGATGAACAAGAAACAGAAACAGAAATAGGGGGAAGAGAATTGCCTAGAATAGAGGCGCTTTTGTTCACGATTCTGGTGGCTCACGGTGGTGTTGGTGTCGCGACAACCGGTTGTGGTGGCAGACGTGAGTCCTCATTCTTCTTTCCTCTACTTCAATGTGTTATCTTCTGCCTCTGTTTTGTTTTCATTCCCCCCTGTTAACAATGTTCTTGTCTCTCTGCAGTGACTTCGTGGCGGTGCGGCTGGTGTTAGCGGTGCCGCTAGTAGCGGCGAAGACGAGAATGGGTCGTGGTACACAAAGGACGCTGCTTTGATTTTTTTCTGTATTTTCTTCTTCTTCCTCCTGCCTTCTACTTATGTTTCTGTTATTCATTCACTCTACTCTTTCTCTCTCTCTCGGCTTTTGTTTCTTTCCCCTTCTGTTCCTCTCTATTTCCCCTCTCTCTTTTTCTCTTCTGTCCTCTTTTCCTGCCTCTCATGTCTCGTCCTTTTCTCTTCGTGTTTCCTTTTCTTGTTCCCCCTCTATTTTTTTCTTTCCCACCCTGTGTTTTCTTTTTTTCTTCAGCTCTATCCTTCACTCTGTTTTTTTTTTCCTTCCCTCTCCTTGTTCGTTCTCCTTCCTGGCTTTTTATCCTTGTTCTCACTTTTTTTTCTCTCTCGTTCCTCTATTTTTCCTCATTTTTCTTTCTACCTCTTCCCCCTCTGTTTTCTTCCTCCCTTATTCGGTCCCTACTTTGGCTTTTATAGCCAAAGGATGCACGCATGCGTTACGGTAGGAAAATAGTAACGACCGACATGCATCATAGTGGTGAGGAATATCAGTCGCGAGACATGCCTCCCCTTAATTGCAGCTCCACTGTCTTCCCCAGTCTTCATTGCCAGCGAAGAAGACAATGAATAGTTTCAGCGCCTTCTTTTTAATTTCAAATGGATATTTCTGATTTGGTCCATGGATGTTTTTACAATTTTGTAATCAAGTCCCTGAAAACATTGTAATTGGATCCCTTTATTTTAACATCTTTTCTGGTTTGCTCCTTGGTTTCGGATTGTTTCAATTAAGTTTCTAATTGGCCATCAAACTTCAATAATTATACAATTAAACCCCTGATTTGACCAAATCAACTCTTCAAAATTATAATTGGACCCCAGAACTTTAATTTCTTCCAATAAAAGCCTAATTGACTTAAAAATCAATTTTTCTTACAATTAAACCCTACATAAATTCAATTAAATCTTAGATAAAATTTTATTGAATCTATAAATATCTGATTTTGAATATATATTTTTTAAAATTGAATTTTCTTTGTCAACAAGGTTCTCATCAGTCAATGATATACTGTCAAATTTCAACCTTTTGTATTTTTAAACCTCCTCAACCAATTTTTAGCTATTTTTCAGCATTCTAACATCTTTTTCTCGCTCCTAATATTTTTTGGATTTCTTTTGATTTTTTTTAATATTTTTTGTATTTTCTTATTTTTTTTGTGGGAACACAAAAATGGGTAACAACATCTAGCATGAATCAGATCATTCCCATCTTTTCAAAAGAATTCATCCTCGAATCACAAATAAGAACAATGTTAAGATCTAGAGCAACAATAACATCTACTTTATCGTTACTCAATTTTGTACCCCACGTGTTGGAGATGGTGTATACCCGTTTTGAACCGAGTGTGGGAGTGTAGCTCATGTTTGCTAGAAAATTGACAAAAGCGGAGGAGAAAGAAATATTTTTTTCAAACCCTGTTTAAATTGTTTTCTACTCTCTTTATCCTTCCCCTTTGCTGCCAAAATCATCAGGTTTTCTTCGATTAATTAGGATTTTTCATGTTGCTAAATTCATTCTTTTTTTATCTGGTCTTTAAGGTTGGATAAATCCCTTAGAATTTGTACTAAAAAAATGGTTATGCTGCTGCCGCAATTTTTTTGTTCCAACTTAGGCTCTGATTCTAACTTGGTTTCATACGATATCTGACCATCCTAGCTATATTATGTCACTCATGACATGTTGACCTACACCTTTATTAGGTCCTAGGTATCACTATTCTTAGGGTAGACTCTCAGTCAGATTTCGATGCTCGGCATTGTTAGATCAAGAAAACATTTTTGACCAACCAGATTCCTACCGGATTCTGTTATCTAAAACGATCTTATCTCACTTCAAATCCTTCATCAAAGTTGTAGTCTAGGACACGTAGATGAATTTGGACTTTTGAATTGCTTGATTTTGATATTAGAAGCTTAAAATATTTCTGTTTGAAATCTAGCGTGAAAACATAGAATCCTGCCACGAGAAGGTTTCCAGTCGATTTTGGTTGCAATTTTGTTATTCAAAACAAATTTATCTCACTTTGAATCCTTTATCAAAGTTTTAATCTGGGACACATAGATGAATTTAAGCTTTCGAATCGCTTGATTTCGATATCAGAAGCTCAAGATATTCCCGTTTGAATATCTAGTGTGAAAGTAGGGATTCCTGCCGTAAGAAGGATTTTGCCCAAGTTTGCAGGGACACGATTGTAAGATGCTTAAAGTTTGAAGATCAATTGCTGGCCAATTTGAATCCTCTTTTGGACCAAGGACCAAATGGAAAAAGTGCTAAAATAAGGAGGATGATTGAAGATAAAAAAAAATAGAAAGGAATTATGCCGAAGGAAGACATTGTAGAAAACATGTTTACCTGCACAGCTAGCCATTTTCTTTCTTTCCTTTTTATTTGAAATTTCTTGTTTGGTTTCCATGTTTCTCTCGCTTGAATGGAGAGCTACAAACCATGTTTTTATTTACTCATTTCAAAAGGAGCAGCTGGCCTTATGGAAGGAAAGAAAAGAGGCACACCATCCTCTAAAACTGGAAAGAAACAGACGTGAGCACAAAATCAAAATCAGAATATGACATTTTTCTTTTGCGTTTTTTTACTACAAATTAGTAGGGATTTGCATCCTAGAATTAATGCATTAAATCTTTCCTAAATAGAGATATGTTAGACTATATATAAGCCCCTCTAATGACCTATATAAAAAAGAGAAAAACAGAGAGAAAAGAGCAGAAAAAAACAGCCAAAGATAAAAGAGAAAAACGCAAAAAATAGAGAAAGTTTCTTTCATTCGCTAGTGTTACTGTGAGGTTGGGAAGATTGACAGTAAAAGAGAAAGAAGAGAAAAGAAGGAAAAGAGAAGAGAAACCATAAACCAAAAGAAATAAGAGAAAAAAAGGAAAAGAGAAGAGAAACCATAAACCAACAGAAATAACAACCTCGAAATCCCAACCTTATATTTTTGAACTCCAAATCAAGAAATAAAAAAAAAATCAATAAATAATGAAATACAAATATGAAAATGATGACAAAATGAATCATATGTGAATAGGAACTAAAACACAAAAATGAATGTAAAAGCAAGAAAATAATGTAATAAAAAATAATGTAATAAGACTATAACAAACCCAAACTAACACTAATATACTAATTTCAACTAAGAAAAGTTTTGTTGACACAATAGTTAATGATTTCACAATTTCAAACTTAAACCTAAGTGTATCCAAATAACCCTAAAATTAATATTTGAAACTAAGATACCTAATTCCTCGAGAATATTAGATTGTATAGGTATATCTTTTAATTTTTGAATTAAAACTTTTGATGATTTAATTTATAGCAGAATTTCTACAACTTGTAAATTGTAATATCTTTGATATATTTTTTTATACTCTACTAATTTGTAGTAATTTAAATTCAAATCAAGTTTTTCTTATATATATTGTTGCCAAAATCAATCGGATTTGATAAAACAATGAAAATTAATATGGAAACTTAAAGAGAATGGATATAACTTGATTTTATAACCTTACTCTTATACCAATTAACACAAACCTAAAGGGTAAGAACCCTAGAACCCATACATAAGAAAGAACAAACCCAAAAAAACTAAAATTAAATTTGGTTGATAAAAACTCGAAACATCTATTACTTAAACTAAGGTACCAAAACTATTAGAAGAATACCTGAACCCAATAATTCTAAAGAATCACTACTGAGAAACATAAGAAAGAAGCCACAAAGATAATTATATTCTGATAAGTCAAAATAGTTTAATATAAAACCAAAAGTATAAAAATCATCTCACACATAAGCAACAATATACGGTAATGTATTATTGGAATCTGAATAATAAGTTCTATAAAAGATTATTTATAGTGTAAAACTTAATCTAACCTTAATGAACTAATAGGCTGATATTAAATCCAATTTAAATAAAACTTATAGTACTTAAAAACAATTCTAAAACATGAGAAAGAATGAAAAACCCAAGTTCAAAATATAAAGCCCTAATGTTGCATGTAATGAACAAAAAAAAATCCAAAACAATCAGCCTATATCATTTCTTCCATTCTTTCTCTACGCAAAAGAAAAGAAATGGCAAAAAAAAATTCTTATAACCCATGTTCTCAATCAAACATAAAGAAAACAATAAAAATCAAACCACAATAAATCATCTTCATCTCTTTGAAAAAATAAAAGATAAAAGATTTGATCATCAAATTAATTTACAAAATTCTATTATATCAAATTTGAAAATTAAAAGACTAAAAAATATTTGTTAGTTGATTCATGAATGAAACTTCATAAGAAAACTTGTTGAATCTAAACTTGCAAAGGATAAATTAAATTTGTACCATATCTCATTGGATGGGTTTCACAAAAAAGAAAAAAAAACACTAAATCAGAACCTAATTTACTATACCTTTCTTTACAAAAACATTGTGGATGAAACTATTCATTTAATTTTTTTTTTCATTTCATGTCTCAAAAATTATTCTCTTACAACCTTTCTTTACAAAAACATTGTGGATGAAACTATTCATTTAATTTTTTCTTTTCATTTCATGTCTCAAAAATTATTCTTTTACAATTTCAACCTCACAATTGATGTTGAAATCAATTTAAGTATTAGGATTTCTTTTTATTTGTATGTATCATGTGTGTAAGGTCTCTATGAGTATTCCAGCGATGAATTAAACATCAATTTTATGGAATAAATTTTAATTTCATTGGAAAGAATTGAAAGAATAATGAAAAAAACTTATAAAAACAAGCATTTCATTTTCTTACTGTTAAAGAGGTGCAAAAAATTCAGTTTGTTCCCTAAGTTTTTATTTTTTACATATTTAATTTCTATTCTTTTAGGATTTTTGTTTAGGTCCTAAATTTTATTTTTGTTTGTGTTTTGGTCCTTAAATGTTGGGGGTATAAAGAAAGTCATTGAAAAAATAGAGATGAGAGAAAAAATATTTGGTTGATCACATTCCAATCACTGAAAAGACTGATCTTGATATTAATAAGTTATTATGGTGTTTTGTAAGTGTTTTCTAGTGAAAGTAACTTGAAAAATGGGATTTTTGGGTTTGGAAACATAAAACCTAAAATTTAATATCTAGAGATTATTAGAATTTGAACCAGATGAATATACTTAATCATACAAGCAATCATTCATTTAAAAAAAACATAAAAATTAAAAGACGATGTGTCATCCATCCACTAAAAAAATAGACTTTTATGTTCTTTGAATACTTTAACAAATTTATCATTATCAAATTAAGAGTTTCTATTTCAACCTTCCATTTGTCTTATTAGTCAAAGTTTACAGGGATAATAACACTAGTAGTACACCAACTTTATAACTTTTCTGAATCATACCATTCTTTTCAAAACTTTCAATCAAATTAACTATAACTGTGGATTATGAGTGCTTTCACAGTAGATTGTACTGTTTTGCACTGTAACGTGAGTTACTATAAATTGTGAGTAATTTCACTATGGAGTGCACTGTTTGGTGGGGCATGATGATGTTGTAGACCAACTCCAGTTTGGGTGAGGTTGCAGCCCTCGGGCTGCAAACACCTAGGGCTAAGGCTAGCAAGCCCTAGGCACCCGCGCGCGCAAGTGGAGCTGTAGGTGCAAACACATGGCACTAGGGTTGTCCTGGGCGCTAGCTTTAGCCTTGGGTCCTGTATCAGAACTCAATGTTGTTGCGTCTGTCGTTAGGACCCACTACTCATAGGTTCTGCGTCAAGACCCATTTCGCTTGGATTCTACATCCTGCATCACGATCCATTTCGCTTGGGTCCTATGTCAGGACCCAATGATCTTGGGTCCTTTGTTAGGACTTAATTCTCTTTGGTCTTATTATTTGTGTTAAAAATAATTATTTGTGTTATAAATATTATTATTTTTCTTATAATTCAAAGTATTCATATCAAAAATATTATTATTTATGTTATAAATATTCTTAGGTTTCTTAATATAATTATTTGTGTTATAAATATTATTCTTTTTCTTCTAATTCAAAGCATTCATATCAAAAATATTATAATTTGGGTTATAAATATTCTTAGGTTTCTTAATATAATTGTTTGTGTTGTAAATATTATTATTTTTCTTATAATTCAAAGGATTTATATAAAAATATTATTATTTGTGTTATAAATATTATAATTTTTATTACAATTCATAGTATTATTTTAAAAAAAATATTATTATTTGTGTTATAAATATTCTTGGAATTCCTAATATAATTATTTGTATTATAAATATTATTATTTTTAATATAATTGTAAATATTCATCTCAAAAATATTATTACTTATGTTATAAATATTCTTGGGTTTCTAAATATAATTATTTGTGTTATAAATATAATTATTTGTATTATAATTCAAAGTATTAATAGAAAAATTATTATTATTTGTGGTATAAATATTATTATTTTTATTATAATTCTAAATATTCATATAAAAAATATAATTATTTGTGTTATAAATATTATTATTTTTATTATAATTCAAAGTATTAATATTTTTATTATAATTCTCTTAGGTGCTCCAAACGCATAACCAATTGACATTGGGTCCTATATCAGGATCCAATGCTTTTGGGTCCCGCGTCAAGAACCAAGTCGCTTGGATCCTTGGTCTGGATTAAAGTATTATTATTTTTATTATAATTGAAAGTATTAATATTAGAAATAATATTATTTGCGTTATAAATATTATTATTTTTAATTATAATAAATAGTATTAATATTAAAAATTGTATTATTTATATTATAAATATTATTATTTTTATTATAATTAATAGTATTAATATTAAAAATATTATTATTTGTATTATAAATATTATTATTTGTATTATAATTAATATTATTAATAAAATAATTAATAAATTTGAAAAAAAAATATTATTATTAATATCATTAATAAATTTTTAAAAATATTGTTTTTACTATTGAAGAAAAACCATCTTTTTTTTAAGATTAAAAAATATAATTCAAAGTATTCATATAAAAACTTTAATTATTTACGTTATAAATATAATTATTTTTCTTATAGTTCAAAGTATTCATATAAAAAATATTATAATTTGTTTTATAAATATTCTTGAGTTTCTTAATATAATTATTTGTGTTAATTATTTTTCTTATAATTCAAAGTATTCATATCAAAAAAATATTATTATTTGTGTTATAAATATTCTTTGAATTCTTAATATAATTATTTGTGTTATAAATATTATTATTTTTAGTATAATTCTAAATATTTATCTAAAAAATATAATTAGTTGTGTTATAAATATTCTTGGGTTTCTAAATATAATTATTTATGTTATAAATATTATTATTTTTTATTATAATTCAAAGTATTAATAGAAAAAATATTATTGTTTGTAATATAAATATTATTATTTTTACTACAATTCTCTTTGGTGCTTCTAATATAGAACCAATTGCCCTTGGGTCCTGGGTCAGGACCCAATTATGTTGGGTTCGATGTCAGGCCCGAAGTGTTTGGATCCTGCACCAAGACTCATTTTGCTTGTGTCCTGGGCTAGAGCCAATGCTTGGGTGCTGCCACAGGTTTAAAGCTCTTACGTCGTGACGCAAGACCCAAGCACATTCGGTCCAGAGGCAAGACCCAATGTTCTAGAGTCTTGATTTTCTAAATAGAATTATATGTGTTATCAATATTATTTATTATAATTAAAAGTATTCATTTTAAAAATAGTATTATTTGTATTATAAGTATTATTACTTTTATTATAATTGAAAGTATTAATATTAAAAATAGTATCATTTATGTTATAAATATTATTATTTTTGTTATAAATATTATTATTTTTATTATAATTAATATTATTAATAAAATAATTAATAAATTTTTAAAAACATTATTATTATCATTAATAAATTTTAAAAATTACTATTATTACTATTGAAGAAAAACTATTTTTTAAAAAAAATTAAAAAAATATAATTCAAAGTATTCATATAAAAAATATAATTATTTGTGTTATAAATATTATTATTTTTATTATAATTCAAAGTATTCATATCAAAAATATTATTATTTTTATTATAATTCTAAGTATTAATATAAAAAATATTATAATTAGTGTTATAAATATTATTATTTTTATTATAATTTAAATTATTCACATCAAAAATATAATTATTTGTGTTATAAATATTCTTCAATTGCTAAATATAATTTTTTATGTTATAAATATTATTATTTTTATTATAATTCAAAGTATTAATATAAAAATATTATTATTTATCTTATAAATATTAGTATTTTTATTAGAATTAATAATATTAGAATTAAAAATATTATTATTTTTATTAAAATTAATAATATTATAATTAATAGTATTATTATTTGTCAGGACTCAATGTTCTTGGGTTTTGTGGAGGACCCATTTCACTTAGGTGCTCGTTAGGTCCCAATGCTCTTAAGTCCTGTGCAGGACCCAATTACGTTGGGTCCGCCGTAAGGATCCAATACTCTTGGGTTCTGCAGTAGGATCCATTTTGCTTGGTTCTTACGTCACAAGTCAAGGCTCTTGGGTCCTGGGTCTAGAGCCAATTGGCTTGGATCCTGCGTCAGAACCCAATGTTCTTGGGTTTTGGATTTCTAAATATAATTATTTGTGTTATCAATATTATTATGTTTATTATAATTAAAAGTATTCATTTTAAAAATAGTATTATTTGTATTATAAATATTATTTTTTTATTATAATTGAAAGTATTAATATAAAAATATTGTTATTTGTGGTATCAATATTATTATTATTATTATTATTATTATTATAATTCTCTTGGGTGCTCCAGACACAGAACCAATTGGCCTCGGGTTGTGTGTTAAGACCTAATACTCTTGAGTCCTGGGTCTGGACCCAAGTTTCTTTGGTCTTGCTGCAGAACCCAATGCTCTTGGGTTTTGGGTTTCTAAATACAATTATTTATGTTATCAATATTATTATATTTGTTATAATTTAAAGTATTCATATTAAAAATTGTATTATTTATATTATAAATATTATTATTTTTATTATAATTAAAAATATTTTTATTTGTTTTATAAATATTGTTATTTTTATTATAATTTAAAGTATTCATATTAAAAATAGTATTATTTGTGTTATAAATATTATTATTTTTATTATAATTAATATTATTAATAAAATAATTAATAAATTTGAAAAAAATTATTATCAATATTGAAAAACAACCATAGATTTGATTTGAAGTGTAAAATTAAAAATTATTATTATTATTATGAAAATTTAAAAAGCTATTATTACTATCGAAAAAAAACCTTAATTTTTTTGAAAGATTAAAAAACATAAAAATTTTGACAGATATATTAAATATTATGATTAATATTATAAATATTATTATTGGGTTTAGTGTTGCAACCAGACTCAATGCTTTTATGTCCGACATTGCAGCTAGACTCAATGCTTTTAAGTCTTAGATTTTTATGATATTTTTAAAGGTAATCCTGTAACGTAGCGCGAGCTATCTAATTAATATTTTTATATTTTTTGGTTAATTATTCTATTATCTGATTACGTATTTTTGACTGTAGTATGTGCTTAGAATAAAAATGGAGCCCACATAAAAAATATTTAAAAATATATATATTAAAAAAATTCCAACCACATTTATATTTTAAACACATTAATTTTCCAAATAGCTGTCTTCATCACCCAAATTATCCTCTCAAACACATGTTAAAAGTCTCATGGAGGAAAGTGCTCGAGACAGATCAGAGAAAAAATTCCAACCACAAAAAAATTTGGGTGCGAGGATTGTGCATCAGACACGTGTCGTTCCTTCATTGATTAGATTATAAATAATATCTTTGAAATCTGCACTTAACCGATCGCTGGCTTTTTCTTGTTGTCTTGAAGCATCAGTGTTTTTCTTTTCTTTTTAATTGAGAAAAGGAGAGCAAAGTTTCATTCTCAGAGCTTCAAATTACGTTCCATAGTGGAAAACCCTTCATCAGACAAGAAATTTAACATGGCAAACATTAGATTGCTCTCTACAAGCATGGTTCAAGCCACTACCGACAAGGTGACAGATGAGAGGATTGAGTTGACTCAGTGTGATCTCAAGCTTCTTCTAGTACATGCCATCCAAAAGGGTCTTCTCTTCCTCAAACCCAAATCATTAGAAGATCAAAACTCACTGATCCAACACTTGAAAACCTCACTTTCTCGCACACTAGATTGCTTCAATCCTCTTGCTGGTCGCCTAGCCACAGTAGAACATGATGATAACACAGTCTCCTTCTTCATTGACTGCAACAATGCAGGAGCCCAGTTTGTTCATGCCGCAGCGGATGGTGTAACCATGGCTGACATCCTCCAGCCAGTTTATGTTCCTCCAATTCTCCACTCTTTCTTTCCATTAAACGGGTTCTTAAACTACGAGGCTGTTTCCAAACCTTTGCTAGCAGTTCAAGTTACTGAGCTTGTAGACGGCATCTTTGTTGGTTGTACCATGAACCATGCTGCTGTTGATGGCTCGTCATTTTGGAATTTCTTCAATTCTTGGTCTGAAATCCATCGTGGGTTGGATCACGTCTCCAAGACTCCTGTCTTTGAGCGTTGGTCACTTCTCAACGGTAGTATTAGCCCGCCGATTCGCCTTCCTCTCTCAATCATAAAGAACAACTCTGATTCGTTCATTCCATCACCTTTGCAAGAAAGAGTTTTTCATTTTACCAAGGGAAAAATAGCGATGCTCAAAGCAAAAGCCAATGCTGAAGCTGCCACTACGTCAATCTCCTCTCTTCAGTCACTTTTGGCTCATATTTGGAGAGCTACAACTCGAGCTCGACTAGTTGAACATGATAAAGAGATTGATTTAATAATTCTTATAGGTTTGCGGGCACGATTACGACCACCATTACCAGAAAGCTATTGTGGAAATGCAATTGTGTCTGGGATTGTAATTTTGAGAACAAGAGAGATACTGGAGCAAGGGCTTGGATTTGTAGCTTTGGAGATTAACAAGGTGGTTTCTTCTTATACAAAAAACAAGGTGACGGACGCTTTAGCGTCGTTGCTGAAGAATCCGAGTCCATTAACAAAGGCCGACCTTGGACGTATTCACAGTTTGGGTATTAGCAGCTCGCCAAGGCACAACGTTTATGGTACTGATTTTGGTTGGGGAAGGCCCGTTGCAGTGCGAAGCGGGCCTGGGAACAAGTTCGATGGGAAGTTAACATTGTTTCCGGGACTGGAAGAGGGGAGCATGGACGTTGAATTCTCCGTTTTGCCTGAGACTTTGAAGGCTTTAGGAAACGATTTGGAGTTCATGGATGCTGTCACCATCTAATCAGATTTTAAAAGTATTTCAAGCTCTAAGCTGGTAGCAGGTTTCCAAGCCTGTTTTTGTCCATATCATCTTGCCCTGTATTGAATTCTATGTTAATCCCCCTGCATTTGCTCTGTTTTCTCTCTTCCACTTTCTCTTAACAATAAATTTGTGAATTTGCAAGTCCTGTGAATTATGATGTGTCCATCTCTCAACAGTAAATTCTAAAAATGAAAATAATCACACTCTTTATATATAATGACATGCTTATTAAATTGTTGATGAAATCATGGCTATGATCAACTGATGTCCATAAAATCCGATCACCTCCGCGACCGGATATGGCCATATCCCAATGCTGATAACTAACTTCAAACACCCGGTTTAGCATAAATAAGTATTTGGATAACTTCAAAGTCATCGGAGATGGCACATACTAATCCAAAACGTGTGAGTCATTTAATTAAATTTAAACCGGTGTGTTTTTTTTTCCCAGATCATTTAAATTTAATATCATCTTCACTTTCGTCTCTATTGTATCATGAAGATGAAGATGCTCATGGATGTCAAATAGATAGCACCCACATTAAGCTTTTATGTGCTCGATGGCTCTCCTCTAGCCAGAAAAGGCGGAAAGAAACTAAAGCTACCTGGGATTCCTCTTAGAAGCCGAAATTTGATTTCTTTTTCGATGATGAGAAATGCTTTAGAAGAGAACTAGCTATATGCTAGTGAGCTACCATGAGGAAATTTTCAGAAAATTTCACAACTTATTTTATTTAATTATGTGATATTGAGAATAAATATTTTTCAAACATTTTACAATTAAAAATATAATTATTTTTTTTTTATCAATTTTTTTAATGAAAATATCTATTTTTTTATATGTAGCATAATTTTTAAATAAAAACTTAACACAATTAAAATCAATAGTCACAAGAATTCAAATGATTTTAATGAAAGAAAAAATTTATTTCTTTCTCCAAATCTCTCCTTACTTATTATTTGTTTTTATCAATAATATCTCTTTTTAATATTTTTCTTTTTAAAATATATCATAGTAATTTCAAGCAATAGTATAAAAAATAAAAAATAAATAATTAATATAAGAAAATTATATAAACATTATATAAGAAAAATAAAAAATCACTCTCATTGAATAGTCAGGAGCAACTTTTAAAACAAAATTACAAATTAGATTTATATAAAATATCTTATAAATTAATTGATAATATAACCATAAAAAATTTAAAACTTATTTGAAAAGTAAGGTTTTTAATCATAAAAGAGTTATTAACACTGATTAAAAATTAAAATAGAAAAATATCTTTTACATAATAAGAAGTGAAAGATAAATGCATATGTAAATATTTTATCTTAGTTGACCTTCTCATTTTATTCATTTTCTCTTATTTATCATGGAGGGTAATTTTGGTTCACGAAATGCATATAATTTCCATTCTTATAAATGTATTATGAAAATATAACTCATCTATTTAAAATTTAAGAGGAATAAATTCTATAATTGTTTTTTAAATAATTAAAATAAATATTAATAAAAACCTTAATGATTTAAATTATATATAAAAAATATTTCTATTGTCAAAATTCCTTTTTGTTAATTATAGTTTTTTTTTTTTACAGAACAATGATTGTTTTTATTAACAACATCATTATTTGAGTAAATATTTAAAGCAATTGAAATAAATATATATATCAAAACTCGAATGATTTAAATTATGAAAGAAAGAATAAATTTCTTTAGCCAAGACTTCATGCAATAACTTCTTGTGTTTATATTGTGCTGAACTTTGATTGACCTGGAAATCTAAACTAATATAAAACATGACCATTAAAAATTGCTTGTATAATTTCAATCTGATCTAATAATTAAATTGAGAATTATGCATATTAACATAAAACTGCATATTATGAAACATTAAATCAAAAACCAAAGTGATTATCCATTCTTCGCATGGATTGTATCATTCCCCCTCTTTTCAAAAGAATTCATCCTCGAATCACAAATACGAACAATGTTAAGTTTTGAGCAACAATAGCATCCACTTTATTAGCCTCTTGTTTAAGCATTCAGAGTTTTTTTTTTTTTTTTTGCCTCAAACAAAACTATATGAATATAACAACTTCTCTCTCACATTTTGCATCTTTTTACGCTAATATGAAGATCCCTAATCATCCATTAGTTTTTTTATTTATGTAAATGACATTGTAATTTCCTTGTGCTTCTTTACTATACTCATAAAATCTCTTTCTCCATCAACCTTTGGAACTTGGAACCCTAGTTTCGCTTGCCTCCTAACATTAAAAGCCTTTGGGATTGTCCCTTTTGCAATTTAACATCTTTTTTATTTGTCTGTTCAAGATACTCATCAAATTTATATTTATCCTTTCAAGTTATTATTCCATGACTCGTAACATAAAAGCTTGATTTTCCCTCTCTTTTAGTGATGATGCATCACTTGTGAAAGCTATCGTTGAAATCTAAAAATCATGTTAGTTGTAAGAAAGTATAATTTTACACACTACCTTACATGTTTGTAATCAGAAAGATAGCACTCCACTTGTATTTCACTCAAATTTGGCTTTCCACAATAATATGTTCATCTTTTCACCTTTCATCTCTCGTGCTCACCTTTTTAGTTCTTTAAAGAACTAATCTCGAACAAATAAAGATAACAACCTCGAAATCCCAACCTTATATTTTTGAACTCGGAATCAAGAAATAACAAAAAAAATCAATAAATAATGAAATACAAATATGAATATGATGACAAAATGAATCATACGTGAATAGGAACAAAAACACAAAAATGAATGTAAAAGAAAATAAATAATGTAATAAGACTACAACTAACCCAAACTAATACTAAAATACTAATTTCAATAAAAATTAACAGTGGTAAACTAAAAAAAGTTTTGTTGACACAATAGTTAATGATTTCACAATTTCAAACTTACTTGAACCTAAGTGTGTCCAAATAATCCTAAAATTAATATTTGAAACTAGTATACCTAATTCCTCAAGAATATTAGATTGTATGGGTATATCTTTTAATTTTTGAATTAAAACTTTTGATGATTTAATTTATAGTAGAATTTCTACAACTTGTAAATTGCAGTCTCTTTGATATATTCTTTTGTACTCCACTAATTTGTAGTAATTTAAATTTAAATCAAGTATATATATATATATATATATATATATAAAATCAAATTTGATAAAATAATGAAAATTAGTATGGAAACTTAAAGAGAATTGATATAACCTTATTTTATAGCCTTACTTTGATACCAATTGACACAAAACTAAAGGGTAAGAACCCTAAAACCCATACACAAGAAATATCAAACCTAAAAAAACTAAAATTAAATTTGGTTGATGAAAACTCGAAACAACTATTACTTAAACCAAGACATCAAAACTAGAACAATACCCTAACCCAATTATTATAAAGAATCACTAATGAGAAGCATAAGAAAAAAGCCATAAAGATAATTATTGTAACAACCTCAAAAAAATTCAATCAATATATATTCGTTTAACTCCTACATAAAGGGTAAATGGAGCGATTTTTTTTGTTAAGTTCACCGAAATTTCTAATGAAATTTCAGCAGAGTCTGCCCTATACCGGAAGATCCCAAGTTATCGACAATTTATCCTGCACACAATTATAATCACATCCCACCCATAATCACATCCATAATTGATACATTCAATCATTTTATTCATTCAAGAATATACTTAGGACAAATCTTTATTCTCAATCTCCATCTCATATCACATGCATAAGTTAGTAATTAAGAGGACTATCCAAACACTGAAATTTTATATATAAGCACAACACAGTTTAGCATTCTGAACATAAGCTATTACGCTATAATTTTTCCAAGTATAGATTAATACATTAATATTCCAAAAACAAAATAATATAAGGAGTATGCTATTCTATTCAGGTTACATGTTTACTGCATAACAAAATTACATGAAAAAATCCCTAAGTTCCTAACTTATACAAAAGGGATAAGGAACCTAAATTCTACTCCTGACGTGAATGGGAGGGACCTGCAAAACATAAATTTTCCATACAATTAAAAATAACTAAAATACAAACAATTCATGAAAGAAAATTTATACAGCACATCTATTTACTTAAGTCATATACAATTTCAATACACCACCACCAACTCCTTTTGAGGGTTATCCAGTTTATTTCCTTTTACTACTTCTCCTCACATTAGGAAGACTACTACCGACACTAATGACCTCCATTAGTGTCTTTAGTTGCCTATCCTGGGGTCAACTAATCAGATTCATGAAAATGCCGACACTAACATGATCGTTGGTGTCATTAACTATTTTTGGACCGAAATGGTTAATCATTGTTCTATGCTACCTTGAGAGGTCCTCGGGTATGCCGATGTCAAGGATTCTTGAAATCGTTAGCTTTCACCTCAAAAAGCTAATCAAGTCTATAAGTTTTGCCAATATTGACGTCACCCGCCGATATCATTAACTATTCTGAATCCGAATAGTTAATTAAATTTATAAATTTTGCTAATATCGACGTCACCCGCCGATATCATTAACAATCTGAACCCGAATAGTTAATCAAGTTTTATATTTCTCCTCCCACGTACCGGTAATGCCGATGTTACCCAGCTTGGCTAACATCATTAGCCTCCCATATCAGGGACATGCTAATCAAATTCGAGAAACAGTCATTACCAAAATTTGTTGTTACTGTTCATTTCCTCCAAAAGAACCCATAATTTAAATTTAGTCCTCCATTTCTATTTTCCCATCATTTAAACTTTCCTTTCCCCCTTTTCTTTTCCTCATCAATACGCACCAATTTTTTATAGTTCAATAGTTAGTTAAAATAATTATTAACAAGAGGAGATATAGTTACAGAGTACCTACCTGTTGTAGACGCTCGACTTGTGTTCCCCTGTTGTTGTTGTACTCCTCCCGTGGTTCCTCTTGAAACCACAAATACCCATCATTATTCCATATTAGTCCACATATCACAACACAACAACAACAATGGCAATAATATTCATTTCTCTTTTACCAATCTTTTCTTTCTCACTTACATTCCTCATTATTATCCTTTCACATTTTCAGCCCATTAGTAGTCCAAGTGATCACAGTTTATTCCTTTTTTTTAAGATCAAGACACACTTTACGAAGGGCAAGAAAACAAATTCTACCCTTAATACAACTAAATTTCACCATTTTATCAACTTGGCCAAAACTGCCAATAGGGGTGGTAGCTTGACCTCTCCTCAGATTTTTCATTTGTATCTAGAGTTTCAGGACTCCAAATAAGGCGGGGTCAGACTCGTTGGAAAGCTAACACTCCCAGCTACAACTTCTATGATGGACACTCCCTAGATTCTATCATCTTTAGGTCCAAATTCCCTCAGGAACTAGGGCAACAAACCTGCCCTGTTTTGTCAATGGAGAAGGTAACTACAATTTTTATCTCCAATCTTACTTCCCTATCAATTTCAGCCATGTTTTCACCTTACCTGGAACGTAGGTTCCTCTCCTTTATAAGTTACAATTTGTAACTACACTACATCAGCATATCTAATTAATTAACAAGGGAGTCATACGTTCTCCTCCTTTGTTTTTTCTTCCCCTCCAATGGCCAGTCCTTAAATCGGTTCCTTCTCTCTCTCTTTTTTTATATATATACACTCAATCACCACATTTCCTTATTATTCACCTCCTAAAACCTGTTTTAATTTTGCAATAAGGAAAACAACGTAAACTATCAAAATTTCCTTTCTTTCCTTATAATCCCATGGCAGGCCACTATTTCCCCCATAGTCTTTGATTTTGTTGAAATCTTCTTTGTATAATTCCATCCTTTTTAGGCAACCTATACTGCTCAACTCATTTAGTTCCAATCAATTCCACATTTCTCCAAATTTTACTCAAGGACCCTAATCTTTCAAACTTCAAATTAATGCACAATTCTTGCATGAATTTAATTTGGCTTTCCCAATTGGTTTAGAACTTCATACCTAGAGAAAAATTTAGGTTTGATTTCTGATTTGATTAAAGTTTCCTAACCCCTTTCTTCTCTTCAAGCAACCGGCCTCCCACTCCCTCTTCTCTTATCAATTCCATCACTTTTCTTCTTGCAAATCTCCTACCCAAGTTTGTCTTCCCATGTCGAAATTCTAAGGTTTGTGTAGGTATAGAAATTTAGGTGTTTTCTCTTAGGCTTGGTGAAGGAAAATTTAAAAAATTTCCCTCCCCTTTTCTTTTTGTTACCTCCCCGGTCATGAATGAGAGAAGGGATGGGTATTTATAGTCTCATCTCTTCTTAATTTATTTTGGTCCCATCTTTCTCTCTTTTTTCTTATTTTAGCCCTTTTTTTTTATAACAACATTTTTGAATTATTATAAACTTCCCCCCTTTTTGTATACATTATTCTCAAGCTTCACAATTATATTTTGATAAGTCAAAATAGTTTAATGAAAAACCAAAAGTATAAAAATCCTTTCACACACAAGCAACAATATGCGGCAATGTATTATTGGAATTTGAATAATAATTTCTACAAAAGAGTATTTATAATGTAAAACTTAACCTAACCTTAATGGACTAATAGGATGATATTAAACCCAATTTAAATAAAGCTTATAGTACTTAAAAGCAATCCTAAAACATGAGAAATAATGAAAAACCAAGTTCAAAATATAAAGCCTCAATGTTGCATGTAATAAACCAAAAAAAAAAAATCCAAAATAATCAGCCTATATCATTTCTTCCATTCTTTCTCTACGTAAAAAAAAAAGAAATGGCAAAAACAAATTGTTATAACCTATAGTCTCAACCAAACATAAAGAAAACAATAAAAATCAAATCACAATATATAAATCATCTTCATCTCTTTTTTAAAAAATAAGAGATAAAAGATTTGATCATCAAATTAATTTACAAAATTCTATTAGATAAAATTTGAAAAATTCAAAGACTAAAAAATATGTGTTAGTTGATTCATGATTGAAACTTCCTAAGAAAACTTGATGAAATCTAAACTTGGAAGGGATAAATTGAATTTGTACCATATCTCATAGGATGGGTTTCACAAAAAATAAAAATAAAAACACTAAATTAGAATCTAATTTACTATGTTTTTCCTTGCAAAAACGTCGTAGATAAAACTATTCATTTTAAATTTACTTTGTTTTTTTTTTTTTCATTTCATGTCTAAAAACTTATTTTACAATTTCAACCTCACAATTGATGTTGAAATCGATTTAAGTATTAGGATTTCTTTTTATTTGTATGTATCATGTGTAAAAGGTTTCTACGAGTATTTCAGCAATGGATTAAACATCAATTTTATAAAAGAAATTTTAATTTTGTTGGAAAGAATTGAAAGAACAATGACAAAAACTTATAAAAACAAGCATTTCATTTTTTTACTATTTAAAAGGTGTAAAAAATTCAGTTTGTTCCCTAAGTTTTTATTCTTTACATATATTTGATTCCTATTCTTTTGTGATTTTT
This sequence comes from Populus nigra, assembly GCF_951802175.1. Taxonomy (NCBI): domain Eukaryota; kingdom Viridiplantae; phylum Streptophyta; class Magnoliopsida; order Malpighiales; family Salicaceae; genus Populus; species Populus nigra. The sequence continues at coordinate 8,541,146 of NC_084859.1, forward strand.
GTTTAGATTCTAAACTTTATTTTTGTTTGTGTTTTGGTCCCTAAGTGTCAACGGGGTATAGGGAAAGTCATTCTAATCACTACAAAGACTGATTTTGATATCAATGGGTTATTATGATATTTTGTAGGTGTTTTATAGTGAAACTAACTTGAAAAATAAGTTTTTTTTTTGTCTGGAAACCTAAAACCTAAAATTTTAATATCTAAAAGTGATTAGAATTTGAATACTTCAACAAATTTATCATCATATATATTGAGTTTCTACTTCAATCTTCCATTTTGTTTTATTAGTCTAAGTTTATAGGGATAATAACACTAGTCGTATACCAACTTTCTAACTTTTCTGAATCATATTATTTTTTTTTCAAAACTTTCAAATTTCAATCAAATATTCTTATCTATTTTCTATCATATACTGTGTTATCTGATCGTGTGTGTGTGTAATGGATTGATCTCTTGGCTAATCTTAATTTGTATATGCCTATGTCAACGCAAAGATGATACTTAGAGGATGTTTAGAATAAAAATATGATTGGTTTACACAGTGTAATTTATACTTAAAATAAAAAAAAAAGGGAAACAAACCCATATCCCAAACACATAATTATTTTCCAAGTGGCTGCCTTCATCACCCAACTGTCCTCTCCAACCTATAATAGTTTCTGACATCACGGAGGAAAGTGCTCGAGACAGATCAGAGACACATGGGCGCCCTTTCACGGCGCTAAACGTTCAAAAACTAATTCTATCTCCATCGCAAGGCCTAGCACAAGTTGCACTACCACTCATGCTGCTACAGACTCCAGACTGGCAGTATTCACAGAGTCAGAGACTGCACTTTTAAATTTTGAAGGATCCTCAACCCTGCAAGTATTATTTAATTAGTTTCATTTTTTTAGGGTTTCTTTTCACTTTTAATTGCCGATGTTGCTTAATATATTTATTTAATTAGTTGAATTTTTTATATAGTTAGAAGGAGCGACTCTCATTCTTATTGAATTGAAGAATCCTATGGTCATAATTAAAGTGAAAGTTGATAAATATACCTATCCTCCTAGTAAAAACGAAGTCAAGTTTATATTATTCTCAAAGTGTTATTCAAATTCATCATTTGTTGATTTTAGAATTTGTTTTTATGGTTGAATTTTATTCTCAAAGTGTTATTCAAATTATTTTATGTTTAAAAAATATTAAATTAATATTTTTAGATATTTTTTAATAATTTAAATATTTTAATACAAAAAATAAAAACTAAACTAAAAAAAATTAATTAAAAATTAACACTCTGCCACATTAACAATCACAAAATCTAAGAGCATCTCCCTATTTTCAAGATCCAAATTGATAATATGAATTTATATATATAGATTGTTTATGGGTACCTTCAATGGTAAAAAACTATTAGAAGAGTCAATTGTATTTTAATATATTTAACACTAATTATTTTAATAATTTGATATTATCTAGTTAGCTTCAGGTCTATAAAAAATCCAGATGATTTTTAATTAATTTAATATTAAAAAATAAAATTAAAAAAAATAAAAAATAACTCGAATTAACCTGGATAAACTTACTAAACCTATAACACGAGTAATGAAACCACTAAACCTATAACATAAAATAATGTTTTTTTATTTTATTTTCCATTTAGCATTTCCCTACATATATGCTCGAAGAGTGGAAGAGTCAAGGGAAAAAAAATTGGGGGCGAGACTTGTGCATCAGACACGTGTCGGTCCTTCATTGATTAGATTAATATTTGAAATCTGCGCCTAACCAATCGCTGGCTTTTTCTAGTTGTCTCGAAGCATTAGTGTTTTTCTTTTCTTTTTTACTTGAGAAAAGGTGAGCCAAGTTTCATTCTCAGAGCTTAAAAGTACGTTCCATAGTGGAAAACCCTTCATCAGACAAGAAATTTAACATGGCAAACATTAGATTGCTCTCTACAAGCATGGTTCAAGCCACTACCGACAAGGTGACAGATGAGAGGATTGAGTTGACTCAGTGTGATCTCAAGCTTCTTCTACTAGATGCCATCCAAAAGGGTCTTCTCTTCCTCAAACCCAAATCATTAGAAGATCAAAACTCACTGATCCAACACTTGAAAACCTCACTTTCTCGCACACTAGATTGCTTCAATCCTCTTGCTGGTCGCCTAGCCGCAGTAGAACATGATGATAACACAGTCTCCTTCTTCATTGACTGCAACAATGCAGGAGCCCAGTTTGTTCATGCCGCAGCGGATGGTGTAACCATGGCTGACATCCTCCAGCCAGTTTATGTTCCTCCAATTCTCCACTCTTTCTTTCCATTAAATGGGATCTCAAACTACGAGGCTGTTTCAAAACCTTTGCTAGCAGTTCAAGTTACTGAGCTTGTAGACGGCATCTTTGTTGGTTGTACCATGAACCATGCTGCTGTTGATGGCACGTCATTTTGGAATTTCTTCAATTCTTGGTCTGAAATCCATCGTGGGTTGGATCACGTCTCCAAGACTCCTGTCTTTGAACGTTGGTCACTTCTCAACGGTAGTATTAGCCCGCCGATTCGCCTTCCTCTCTCAATCATAAAGAACAACTCTGATTCGTTCATTCCATCACCTTTGCAAGAAAGAGTTTTTCATTTTACCAAGGGAAAAATAGCGATGCTCAAAGCAAAAGCCAATGCTGAAGCTGCCACTACGTCAATCTCCTCTCTTCAGTCACTTTTGGCTCATATTTGGAGAGCTACAACTCGAGCTCGACTAGTTGAACATGATAAAGAGATTGATTTAAGAATTCTTATAGGTTTGCGGGCACGATTACAACCACCATTACCAGAAAGCTATTGTGGAAATGCAATTGTGTCTGGGATTGTAACTTTGAGAACAAGAGATATACTGGAGCAAGGGCTTGGATTTGTAGCTTTGGAGATTAACAAGGTGGTTTCTTCTTATACAAAAAACAAGGTGACGGACGCTTTAGCGTCGTTGCTGAAGAATCCGAGTCCATTAACAAAGGCCGACCTTGGACGTATTCACAGTTTGGCTATTAGCAGCTCGCCAAGGCACAACGTTTATGGTACTGATTTTGGTTGGGGAAGGCCCGTTGCAGTGCGAAGCGGGCCCGGGAACAAGTTCGATGGGAAGTTAACATTGTTTCCGGGACTGGAAGAGGGGAGCATGGACGTTGAATTCTCCGTTTTGCCTGAGACTTTGAAGGCTTTAGGAAACGATTTGGAGTTCATGGATGCTGTCACCATCTAATCAGATTTTCAAAGTATTTCAAGCTCTAAGCTGGTAGTAGGTTTCCAAGCCTGTTTTTGTCCATTTCAACTTGCCCTGTATTGAATTCTATGTTAATCCCCCTGCATTTGCTCTGTTTTCTCTCTTCCACTTTCTCTTAACAATAAATTTCCTGTTCACCACTTCATTGTGAATTTGCAAGTCCCGTGAATTATGATGTGTCCATCTCTCAACAGTAAATTCTTAAAATGAAAATAATCACTCTTTATATTTAATGACATGCTTATTAAATTGTTGAAATCATGGCTATGATCAACGGTTGTCTATAAAATCCGATCACCTCCGCGACGGGACATGGCCATAGCTCAATGATAACTCATTTCAGACACCGAGTTTAACTTAAACAAGTGTTTGGATTGCTTCAAAGTCATCGGAGAGAGCACTTACTATTCCAAAGCATGCGAGTCATTTTATTGAATTTAAATAATATTTGGAAATGTGTTCTAACTCATGTTTTTAAAATTTTTAATTTTTTTATATTTAAAATTAATATATTTGTAGTGATTTTAATATATTTTAATGTGCTGATATCAAAAATAATTTTTAAAAAATAAAAAAATATATTATTTTAATATATTTATAAATAAAAATAGTTTTTTTTCCAGTTTTTTAAATTTAATTTCATCTTCACTCTTGTCTATATTGTGTCATGAAGATGCTCACGGATGTCAAATAGATACCACCCACATTAAGCTTTTATGTGCTGCTCTCCTCTAGCCAGAGGGGCATTCCCCTACAGGGGGGAATTAAAGCTATCGGGGATTCCTGTAAGAAGCTGAAATTTAGAGGCGTTTGTGCGATGAAAAGTGATTTTTTTAAAATTAATTTTTTAATTTTTTTAATTTGATTATTATTAGAAAAATTAGTTAACAAAAAATATTTTCTAGTTAAAGAAAAATTTAACTTGAGTTACAGGGAAATGTTTTTCTTTTATTTTAAGCAGAAAATACTTTCCGGAAATTGTGAAAAATTTTAAAATATCATATTATTTGCTGATTATATCAAATTTGGTCTTCAAACTTTTGATTGCCATATATATTTTTTTTCAATTTCATCCATTAGAATTTATTTTTTATATTAATTTTGGTCCTCATTTTTATAATTTTTATTTGTTTTTCCCTTATTATTTTTTAATTGAAATTTTTTATCTATCAAATTTGATCTTTATTCTCTTAATTAGTACTTATTTTAGTTGAAATAATTTATAAAATGATAATAATTATTATTTTAATGTCTTCATCTTTCAATTTTTTTATTTATTAGATTTGATCTCAATTATTTTGATTATTATTTATTTTATTTGAGATCATTTATGAAATTATATTTTTTTCTGAATTTTATTCTCATTCAACTTTTTAATTTGTAATATTTGTTCCTCATTATTTTAATAAACTTGAAAAAAATAAAACATTAATAAGTTATTTTCCAGTTCATTTTCCATGACATAACCAAATACTGGAAAATGTTTTTTAACTTATTTTTCATTACACTACCAAACATCGAAAAATAATTCACTTTTTCAAAATTTACTTTTCTGAAATTCATTTAAAAAAAAAACTATTTTCCAGTAAATAAACGGAGCTTTGGTTTTATTTTTGATGATGAGAAATGCTTTAGAAGAGAACTAGCTATATGCTAGTGAGCTACTATGAGGAAATTTTCAGAAATTTGTACAACTTATTTAATTTAATTATATGATAATGAGAATAAATATTTTTAAAAAATTTTACAATTTAAATTATAAAAACATATTTAATTTTTTTTATCATTTCTTTTTTTATATGAAAATATGTATTTTTTTTATATTTAGCATAATGTTTTTAAATAAAAACCTAATACAATTAAAATCAATATTCAAAAGAATTCAAATGATTTTAATGAAAGAAAAAAAATATTTCTTTCTCCAAATCTCTCCTTCCTTATTGTTTTTTATATATATATAAATAATATATTTTTTAAGATTCATTTTTAAAAATATATCATAGTAATTTCAAGCAATAGTATGAAAAATAAAAAAGAAATAATTAATATAAAAAAATTTATAAAAACATTAATATAAGAAAAATAAGAAATCACTCTCATTGAATAGTCAGGAGCAACTTTTAAAACAAATTACAAATTAGATTTATATAAAATGTCTTATAAATTAATTGATAATATAACCATAAAAAAAATTAAATCTCATTTGAAAAGTAAGGTTTTTAATCATAAAAGAGTTATTATTAACACTAATTAAAGATTAAAGTAGAAAAATGAACTTTCATATAAGAAGAGAAAATCTGCATATGCAAATATTTTATCTTAGTTGACCTTCTCATTTTATTCATTTTCTCTTATTTATTATGGAGGAAAATTTTGGTTCACGAAATACATATAATTTCCATTCTTATAAATATATTATGAAAGTATAACTCATCTATTTAAAATTTAAGATGAATATATTCTATAATTTGTTTTGCAATAATTAAACTAAATATTAATAAAAATCTTAATAATTTAAATTATGAGAAAAAGGATATATTTCTTTTGTCAAAATTCCTTTTTGTTAATTATGGTTTTTTTTAATTTTATAGAACAATGATTGTTTTTATTAACAACAACATTATTGAGTAAATATTTAAAGCAATTAAAATAAAAATATATCAAAACTAGAATGATTTAAATTATGAAAGAAAGAATAAATTTATTTGACCAAGACTTCATTTTCCTTATTCCTTAATGATTTTTAAGAATTTTCTTGAGAATAATTTTTTTTTTATCAAAAGCACTACTATTGAAATAAAAATTTATCATATTGTAAAGCAATCTTAAAGAGAAAAATAATAAAAAAGATATTTCATTTTTTTTCAAGTAACTTTATAAAAAAATAAAATATTAATTAATTTTATTAAATAATATAAATTTTTACAATAAAAAATTAATAAATTATATATTTTAATTATTCTTAATGAATATATTATCCTAATTTGTTTAGACTTGTACGCATGAGTATCCTACATAATCATAAAAAAAGTAAATATCACAATAAAAAATAATACAATAAAATTTCAAATATTATTTGAAACATGGAATAATTAAACTATTTTTAAAATAATATTATAATTAATTATCTGAATAATATTTTATTTTAAGATATAAAAAAAAACAGAAGAAAAAGAAGAGGGCCTAGAAAATCAACCCTATGCTTTGTTGGGCTTGGAATACATACGTTTCAAGGCGCAGCAAGGCCCCTCCCTATGCTTGGAAAGTTTTATGGTTATTGCAAATGACATATCATTCACACTAGCACACAAATACATCATGCCTACAACCTTTCTTGTTACCAGAGTTTAGTATTTGTTTTTATTGTTGAACATTTTTTCAAATTATATTTTTTTTGAAAAAATATTAGAAAAATATTTTTTAAAATAATTTAGATATTTTGATGTAAAAAATAAAAAAACACTTAAAAAAATTAATATATTTTTAATTAAAAATCACTTTTAAAAATCAAGCTTCGTCACATTACCAATCACAAACTCTAATAGCATTTATAAGGGGAGATACTATTTAGAAAAATTAAATTGATAATATGATTTTTCGAATAGTTTATATATATATATATATATATATATATATATATATATATATATATATATATATATTTGTTTTATGTGCACTTCAACCTTAGAAGAGCCAATTATATTTTAATATATTTGATCTATAATTATTTTAACAACCTGAAATAATCCAGTTGATTTGACGGGTTTAAAAATAATCTTAATGATTTTCAATCAATCTAATATTAAAGGATGAAATTAAAAAAATTTAATTTTAAAAAAACCCGAACTTGCTAAACTCATGACACAAATCATGAGATCAGGATAATCTTGTATTAAATAAACCAAAAAAAATAATAGATTTTTAAAAAAATCAAAGGAAAAAAACTAGTGAAAATAACATTATTTTAATGAATGGTGTTTTGATATTTTTGCAAGATATTTATGAATAATATTTTTGTAAAAGAAATAATAAAATAACATTTTGTTTAGTACATGTCCTATTCATCCCTTAAAGTATGTAAACTAAATATTGAAAAGCTAAAATAATATATATTTTTTCTTTATCATTTATCATTTTCCTTCGTATGCTCGAAGAGTGTAAGAGACAAGGGGGAAAAAAATGGCGGTGAGAATTTTTTTTTTAAATCATTTCCTATGAAAGAGGCCTTATTTTCTAATGTGGTTTCTTTCATAGAAGGACCCTCCAAAATAATATTATATATAATGAAAAATGATATTTTAAATTAAATTAAATCCTTTTGAAAAGAAAACTTTTTTAATTAATGATAAGTTATCTGTGTCTTATACGGAGTTTAAAAATTACTTTATGATTAATCAAAACTAATAAATAAAATATAGAAATAATATAAAATATTTCTTTTAAACAAGTACCTAATTGGGACAATTGAAAAGTCGGTGTATCAAAAGAAAATAAGAAATTTTATGTATTAAATTGAAAAAAGTTTAAAGTTGGTGTATCAAAATTGTGATTTTCCTTTATTAAAGGTCCATGGATAAGTATGTACCAAATGAAAAAATTAACAAAATTTGGGTGAAAAAACTTGATTGGAACTTTTAAGAAATTCAGTGTAAAATGAAAAAAAAATAAAATTCCCATGTACTTGATCATAGCTGGAATATTCTGGCACTTTATTTTCACTGTACACTAACTTGTTTATTTGCCAACAGACATAGCACAATAACAAGAAATATTATATATTGAATTAAATTTTTATCGGTATATCTTTATAAAAAAATATTGAATAAAGAAAAATTTATGAGTATAAATTTTTTAAAACATAAGCACGTTCCAATAAAAACGCGTTGGGTTTGATGCTAGCAAGACCCAACCACAATTGAACGTGACAGTGTGATTAGTCTTGGACGCGCCAAAGGGAATATTTTGGCACATTATTTTCACTGTCCACTAACTTGTTTATTTGTCACATGAAATATTATTTGATGAACTAAATTTTTATCATTATTCTTTATAAAAAAAATATTGAATCAAGAAAGATTTATGGATATAAATTTTTTGAAACATAAGCACGCTCCAGTAAAGGCATGCCGTGTCTAGTGCTAGTCAGACCCAGCTACGATTAGACGTGGCAGTGTGACAAGCCCTAGGCATGCCTAAGGGAATGACCACATCCTCACTTGGGAATATCCAAGTAAATGCCGAGCCTTGGACACGCCTAAAGAAACGATTATCCTCTTTTAGGCACGCCCAATAAAATAACCACATCCTTCTCCGAGCATGCCGAATGTAATGAACACATCCTCTCTTAGCACGTCCAAGGGAGTGACCATATCCTTCCTTGGACATGATTAAGAGGGTGACCCTCCTCCCTTGAGTTTAGTTTAAGGGAAGAACTCATCCTCCATGAGTTCAACTACATTTGACATCTTAGATCTTAATTTCTCTATACCTTTTTAATGTATAAAAGTCTTTTAAGGACTCACCATATTTTTATCAAACATTAATATAGATATAAGATATATTTATACCTCATTAAATGTTATCAGGGTAAAATTACACTGCAGACCCTTCTCTGAACAAAAGGACAAGATTCATGAGTTATAAATATACCATGAAATCTTCAGAACAAAGGTTAACAATCTTCATTCTGTACTACATATATATTTTCAAAGCATTTCTCTCCATAATATTCTTGTATTTTTTCTCTAAAAAGATACTTATTTAAACATTAAAGAATCCCTACCTCCACCACAGGAGAACTTTTGCATGTATTAGCCATAAGTTAAGTTGGCTTACTAAGCACCGAGTATAAGCTATTAAACTTTCTAGCTAGAAAAAATGTGTGAGATTGCTAAAACTAATTAATTCACTAATTATCCATCTCAAGAGTCTATTCATGAACTACTTGTATTTTTTGGTCCTCATTATTTATTACTTGATGCACATAGTAAGTAACTTTCTAGATCCAACAGCCTTTTCACATCTCCATAATTTTGAATCTGTAGAACTATCTTAAAGAAGCTGAGTTCATGCATGTTCTATTTGGATTCGTATTGCTTCTGTACTTGGTGTCATACTCCCTGCGTTTCTTTCAAGCTCTGATGGGCGTGTGTCCTATTTGTGCCTAATTAACAAGTTTATTAACATCAATTAATATTTTTTGGGCAATCACTCAATGCTGTGAATTTATCAATCTATCCATCTAGTAGAGGCCAGCTAGGTGTAAATTTCTTAAAATAATAACTGTTTGGTAAAATACATGGACATTTTTTTTTAATTTGAACCAATTTGTAAATAAAAATAAAATATAGAGACTATAAAATAAATTTATTGAAAAAATTAAATGAATACATTGAAAATTTATGAAGGCTTCCGTTACATTACATAACTTTTTTTTACACGACATATTTAATTACATTACATTACATCACATGGTACAAAACATAGCATAAAAGTATTATAAGCCTCACAAATGTTAACACCATAATAGCGTTTTATACATTAATTACAATTACTTGGTAGCAAACATAGCATAAAAATATTATAATCCTAAAAATATTAACACCCTAATCTCCTTTATACATTTCTCGTGTTGTGAATCAAATTAATTCTTTTTAATATAAAAAGATTATTTGAAAGTTGTTAATGTTATTTTTAGTAAAAAAAATAAAATTAAACTATATATAAATTTATTTGATATAACTTAATAGATTTGACATATTCAAAAGATAACCTTGATGAAAAATAAGAATATAGTTTAATTTAAGAAAAATCAGGACAACATATTATTTTAAATATTGAAACAACAATATATTAGATTGATTTGGATCAAATTGGATTAACTTGTAAAATTCGCTACCCAAGTCATAAGACTCTGATAATATTATAAAAAACAAATAAACTCAATTCTCAATCTACTCAATGTTGAATGATGAAATTGAAAACAAAATTCAACTATAAAAACAAGTCGAGTCAACTTGGGTTAATTTACCAAACATGAGTTATAAGACCAAGATAACCCATAAAAAGCTAATCAAATAAAATTATGAAACTCAATTTCAAATTAACCCAATGTTGAAGGATAATTTTTTTTAAATAAATTAAAAAGAACAAAAAAAAACCACCCAAGTCAACCGACTAAACCTGTGACTTGAGTCATGAGATTGGGATAGCCTCATAGAATGCAAACCAAAATAAATTATGAAGTCTAATTTCCAATCAACTTAATATTAAAGGATGAAACTAAAAAAAAAATTCAACTAAAAAAAGGAAAAAAAAAACCCAAGTTAACCAACCTACCACGTGACCCTGGTTATAAAAACCGTGATAACTCTGTAGAAAACAAATAAAAATAATTATATATCCCAATTCTCTATCAACCTAATTTTAAAAGATTAAATTGAAAAAATGACCTGAGTTAACCTAAGTTAACTTTACAAACCCAGGTCAGAAGATAAGGATAACTCCATAGAAAAAGAATAAAAAAATTTTGTAAAGTTAAATTCCTAATCAACCTAATATTGAAGGATGAAATTGAAAAAAAATAATTAAAAAATAGACAAAAAATAACCCAAGATAACATGACCAATCTACAAAACTTGTGGCGCTGGTCATAAGATCAAGATAATTTTATAGAAAATAAATCAAAATAAATTATGAAACTTTATAACTAATAAATTTAATGATGAAGGAAGAAATTAAAAATTATATAAAAAATATCAAGTTTGAAATTAAAAAAAAAATCCTAAAATTTTTTGAGAATCAAAGTAAAAAAATATTTGACTTTTTACTATTAATTTCTAGAGTGAAAAGCCATGCTGATTTAGTATACGCTAATAATAATATAGATAATTACAGTCACAGCTGCTAGCAAAATGACAGAATGGTTTCGACAAACATGATGAATAGACGTCTATAATATCCTTCTTTAAAGTAAGTAAGAGAATGGGATATTGCCAGTAGCCTTTACATCCATGCACAGCCAGTTTGTTTTGGTGGCTAGGAAAACATTTCCCTGTCCCTGGGCAAAATCAGTCGAGCATTAGTTTCCATCTATAGAAAGTGGGTAAAAATAGCTTTTACATTTCTCTGTGGTCACAAGAGGAAGTTCTTCATTTATGAAAATCGGCTATCAACTTTAGCAGCGAATGGAAAGAAGATCAGTACATTCATATCTCATTAATAACTGCCTGCCATAAAATATATTCTTTAGTACCTAACATCAAAATAAGGGTTTGAAATGATCACTCAGCACGCATCAGGTTGTCACGAGTATATTTAGCTTAAGACTTGCATAAGCTGGTGGCATATTTTGCGTGAATGCTTGCAGATAAACACTGGCTTTTGAAGGGTTTTAGTTGTTGTAGAGTTCGCAATGAACAGTGGCGGTCTTTATCAAGTTAAAAGTACGTAGTTTGCCAGCAAACAGTTCTTCCATATGGAGGAACAATGGTATGGAAACCTTTTCGAGATCATCTCGAGAAGAGGATGATGAAGAAGCTCTTAAATGGGCAGCAATCGAGAGGCTTCCAACTTACAGTCGTTTAAGGCAAGGTTTACTAACTACGCCACAAGGCGAGGCTTGTGAAATTGATATTCATAAGCTTGGCTTTCAAGAAAGGAAGAATTTGATGGAAAGGTTGTTAAAGTCGCCGAGAGCCTGAGACAGATAACGAGAAGTTCCTGTTGAAGCTTAAGAACCGCCTTGATGGGTAAGATTGTTCTTGTTACTTAGAAATAAACAAAAAATTATGAGATTTTAGTAACTCTTTGTTTGAATCTAAGAAATAATTTGTTTACATTTTCAAGCTGTTACAGGTCGTTATCTTAACCTTGTTTTGAATTTGAACTCAATTTTCTTCATTAGTATGATGTGTTTTTTATGTTCTTCTATTAGCTCATATTGATGGCACTGATCGGGTCAGCACTCTTCATAAGAACTGAGATGCATCGGGATTCTATAACTGATGGAGGAATTTACATGGGTGCTTTATTCTTCATTTTGGTTATGATTATGTTTAATGGAATGTCGGAAATTGGCCTGTCTATTTTGAAGCTTCCAGTCTTTTACAAGCAAAGGGACCTTTTATTCTATCCTGCATGGGCGTATGCTCATCCAACATGGATTCTGAAGATCCCGATCACAATCATAGAAGTTGCAGTATGGGTATTCGTCACCTATGACACCATGGGATTCGATCCTAATGTTGAAAGGTACAAAAACAATAGGAGAAGAAAAAATTTTCAGACACTGAAGGTTGATTTGTTATGTTCCAAATAAAAGTTACTGTTCTTGTTACAGGTTTTTCAGGCAGTTTCTTGTACTTTTCTTTGCTAATCATGGCCTGTCCACTATTTAGACTGCTCGCTGCTGTTGGGAGGAACCTCACAGTTTCTAGCACAATGGCCTCATTTGTGTTTCTCATGATTTTACAAATTGTGGTTTTGTCTTGTCGCGAGGTATGGTACATGAAAGATATTTGAAGATTCTTTCCCGGTAGCTAATCCTAAGAATACTTCTTTCCTTTCCTTGTGCCATTCCACAGAGAATGTGAAGAAATGGTTCATCTGGGGTTATTGGATCCCACCAATGATGTATGGAGAAAATGCAATGGCGGTCAATGAATTCCTGGGGAAGAGTTGGAGTCGAGTAATTTCCTTTATTAGCAATGTCGGCATTTTTGTGTTTCTGGTATGATGAACTTAACTGATATTTGATTTACTCTTTATCAAAGGTGCTTCCATTTTCAACGGAGCCATTGGGGGTTGTAGTTTTGAAGTCCCGTGGATTCTTTACAGAAGCGTATTGGTACTGGATAGGAGTAGGGGCATTAATCGGTTTTACAGTAGTGTGCAACTTCGCTTACACAGCAGCTCTCACTTGTCTTGACCGTGGGTACTCTTATCTTTACAAGTTAGGATCTTTAGTTAGGGAAGCAATGCATGAATGTCTTAATTGTTTCTGCAGCACTTGAAAAGCTTCAGGGTGTTAGATTGGAAGAGTCTCCTGGAAATAAAGAGAATGACAAAGCCAAAGGAGCCCTTGAGTTATTGTCTCAAGTAAATAGCTTAGATCACCAAAATGAAGCAGGTGATGAGGCCATACAAAGGGTGTTTTTATTGCAAACATGCATATGCACATGCATTATTATCATTCCACTTGGAGTCCATGACATTTTGAGTTTAACTGACTCGCAGAGAATCAGGAAGAGATTAGGAAGAGATTTAACTCATGTAGGTCCTCTTCTGTGATGTCAGAAGCGACGACTATTGGGGCCTCTCAGAACAAGAAAAGGGGAATGGTTCTTCCGTTTGAACAGAATTTTATTACCTTTGATGAAATTACCTACTCAATAAACATGCCTCAAGTAAGTCATGAAAACTGTCACATCTCTTTGTAAATGGGAAAGTTCTGCTAAAAAGGAACACAGTTCCAACATGACAATCATATAAATGGAACTTCCAGGAAATGAAAGATCAAGGCATACGAGAAGATAAATTAGTACTTCTCAGGGGGGTGAGTGGCGCTTTCAAACCCGGTGTTCTTACAGCTCTGATGGGGGTCACTGGCGCTGGTAAAACCACTCTGATGGATGTCCTAGCTGGTAGGAAAACCAGAGGATATATCGAAGGGAACATAACCATTTCTGGGTACCCAAAAAGGCAAGAAACATTTGCTAGAATTTCTGGATATTGTGAACAAAATGATATCCACTCTCCGCTTGTGACTGTCTATGAGTCTTTACTCTTTTCTGCTTGGCTTCGCTTACCAGTCGAGATTGATAATGAGACAAGAAAGGTAGTCTCTAGTAGCCCGTATCCTGTCTTCTTCATGATTTTGCTAATGCGCTTCAATTTCAAAAATCGTAGTCTAACAAAAAGTTCTAAGAAAACTTGGTTAAGCTGCACCTAGGCCTTAGTTTGACTTCGGTTGGAGCTTGAGTTTAGCAACACTTGTTCAAGTCCAGCCTAATGAACTATGAAAATTTTACCTTCTGTTTCTCTAGCATTCCGGCCAGATTGAACTTTTAAAACTTGAGCTTGTTTCCTTGACATTCCTTCTGCTTAGTCATGATCAAGCATTTTAACTATCCATTTTATGGGGAAAAAAATCCATTTTTGAGGTGTAAAAATCTTGTTATGTCTTTAGTTTACAGCAATGTCAATGTTTTATATATATATATATATATATATATATATATATATATATATATATCGAATAAGCTGTATAACTTATGTTCCCTATTTATATCCAACTTTTCTACTAATAAAATGGTTGCAGTTGTTCATTGAGGAAGTTATGGAGCTTGTGGAATTAACTCCATTAAGGGAGGCTCTAGTTGGGTTGCCTGGTGTCAGTGGTCTTTCCACTGAGCAGCGCAAGAGGTTGACAATTGCTGTTGAGCTAGTGGCAAACCCTTCTATAATATTCATGGATGAGCCAACTACAGGACTACATGCAAGAGCTGCAGCAATTGTTATGAGGACTGTTAGGAATACAGTGGATACAGGAAGAACAGTAGTGTGCACTATCCACCAGCCACGCATTGATATATTTGAATCTTTTGATGAGGTGAGGACTATTGATAGACTAGAAAGAGTAGACATAATTGTCAATTTCCCCCTTTTCATCACAGAGATTTCGTTAGTCCTCTTATATGACTTAGTATGATGAATTGGACACTGGTCACAGCTATTCCTATTGAAACAGGGAGGACAAGAGATATATGTAGGGCCACTGGGTCGCCATTCTTGCGAGTTAATCAAGTATTTTGAGGTAACTTTTCGTTGGCCAAATTCGTAACTACGTATATTGTTACATATATATAATCCTGTTGAACTTATCTTCCATTTCATTCAACAACAAGGGGGTTCAAGGAGCGAGTAAAATCAAAGACGGTTACAATCCAGCAACTTGGATGCTAGAAATCACTAGTTCAGTTCCAGAAATAACTTTGGGGGTTGATTTTATTGATGTGTACAAACATTCTGAATTGTTGATTATTGGCTTGGTTTGGTCTGCCCATGATTAATGGACATGGTCCAAATTATTAGAAGAGTTATTAAAACACGTAATTGTTTCTTTTAATCATATATAAAGGGACATAACCCACATGGAAATGTTAAGATTTTTATTTGTTGAATAATCATTCTCTCATTTTCTTCTCCCATCTTGACTCTCTGCATTAACTTAACAAGATTTACAAAGACGTTCGTACTGTGAAATATCACTTTGATTCTAGTAATTGAAGTGGTACTGAAGTAATTGATCAAGGAATAAAAAAGCGAATTCTCACAAATAAGTTTTCATTTCTGATTTACATTGGTATCAGAGCCATTATTTTTAATATTGCTTTTATGCAGTATATCTATTATTACATGAATGATAGATATAAATTTTATGTTAAAAAAAATACTTTCATTGAAAATTTTGAATTTACAAAATTTTATAAAGTAATTTAGTTATGAATTTATCTTTTTTATAATTAATTAGAAAAGATTTTCTGTATGGTAGTTAGTTGTACAGTTCTATTATTAATTCAGGTGTGAATTGATGATGGAAATGGAGATTAAAAACTGCCATTTCCATTTTCAATTTTCAATTTTCAATTGACTACAATTGCAGTAGTCAATTGGACTTTGACAGTTAATTAACTGTCATTTGAAGGAAAAACAAAACCACCTGAAAGAACACATCTTTTAAAAGATGTGTACATATATTAACTGCCATTCGGCAGTTAATATATATTAACATTAAGAATATATATTAACTGTCAATCGACAGTTAATATATATTAAAATATAAAATAATATTAAGATAATTAATATTTTTTTTTGTTAATATAAATTGTCAAATTGTGGAGCAATTTATTTATTGTTAAAATAAATTGTTTAATTTCTGTATTTGCTTTTTTTTTTTAACATATATGATGATACATGCTTTAATTAAATATTAAGTATAATATTTATGTGCTTTTTGAAATATTTTGTTGTAGTGGATAGACAACAACAAATTGATCATTTATTAAGTTATGCCTTTAATCATGTTCACAAAATTCAAGAGCATATTGATTACATGTATTATTGGATGATTAGACTTGCAATGAGTGATGTTTACGAATTCTACATGGAACATCAAATGTTAATCGTTCTCAATTCTCTGCCTGAGGAATTGATGTTGGTGCGACTATCATTGGAATATAGGCTAGAATCCTTAGATTTCAACAATCTCGCATATGAAATGTTGCTTGAGAGGGAACATCAGTATGCCGAAAAGGGTATACGACGCACTGGAAGAAGCGCAGGTTGTTTGGATGCTGCTGCTAAATTCATTCCATAATTTGAGTAGAATGAACTTGGAGGAGATGACTTTGATGAAGTGGATGATGAATTGGAGACCCTATTTATGTGCCTACAATATAAAATAATTCTGAAATTTATTATTCTTAATATTGTATTTTTTTAAGATGATTGGTTGTTTAATTGTGAACTGAATATTTTATGTAATTTAAGTTTAATTACATGATATACATATATATGATAATATATGCAACCTAATTAGTGGGAGTTGTTAGTTGAAACTAAGAATTATAATTTTGCACTCATTTAAATTTCAAATAATAATTAGACCATAAAAATAGAAATTGATTAAGTGTTTAACATTCTTTTCATTTCTATTGTATGTGTTAGATTATTATTTGTTTAATTTAAAATGGAGTGGCAAAATATGTCAATTAAATTGTACTAGATACTAATATTTGTAATTGCTGTCAATGGCGCTTAATATGGCTGAATTTAATAGCAATATTGCTGATTTGAACCATGGAGACAAACTAAGTGAAAAGAATTATAATGTTTGGCATCGTAAGATTGAGTATCTCCTGGAAGAGCAAGAAATACTGGAAACAATCACACAACCGATGGCTAAACCTGAGCAAGGAAACACTGCTCAACACAAGCTTGATATGCAAGCATATCAAACCTATAAATGCAAAGAATGTGTAGCTCACATTTTGATGTTGAGCAACATGATATTATGCTGTGTTTTGAAAGGCATCATTCAACTCAATCTATTTGGGACACAATAAAAATTCAGTATGGAGGAACCTCCACTACTAGACTTCGCCAGCTAACCCTCAAATTCGATGGTTATAAAAAGTGCCAAAATTAGACAATGAGGCAGCATCTTACGGTCATGTCTAACATGATCAGTGAATTAAGAGGTGCTGGACATGAGATGACTGATGAAAAACAAGTCCAAGTAGTTATCTGCTCTTTGCCAAGCAATTGGAAACACGTGCGTGTTAACCTTACCCACAATAACAACATCAAGATATTTTATGATGTTGCTTGTCATGTCGAGTTTGAAGAAGATCGACTTCATGCTGAGAAGCCTATAAACGAGGCTTTTATATCTGAGACTAAGATGCGTGGAGCAAATGGCTCTAAATATTAAAAAGGTAAGGCTAAAGTTCCCAAATATGGCAAGAAAGGAATAGAAGCAAGTAGTAGTAGACATAAGCGCAAGCGTGGGAAACGCGGCGGTAAGAAAGACAAGAATATGAATTGTTTCAATTGTGGTAAACCTAATCACTTTGCTCGTAATTGCACTGAGCCATAGGTAATGTTTAACCACAATCATCCCTCTAACTTATACAGTAGTAGTTGTTTAATGCTTGCTGAATCTGTTCCGTTTTGGACTATAGACTCAGGAGTAACTAACCATATAGCAAGGGATCGAACAACGTTTGTGGAATTTCATCGAATTCCAAAGGGAAGTAAATACATATACATAGGGAATAATGCTTCTGCTTCTGTGCTTGGGATCGGTACCTGCAAACTGGGCGGTCGTACACTTTATTTTCATGATGTACTCTACGCTCCAGAAGTTCGATGGAATCTTGTGTTTGTTCTTGTTTTACTCCAATTGAGCTTTAATATTGTGTTTGTTGGTTGTTGTGTAAAAATACATCTAGATAATATATTTTTATGGTTCTGGTTTTGGTATTAAATGGTTTTATGGTGTTAGACAGCGTTAATGTATTTATTAATTATGATGCTTCAATTTATGTTATTCAAAATTCCAGCACTATTAATTATAGTAATATCATAACTTGGCATGCTAGATTAGGACACATTGGGCAAGATCGATTACATAGATTAGCAAGAGCTGGTCTTTTAAGATAACTTACCAAAGAGGAATTGCTCGTTTATGAGCATTGCCTTGTTGGAAAAGCAATTAGATTACCATTTAGCAAAGCTAAAAGAGTTAGTAATCCATTACAGCTTATTCATTAAGACATTTGTGGCCTAATGAATGTGAGAGGAAGACATTGAGGAAATTATTTCATCATATTTATAGATAATTTTATACGATTTGGTCATGTTTATTTGATCTCACATAAATCTGAAGCATTGGATTACTTCATTTGATACACCAATTTGGTGGAGAATAAACTAAATGCCAAGATCAAAGCTTTAAGAACTTATCGAGGACGTGAATATCTGTCTGAACAATTTTAAAATTTTTGTGATGAAAAGGGTATAGCTAGACAGCTAACTATTATTTATACTCCACAATAAAATGGTGTAGCGGAAATAAGGAATAAAACCTTATTTGACATGGTTAGGTCAATGATGGCGCAAGCTAACTTACCAATTTCCTTTTGGGGAGATGCATTGTTAACTGTTGCTTACATATTTAATCGTGTGCCTTCTAAATCTATTTCATCCACCCTATATGAACTATGGAATGGTGTCAAACCTAATCTAGGTTATTTCCATCTATGGGGGTGTGCAACTTATATTCACAATACTTCTCATGAATATGGGAAACTTGATCCTAGGGGGGAAGAAGTGTATCTTTATATGATATTCTGAACATTTCAAAGGATTTGTATTTATTGGTGAAAAGGCTGATGGAAGAGTAACAGAGATTGAATCGCGTGATTGTATTCTTAGAAGAGGTTTTTCCAAAGACAGGTGAGGTTGAAAAAGATTTTCAATTATATGAAATGAAAAATCTAGATTATGGCGCCACAAACCATTCAGTAGAGTACTTAGATGAAACTTTAAATCCTCTTAGAAACAGTGGGAGTGATATTTTATCTATTTCGAATCTCATGGAGCAAGATCATGAGCAATTTTAACCTCGAAGAAGCATTCATAAACCAATTCCTCATCGTCGATTTGAGATTGAGGGGGAAGCGTTTATGATTACTCCACAAGATGATGAAGAACCTAAAACATTCAGTCATGCTCTATTTGGTCCTAAAGCAAGTGAATTGATTAAAGCTATAGAAGAAGAAATAGAGTCAATGAAAATTAATCAAGTCTGGGACTTGGTTGATTTACCATCAGGATGAAGATCCACTGGAAATAAATGGGTTCTTAAAATTAAACGTAAGGTGAATGGGTCAATAGAACGTTATAAGGCTCGACTAGTAGTGAAAGGCTACACTCAAGAAGAGGGAATTGATTATGAAGATACATTCTCACCAGTTATGAAGATCAATGGAATGTTAAGTTTCATCAAGCTATCTTTAAGGATGGTTTTACAATGATGGAAGAAGATCATTGCGTGTATTTAAAACGTTCTAACAATAGTTTTATAATATTGTCCTTATATGTTGACGACATCTTAATAGCTGGAAATAACAAA
The DNA here is from genome assembly GCF_951802175.1 of Populus nigra. Classification (NCBI taxonomy): domain Eukaryota; kingdom Viridiplantae; phylum Streptophyta; class Magnoliopsida; order Malpighiales; family Salicaceae; genus Populus; species Populus nigra. Next base: position 8,561,109 of record NC_084859.1, read on the forward strand.
GAGATGATTGATACTACTAAAAATTGGTTATCATCAAACTTTGAAATGAAAGACATGGGTGAGGTCAGCTATGTACTTGGTGTGAAAATCATAAGAGATCGCGCTAAAAGGCTTTTGGGTTTAACTCAAAAGACTTATATCAAAAAGATGTTAGAGGGCTATCACATGCAAGATAGCAAACCAATGGACACCCCTGTTGATAAAAGTTTGAGCCTAAGCTGTGATATGTGTCCCAAGACTCTAGAAGAAAAGGAGAAAATGTCTAGAGTACTTTATGCCAGTGTTGTCGGTAGTTTGATGTATGCAATGATATGTACACGTCCCGATATATGTTATGTCGCTGGATTAGTTAGCCGATATCAATCAAACCCTGGTCAAAAACACTGGATGACAGTCAAAAGGATTTTATGATATCTGAAAGGAACTTCAAATTACATGCCATGTTACCAAGGAAAGAAAGATTTACGATTGATTGGTTTCTCTGATGTTGATTGAGGAGGAGATGTTGACCAATCCAAATCAACTTCAGGATGTGCTTTTTTGCTTAATGACAGTGCAATACTATTGAGAAGCAAGAAACAATCCTACATAGCCTTATCTACCATAGAGGCTGAGTATATAGCTTGTTCTGCAGCAACACAAGATGCTGTTTGGTTAAAAAATTTCCTATATCATTTGAAAATTATCAAATCAGCATCAGACCCAATGACAATTTACTATGATAACACTGCTGCAATAGCTGTGGCTAAAGATCCAAAATACCATGGAAAGACCAAACACATCAAGATGAGATATCACTATATTAGAGAAACAATTACTAAACAAGATATGATCCTAAAACACATTTCTACAAATTCTATGGTTGCAGATCCACTCACAAAACCAATAGCAAAGGATGCATTTGTTAGACAAGTGAGATCCTTTGGCCTATATAGAATGTAATTAGCAATATAATTAGTTTTAAGGATCATATGACAGCTTATAGTGATTGAGTAATGAATAAATGCCATTACAATATCATTTTATTCATTATTTGTTTCATGAATATATTATGAGTATTATATAGTACAGTTTGTTATAGTATGTCGATAAACTTAGATTGGCTCGCTCACCTCTAGCACTTGTAAGATGAATAGAGATGAGACTATTTGAATTTTAATGCTTAATAAGCGACTTGGGCGCAGTGGGAGCAATTTTAACTCAAAATGATTATTAAAAATTCACTTTGGCTGGGACCAAGATGAGGTTCTTAAATAAAAGAATCGGCATGAATGAATTCCCGCCATTCATGTGTCTATGATGATTGAAACCGAGTATGAAATTATTCATTTGCCACTAATAAAAAATGAGCAAATGAGAATTTCTGATTTGAAATCTATGTTTTTAGCAATAAGACTAAGACTCGTATTGTGTATTTCCTATAACAAGGAGAGCAACGACATATACTCTTTGTCTTAAGAAAAGAAAAGAGTAAGCTCCACTATAGCATGTATTTAATACTACATGTGCTAGTGACTATTACAAGAATAAAAGAGTAAGCTCCACTATAGCATGTATTTAATACTACATGTGCTAGTGACTATTACAAGAATAAAGAATGGATCCCTGCTTCTTTATTATGTGAGTCCTGAAGATCATATCTAAGATCTCAAAATCTTACCCTTTGTGACTTTTAACTATATCATGAGGTGATGTATTAATGATTGCTACTTTAGAAGTATATCCTATGGTCATGAAATGATTTGACTTAAAAGAATACTCTTAGGAAAACGAGTTAATTCAGATTTGATTGATATGAAAGCGAAAAAAAAGTAATTTTAGTTCTACACCTGTTACTTGTATTCACTGGCGAAGATCATATCACTTGAATAGATTTGATATGATTCAGAATACTTGTAATTGTAAGGATGGATTGAGTTTGAAATTCTTAAGGGATTGAATTATATTCAGTCATGTGTAACTAAAAATGCTTTGAGTATTATCGCACGTCACCCGCGTGGCGTTGGCTGGTGATTTTTCATTTGCTTGATTTGATTGGTTCGTTGGAGTCACCACCTAGTATTTAATTGAGGGCTACTAGGAAAACCGAATGTACTGGTCTTGTTAGAGATTCATGGGTAAAGGACTGGTTGTGGTTAGAGAAGGTATTAACACCCCTAATACACCCTACCTGAGGTAAGCTGCTTCGTGACTTTGACGTGTTAAAGAAGTTTTAAAATTATCTTATCATCGGATATTAGAAATACAACTTACATATAAGTTAATAATTCTAGACAGTGAACAAATCAAAATATTAAATTCTTCTTTATTCTTTGTAATTTTATCATAAAAAACATCCGTAAAATAAAAACAAACACATTCACTTTCACTATATATATATATATATATATATATATATATATATATATATATATATATATATATTTTACATCCACACTACAAATTATTAAAATTAAAAAAAAACTAAACAAAGATTACATTAAACAATTTAAAAATTACAAAACAGCTCCTAAAATATCCTGGAATTGTTGGGAACGTTTCTGTGAAGCCTCAGGGACACCAGGAACAGTGGCGGCGCGTTGTTCCAACCGCCATCGCCACTGGCGGTGCATGGATTCACGCGCCGCTGGCGATGAGGGTGGCAAAACCGGTGGATCGGGAACGTCTTCCTCTTCTCTGTCTCCCTATACCGGTGATGACCTGCAAAACAACCGCAAACACAACAAGCAGTTGATTTTAATTTTTTTCTTTGATTTCAATATGTTTTTTTTCTTTCTCTTCTTCTCCGTTTTGGATCTGCTTCCCTCTCGGTTTCATCTTCTTCTCTGTTTCAGGCGGCCGGTTGGCGAATGGGTTTCTTTCGACGGCTGTGCAACTGCGGGTGGCTGGTCTGTGTAAAGGAGAGCTGGTCGATAGAGACGGGGGGGACAACTCTGTGGTGTGCTGCTGGAGGCTGGTATGTGTGCACTGTTGAAACTGGGTCGACCAGGAGAGGGTGAGTGGTGGCTAATGGTGAAAACCGGTTGAGAGGAGAGTGAGGGGCTGTCTTGTAGGGGGTAGAAACTGCTGTTGCTGGAGGTCGGTGAGGGAAATCAAAGAGCTTGAGAGAGGAGATATCTAGTGAGGGGGACGACTGTGTTTAGGCTGAGGGGGAAGGAAATGGCGTTGGCAGGGGAGAGTGGCATGTTGGCTGAGGGAGAAGAAGATGGGGCTACGGTATGGAGGAGAAAAATCCAAGCCGAGGGGTGGCGGTTTTTTTGCTTGAAAAAAATGGGTTTAGGGTTAGGGTTTTGTTTGTTTTACCTCTCAAATGTGCAAAATTACCCCCCCATCTTTATGTGTGTTGTAGAGACTAGTATTTATAGGTAAAAATATTGCTAGGTTTTCAAATTTGGTCCCTCAACTTCTTCTTTTTTTTGTAAATTTGATTTTTCTTATTTTTTGAATTTTTCTTTTCAACATCGACTTGAATGAGGAAAATCGGTGATTTTAAAAATAACGTGTTAAAAGTCGAACGCGTTCCAAAAACTTTTAAAAATTTAAATTCTTTTAAGACAATGCTAAAAATGCTAAAAACGATGCAAATATATATAAAAAGTATCTTTTTTGAATTTTCGTTGTTTTTCACTATTTTGGATTTTTCTGAAAATTTATCAAAACATTGGTCAAAAATTGGGTAGCAACAGGTATATTAGTACACTTTAAGGAATAATTAATTATTAGGTTGATGCCTCCTATATGGCCTGTATTAGGTTTATATATTGGAGCTCCTTTCACTGTGTGCTTTAGGTTGTACGGTCCGTTCATCAAGTATGAAATTCTTGTGCAAGTTTGAAGTATAATGTATTAGAGAGATTCAGTCCTTCATGGGCGAGTGGGAGATGTTAGTTATTGGCTAGGCCTGGTCCGCTCATGATTGATGAGCCTGGTCCAAGTTATTAGAGGAGTTACTAAAGGAAGTAACCACCTCCTCTAATCATATATAAAAGGACATAACTCACATGAAAAGGTTAACGTTTTCATTTGTTGAATAATCATTCTCTCATTTTCTTCTCTCATCTTGACTCTCTACATTAACTTGACAAGAATTACAAAGACGTTCGTACTGTGTAATATCACTTTGGTTCTAGTAATTAAAATGACACTGAAATAATTAATCCAAGAATAAAATAATTCTCCTAAATAAGTTTTCCTTTCTGATCTACTTGAACTGTACAGATAAGTTTGACAAGAAGTTAAATTGTCTGCTTCACAAGATTGCGAAGTGGCATGCGAGAAAAATATATGCAGATTTAGCATTTTTTACCTTGTATTTCAGGACAAACAAAGAACTTATTAAACGACTAAGCTCACCTGCTCCTGGTTCAAAGGACCTCTACTTCCCCACTCAGTACCAACAGCCATTTTTCAGACAATTTATAGCCTGCTTGTTGAAACGACATTGGTCATACGGGCGCAATCCATACCGTAAGGTTTCTGGTTACAGTTTTCATTGCCCTGATGTTTGGGACAATGTTTTGGGACCTTGGCTCTAAAACGTAAGTTACAACCTGAAACAAATTCAAAAGCTAAACTTATTACAATATTCTATTGATCACATCCTAGCTTTAACATTTGATGTTTCTGTTTGAAGGACAAAGGAACAGGATCTGTTGAATGCAATGGGTTCCATGTATACTGCTGTCCTCTTCCTTGGTGTCCAAAACTCTGGAAGCGTGCAGCCAGTAGTCTCAATTGAGAGAACAGTTTTTTACAGAGAAAGGGCTGCTGGAATGTATTCAGCCTTCCCCTATGCCATGGCTCAAGTACTAACTAGATTTTTTGAGGGAAAAAAAAAAGAAAAAGAAGGTTTATTTTGGGATTTACTTTGTGAATATTTCGTTAACGAATTCTCAACTTCTGCTGCAGGTTGTTGTTGAGCTTCCATACCTTGTTGCACAAGCAGTAGCCTATAGCATCATAGTTTATTCAATGATAGGATTTGAATGTACTGTTGCTAAATTCTTTTGGTATCTGTTCTACACGTGCCTCACATTATTTCAGTTCACCTATTTTGGCATGATGGCTGTGGGTGTTACACCAAATCACCACATGGCTACCAAAGTTTCGACAGCTTTTTACTCAGTTTGGAACCTATTTTCAGGATTTATGGTCCCTCTAACAGTAAGCCCCCTTATCTCTAGCCATCCACATCCAGAAAGTTTAGTTTTTCCCTGGAAATTGAAATAGATTGGCTGATATATTTATCTTTTTTTTTTTGTATCATTAAAAATAGAGAATTCCTGTATGGTGGAGATGGTTCTACTGGGCATGCCCAATAGCTTAGACCTTGTATGGATTGTTCGAATCACAATATGGAGATAGAAAAGACATGCTTGACATAGGCGTGACTGTGGATGATTTTATGAGAAATTATTTTAGTTTCAGACATGATTTTCTGGGAGTGGTTGCAGCCGTGAATGTTGGGTTTGCAGTGTTGTTTGCACTTGTCTTTGCCATCTCCTTGAAGATGTTTAATTTCCAAAAGCGGTAGCAGTTTAGTAGCTTTTTATCATCTTTATAGGCTTCCCGGTGGATGATATGTTCAACATGGCGATTGGTGTTGATCATAATTATTATACAAAACAATAAAACGCCTTGCCATAACACTGTGGAGATCACTGTGTACACAGTCATAGAAGAATATTCATTCTGATACTGAAATTACACCCTTTTTTTTATTTGAAGAAAAATTCGGATGACTTGGGTTTGAGGGTGATTTCATTTTTTGTAAGGGATTATTTTTGTCTTCCCATTTTTTTTTAATAGTGAGAATACAAATTAATTTACCCCCGCACTCAAAAATTGAACTGCTTGCCAAGAGTATTTATGTCTTTGTCTTTTTTTACAATATTATGAATTGACTTTTATGCCTTCAGAATCGGAAAAAAGGCAAGAGTTTAGAGGCAATTTTGTGTTTTTAAATATATTTTTTTTTTGCTAATATTAGAATAATAAAGGGTATTTCGAACGTTTTACTCTTAGTAATTAATTTTTTAATGAAACAACTATAGGGATGTTGACCTCATGCATTGGCGTCTGAGAGACACCCTTGCTTCTTAGACAGCATGTACAGCATTTCCTGTGGCTATAATGTTGTTCTACCATTTCATTGGAAGTGTTACTTTGCCCTTGTTCTCCTAATGCGGCGTGTGATAATGATTGATGAGTGGTTTGCAACTAATGGTTATTTCTTTTTTCTTTTCTTATTTTTTTTTTCTAGAAAAAGTGCATATCTATCCTCTTTTTTTTTCTTTTTCAATTTTCTTCCTTATGTTCTAATTTCTTATTTTAGTCCGTTGCTCTTTTAAAAAAGTTTTTAATGTTTTCAATTTAATTTTTAAATTATAATTTTTCATATATTATTTTTTTTCTAATTCGGTACTTATTCTTTTTATTCATGATTTTTTCCTTAACTCTTTTGTTAAAATTTTGTTGTTTTTAATTTCATCCTTTGATCAAAGTTTATATTGTTTTATTTTTTAAAATTTAGCCCTCATTCTTTTGATTTATTTTTCCTTTTGATAAATTTTTTTTCTTTTAAATTTAACCCTCCAATTTAATTTTTCTTATGCCCTCTAATTTATTTTTTACTTTTATCTTCACCCTCATTCTTTTAATTATAATTTTTTGTGTAATAGATTTTTTTTTCTGGTTTCATCATTCAGCGTATGTTGTGTTGGGGATTGGTCTTCATGATTTTTTTGTTTGTTATACTTTTGATCTAATAACATGAGTCATGAGTTTTAAGAGTTCATTCAGTTAGGGATTTTATCATATTGAATTATCTTAAAAAAAATAGTTTTGTGGTTATCTTTAATTTCTTTTCTATCAGTTTATCCCTGTCTCATGGTCTAGGTTACGAGTTTTGCGTATGTTTTTTTAACAGAGATTTTTTTTAAAAAAAAAAATTTTGTTTTGTGTTTGATTTTAAATATTTTTTTTTATTTTTTGTGCAAGTAAGCTTTATTTTATATAAAAAAAATTATTTTGAAATAATATTTCTAATATGTTTGGCCTCACATAGTATTTTTATTTTATTTTATTCACTCTATTTCATATGAGAGTTTTAAGAGTTGATATTGTTAGAGATTTTATCATACTACATTATTTATTTAAAAAAATAATTTTATGGTTATCTTTAATTTTTTTTCTATCGGTTTATTCTAGTCTTATGGTCAAGACCACGAGTTTTGCAGGCCTTTTTTGAATTGATTTTTTTTTAAAATATTTTGTTTAGTATTTAACTTTTAAATAATTATTTTTATTTTATGCAAATAAGCTTTATTTTATAATAAAATATTTATTTCAAAATAATATTTCTATATGTCCAGCTTTACATAGTTTTTATTTTATTTTATTCACTCAGTTTCTTATGTGTTTCTATTTCTATTATTTTTTATTGATTTTAATAAATAAATTTAGTAGACACAAATGAATAAATTACTCATTATACAAGATTAAATATCTTGATTTATATCTATCTCTTAATTTTTTTTAATTTCTCCTTTTGTTATTGTTAATGATTTTTTTTGTTTATTTACATTGATAAATAACAATTTATTTGATTAGATGCTTGATAATTTTGATTTATATTTTGAATTGTTTTATATAAATAAACATATCAAAATAATTTGTCTACCCATATTTATTTTAGAAAAAAAGAATTACAACTCCTAACGGACAGAGTGCATGTCAAATATCTAGTGAGATAATAGAACATGAAGTATCAACATTTATGATTTTGTATATTTAAGTACCAACACTCAATTGTTTTCTATTTAAGTACATATTCTACAACACTCAATTGTTTTCTATTTAAGTACATATTCTTATAGAATATGTTTAATAAAGTACATCGATTACTTTGTTACTGGAATGCTAACGTGATTGTTAACTCTGAGTTAGAAAAGCTCAATTGATATTTTTTTATGTTTTATTTTTTAAAAGTTAATAACATATGAATTACTTTTATTTTATGATTTTTTTTATTTGAGTAATTGTATTGATTTTATATTATACAAGTGGTACTTATAAATTTTGATTAATCAAGAACTATCATAAGTTTATTTTTCAAATCAACTAACATGTTAGTTATTTCTAAAAATTAAAACGGACTCGTTAAACAAACTATTATTTATTTCATCACAACACATCTAATTCGGTAATTCGACTTAAGTTTCAACAATTTACAAACAAATATAATTTTATAAAATTCAAAACAAACCAAAACTAATACAAAATTATATATTCATACTACAAGTTTCTTTGAGAAAAAACAATAAAACATGTACATACCCTAACAAAATACATATACTAAAAAAACATTCAATGATAATAAAATTGACATTTTAATGTTAAAATTAAAAAAAAATAGATTTACTTATAAAAAATAACAAAATCCACAATAAATTAGGACAAAGATGTAGGGATGGGGGAGAAGTGAGGGATGTTTTGAGGGGTGGTTCTTTGCAATAATTTTTTTTTTGGGAAGAAGAAAAGGGGAGGGGAGAGTTGGCATATGATGATATATTAACCATTACTGATGAAATCACCGACGGAATATCTTCGTCTGTGATTCTGACGACAATTCTACTGGTGAAGTGGACACGTCACTATACGAAGATTCTGATTTGAATCTATCTATAATTCCGTTGGTAAAATCACCTATAAAAACTTTCATATCATCATATTGCTTTATTTTTTGAAATTATTTATATTTAGTATAGAATTTTGTTTATATATACAAAAATAAAATAATTCTATTAGTATATACCAATAATGTTAGTGATGGATTTAAATTAATCGATAAATATTACTATAAATTACTAATAAAAAAATCTATCAAAATTTCTGTTGATATTTATTGAATTTATGATAATGATACGAGCTAACTCCTTATCGATCCCTGATCGATATTCACGTTCTCAAACTATGAATGATCTAAATGTTGTTCTCTCTAAAATGGTACCTGCTCTGAGACGACTTTTAGAGTTCGGAGTGACTCAGCTTTAGTGGGCTTATTAAAAGTATAATTTTATTATACCACTAATTATTACAAACTAGTAATATAAATACACTGGCTCCCACAACACTCGCTACAAATAATAATTGTAGCGCACGAAAAAAAGACAATACACAAATTTGTTCTCTCACGTCACACGAAACGAAATGTAATACTAGTTATTTTTTAAAATATTTTTTATTTAAAAATATATTAAAATAATATTTTTTATTTTTTAAAAATTATTTTTTATATTAACATATTAAAACGACTTCAAAATATAAAAATTAAAAATTAAAAAAATAATTTTTTTTTAAAAATAATTTTAAAACACAAAAATAAATAAATTTTGAAGATGAGAAAGGTAGTCTTCTTTTAATAGCCATTTTAAAATGTTATATATGTTTGTTTTGCGAGAGAGTGAGTGTTTTGTTTGAAGAGGTAAAGAAGTGTGTTAAGTGTTTGTGAGATAAAAAAAAAAAAAAAAAAGAGATAGTAAATATATTGTTGCACAAAGAGGAATGATAAGGCGCAGCTTTACACAATCACATCTCTTTAATGCAAAGAATGCCCAAACATGGTTAAAATCAATGTCTATTAATTAAAAAAATTATAAATCAATTTTTTTTTTTTCCAAAAAGATCTTTTTATATCCAAAAATCTTCTCATTGTCCAACCAAATTCTCTTCGTATTTGGTTAAAGCTTAATGATCCAAATATTTGTCTCTATACAAAGAATTAAAATAAAGTTTTTCTTCCAACTAAGCTCATATACATGAACTTGTGCATGCATGTACAATTTATTAAATGCTTTTCGTACAAATATATAAAAACATTTTAGTAAGCATGCAAGCAACACAAATTATCACATATATGCATCACAAATTGAGAAGTAAAACATATTTAATAGTAGAAAATTTTTCATTATTACCTATACATTTTACCCTTCCATGTATCGGCTATCTAAATTGAGTACCTGCTATCCAAATACCACTTGTTTTTCATTTTCTATAAAAAAACAAATCTTAACAAGTTTTGGTACCCATAATCTCATAGTTCTATTCGGGTTAGTAAATATATTCCTTTCAGCATCCATGTAAATTTTGTTTTAGTTAAAAAAAATTTTATGAGTGCAATATCTTTTAGAAAATCCATTTTTATTATAAGTAAGACATAGGTTTGAAGATGTTAATGCTTTATCAAATAAGTTTGAGTAAAGTTTTTTTTTTTTAGGATTATATCACAAACCATGTTTCTTAAAAACACATCTTTGATTACCTAGAAGTCTATCTAGGTTCTCATTTTCTTTTGTAAATTTAGTTAAAATAGAGTTTAAATCAATAACTTGAGTCTTCAAAATCTCATTTTCTTTAACTAAACTCTAATTTTATGAATTAGATGTATTTTTCAAGGAATCCAATTGCCTTTTCAAATCAATGTTTATTGTTAACAAGGTATCCTTTTCTTTTTGCAAAATATCAAAGTCTTTTGAAATAGATCAAATTTTACATTGAAGTAAAATATTTTTATTATTCACCTTTTTATACTCATGAAATAATTCATCAAATGCATCTTGCAATTCATTAAAAGTAATTTGAGGTTCAAGATCATTTACCTCATCAACGTTGATGGATCTATTAAGTATCAAGAAAATCTCTTTTTTGGTGATTTCCATATTAGCCATCATATATAAGTTGGCTAATTGCTTTAATTTTGAATCACCATCATCATCACTTAAAAAGGTTGCATTATCTTCCTCGTTATCACCAAGTAGACGTCTTTTTCTTTTTCTCAAACTTTGACCTTTTTTGACATTTAGAATATCAAACTTCACATTACCTGGTTTCTTACACTTATAACATATGATATCATCCTAATTGTTTGGCTCTTCCTTATCACCTTTCTCTCTTCTAAAACTTCTCCAACTTCTACCATACTTCATGTACTTTAAATATTTGGTAAATTTTATAGCTATCATGGCTAGATCTTCCCTATTATATTTATTTGTATCCTCATTGTCATTCACTGATTATAGAGTGAAGGATTGCTTTTTGATACCACTATCTTCTACCTCTAGCTACTTAATCTTTCTTTTATGAGCAATCAAAAAACCAATAAATTTATCAAAGTCAAGAGTTTTAAGATTCTTGGCCTCCTTAATTGTTTAGACCTTGGGTTCCCAATCTTTAGATAAAGATCTCAAACCTTTTCCAACTATTTTTTTCCTTATGATCTTTTTTTCTAGGTTAACTAGTTCACTAACAGTGTGCATTTCTTGAATACTTTCATACGGTTCCATTTTAAAATGTTTGCATTCTTTAATAAGGTTTATCAACCTATAGTCTTTAACTTGACTGGTTCTTAAAATGTTTGCACTTTGTCATTTTGTAATTTTTTATGCCTACATGGTTAAGTGCACAAAATAAAGCATTCATGGCCATAGCATTATAACTATGTCTTTTCTTTTGTTTATCATCTCATTTAATAATAGGTTTTGGAACAACCTTTCTATCTAAATTTACCATTATAGGATGAGTTTGCATTCTAACTTTTTAATAGGCATAGTTTTTACCTATCAATAGAGGCAAGACAAGTTTGCATTCCAACTTTCTAATAAGCATAGTTTTTACCTTTAAACAAGGGAGCCCTAGATAAACACTGATCTTCTTGTGCCATGATTTTTTCTCTTATATGGTTAAACCTTAAACAAGGGGTTCAAACTCTAATACCAATTGAAAAACTTAAAAAGCCTAAGAAGGTTGTGGTTAATTAAGGCTTTATCGATTATTCTAGAAATTTAAAAATCAATCATCAATTACTTTAAGAATGCTGAAATTCAAAAATAATATTCAAGAACAATTTTATCTCTTCAAATTAAAAAATAATCAACAATATATAATTAACCATTGCACAAGTAAATTGGGATACACAGAGAGATAAACATATTGATTTTCATAATAGTTCGAATAACCTCTTACTCTACTCCTTAAACCTTCATCTAAATATTCATTATCACACATGGTCTTTTTATATGGTAAGACCAAATCTTAATTTACACAATTTTTTCTATAGGTTAAAGATTGAAAACCTTTTCTAATCCTTTTCCAAGTTTAGGATTTGTTGTAATGTCGCGGTTACACAAATTAATTACCCTAAATTAAACAAATAAGATAGTATAAAGCACATAAGGGGTCGATCTCATAAGGAAAATCTAGTTTAGGTCTTTATACAAGATGATTTAGAGTTGGGGGTTTTGAGGTTATTTAGGTTATGCTATGATAAGCATAATAAAACAATCAAGCTAAATGAAATAAATCTGAAACTTATTAAGAGAAAAACTTTGGTCTCAAGTAAACGTCCACCTACTAAAATCAAAATTGATCATTGAAATGATACGTCAAATTATATTATGAATATCTATCTTTTTTTAACAATAGTCAGTTAATTTATCCGCAATGTAACTAATCCTAACCATTAAATAACCATAGTGTCTGCACTAGTAATTTAATTCAATGATAGCCTTAGAAACTAGATAGGTTGATAAATCTAGACAACATGACTATCTGTAGTCTATGTTCGATTTAATTGAACGTTTTCCCTAAAATTAACAACATAGATCTGCCATAATTATTAAACTTAGTCACTTCACAAGTTCAAATATTACAACTATGGTTTTAATAGCAAACTTAGCAGTAGATTGGTTTAGAATAATAATTTAGAGTCTGTTTTAATAATCAAACTAAACAATCATAGGAAAACATTCATTCTCATCATATAAATTGAAAAGAAAAAAATAGAATAGATCTCACAGCTTTAAAAATCCAAAAGTGTTTGTATCCTTTTAAGCAAGAAAAATAACTTAGCGTTGCATGTTTATTGAAAAAACTAATAAATAGAGCATATGAGAGCATAATTTCGGGTATAAGAGAAAAAAGTGGAGTTTTTTTCTTCTTTCTAGTTGCCTCTTCCTTTTCTTTCTCTCTTTTTTTATTTGATAGGAAACCCTAATCCCAACTTCCCTCCAATCCATTTGTATTCTCCCAAAAAATATAAAAATAGTCATTTTCAAAGTATATAATCTACATTTAAGTAATTTGATTTGTTTATTCACAAAATCAGTTTATTGGCAGAATTTATAGGTTGTTTTAGAAAAATCATATCTCTCTCATATGAGCTTGTTTTCTACTAACATTTGGTAGTTGATAGGTCTTTGAGTTAGGAATTGAACAAAATTAAGTTTGCTTGAAATTGACTTCTCTAACTCAAGATATTTGAGTCAGAATGGATGAAGGTCAAAACTGATAAAATGTGAGACATGACTTTGAAGGCTGCAATTTCCATCCTCTTTTTTTTTCTTGTCATATATATAGAAAGTTATGGATGTTAGCTTTGTAATGCCACTGGAATCACTTCATTTCAGTTTTTACAACTCAAGTTCTACATAGAACAACGATCAGAGGTCAAATTTGCTAATATTCGACATAGGTTGGAACATGGTCTGAATTTTATCTCCCATTTACTTATTTTTGAATCTCACATCCAAAAGTACCTTGAAAACATAAAACAAATATTATCAAGGCATTTTATATATAAAACATGAACAAAATACTAGGTAAATATGGGTAAATATTATTAATCACAATCCTTTTACAAGCTTAGGATCAAACTTTACACAATCTTTTTATAAGATTAAGATTGAGAATCTATCACAATCTTTTTAAAGGCTCAAGATTAAAACCTCTCTTTAATTTACATCTAAAGGATAAAACCAAGTGATTCAAATGTTACTTATACTTTCACAAATAATACTTATCTCACAAGAGATTTTCACTCCTTACACAATAGAATATTATAAAGATTAAGGTCAAGTCTTTATAAAGATGTAATATAACTCAAAGATGTGAAAAGTTGATATGATGCAATATATAATTTAAAGCTTTAAGAGAATGGAATGAGCAATGAAATCTCTTTGGAATATTAAAGCATCAAGTATGTAAGATTGTAAAATAGTAAGAGAGTGAAAGAGATCTTACATGAAATCAAATGGGTATTTATAGGAAAAACCCCAATCTAATCGATACTAATGAGAAGAAAAGGAAAAAGAAATTTTTGCTCTTCCAAGTGTTTTTCTCTTATATGAGAAACAACTATAATGCTAATTTTTAAAGAAAAACGTTGTTACAAAACAACTTAGAGCATTGACCACACTTCCTCAAGATTATAAGAATATTGTCGTCTTAGCTACAAGTGGATATTAAAACATTTTAAAGTGCAAGAGCACATCATAAAGTCCATGCTTTTCATTTAAATTAAAATACCAAACCATGTGATGAAATCATTTTTCATGAGGTATTTTTCATTATGTAATATTTTTGTGTTCTTAAAAATGTTTTTGGATGGAAATTTAGCAATAAAATATTTTAGGATAAAAGTTATTTATAATGCCAAATCAAATCCTACAAAATATATAAGCTTAAGAATTTTCTAGTGAAGTTTGCATCCAAAAATTCTATATCTCTTAAATTTGATGTAGAGAAAATTCCTTATAACAATAATATTTTGACATACACATATAATGCATTAATATTTTGACATACACATATAATGCATTTAATATGTTGTTATTATCAAAACAAATAAAATATAGGTATATAATGACCTTTGAACTAACATAGTGGAGCAATATTAAGTCTTTACATGCTTTTCTTTCTTCTCCCCCTAATATGATATTGACAACTCATTTCTTATAGTTATTATTGCCAAAATAATTTATCGTTTAATTGACTGTTGATGACTTTTTATTATATTATTAAATTAATTAAGTTTATTGAATTGGTCAATTCAATAACTTGGGTTTCATATTTTTTATTTATTTAAAAATATTTGTGTCACCTGAATATTTTTTTTAATATTTAATAAAATTTGATCTAGCATGCCGTATAATAAATACTACCATATAGTAGATAAGAAAAGTTTTGTGAAAACGGATAACTATAGGAAATAGCATTCAATATAAGAATGTTATCTCGAATTTTGCTCCTTCATGTTTTTCTTTTCTTTTTAAATGTTTTCAATGATAAGTGATTACCAAATATAATTTTATTCCTCTGAAAGTACATTTATATGAGGAGAGTTTATACATATAGCATTTGTGTGGATGTTTGATTATCCAAAAATCAAAAGAGGAACTGCAGAATTAGAAGTTCTTACTATATTATTAAGTCTGGTTATTTTTACATTTTAAAAGCGTTTTTTAAAAAAAAATTATTTTTTTCTTTACTTTAAAGTAATATTTTTTAGTATTTTTAGATCATTTTGATATATTAATATCAAAAATAATTTTTAAAAAATAATAAATTATTATTTTGATGTATATTCGAGTAAAAAACATTTTGAAAGGCAACCACTACCACACTTCTGAGTGGAAAACACTTTGAATTATTGGTCATGGTGATACATTATGATGGTATAAGCCTAGATAGAATAAATTAATACAAAATGTATACAAACTAATGAACTTTGGTCAGTTGACATGCTATTCCCTGACATTCATGTATATTACTTTTCAAGAATTTCAAAATATTTTCTGGGCTCACTGTGATTTTCATTCAACAGTAATTTAGAGAATTTGAGGCATAATAAAAAGTTGTAAACAGGAAAACATCTCCCAATATCTTAGTCATAAATCATAATGCATGTGTTGAGTGACTGAGATATGGGATTCCAATATCCTGCACAAACAGGGTAGCATACGTGATTCTGATTTTTCATAGGCAATCTGCAATATAATGCCACCCTACCTAGTAGGAGGGGGGACAGAAGGGGAGAGAGAGAGAGAGAGAGAGAGAGAGAGAGAGAGAGAGAGAGTTCTGATCAATTACTGCATTATTTCCCTTAAAATGATGAGCATAGCCAGCTGCGTCGAAACAGGATGAAATGAAGAATTTGACAGTCGATGGGAGATTTTGGAAGCTGGTTCAAAATCTGAGCAGTTTTTGGGAATTGATCATGGTGGAATCGACATTAAAATTAGTTGTCTCACATATGCATTTCTGGTCATCTACAGCTCACACTTATAGTGATCAATTCATTTATATTTCTGGAAGCATGGGCTCTAGCTGTAATCAAGAACTTTATAATCCACAACCCTTTCACTTGTTCTTTACAGTGGAAAACTATGTAAGATTTATGTTCCTACAGCAATCCCATTTTCCACTTAGTGGAATTGAAATTTCGTGTGGCATACAAGTTGTTGGACAGTGCAATTCAAAGCTACTTGTGGATTCATTGTTTCCATTTAATTCTTGATTTTTATGATTTATGCTGTTGGTGAATTCATTGTCTCCATTTAATTTTTAATTTTAATTTCTGTGGCTTCTTTGAATGCTGCCAATCGACCATCTGAAACGGTAAAAGCTGCCTATACCCCACCAATTAGGCAGGTTTCTCAGATGGGTTGGCCAGTGTCGTGGAGCACGTGGTTGGAGAGGCAAGACACATCTTCTACCTGCAGAAAAATTAGCTACATTGGACTAACAGTTGTGTCTTTATAATATTAATGATTTCCATATAAATTTCAGACACACACACACACACACAGAAACATGGGCTGTCATTCTTGTTTAGCTCAGGAATCACCTCACCTCTTATTCTTGTTTCTTCTAACTTCATTTTGATACTTCTTAATTATTGGATGTTTTGTCATTGAGCTTCCCTCAATTATTGAAAATTGAGATTTTTTATTAGAAACTTTCACGTTCAAAATTTGGAGAGGAAGAAATGAAAGTCCAAAGATATTTGATTTGGTATGATATAAAGCCGGCATGAACTTCCAATTGGAAACCTAATGTTTTTGGCAATTCATTTTAAGGGTGTTATTATTGACTATAAATCTTGTAATAATCATTGATATTAAACTTGTCCTAGGTTGACTTAGCACAAGGCTCGAGTAAGGAGACTATCAAATTATTAAAAAAATTTAAAATGGTAAAACAACCTTGTTCTGAAATATATTTTGTAAGGGTTATTTGGAAAGTTTAAAATTTGGGTATACTTTTCAATGGTGGGGGTCATGTCAATATCTCCACATGTGAAACATCTATAACCTGGATTTCAAAAATATATCAAGACATTGACTAAAGAAATCTGAATTGGGATCCTTATTAGGTGGGAAATTCTCTCATACTCTCTTTCAAACAAAGTCTCATCCATATACCGTAAGACTAACATAACCTTCTTTATATTTCTCACGAAGTAATGTACTTTGGTCATGTGCTGTAGTTCCCCGACTTCGGTCCTTGGGCAATCCCCTTCACTAATTGCATCATCTCAAATCTTTTCGTATGCCTAGAAAAAGTCATGAAAGTCATGGTCTTAGTTAAAAAAAAACCTTGTAGAGTTCAAGATTTTAATCAGGTTCGCCCTAACGCAAAATGAATAATTAAGGAGTCCATACCCTATATGCAAGTTTTAAGTTATTACATGAGGGGTAAGTTCACTACATGGTCTTAAAATGGTCTATGATCTGTCCAATGACCACCTTTCATGAAGGCAGTGTAAGGGTTTACAAGGATTAGTTAGGGCACAGTGTGACTGCCATTACCGAGTAAATGCTCAGCTCATAGTTAGATGTTTCACGAATCTGAACACAACTGAGAGTCATGAGGTAGACCACTACTCCCCACGTAACATAGATTCCGGTTTATTCAAAAATTAAAATGCATGAAAGTATTAATCCATACTCAATGTACTTATACATATGCAGTATACAAAAATACTTGTTAAAGTAGTATGTAAAAAAAAATAGATGTCAAAATTAAATTAAAGAGATCAACAAAAAATAAACAAATAAGCAAAGCTCAGTCCGACCAAACAGTCGTAAAGAAGAAAGAAAGCAAGGAAGGAAAAAAAAACATTGTGAAAGTGGTTGTTGGGTTGGTTTTAAGGGTTATTTTTTGGCTGGAATGGAACATGGATTAGTGTAGGGCATTATAGGGGTGGTATGTGACTAGAATGTGATATTTTTTATGGTAGAGATGGAGGCAAGAAGAAGGATTGTGTTGGGTTTTTTTTTTCTTTCAAAGTTGGTCCAAGAGCTTACTTTTCTTTTTCTTTTCTCCTTTTTCTTTGTACAAAATCCACCCTTACTTATAGGGAATGAAAGAGGGACATTTGGTCTTTATTTGGCATAAATCATGGTCCTTGATTCAAATGAAAAGGATCTCAACCGTTAGTCAAAAGTCACCGTCACAAGCTGCTAAAATTAGGTCATACAAGCTGATTAGGTCGTTGTCTTTGGGACGACACCGTGACGGCTTTAGGGACGACTACCCAACAGGAATCAAACCAGGGTGTAGTACAATGTTGGGTCATGAGAGTGATGGCATGTTTGTTTTGTATGGTGGAGAGATAAGGCATTAAATACCTTTGAAAAGTAGCCACTTGAGCGTCTTTCCAATACAAAGGAAGAAGAAGAAGATGAATAATGTCAGACGACGCGTCGTGTGACATTATATTATTATTATTATTATTATTATTATTATTATTATTATTTTGTTGACCAAAACAATGTTATTTTGGTCAAAAAAACACCAAAATACACTATTTTATTTAAATGAAATAATGTTATTTTGGTATTTAAGGTTAAATTAGGTTTTTTTTAAAAAAAACTTCTTTTTCAATTTTAGCCCTCAACCTTTGGATTTATTCAATCAAGTCTTTAATTGAATTTTGATTCCAAGAATCAATTCAATTTCACCCCACCAAGTTTTAAAATAGCCCTATAAGTTTAGTACCTCTTTCAACTTGGTCCTTGGTTTTGAATACTTTTAATTTCATTCTTAATTGACCTATAAACTTATAATTTCTTCAATTTTATCCCTATTTTTAAACGAATTGGGTCCCCAAATTCACGTGTCTTTTGCAAATACATCATTGGTCTTGAATTTTTTTCAATTTGGCCTTTAATTGACCCCCCACACTTTGATTTTCTAGCAATTTCATCCTTGATTTCACCTAATTGAGTTTTGAAAAATGAAATATGGTCTTATAAAATTTAAATCTTCTTAATTAAACCCAAATTAAGCTTTCAAACTTAATTTTGCACCAATTAAGTCCATAATAAAATTAATTTGACTTATTAAAAGTCTAATTAAGTCCTTGCACTTGATTGAATCTTTTAATTTGATCCAAATTAATTCTTAAACTTAATTAAACCTTTAACTAAACCCATGATTAAATCAAATTGGCCTATTAAAAGTCTAATCAAGTCCTCAAATTTTTATGCAAATTCATCCAAAAATCATTTAATTTGACATTGAATCTACATCTTCTTTCAATCTTGGGTATAATGAGTTATAATTGGGCTTCCAATTCTGTCCAAAATCCCAATATAGTTCCTCCATATGTCTGCAATCCTTCTTAGCCTGCTCTTGCTGATATTTTTTTATTTTCATTTTTTTTATTTTTTGTTGCTTTTCATTTTTTTCTATGATCTTTTTCTTTTCTGATTTTGTTTTTAAAGAAAAAGATAATTTTTTTTAGGGGAAACCCAAAATTAAATTATGACATCATCAATGGTTGAAAAAGGCAAGTCAATATTCCTTCATTTATTCTAATAAAACAATAAAGGGCCATTGATTATACTAAAAATAAATAACCATGTATCACTTATTAAGAGTTGTAGGCATTCACTTTGTGTTATTTAGCAACTTAGTAAAAATATTTAACATTGACCATCGAACAAAAATGATAAGGATTTAATTTATTGATCAACAATTAAGTTCTATTCAAAATAAAAGTTTTTAGTAGTTAATGTTGTTGAATGTTGCAGTATAGTTAGAGTTCTAATATATACAACTATTAGGAGGAGACATGCAAATAGAAAATACAAATTGTAGTGGGATTAAATTATAATAGGTCGCCTAACAGCTCGAAATGGTGGCCAACCCTAATACATATATATTTCTCTTATAAATTTATCTTTATTTGCACATTTACACTTTATATTTCTCATAGTCTTTCTAAGTCAACTCCACATATACAATTTCTTTATAAGCTTTTTTGTTATTTATCGCTTTCTTTTACTTATTGTTATTTATATCTTCCTTTTATAGCTTGCTTTATCTTTATTGATTTACTCTAGTTTTACTTAGTTTGTAGTTTCTTTGGCATTGCACTCCTTTATCTCTTAACCTCTTAAACCAAGTTATGAATATCATGCTCTGTTTGATTTACTAGGTTGTTACTTATTTCCGCTCGGGATTAAGTTCTAAAGTGTAGTTTTTCGTTGTTAAAATAAACAAATAATATGTACTATATTAATCAAAGAATCCATTGGTTGATCGATAGATTAATACATTCAATGAGACTAATTTATAATTTTAACACATTCAAATGAGACTAATTTATAATTTTAATAGATTGTTCTGCTTAGTGAAAAACATCATCAATCATAGTTGGATTATTGAATGGTAGCAAGAAGTAGTAGATAAAAGCTTTACTTCACAATATATTTCATGGTACCGATAGAAAATAATCAAGTAAAATAACGAAGAGAGACCATTATCTCCCCGCTAGCTAAAAGTTTTTTTTATGACCCTTTTAACATTAATGTGATAGTATGCATCCACTGTCGTTTTATTATGCATGTTTAGAACTGCGGTAGAAATTGTGTTTTAAAGTGTTTTTATTTAGAAATACATCATGATAAGCCAATATTAGAAGAGTCTATTACGTGATTTACCCAACTTGATATTGTTGGGTTTATTATTACTGATCTGTTATATTGTTATAACTGCCTAACTCTAGAAACTTATCATAACTACTTTACAGTTATACCAGCTATCATTACAGCTGGTTTTCCCTCCTTCTGTAACTACCTTTTGTAGAACAATATATATATATATATATATATATATATATATATATATATATATATATAGTTTACTCTCTGGCTTTACATAACAAGCGAACAGAGATTTACTTTCTCAAATTCTATCTTGGTATTAAAGCTTTCGATCAAAGATCCAATCATGGCTTTTGCTTCTACTCAATCTTCTTCATCCTCTGGCTCGATTGGATCTGGATAAAGTACAACAATGACATCGATTCCTTCTTATCAGATGCTTAACCACACGCTGCCTGTGAAACTTGATCGAACTAATTACATCTTGTGGGGATCTCAGATTGATAATGTTGTTTTTGCTAATGGTTTTGAGGATTTATAAATGGATTCTCTATTTGTCCAGAGAAAGAGCTAAGTCCATGAGTGCTCAATCCAGTGTTTGTTGCTTGGAGAAGACAAGATCGCACAATCCTCAGCTGGATCTACTCGTCTCTTATTCCAGCAATCATGGCACAGATCATAGGCCACAATGCTTCTCACTTTGTTTAGAGTGCATTGGAGAAAACCTTCTTGTCTTCCTCAACAGCCAGAATAATACAACTAAGGGTCAAGTTACAGTCCACGAAGAAAGGATCTCTATCTATGATAGACTACATCATGAAGGTCAAAGGAGATGCAGATAGTCTAGCACCTATTGGAGAACCTGTCTCGAAACTAGATCAGGTTATGAATCTCATTAGAGGCCTTGGATCTGACTACAATGCAATTGTTACTGCTATTAACATAAGAGATGACAAGATCTCTATTAAAGCTGTTCATAGTATGCTTCTAGCTTTTGAGCATCGTCTTGAGCAACAAAGCTCGATTGAGCACATCTCTACTATGTCTGCCAATTATGCCTCTTCCTCTAATAACAGAGGTGGTGCAAGGATATATAATGGCAGTCGAGGACAAAACTATACTCCCAATATCAGTAACTACACCTACATAGGTCATGGTTGAAGGGGTAGATATAGACAGAATGGAAGGCATAATTCAACCAACTCTGAGAAACCACAATGCCAGTTATGTGGCAAATTTGGTCATACAGTTCAGGTTTGTTACCACAGATTTGATATCTCCTATCAAAGCTCTCATAACAGTGGTACTCCTTCTTCGAATGTTGGTAATCAAAACTCTACCTGCTATGTTTGTCTCTTCTAATAATATTGCAGATGACACTTGGTATCTTGATTCTAGCGTAAGTCATCATCTAACTCAGAATGTGGAAAATCTAACTAATTCTACATCGTACACGGGGACAAGTAATGTCACAATTGGTAATGGTAAGTACCTATCCATTTCCAACACTGGTTCTCAATGTTTAGTCTCTAATTCACATTCTTTCCAACTCAAAAAGGTGTTTCACATTCCGTTTATCTCAGCAAACTTGATAAGTATTGCTAATTAAGTTTTACTCAGATAATAATGCCTTAACTGAGTTTCGATCTAATACTTTCTTCATGAAAATCTACATACAAATAAGGTGTTTGCTTGAGGCAGGCTTGAGAATGGCCTTTACAAGTTTCCAGTATTAAACAACAAGAAATTGGCTTATGTTGGTGTTAATAATTCTTCTGCTTTTCATTCTCATAATTTTTGTCTTGTTGATAATAAAGTGGAGTTATGGCATCACAGACTAGGTCATGCTGCCACTGACATTGTAACCCGAGTAATGCAAAGTTGTAATGTTTCTTGTGGAAAGAATAAAGATACGGTTTGCTCTACTATTTCCTCTTCCTGTCAACTTGTTAAAAGTCATAGGTTACCTACTCATCTTTCACTTTCTCGTGCATCTAAACCTTTGGAACTTGTTCACACTGACATCTGAGGACTTGTCTCTATCAAAGCTACATCTGGTGCTAAATATTTCATCTTATTTCTAGATGATTACTCCCAGTACACATAGTTCTATCCTCTACAAACAAAGGATCAAGCTCTTCCTATCTTTAAGCAGTTCAAACTTCAAGTCGAAATTCCTGATTACAGGTCTCTTAGAGTGTTTGGTTGCTTGTGTTACCCATTAATTCGTCCTTACAACAATCATAAGTTGCAGTATCGATCTGTTCAATGTATTTTTCTTGGTTATAGCTTCAATCACAAAGGATATTTGTGCCCTGATTTTCTGACTGGACGGGTCTATGTTACCCTTCATGTTGTCTTTGATGAAACACAATTTTCCCTCACTAAAACTCCTGCTCCAACCAATGACACTTCAACAACGATTTTAACTCTAGCAATTATAACTTCCTTTACTTCTTCACCTTTCTATTCTACTGGTAGCCACGAATCACCACCATCTTCTTTCACTTTTATAAATGACAATTCACATTCTGTGAGTAGTTTTGGAATTACTCCTACCTCTAGTACATTACCTGAGTCATTTCATGCGGCTCCAACTTCCTCTTCTCCTCCAGCTCCATACATGACAACAAGATTGATGCGTGGTATAACCAAGAAAAATACCATTTTTGATCTCTTTGCTATAAAGATCTCAGAACCATACACTCTCAAACAAGCCCTCAAAGATCCAAACTGGACTCAAGCTATGGATCTAGAGATTATTGCTCTTCATCGAAACCACGCTTGGGATCTTGTTGAACAGCCTTTGGCTGTCAATATAATAGGTTGTAAGTGGGTGTATAAGTTGAAACACAAGCCAGATGGGAGCATAGAAAGGTATAAAGACAAGTTTGTGGCTAAAGGGTGTAACCAAACTCATGGTCCTGATTATTTTGAGACCTTTAGTCCAGTTCTTAAGGCTGCAACTATTCGAATCATATTAACTTTTGCTCTCAGTTTTAAGTGGGAAATGCGATAGCTTGATGTTTATAATGCTTTTCTAAATGGTGTGTTAGAAGAGAAAATATATATGACTCAACCTCCTGGATACATGCACACTAAATTCCCAACCAAAGTGTGTAGATTGAAAAAGGCTTTATATGGCCTGAAACAAGCACCACGAGCTTGGTTTCAACAACTTAGTTCTGCTCTTCTACAGTGGGGATTCAACAATTATAGGACTAATAGTTCTATGTTTCTACACTTTGGTAAATCCACACCTTTGATCATCCTTGTCTATGTTGATGATATAATTATCACCGGCAGCTCATCAACATATATTTCTTCACTCATTACTAAGCTTGACTCTATTTTTGCCTTAAAAGACTTGGGGTTGCTATCCTACTTCCTATGTATAGAGGTCTTTTACAATGAAGGCTCTATGAATTTAAGCCAAACCAAATATGTTTTTGATCTGCTGCATAGAACTGCAATGTTTGATACCAAACTAGCAAAAACATCTGGTGCTATTGGGTAGAATTTGTCTAAGTTGGATGGTGATCCTATGGAAGAGGTTACTCAATATCAAAGTGTAGTAGGGACACTTCAGTATCTTACCATAACCAGGCCTGACATAGCTTTTGTTGTTAATAAAACGTGTCAATTCATGCAACAACCAACCTCAGCTCATTGGCTTTCTGTCAAAAGGATTCATTAGTATCTAAGAGGAACTATACAAGATGGGTTATTGTTAAGTCCTTCAAGCCACTTGACAATAGAAGGATTCACCGATGCAGACTAGGGTGCTCAACCTAATGATAGGCGCAGTAAAAGTGGGTATCTGGTTTATCTAGGGGTAACTTAGTTTTTTGGTCCTCCACCAAACAAAAGGTTGTGTCTTGCAGTAGTGCAAAATCAGAGTATTGAGACCTTGCCTTAGCTACTGCTGAAATTGTTTGGATGCAAGCCTTGTTGCAAGAACTATGTGTATCCATACCTACAATCCCTCTACTCTGATATGATAATATCAATGCTTATCATATGGTAAAGAATCATATGTTTCATGCTAGAACGAAGCACATAGAAATTGATCTTCACTTCATCCGAGATCAAGTTACAAGAGGAAAGATACAACTGCATTTTGTCCCTGCTGAAGAGCAGCTAGCAGATCTGTTGACTAAGCATCTCACAAGTTCAAGGTTCTTGTCCCTCAAAACACAGCTTTGTATAGTTCTCAGACCCTTTCACTTGAGGGGGGTGATAAGCCAAGACTAGAAGAGTCTGTTACGTGATTTACCCAACTTAATATTGTTGGGTTTATTGTTACTGATCTGTTATATTGTTATAAATACCTAACTCTAGAAACTCATCACAACTGCTTTATAGTTATATCAGCTGTCATTACAGCTGGTTTTCCCTCCTTTTGTAACTGCCTTCTGCGGAACAATAGATATATGATTTACTCTTTAGCGTCACATAACAAGTGAACAGAGATTTACTTTCTCAAATTTTATCTCATTAAAATAATACTTTTTTATTTTTTAAATTTATTTTTAACATCAACACATCTAAACAATAAAAAAACATTAATAAAAATTAATTTAAAAAATAAATAATGAAACAACGATTTAAACGCCAACACCAAAAAATCGTGTGTGTCCTCATTTAAATTGCTTTGATCTACTAAGAATATTCTTATGTTTGCATCTGGCTCCGAGCGTGGTACATGTATTTGTAAATTGCACTGTTTTTGTTAAATTTCATTAAATTTCGGTAATCCATTTCTTATTCGTTGGAGGAATGATTGTTGTTTTCAAAGGTTTTTTTTTTCTTAATTAAATTTTATCAACTTCAAAGTTTAAGAACTAATTACGATTATTTAATGTTGATTGTTGTCTTATTTAACTAGATGGGGATGTTTCGTCATATCCAGGGCAAAAAGATGTCGTCTTCTATGTCTTTCACTTTTGAATACTCAAAATTTTGATTAAAGATAGATTTGCATGTGTATATTTTTCCTCTCTTTCTCAATGAACAACACAAAGACAAAAGACATAATAGAGAGAAAAGACATAATAGAGAGCATCTTGTCTTTATGCCTTTATATGATTTGATATAGCTTATCCTTTTTCATAGGTACTAACCCAACAACTCTTCCATTATGATAGTACATGTTTCATCTCTAGTTTACCATACAACAATCCTCCAGGAAATTAGTGTTCGTGACGTGGTCAACCAATGAAAATTTTGAAAA
This sequence comes from Populus nigra, assembly GCF_951802175.1. Lineage (NCBI taxonomy): Eukaryota > Viridiplantae > Streptophyta > Magnoliopsida > Malpighiales > Salicaceae > Populus > Populus nigra. The sequence goes on from NC_084859.1 coordinate 8,587,071, forward strand.
ACTGCAGTCTTTTGAAAAAAAAAAAGAAAAAGCAAGCTATAGCTAGAAAAATAAGGTAAAACTTCAGGATAAAATTGAAGTTACTTGTAAAAAGTGATCACTCATCTCCTAACCAACTTTTACACTATTATGATCGTTTACATCAACTAGTCCATTTAGAGGAGCACAAATCCTAACCGATGATAATGCTTTGTTGAAATGCTTAGCTTTAGCGACAAGGTATTCATTCCAAGTGATTGGGCGATAGAGAGGAGGATGATTTGGGCCTACAAGTTTTTGTATGGGTGATATTTGAACACTTGATGGTGGCCCGTAGAGGTACGCTATGGATAATCTGTGTTTGGTTCGGTTAACCACCGCTCTGTGGAGCACACTCGGGTACAACCCGTTTGATAGGATATGGAGTAGGTCGCCTACATTTACAACAAGCCCACCTGGGATTGGTGGGACGGTGACCCACCCAATTCCCTCTTTCAGCACCTGCAATCCACTTGTGTTGTTCTGGTAAAGAATGGTCAGCAGAGTGGAGTCTGTGTGTGCAGCAAGACCCATTGCCAGATCTGGATCTGGGCAAGCCGGGTAGGAGTTCAGTTGCAAGGCTGCACCACCTTCTTTGGATTCACCTTTCGGTCCAGCCCAGTTTAAATCTTTCTTAGTTATGCCCAACGAGCCCAGCATTAACCATGTCAACCTCCTTGCTAGCTTTTGCATTTCTTTCTCATGCTCTTCAATTACATCGCTGTAAAAAGTCGAAATTTGATCATTAGAGAAAGATGAAAACAAAAGGCTGTATCAAATAGTAAAGATGCTATTGTTATGGATATAAAATAAAGCAAACCGCAACAAGTGGATTTTGTCTGTTGACACTATATCACTCCAAATCCTCCAAGTGGGTCCATTAGCTTTCATTGTTATCTTTGCTAATTGCATTACGGAGAGAAAATGGAGTTTGTGTTTTACCACAAAGCTTGATCTCCAATACCAAACTAATACCCACTAGTCCATACGAAAGCATGCACTAATTAATATTGAGTTGGTGTTTATTATTTCAGTCGTTCCTTTAATACCAAAAAGAAAAAAAAACGAGTAGCTATCTAGTGTCTATGTATATGAATTTTTACACTTGCATGTGAAATTACCAAGTACCAGAATTTGGTGTAATCTTGGGGCCAAAGTTGGCGAAAGTGCTCAAGTGGAGAACCAACTATGGTGAATCCCTCTGACCACATGAGCTTTGAGAAAAATGAAGAAATCCTAGCCACACCATAGCCAGAAACACCATCCGGTGATCTAGCTGCTTTGAGTTTTTGCTGGACAGGTAAAGAGAAGAGGCTCCTACTAACACCCTCAACGCTCTCAAGGAGGCTAATAGGGATGCCATGGTTTGTGACTTGAAGCACACCCCAAGTTTTGCATGCATTGCCTATGTTTTGAAGGACGTTAGGGTCTGAGAGATCGATAACGGGGACAGATTCCGTGATGAAGGATTCAACTGAAGGATGTTGTTGTTCAATATCATCAAGTTGAGTCCACATGTGTGAGTCAGGTATTTCTTGAAGAGAGGAAAAGTCAAGGTGCTCATCAAGTTGAGTCCATTTGTGTGAGTCAGGTATTTCTTGAAGAGAGGAAAAGTCAAGGTGCTTTTGGTGTAGATGGACGGGGTGGGATCTAAAGGCGTCTGTCAATGATCTTGAAGGCATGGTGAAAGTTACTGGAGGGGAAAGATTGAGCGAGATAGGGAGTTTTGTGATCTCCAGGCACTAAAAACAGAGAGGATATGCAAGGAGAGAGTGCCTTTGTCTCTATAAAACAACAAAGACAAGGTGAAGGTTGATCTGGGAATTAGCAAGGAGTGCTCTTAATTTGAGTTTGATACGTTAACTCGAGAAACAAACTCCGGCAACATAGTGGGACTTTCCTCCAATGAAGAAAACATGCGATGACACAGAGAGTGAGATTTGTGATGAGAGTTATGGTGGGCATGTAACTTCTATATATAGAGAGTGACAATGGGCCCACTTCATGAATATATATTTTACTCTTAGTATATGTTTTACAAACTCTACAACCAGAGAGAGAGAGACGGGAGAGACGAGTTCTTGTATGCGTTTCGAGTAAATGGTTTTGTAGTTTAGCTATTGAAATAATCAGCAGAACTAGTTGGAATCCAAATGGTAAAAAGAATGGTTAAATAGGTTGTAATCTAGATTCTTGATGGAGGGTAAAGGAGTAAGTTTCTTCTATTAAATTTAATTATTAAAATCTTCCACCACTAACTCCTTTACACTTTCCCATAAATGTATGCTTTCAATTTGATCTTTAAATCTTATTTATAATTCCCACATAAATGCCACCTGAAATGAGTGAATAGTCTTGTCGTATCTCTTAACTAGTTATAAGGACACGCATTTTAATATAATTAGATGTTTATAATGCATGAAAATCATACAATATTTCTATATAAATATTATATCACAAGCTACTCTTGATCATAATTCGTTGTAGGATTCAGAAATCCTCACTTACGGCATTAAATTAGAGAACATATTTGTATGTATTTAGATTCTACAGATCATGGTGGTGGTGGCGAAGGTAGGATAAAGACGGGGGCATCTTGGAGGGCATTAGTGTGTGTTGGAGGGAGTGATGAATTTATTTATTTATTTATTTATTTTGGAGTCTTGAGTGGTTTTGGAGGAGAGTTGATGGATCACAGAAGGAGACAAGAAATGAAAGGGCAGGTGAGTGTTTTGGCATTGGACAAGGGAAAGAACAAAAACGAAAGGACCATCTTGTCCTCTTCAAACAATATAAACTGAAGAAATGAAAGGCATCACAACCTCTCCGAGTCTCACACCACAAGGGCTCCTATAAAAGGGAGAGGTTGCCCCCTCGCTCTCCATGTGCCTTTGTCTTGTCCTCAAGTAGAAAAAAACATCCAAACCCTCCATCTTGAACTAATCTCTCTTCACTACAAGACAATTAATACCCACCTTCGATGGTCTTATGACCATATTGACCTTTCCACTTCGCCTTTCAAAATCAGCGTAAGAAAACTCCTCCTAAATCCATGGGATGGTGGAAGAGGGAGCTCACATTGCAACTTTGGCTAGGGTTATCCCGAAGGTCACGATTGTCCCTCAAAACAGAAATAAAAGAGGGAATTCATGTGTAATTTGAACTAATGGATAGTGATTCAAACTAACATGAATAAGTTAGTTTTTTTAATAGCTGTATTATAAATAAAATACGGATATTATTAATCTCGATCGATATCTAACCTTGTATATATTGTTTATCTAATAAATAATTAATAATTAATCAAATATAAATATATTAAAAAAACCCTACCGGTTGATATACAATGTCATCACTATCACTAGTGTTCTTTTTGGAGTACTGTAAATGCATTTGAACGTTTCCATGAAAAGTAGTAAATTTATTTTGGTATTTTGCTGTTAGATTTTGTGTTATTTTTTCCTACTAGACAAAATGTGGGCTCTCTAAACACTAGCTGTCACCTCTTCGAAACCACAAGCATTTTAGAGGTGTCCCCGTAGAATTTGCTTAATGAGATTTTTTTCTCTCTTTTTAACATCCATCCATACACAAGTATTTTTTTATTCGAGAAAACTACATCCCCTGAAAAGCACATTTTATGAGTCCAGGTGAGTGAATAAAACCTCAGCTCTTCCAGGCTCTTACAAGAGATGCACGCCCAAACTACAACTCGAGACCTGCTATACAAATCTCAAATTTTTTGGCATCACGCTACGTTCTTTGGAGACCATCCATACACAAGTAGTTAACAACATATACACATTTTTCTTTTTGTGCCCTTTAATTATTATTATTATTATTATTATTATTTTAAAATGTGTGGTTGCAATATATAGTCACATAGCCCTTTAATACACAAGAATATTGTGATGTAATAATTAGTCACTTTATAAATTATCCGTGGGCTATCGAATCCCTTGTGTAATGCCCATCATAAACTGGACATTAGCTTGTGATCCCCACGAACACACATGCATAAGAGTCCTTCTACATGCATATATGCATTACGTTGTTCACGTGGAACAATCTTTGATGGTCGGGTCATTACATATAATACATCCAAGAATTAATTATTATCCTTAAACTTGGTTACTTGCGAGATAATTATCACCAGTGATTAGCGCAGATCAATCGGATCCATCCCTTTTTATGAATAAATCTTTTTGATGATATTTTTTTATGAATAAATTCAATCGGATCATCAAGAAAAATGGGAAAAACGCAAAGAACTAGCTTGTGTTTTGGTCTATTTGCCACACTAGCTTTCGCTTCTGTCTGCCAATTGTTAAAAATAAGTCCTCCAGCTTTTTTATTTTTCTCCTTTTTGTATGTGGACATGAGGTGAAATAAGTGTGAGATTAGTAAAATTATGAAAAGCAGTCCCAACTTAGTTTTGTGATGTCTAGAAATCTTAACTGATTTTTTAAAATTTCTATGTAAGAGATTAGTTATATAATATCGAAGATATACATTACTTTGTATTTCTTATCTAAAATAAGTTATATTATTACTTGTTTTTAATGATAAAATGTTTTTGATGTGTTTTTATGCTAAGGTTTATCTAAATCAATAGAAACCGATAGTTATTTATTTTTTATTATTATGAAATTTACTATTACATAGTAATTTCTCTTGTTACCAATTAAGCAATTTTATAGAAAAATTACTAATAATGGTTCATTTATCCTATATTGCTTTTACAAATGAATACAATTTAAATGTCAAAAATATTTTTTCATGAGGAGGCATATTAAGAAATTTTATTATCTTTTCAGTCAACTTTTTCAGGATAAAGTCAAATGTTGGTTTATTTATCCTTAGTCGATCATAAATAATAAAATCCTTAATCAAAACTTCAATAATTATTTATTTGAAAGATGAGTTCAAAAACAAATCAACCAATGATGGTTTATTCATCCTAAGTTGATTTTAAATATTAAAACTCTTGATATACAATCAAAACTTTGATGATTATTTATTGAAAAGGTGATCAATAAAATAAATATATTTCCAATTAATTTTATTAACATTTTGGTCAACTTTTAAGGATTAATTTCATTGGAAGTTTATTTGTCCCATGTAGACCTATGAATAATAAAACCTAATCAAATATTTATGATTTGAATTTTTTTCAAGATAATTCAATCGACTTCTAATGATAGAACCTGTTAAATATTTATTTATTATATGAATAACTTATAAAGAAAAAGGGTATAGGTTTTTTTTTCTTACTTTGTCAGCGACGGCTTTAGCATGAAAAATAAAGAGAGTGTATAAATAGCTAATTAATGGTTAGTGTGAGGAAAGGGAGAGAAGGGTTGTTAGATTTTTTCAAGTCTACTGTTTTTTCCTTACTTTCTTTCCCTTTTTTCCCCCCTTTACTGTCCACATTTGCTCTATTTATACTGGCACCAAAGGCCCTAGTCTCCACTCCTTCTTTAACCTTCCAAAACCTTCCTTTCGTATTTATCCACTCATTTATTTTATTATTTTTATTTTTGAATTGCTTGGAGGTGGGGTCTTCAAATGTCAAATTGATCCCATCTTTTCCCCAATTACATTATCCTCACTAATAAAATTTTATTGATTTTCTTCTAATTAATTATTTTTTCTTTGAGTTTTAAAAAAGAGGTGGTGAAAAACAAGGTACAACATCTTTATTGCTAAACATTTTATGAAATTTATGTTAAATGAATTTCAAAATTGGATATACATTACCATTAATTCTTATAGTTTTCTCAACATATTATAATATTTTCATGTATAGTTGATGTTTGTTACAATTAAGGTTGTCAATTCCGTTTCGGTAGATGTTTTGTTTTTTCAATTGGAATGGAATGTTTCAGTTTCAGAGTGTTTCAGCTTGCATTTCGGGGTTGTACTATTCATATATATATATATTCAACAAATATAATTCAAATTCAAGATAAATTAATTATAAATTATGCAATACAAACACAATACCAAACAAATATAATTTTAAAATTTAAAATATTTCTAAATAGTCAAGATTAAATAGATCTTTAACTTAAAGTAATTCAAATTAAACAAAATATCAAAATATTATGAAAGTAAAATTTTTTAACACAAATATTTTAAATATAAAGTTAGGTCAATGTTATCAAGGCTAATGGAATCTAAAACATCCCTTATTTTGCTCAAATTCCTACAAAGTATAAACATGAAAAAAACAACATGAATATAAACCATATATATTAGTGATAAATCTAATTTAAAAAAAAATTAATATCATTGTTAATAAAAAATAATAATGAAAAAAAACTTTTTATACTTGGGTGGTTTAATTAATTAAATTGAAGTTTTAATTCAATGGCTTTTCAAGAGCGGAACGGAACATGTGGAATAAAACCGGAACGTTCCGGCTGAAATTTAGCTGAAAAATCTGGAACGGATCAAGATTTAAAATGAGATGAAAATTATTCCGTTTTGTTCCATTTTTTAAATTGGTATTGAATGTTTCGGCCATTTAGGATGAAACAGAACAGAATTCACAACCTTGATTACGACATTGAGAGCTAGCACACTCTATTGTTTGCAGCTAAAAGGATTGAGAGATAGCCAATAGGCTACATGACAATTTTAATTTTTTCATTGAGAAAAGTAAAATAAATAAAAAACAAAACTTTTTAAAAAATTATGAGTCATTCTATCATGATTTTAATAGGAAACCCAATAATATATTTTAATCTCCAATATTTCTACCTTTAATATTTACCAAACTATTCTCTGTTTTGAGAAATTATGCATGATTAAGCAACTTTTACAAAACTTAATTTATAAAAACACGAGGGCTAACTTAATTGGTCAGTATTTAAATTTGCTCTTCAATGATTATAAGTTTGAAATCTCTCAAGATTATTAGAGACTTGCATGATCGTTAATTTTAGAATCTATAAAATTAATAAAAATATGTGCAAACTGACTGGATATTCATGTTAATTAAAAAAAATAAACTCAAATTACAAATTAATTAATGCCTTTATTTCTTGGTGTTCGGGCAACCTTTTCCTGGCGCAATCCCTTTTTTTTTTATCCCCAGCAAACAGCTTGTTTTGTTTTGTTCTAAACAGAGGACGTGGGCGGTTTTTAAAGGCAAGGCCACATGGTTTTTCTCTTTTCTTTCTTCATTAGTTAATCTGTGTGTGTGTGTGTACGGGCATGTTTATATATATATATATATATATATATATATATATATATATATATATATATATATATAAAAGAAGGTAGAAAAGCTTCTATATTTTAAATTGAATTCAATCCCATTTACAATGATATTAGATTTCTGTGTATAAATCTTGATAAAGTCATGAAAATTTTAAAATGGATTGATTTTTTACAGTTGTGTCTTAAATTTATGAAGTTACTCAGCCTTATTACTAAGCCACTAAGTTGATGAAATAATTCTCACGGTAATAATTAGATTTAAAACAACTATAAAAGAAATTAGTGCTCTTGTTTTTCAGTAATCTACCCTTTATTTGCCGCTTTAAAGATTTTTTCTCCTTACTATTCTCTTCTCTTTGTTCAAACAATCTAAAATTCAAGCTATCAAAATATATATTGAATAAATCGCCTTTATTTAGTTAGTTTTTGATTTAAGAATTTGAATTAGAATTGACATCTCTTTTATATAATTTATCAATTCATGTATTTTTTTTGTTTTATTAAATATAAATAACATCTTTATATTTATCAATTAAAAGAACCATGATATAATACAACTCATCGATAATTTGACACATGCTTGAGGCGACATTTGCTGGGGTGGCAAAAGTAGTATATATGAATGTCTAAATTTGGAGCAATCCACTTTGTTTGGTTTTCCTCTGAGAAACCAGATGATTCTTTGAAGCCCACCAACATTGAAAAGGGAGAGGAAAAGACAAGATGCTAGCTCGTGGTCTCTCGACCTTATGGGGCAGTATCGTTCTCTGTCTTAAGCTGCCTCCATGTGATTATTCCTGCAACTTTTGGTACATCACTTGCTGCCACTGTCAATTATTAGCTACAAGGTTAGCTTTTGCGATAAGGATTAATATCGGCTCGGCAGTGCCAGAACAGAGTAATTTAAGAATAGTAACTATTATTATTATTTTTAGTTAGAAATATATTGAAATAATATTTTTTAAAATTTATTTGTGATATTAATATCAACACAATGATCTGAAAACATTTAAAATATAATTTGAAATAAAAAAATATAATTTTTTTAAAAAAACACTTTTCAATTATTTATGTATAAAAAGAAGAAGCTAGAAGGTAGGAGTGAGTGAAAAAACCGATTAGACCGAGAAAACTAGGAAAAAATAACTGAAAAAACAAATTAAACTGATCAAAATTTTGAAAAAACCTGCTGGTTGGGTTCAGTTTTGGTTTTATAAGCCGAACCGAACCGAACACAAACCAAAAAAACCAGAAAAAACCGAGCCAAACCGGAAAAACCAAGCTAAACCGAAAAAACCGAGCTAAATCATTTTGAACCGGTTTTATCCTAAAAACCGAATCAAAATCGATCGGTTTGAACTGGTTTCTGTTTTTTAAAAAAAAATTGATTAGTTTTTTAAAAAAAAACCAAAAATGATTATCCATACTAGAAGGCATTAACCGAAAGTTAATATAAGTTCATTTTAAATTAAACAACCGGTACTTACGTGCACATGTCTATTAGGAAAGAGTTCAAAACATAAGTTAATTTCAATTTTTTAAGATGAAACGAGACCAAAGATAATTTTAATATTTTTAACCTCACATAATTAATAATTCTAATTAAACTAGTAATTAAGATTCAAACCATAAGTAATCTTTTCATTAAATAAATAAATAAATTTAGTTAGTTTAAATGTGTAAAAGTTGGTACAAAACACCTCCTACTAACTGACCATAAGTAATCTCTCGATGAAAAATGAAATAAAATAAAATAAACCTAGGGCAACACAACATTTAACGTCGATCAATGCTGCCATCTCTAAGGATCGACTTGGATGGCTATCGAATTCATAATTACAACACAAAGTACGAAGATGGTGTTATTAGCGTAGAGCCCTTGAAAAGGACAATCCTAGCGATTTTGAGTGAAATCAATAGAAGATGAAGCTATGGAAGCAAAGATTCTTAGAGTGTGTTTGACATTGCGGTAGCTATTGTGGTTGTGGTTTAAAAAAAGTTGTTTTATAAAAAGTACTTTTAGTTGAGGTTGGTTTGAAAAAATAGGTGTTTGGTTAAAACTGTGGTTGAAATTGAGGTTGAAGAAAAAGTAGTTTTAATGTGTTTGGTTAAGAATGCTTTTGAAATTAAGGTTATAAAATAATTTTAAAAAATATATATTAATATTGATGATTTTTAATTTAAATATTGTGGATTTAACTATTGCTATTACATCATGAAATAAATCACACTTTATATAAAAAAAATTACTTTAACAAAAAACTATCTACAATTCTATTACGTACAAAATTCATCCGACAAGAACTACAAAATTAGGTAAAATATTATTAAGAATAAAATTAAGATTACAGTACGAGTAAATTTAATTCACCTTAAACTAATTTAAAAAAAAAACAAAAAATAATTATTGTTCACGTTCACGTGAACAATGCAAGTAAAATCAATTAACGTGCTGGTTTTTCAAAAAAGAAAAACAAAAAACTGTTCAGTGAACAGTGGTGTTCTGAATACAACTCGGGCTCCTCCTCTGGCTCTATCGCTGGGTCCACTTCAAGCTCCTCGGTGGTGTCTGGGAGTATCATCAAACATGTCTGGGTGTCGTTCCTTTCTTTCTTACTTGAGTTAAAGGAGCTTGTGCCTTTAGCTTTCTTGTATGCTCCATTCTCTGGCTGGTCCAGATTGAAGTTTCCACTGCTGACATTGCTGGTTTTTTTCTTACCTTGCTCAGTTGAGCTTGGCATGACAAAGGGAAGCTGAGTGGAGAGAGCAGGGGAAGATTGCAGAGAGGAAAATGCAGCAGAAAGGAGATGGTTCTGTGTGAGGTTGAGAGACGGAAGCTGCGTGAAGGAGGACAAATCCATGAGATGAGGGAAGCACAGTGGAGGTCGAAGCTGTGGAGGAGGACAGACGATGGAGCACAGTGGAGCAGGCGAAGCAGTGGAGGAGGACAAACGATGGAAGCCATAGTGGAGGAGGACAGATTTAGCTAATTATTTTTTGGATAATGAACATTAATTGTAAGCAACATTTTCAGAACAGCAGCCACGACGAAAAGCAAGTCAGACTTGCTTTTGCTACACCAGCGTTTCGAACGCATATTTGTGTGGGATCCATGTATAAAAAACTGTGGTCTCTGTTAACCAAACACATTGCAACTTATAGACGCAGCTAAACGTGGACGCAACCACCTAACCAAACAGAGTCTTAAAGAAATGTGTCATCCATGTGTTGTTGTTTAGTTATGGGAGGTGAGCGGTCAACTTTTGTTTCCTTATACAGAGTTGAGGACAATTTAGTGATTGGTCATTTACTCAGTAAGTAAGAGTTTTGTCATAAAGGAGTGATGCCCTCATGTCGCTTCATCACACGTACTAGCTAGACATGGTTGTCCCTTTCATCATGTGATCAATTATTACACATCTTAATTCTTCACCTCTATCAATATATCTATCACTATATATTACCAATAATAACCTTCCTGAGGGTATACCTCAATTAATTATATCTTATTTATTTTTTAAATGTTATCGAGCATAATAAATTTTAAGATCATTAAAAATTTATATGATCATTAATTTTAAGACTTATAAAATTAATCAAGATATACACAAACTAATTCTAACACCTACATTTTTATATATATATATATAAAAGGAGAGAAGGTGTCCCTTTTTATTTTTACTAGTAGCTTTGACTTGATTGCTTTAATTTTTTTTTATAATAGTATTATTATATTAGAAAATAATATAAATTATATCTTTAAATTTTATTTAACAATTTAAATTTTTAGATTAAATTGATTTGTTGATATGATATTAGAGACTTAATGACTAAGCGGTCATGAGTTTGAATTTTCTTATTCCTATTTATTTGAAAAAACTAGATAAAAAATAATGTGAATTTGTGCAAGTTTTAAATTCAAAGAGTTTTTATTTGATTAGTTGAAATACTTGAGTGGCAAACTATAGCTGCTTATGAATGTTGTGTCGTCTTAGATTTGTGTGTAACTTGCATGCTGTTAATTGGAGTTGCGAGAGGGCAAACAAACAGTCATTGCTTAGCTAGCTTTGTGTGTCCGTCGTCTTTGAACACGCACATAAAATGCAAAACAAAGCAGAGCCCGCAGTTTTGTTTTCAACAAAGCTTTGTGTGTGAGAGAGAGATTTTACAAGTTTTGGTAATCAGTCTCGATTCCTCTTCCTTCACACAATCAAAGGACAAAAAAAGAGCAACTTCGATATAGCTTCCAGCCTATTATGTGTCTCGCAAGTCAATGCTTGGGGTATCAAGTTTTTTCCTAGAACAGCTCAATCTTATCCTAATTTTAACAACTTTGTATATATTTTTGCACCTGATATCATCATACCTTTTTTTTCAATGATGAGGACATGATTTTTATCGTATAGGGGGAAAAGGTCATGAACTATTATTTAGGAAGGGTTTGTCATTTAATATTATATAATTACTAAAAAAAAAAACTCTAATTCATCTATAAAATTTTAAGGTAAACAATGGATTATACAAAATAAAAAAAAAATACTATTATACTAAAATATATTATATGAGACAAGCTACATTGATAATCTTATCTTTTATTCCTAATAATTTATAATGCATAATCCATCACTAATCTATCTACATGGGAGATAATGAGTTTTTTTCAATGAATTAAACCTTAATGGATGATTCAAGCCTAAATATTGTTTTAAGGTCTAGGTTTTTTTTTTATCACTTTTAGTTATTATCCTTTGAACACCTAGTGAATGAACAACTCTAAAATTAGTTATTTTTTATCATGATTTGTAACCACTGGTCTATTAAACCATGTCAATGAATAACTAATGGGTTTATATTGAGCTCACTGAATCAAATTCAAATCCTAAAAAGGGTATATAAATAATACTTTGATAAGGTTTATTTATCATATAACACCTAGGTTTCACTCATAAGATATGTCGATGAGGTTGTTATGCCTCTGCTTTTTCAAGAGGATCTAGTAACAATTTCAAAATTCTTTATTGGACTTTAATCTTGGCAATGACCCTTTTTTAGGATTCATTTGCCACTTACGTGAGTTATTTAACATCCATCTTTGATTTAAATCTCTTATTTAGGTTTTCTCTTGTTACAATTAGTGGACCTCTTTATTTCTTTTCTTAACTAAAAATGCATAAGAGTATTGTTTTACAAACCAATACTCCTATTTTGGTGAATATTTAAATTAGATGTTCATTTATTTCTTCGAAAAGAAAAGGAAAAGGAATTACCCCTTTCAGGGTTAAGGCCATGGCTATGTAGAGTTCATGTTTCTTAAACTCTAAAAATGAATAACAAAACCAATTTTATCTTTTAGGGTTTTTCCTTAAAAAAAAACAAAAAAATTAATTAATACTCCTTTTTGATGCCTAAAGCAATGGCCCATATAAAGTCCATTTACTTTAGACACTTAAAGTGAATAACTAAGCCATTTAGTGTATAAAATTTTGAGCAAAACAAAATTAGGCTCATTATTTTTTAAAATATGGAATATCCGTCAAATGAGCCTTTAATATGGGTTAAAACTTAGTGGGCCTTGCAAGCTAGTTCCACAACCCATAATGCATTAGGAGACTGATTTTGAGGCTTTTTATGCTTCATAAACAAAACAACATTGTTTGAACATACTTGAAATAGAAGCATTGTGTTGGAACAACATACAAATGACTAAGAACAAACTAAATGCAAAATAAAAATGTTTATTAGATTTCAGCCAACTAACACTTTGAAAAGAAAGAGAAAACAACTTAAAAACAAAATTTTGAAGTGACTCAACATGGGAATGTATAGATCTTTTAAAAGATCTACCTTGGTTGGATTGTGACTGTACTTAACTCACAGGAAAAATAGTTTAAACTGAAACCAAAAGTACTGGAAATATAAATATAACAATCATAGGACATAAAAATACTAGACAAAAAAGGGACAGTAGCAAGCATTCAGGCAATATAAGAATAGTACCCTAAAATGGAGTATCTATATTTTCTAATGTACTATCAAACTATTTCAAAGGCTTATCCTTAATCAGTATCAGTTTCAGACTTTCATAAATGTGTCACGAAAGGTGAACAGTAGGCTCACAACTTAGTCAAGCTTTGAAACCAAAAGCATGCTTATGAAAAGATAAAGATTATTGTACTATATCAAAATATACTAAAAATATAACTCAAACTAAACCAAAACATAGAATCAAATTCATCCAAGAAAACAACATCAAGGATATTACATAGCAAGCTTAGACATGTTAATCATACATCAAAACTATCTATAAACATATAGAAAGTAACAAGCAACACATTACATATATATTTAAAAGAAAAATATTAAAAAAAACATGAATGATTGTAACAAAGGTATATCTAAAATGAGATAGAGGCGGTTTAAACCGATTGAACAAGCAAAAGGGCTTCTAGATTTTTTCAAACTCAAATCTTATGATCAAATAGTAAACACTTAGAATATCATCCCATAATCCCCAAAACCCAGAAACCTATTTATACTAATTTCTCTCTTTGATATTGCTTTTCTCTTTATTACTATTGTTTCCTCCTCAAACCCTAAACTAAAGTCTCTATATATAGGTATGAAAGGACATACTTAACTCATGAAACCAACTAATTAGGATAACTGGCTGAGAATCTGAACCGACAAATAGCACAACAAACACAAGACACCCTAGCTAGCAGGTTAGTACAAGAGCACAATTGCTCTCTTGTATAGAATAGTGAAATTGTCATTGAAAAAAAATTTACAACCTAGCCTTATCTCTCTACTTAAAACATACAAGCCAACTCAAATGACACCAACAACATGAGGAACCAACACCAAAATTAGCCTAAATGATGCTTAAATAGGCAAACCAATAGAGATTATGTTTGAAGGTGTAGAAGGAAGGAGAAGGCAAATGGTTGGGATTTAAAGATGAAAGTGGCTAGGGTTTCAGGTCTATTTATAAGGGTTAAAGGAGATAAAGAACATGGTATATATACTAACCATGTGAAATGTCAGCGTTTGGCATGGTCAAAGTTTGGTCAGGTCCTCAAATATATGCTTTTTTTAGTTAATACCCTTAAAGTTTTGGTTTCTAAATCATGCCCATAAATTCAACTGAACAATTAAAATTATTCAATTGAGTCCTTGGAAAAATTAAAAATAACCTTTTAATTTCTTTACTTTTCAAAAAGGCCCTTAGATTTTAAAATTCTCATTAATTAAACTTAACATTAGTTATAAAAAAAATTCAATTAAGTCCTTGATTGAATTAATAGAACCTCAAAAGCTATGCCTAGTTGCCAATTTTAGTGTTCTTTAATTTCTATAATTGTAACTCAATTCAATTACATCTTTAAAAATTCATTTTGTTGTATAAAAAATCTTAGAAAGTTTAGTCTAGTCATCCTCAAATATATTTTTGGATTTTTGAATTTTTAATGTTTTTTTAAAGTATTTTTGGATTTAAAAAAAATTGAGAGGTATAAGTTATAACATCTATGATTTACTATTCTGATTTTAACTATAGTTGTTATACTCAGCTCAGGATCTAACCTAATTTGGGGCCTAGATCATTTGGTTGCCTAGTCAATCATTTTGTTTAAAACATCATTTTAGTTTTTTTAATTCATTGAAGTTTACCCATCCATATGTCATCCAGGTTTATCTTGGTTAATTGAATCATTGGTCAACTCATAGGTCACTCAGGTTTAGTCAGGTTAATGTCCAAAATAGTTCAAAGTGAAACCCCATCTAGGTCATCAGGTTATTCAAGGAGGGTCTAAGTTTAATAACTATGATTTTAACCAAATGATTATAGCATATGAAAATAGTTGGGACTAATTAGTTGAACAAAAATATATAAGTTGTACGAGATTTAAGAAAATGAATGTATTGAGGATGGACTTGTGAAACACATAATAAGTTAGAGTGTCAATTAATATCTACCCAAAAAACAAATTAAGGAAAAAAATGAGGTGTTATTTGGTTATCATTCCAATGGAGAAATCAAAATAATAATTGATTTCAATACCATGTTTGGAATAGTTAAAAAGAATTGAAATGTAATTTTTAAATATACCTTTGTTTTTAAGATAAAAATAAATAATAATTAAAATAATTGATTCGTCAATAGTGTGATAGCTAAAATAATATAAGTGATTGTGATGATAAAGATAAAGGTGATAGTAAAGAAGAATTAGAAATAATAGATAGTGGTAGTAATAATATTATAGTAATAACAACAATATTTTTTTTTAAAAAAAAGAAGAAGAGTGGTGGTGGAAAAAGAAAGAAAAATAGTGAAGGTAGTGGAATAATGGTGGTGTAATAATAATAATAATAATAATAATAATAATAATTTATTTTAAAATATCATCATCAGCTACCACTACTATGATAATGCTTAAGGTATTAGTGATGGTGATAAAATTAGTTGAGTAGAATTAATATCTTGTTCTTTAAAAAACAAAATCATTCTCATTCCCTGGTTTTATTCTCAACTCTACATTAGAATTGAAGTTTTGTTTTCATTCCCTAATTCCATTCCTTATTACTAAACAATATCTTAATGGTTTTAAAATACTTTGTTGAAACTCTAACAAAGGTTGGGTGAAATATCCAAGAAGAATAGAAGACTTCTCCTTCCTCAAGCCATTTTAAAGCTCTCATTAAACAAATAAGAAAAATAAAAGAGTTTACAATCTTTTGTTAAGAAAATAATAAAACAATCTATAAGAAATAATATTGTCAAACTAATGAATTTGTAATTTAACAACATGTCCTCCTCACTTAATAGGTTGGTCCAAGCTTTCTTATTGCAACTGGAGGGAAAAAAAACTAATCTTAAGAAGAGTTTTATCCCCACTCCTCTTGTCAATAGTCATAACTTCTTATTTCTCATTAAAATCAGACAGATTTTAAGATAAATTTTGTGTGATAGTGTTTTAGCACAAGAAACATATTATTTTCTTCAATATTAATTTTCTTTTACCTTTTATCAAATACAAATTTATTAGAAGCCTGTAAAAAATTCATCTTAGGTGAGGTAGCTCCATCTTTTGCATTATGATCGTGTTGTTTTGTTTCTATTGGTACAATAAAAAGCAGTTCCCAACCATTTTCATAGCCCAATTTTTACTCTACTTTGACAAAGAAAAAGATTTGAACCAAAACATTTTACATAAAAAAATTGATAAATTGTTGAAAAATGATCAAAATACAAAAAGATTTAGAAAAATCAAAGAAACAAAATAAAATACAATTAGGGATAAAATCAGACAAATAATGAATTTCTAAAACCAATTAAGGTAGATAAGTACAAAATAATCAAGAGTAATTTTGAGGGATAATTAGAGGCTTAATTGAAGAAAAAATTAAAATTAATAGTCAAATTGACTGAAAATAAAAAAAATATTAAATAACCAAGGAACAAAATAGAAAAGTCACTGAAATTTATAGGTCTTATTAATTCATTTGGGGACCTTATTGAAGACAAAACATTATAATTTAGAGTCAATTTGAGCAAAAATAAAAGAATTAAAGGACTGGTGATCAAAATGGGCAAATCATTGAAATTTGGTGGTCGTATTAATTTAATCATAAGTGTAATTGAAGAGAAGAATTGAGATTCAGGGTAAAATTGACTAAAAACACACAAATTAAAAAGCAAATTGAAAAGGTGCCAAAATTGAAAGACCATTTTTAATACAATTAAAGGAGAAACTGTGAAGAAGTTGGGAGAAAAAGGATGAAATTGGTTAAATTTGAAAATTAAAAAGCTAAAAATTGAATGGTAAAAGATGACAATATCAAAAGATTGTTTTAAATGCAATTGGGAGCTAAATTAAAAGAAATCTCGAAATAAAGTCAAAATTGACCAAAAGTATTGAAATTTTAAATTCAAGGACCATACTAGAAAAGCAACATAAAAAAAGGCATCAATAAAACAATGTGTTTCACAAAACAAAATTCTTGAAAAGCTGAAACAACATCGTTTTGGCAAAGCTAAAACAACTCCTTATTCTCCATCATGCATGTATGGCCTTGTAAATTTTTTTTTCTTTTTTATTTTTGCATGTTTTGGTTGCACCTTTGGACAACTCTCTCTCTCTCTTTGTTGCCTCCCATAAATGCTAATAAACACACCCATCACCTCACCTACATATGTATTTCATCATAAACACCAAAACTTGTTACATTATCCCTTTGAAATGGCTCAAAAAGCAGTGCAAAATACCCAACTCGATCATGTGTGTACAAAATGTACACCAAGGGTCAAAATCATCCCATGAAAATCAAGGGACATGATTGTTCCACTTAGAAAGGTTCTAAGACTTTCCTTTTTGTCTTTAAATATAAAAGAATGGTAAGAAAAAAAATCTAATTTAGAGAGAGAATGTCACAATATAAAAAGAGAGAGAGAGAAGGAAGAGAAAGTTTGAGCTGAGGGAAGAAATGAGAAAAGAGAAAGAAAATGAGAAAAAAAAGAAAACTAACCTTAAACCTCATAAAACCTGAAAATGGTAAAAAGGAAAGGTGGTCTTTTGGGTTTGAAACTGGTTCGTTTTGAACCAAAGAGCTTCAGAAGGAAAAGAGGAAGAATAGATGAAGAAAAAAGAAAAGGATAAGATGTTAAAACTGAATAGAAAAAGGTATATAAAGCCAGAGAAAGGAAATTGTCCAAAACACCTCACAACAGCCACACAACCACTGTTATTGCCACTATAAGCCACCGCAGCACCTCCTAACTCATCTAGAATCACCTTTAAGGTAAACCATAACCCCTTTTCTCTCTTTTTCTTTCCCTAGTGTTTTGCTTAAGATAGTTTCTTATATGTGTTTTGGTTTTTCCTTGAAAATAATGCATAAATGGAAACCTATGTTTTTAGGGTTTTGTTGGGTTTAATCTAGATTTTTTATGCTTTTAATTAAAAGAAATATGAAAAATTAGATGTTAAATATGTGTTTTTGATTTTCTTAGAAAATAATACAAAATAAGAATTTTAAATTTATTAGGTTTTTCTTGTGTTAGAATCAAATTTTTGTCTGTTTTTTATAAGATAAATATAACTAGTTATGATTTTTCTTGCTTGCTTAGAAAATGATGCATGAATGAAAAAAAAATTTGAAGATTTTTTAGGATTTTGTTTTCTTTTTATCTAGGATTTGTTGGTTAAGAAAGAATTAGTTTGAATGGAATTTCACATTTTAACTCTCTTTAGGTTAATCTTAGGCTTTATCGAACTTGAATTGATTGTTGTTAATAATAAATCCATGAAATCTTCTCTTTTTCGGGATTCATGTAAAAACTTATCATTAAGAAATAAATAAAAAATAGTGAAATCTTTTATTTTAGGTATTACCATCAAAACTTTTTTTCAAAATAAAAAAATTGATGAAATCTTCTATTTTTAGGGATTCACATCAAATGTTTTGTCCAAAAATCAAAATCGACAAAATCTACTACTTTTTAGGATTAAAGTCTTTTCTTTCAAAATAAAAAATTGATGAAATCTTTTATTTTTACAAATTAGTGTCAAAATTTTCATCGCAATCCAAAAATCGATAAAATCTTCTATTTTTAGGGATTAACATCAAATCTTTCATTAAAAGATTAAAATCGATGAAATCTTTTATTTTTAGGAATTAACATCAAATATTTCATTAAAAGGTGAAAATTGATGAAATCTTTTATTTTCAAGGATTAACTTCAAATGTCTCAACAAGTTTTTGATGTCTTTTTAAAAATAAATGTAAAAAAATGAATCATAAATAGGCTTATAGATAAATTTATGTAATTAATAGCTTGCTAGAGTAAATTTAGAAGGAAACACATAGCAAATGTAACCTTTTGTTTGAAATAATGTGATAGGAGTGACATTAATCTTTCCTTAGGCATAAGTAACTCATTATCTGAATTTTTTAGATCAATTATTATTTTAGAATTCATAGTTTCTTTTAATCACTAGATGGCGACTCTATTATTTTTATTTTCTTTTTAATTTTGAAGAGTTTTGTATTTTTCATGTGTGACAACCTTAAACAATTACAAGTGTGCTTTTACATGTTTTTTAGACTAATTATGTTGATGACAATGTTATGTTGTAAAATTATGTCAAGATTACACAAATATTCTTATAATGTGTATACTAGAAAAATGAGAAATATAGAGATAAAAGAAACATCTAATCTAAGTGATTTGGTTAAAATTACTACATTCATGGACAAAAATGGATTAAAATTCTAGTATATCAAATAGGATGAATACAAAGCACAAAAATATTGAATTCAAGCTGAAAACCCCAAATTTCATACTTGCAAAGATCAATCACATAAAAAGCACTAAGAAAAACATGCAAATCTTGATGGATAATAACTCATACATAAAAGAAATAATTCACAAAAGCTCTTTAATCCCAAAGTTCAAAGATACCTTTGTAAATAAGTTGAGTCAAGTCAAGTATATATCAAGTTTGGGTCATTTATATTGCTTAATGAAATGAAAAACAAGCTAGGTTTAAACTTTGACACATCCATTATAATCTAAACTAATTCGTTTTCATAAAATATATATAAAAAATCAAACATGACAAAATATACAAAAATAAATATAAAACTTTTTTATATCCCAAGGTTATATTTTTCCTAACTTATTATAACTATATTCCAATTAAATAATTTATATATATATATGAAGTTTAGTTAAAAGCCTAATTCAAAAGTCTAATTGAGTTGATTTATAAACTTTAATAAGGCAAACTTAGCTAAGTTCAAGCCCGACTCATTTATATAACAAGCTTTAAAAATAAGCTTACATAAACTCATTATACCTTCACAAATAAGTTTGAATCAAGTTATTAATGAATAAAGTTTCGACCATCTTGACTTTTTTGTAGACCTTGCTCACAAGTCTAATTGAGCTCATTTATAAGATTTAATGAGGCAAACTTAGCTAATTTAAAGCTCAACTCATTTATATAATAAGCTTTAAAAATAAACTTGCTTAAGCTCATTATACATTCACAAATAAGTTTGAACCAAGTTATCAATGAATAGAGTTTCGAGTAACATGGCTCATTTGCATACCTACTTAAAATCTCACATTCTCCTTTGAAGAACTCATGGAAAATGAGATTTAGTTTTCTTTTTTAAAGCTCTTGCAAACAAAAACAAAAAAGAGCTCTTTTAATTTTAATAGTAATAACTTTGCTTTAACGTAGAATGTCTTCATCTCATTTTATTATCCTTGAAATTGATCTAACGTAAAGAGATAGTAACCTTAATCATGTGATCAAATGACTATAGTTGCATGGGAATTGTTAAGGTATGTGTGGGATATATCAAAAGTTCTATAACCTCCTATATAATACAAGTGTCATTATAATATTCTTCATCTTGATTTAAATTGAACCAAGTAAGAAAAATATTTCTTTGTCTTCTTTTTTTTTTCTTAAAAAAATTAAGGGTATTCAACTATTACAACCATTAAACAAGTTCAAAACTATGATAGAATTTGGCATTAAAGAGGGATTTTCTTAATATAACAAGTCAATCATCCAACATCCTATATAGTTTACATAAAATATCAAATTTTACTTATCAAATGCACCAATCATGCATAATTCTATTTCTCTTGAACTTTGATAAATAAAATATCAAATTTATCAAAAACAAAAATGTCTTTTCCATATGCCTTGACCATATATGTCATAACCTATTAATTTTAGGGTTTTTTTAAAGAAGAAGAAGAAGAAACAACCATTGTATCTAAAATAAGATAATCATATAAGACAAAGTTTTTCATCTTGCTTTGCTCATATAGCAACAAAGGGTCTTTAATAACTCTCAAACTCCATCTTTAATAAAGTACTTAAATAAAAGGCTAGGAAAAGTATTTTTTTTTTAATTAGAAATATGTTGAACATTGCACAAACTTTTCACCACATAATATATCATATATTTTGACTCAAATAATTCCTACCTTATTTCATAATTAAATTATTAGGTTTCATAACTTCACCTCCAATGACCTCGTCGTATATGGAGAAACAATCCATGTAGTTGAAACAAGGTTTATGATTAATTTAGGAGGCTTGTGTAATGCAGTAGCCATCTCTTATATTTATATGAGTAGGGCAGAATACAATAGTTATTGTGTAGCGCATTGCGTAGTATAACTCTATACCAGGAAAATACAATCTTTCCTAAACTATAACACATTCCATAATACATCTCATCAAGCTGAAGGTGGTGAGTCCACTTGAAGCTTGGACCGTAAATAGGAAAATGTAGTGTGAGGGAGCGACTTAGTAAGAACATCAACTAATTGGTTTTTAGAGGGTATGAAGTGAATTTGTATCTCCTTTTTAGCAACTCTATCATGAAGAAAGTGATAATCAACCTCAACATGTTTGGTACGTGCATGAAACACTAGATTAGTAAACAAAAAAGTAGCAACCAAATTGTCACACCAAGTGGTTGTAATAGAACTAGCAAAGAAGCATAAATCTGAAAGCAAATAACGGAGTCAAAAAACCTCAGCAATACCATCAACTAAGGCCTTATATTCTACTTCAGTGGAGGAGCGCAACAGTGTATTGCTTACCAGATTCCCTTAGATGAGAGTGGTGCCAAGAAAGATGATGGAGCCACCAGTAGATTTTTTTTATCATAAAAAGGAGCCTCGAGTAAGTGAAGGCCAAAATAGGACATACCTTTCAAGTATCATAAAATACGTTTGACAGCAGCTCAATGGCTCTCGGTAAAATCATGCATAAACTGACAGACTTTATTGATAACATAATAGATGTATGGTCTAGTAAATATGAGATACTGAAGAGCACCTATAATTTACCAATAACTAGTGAGATCTGAGCATAAACCACTAGGCTATAGACTGACCTTTGAAACAAAAGTCGGTGTATCAACAAGTTTGCAGGATGACATACCAGCCCAAATAAGAATATTAAGAGCATATTTGTGTTGACTAAGCATTAGCCCTATGCTGGTAGGAGTGACCTTAATTCCCAAAAAATAATGAGCATGACCCAGATCCCGGAGTTTAAATTCTGAACTCAGCAGACTAATAAGGCGGCGAACTAGAGTATAATTATTACTAGTGAGTAGAATGTCATCTACATAGACAATCAGATATCATGATTCATAGTCAAAATAAATAAAGAGGTATCAACCTTGAAAACGCGAAAGCCAATTGACAGAAGAAAGTCACTTAATCATTTGTTCCAAGCCTGCGAAGCTTGTTTTAAACCATAGAGGGACTTATGAAGCGACAAAAAAAGAGTGGGTAGAGTAGGGTCAACAAAACCTTTGGGTTGTTGCATATAAATAACCTCCTAAATGAAACCATTGAAGAAGGCATTATGTAAATCAAGCTGATGAATTTGTCAATGGTTAGATACAACAATGGCAATGATAAGTTGAATAGTAGTCGATTTAACAATAGGACTGGAGGTTTCAGAGTAGTCGATTCCCTCCTATTGAGTGAAACTACGCGCAACTAAGCGTGGCTTGTAGCGATCATTAGCACCATCGGCCTGATGTTTGATTTTGTAAACCCAATGGCAGCTAACAACGTTCATGAAAAGTTCAAATGGAACCAAGGACCAAGTGTTATTGGCATGTAAGGCTGTAATTTTAGATCTTATAGCAGCTGCCAACATAAAAATCGGTTAGCATCTTTGAAATTTAAAGGTTCGTGATCAGAGGAATATGTTACTCGTGAGTGTGGCTGTAGCAGAGAAATGAAGCTCAGGTTGGCAGACTTGTGCTGTTAGGGACGCAACACCATATGGTGTTAGCAAGAAACCACTAGCACAGTAGACCTAATTGACGTGGGTTGTTATGAGAGGGAGTAGCTGGAGAGATCAACACACAAATCTAAGCTAATGGAGATAAAGCAGGATATTATGCGGAAGATGAGGGCCCAGATAGTGAGCCAAATTGCTCACCAGAAGGCACAACAGAGGGCGCAACAGATTTAATGGTTGTGTTATCCGGAGTTGTAGAACCTAAACCAGTAAAATGATCATTAACATATCGACAACTGGTTGTAAGGGGACCTATTTAGACAAGGTTGATGGTGTTTAGGTTGATAGGAAGTGTGTTAAGACAGGAAGATGAGAGGGAGAGGCGGGTTGTGGATTAAAGTCAGGGATGGAAAAAATATGTGCAGTATCAAGAAAGGGAAAAGATTGTTCATGAAAACGGACATGATAGGAGATGTAGGGACGATTAGAAGATAAGTCGATATAGCGATAACCTAGATGACATGAGCTATGCCTTAGAAACACACATGGAGTAGAACGAAAATCTAACTTATAAACATTATATGGGTGAAGAAAAGGAAAGCAAAGACATCTAAAAGTGCACAAGAAACTATAATCAGGTGTTTGATGAAATAGATATTCAAACGGAGATTTGTTTCATAAGACCGGTGTTGACATATGATTAATAAGATAAACCAAGGTTTCAAACGTATAATTCCAGAATTTAAGAGGTGTTTTACAGTGCCCAAGTAATGTAAGACCAATTTCAACGATATGACGGTGACAAAGCTAAACAATACCAGTCTGTTCATGCATATGTGGACATATTATGCGATGATGAATACCAACAGTTTTGAAGAAGGAATTTAATTTATGATATTCACCATCCCAGTCAGTTTGAATTGATTTTATTTTGCAAGAGAATTGTTGTTGCACCAAGACTTGAAATTGGTGAAACATATTAAAGACATCAGATTTTGCACCAAGAGGATAAAACCAAATAAATTTTGTGTGCTCATCCTCAAAGATCACAAAATATCAGAAACTATCAGAAGATAAAATAAAGGTAGAGCCCTAAACATCACAAAAAATTAGTTTAAGTGGAGCAGATGTTTTATGACCCGTAAGTCCTAATGACAGATTCGATGATTTTCCTAGTAGACATACTGGACACTAAAAATTTACAGAATGGGAGGTACAAGTGACCTTTTTATTTGACACTAAGAGACTCAGAATCTAGGAGCTAGGGTGACCAAGTCGACGATGTCAAACATCAACAGAAGTGGATAAGCTAGCAGATAAAAAAGCTTTAGGCAGAAACATGGTAGAAGACTCTAAAAGGGCATAGAGACCATCTTTACTCTGATCGGAAAGCAGAACTGCTTTGGTTATGAGATCCTTAACATAGAAAGTAGAAGAGTGAAATTCAAAAAAGATAGTTTTTACGATAGAATTGTTGAACAAATAAGAGTCATTTCTTAATTTGCGGCACATGCAATATATTAGACAAAGTAAAGACTCGTTTAGGGGTAGTAAGATATTATGGGTTGTTTAGATATGACAAATCCCTTACCATCACCAACATGTAATTGATCATTACCAAGATAGGGTTCTGCATGTGTCATACCGGCAATATATGGAGTAACATGTTGATTTGTGCCGGTGTTAGGAAACTAAGTGACATAATTTGCTGCTACTGAAGCATCACTGAAAGAGAGATTAGCTGATGCTTGATTCCTATGGTGCACAAACTGTGAGCACTGCTGTGTGGAATACCTAAACATGTTGTAGAGCTGACACCTTAGCTGGAGCCTTACTATCCAGCATTGGATCTGTTTTGCTGCCAGTCTAGATGGTGTTGCTGCTAGTTATGACCATTGTTTCCTCCTCTAAAATTGTTGCCACTGTATTAGGAAGAGGAGGGGCGCATGTTACGCCAACCTTTACGTCTTCCTCTGCTCCGCTGGGAGGAAGAACTAGTGCCATTAAATCCTGAAAATATCCGCTGGGCAGCAAAGGCAGAAGGGGGTTGTGTAGGCATTGGTTGCAGCGGAGCAGCCATGGGACTAAATTAAAAAGAGCTCTGATGTAAAAACTCATGAGTGGATAGATGGCTATGGAGTACAGAATACAACAGAGGGTTAGTTTTTGTCGACAAACTTATAACAAGATCATGAAAGTCACTATGAAGACCTTGAAAACATATAAATTAAAGTCCGTGAGAGAGATGGGGCGACCTGCAGTAACGAGTTCATCAACGAACCCCTTAGTTTTTTGCAAATAGGTGGTGATAGAATCATCAACTTGGCGAAGATCTTGAAAACAACCATGTAATTGCATGATTCAAGAGTTTGACAGAGATACAAGAGCATGTTCTAGCGTGCTCCATACACTTGTAGATGTTGGGCAATCTACCACAAGATGGAGCACAACTATGGACAAAGAGGAGATGAGGGCCTTGAGGATGAGTTGATCTTGTTGTTTCCATGCCAAAAAGGTTTGGGAAAGACCAGAACCGTTGGCTGTTTTAGTGGCAGAAACATAATTGTGCAAAGAAAGACATATTACCTGCTATGTGTTAGAAAGTTGGATGATAACTGTTTTTGTGGCAGAAACTATTGCAACAGTTCTGGTAGCATTGTTTGCAAAGACAAGTGCATTTAAGGAAGAAGTAAGAGAGGAAGAGTTGTCACTGTTCATGGCTGTGGTAGCAGCAGAAGGATCTATAATCAGCAAATTGTTGTTAGATAAATAACTAGCAGTAGAGCCTGCTGAGTGTAGTAAACTGGAATACTACAACGAAGGAGAATATCACGAGGAAGAAGAGACTGTTGAGGATGCAACAATGTAGTGGCAAAATTTGCACCAAAAAACCTACAGTAGCAAAGGTCGGTTAAGAGAGAAAATACAGGGAAGAATCTATTTTGCATGGGAAGTAGCCTTGAATCTGTTCTGCAGAGGAGAAAGAAGCCTTAAATCTGTTCTAGATGTTTCAAGGCTTTGATATCAAGTTGAAACAAAGTTTATGATTAATTTAGGAGGCTTGCGTAATGCAATAGCCATCTCTTATGCACTGCATAGTATAACTCTATACAAGGAAAATAGAATTTTTTTTAAACTACATCACATTCCATAATACATATTAAAAAAGAAAAAACAATAGGAACAAGAAGAATTCATAATCGAATCATCTTGTAGTTTTGCATGATCATTTATAACAATCATACACTTAAACCTATTGTGAGTAATCACCAAAATATTAGCCTCCCAAGATTTTTCAAACCATTTTCCTCTATTCATTGTCCAATTTTCTTTCAACCTTGAACATTTTTTCTAAATACATGTTCTATTTTGTTACAATAATTAAAAGTTATATTTTTAATATCCGAGTCTTATTATACTTGTAATATTATCAAAGTCTCTTTTTGAAAACCTACCTCTACAAACCAAAGCTTAATGGAAGTATCATTAACATACATATCAATTTTTCTTTGCATGGTAAGGTCATTTTGACCTCATTAACAAAAATGGTGATTTTGTAAAATAAAAAGATCTCTCAAAAGTGTTTATATGAGAGGATAAGGAAGATAAAAACATAAAATTTCATTTTTCTTTTTAATCAAAGCATTAATAGACAGCAAATTCATAACAATAGAAAAAAAATTATGAAGATAAGTCGTTTATGCATCTTCTATCATCCATAAAATATACAAAAAATTCTTCAAATATAACATATTTATAAAGAAATTTCACATTATCTATAAAGGCTTTAACCTATAAGTTTTTTTTCGGTAACCTCATCAAATAGACAAGAGCATTAAGTTACTAAATTCTTTTCATCTAAATCTTTTTTTTTATTGTCTATTACCTATAAGCTATCACCTATATAAACATTTTCAACTTAGCCAACATATCTTTTATAATCGTTACTCTATCATAATGGCACATAACTCCACTTGCTATAAACTAAAACTATAGGTATTGTGCTGCTCAATCAGCATATGAGTCTTTTGAACTGAAAAAAAAATGAATTTACCATTTAATATTAAAGGATTAAGAAATCCAAAAATGCGTTGGTGTTTTTCAGAAAAAATGGATAATGATTTGGGAATTATACCTGAAGAAAGATTGCAACCATCCAAGTACTTGTTTTTCAATTTGAAAGTTTCAATTATGCATAGCATTATTTACCCAATTATTTTCTAATTTTATATTAGGGTTATTTTTAGACCAAACATAATGTCTATCTAAGATTTGATTTTTGAGATAAATATAGAATGAACTCTCATCTTTACTTTAGGTCATTGGAACCCAAATTGAGCAAGGTATAGAAAATCTTAAGCTTAGAAGTGTGTTTCGAATTTTAAAGATCAAGTTCATTTATTAGGTGCTTTAGGGTTTTAAGCGCTACTTAGCTTTATAGGCTTTTTTTTATTGGTTTTCACCATATTAGCAATCACTTGAACTCCTAAGAAAGTATAAAATTTATAAAAATCTTGTGATGCTACAACTTTATAGGATTTGCAAATACATAAATTAAAAATATAAATTTGATAAAAATTATAATGGAATCTTATCTAGTTTATGTTGAATCCTAAAATTAAAAATTATATCAACTCAGAATCCGATTCATTCACAATTTCTCATATGAGCACATATGTGGAAAATATGGCAAAACATATGCAAAAATTCACAAAGATGCAAACCATGGCAAGCAAGATTACCATAACAAGAAAATATGTAATTTTATATAGTGTGCTATTTTATACAAGATTTATTGTGGAATCTCGTAAAAAAGAAATTCTTGTTCACTTAATATTGAATCCAGTTTCCACTCCTAATATGAATAACGAGCGTGGAAAATCATGATGAGCAAAAATGGGACAAGAAATTTAAATTCACTCTCAAACACACTATAATTCAAGTCAATCAAGCAGGGAAACTAAAAGTTCAATTAATTCAAGTAAAATAATGTAACGTACATACAAGGTTAATTAATTCGACTTGTTGGAATAAATAGAAAATGAGTTTCTCAAGCTGATATGGCATGTGATCCTATAAGTTTAATAGGGTGACTCAGTAGCATTATTAATTTAAAAATATTTAGAATGTATGGCTTGGTGTGTTATTAAGTTTTGATCCTACAATCATCCAGAGGCACCCTCTCGAGTTCACCTCATTATTAATCTCCGAGTAAAATTATAAAAGACATGGTAAAAACAATTGTTGGTACTTATTGCTTCCAATAAGTTGAATTAATAAAGTCTCACAACTTTACTAAACACTCGATCGTCGTACATTTTTCTTGTAATGAAAACTAGTCACCAATAACAACAAATCACGTAAGACATACACAAACACACACATTTTAGAAAACAATTGAGGCTATGGGCTATTTAATTAGCTACAACCATTTAAGAATGAAAAAAAAATAAAAGAAAACAACTAGAGAGAAATAGTAACTAGATGATCTGTGATACGTCATGAGTTGGGTCAAATTTTTTCTAATATAAAAAATAATGTCAAGGTGATGATAATTTAAATCAATTCGGGTTAACTTTACTAACACACAACTTGATTTATGAGATCGATGTCGCACCTGACATCGCGGCGGCCCACAAATAATTCTAGATTATGAAAAAAAACAAATTTCTGACATCTTGTTCTTTTAAGGGAAAGGGTCTTATTTAAGGAGTCGCCACCTAGTATTATGGTCACTAGGAACCGTAACTGGTCAACAGAGATTCTATGGTACAGGATTGGTTACGTAAAAGGGAAGATATTATCACCCCTTAAACGTTCTGCCTGAGGCAGGCTGCATTGCTAGTTTTGTCTTAAATTGCTAAATATTTATTCTCTTATGCTATGATGATTTGTTTATAATATTCCTGACTCTAGCACCAGTGAATATTCGACTACGGATACTTCCAACTCTGGCGTTGGTAAGTATTACGTAACCCAAAATAAAAATGAATAATGTTGCCAATAAAAATAAATTTAAATATATTCATGCAATTTTTTATTTTTTAATTTTCTATTTTCTATTTTTTTATTTTTTTGTTTTTGGGCTGGGTCCAGCTCAGCCCACATGGGCAGGGCTGGATCCAGCCAGCCCGGCCCGGCCCGGTCACTGGCCCAAGCCAGCGACCCGGCTGGGCAAGATGCACACAGTGTGAAGGTAATTAAATTACCTCCACACTGTGTTCAATGTTTTATTGAACACGAAGAATAAAAAGTGGGATGGGCGTACCTGCTTCTAGAGACGACGAAGAAGGTTGCAGCGCGGTGGTTCCTCCCGTTTGCGTCTGATCTTGCCTTCTGCTTTCCTTTGCTGCCGTTCCTACCGCCTTTTCTACTTTTTCTTTGTGTTCCTCTGTTTTCTCAGTTCTTGGGATGGAGGAATTAAGAAGATGACGATGCTGGTTCTCTTGGGTGGTTCTTCTTTCTTTGTTTTCTTGCTCTGTTTTATTCTGTGTTATGCTTGAATCTGGAACTAAACCAAAGCTGGGTTTAGTCCTCTATTTTCTTCCTTTGGTGTTCGTTTTCTCCCCCCTGTGTCTGCTTCGTTTCCTCTCTGTTTTTGCTCGTCTGGTGGTGTTCCCAGTGTTACTTCCTCTACTCCGGTTTGTTCCCTTTTCTAGTTCTCTGTCCGATCTTCTCTGTCTAAGACGGAGACAATGGTGGTAAAAGCACGAGGTGCTGCTGGTTGATGGACCAAAATTTTCCCTGGTTCGGTTTCTCTCCGTCTCACTCCCCGGTTCTGTCTTTTTCTTCCTCCCCTTATGACCTTTCGTTTTCTGGCTTTTATAGTCAGAGAACAATCCGTTTCTTCCAACCATTGATTGCAGGTGTAATGGCAGCGATGGCAGCGGCGGGCGTCCGTTGTAGAAGATGAACAACGTATCCACAGACGGCGCTGTTTTGAAGTTTAACGATTATTTGCGTTTTGGCCCTTGAAGCTTTAAACGTTTTGTAATTAAACCCCTACTTCAAACTGTAATTGGCCCCCTGCATTTGCGCGCCATTTTCAATGTGATCCTTGGATTTTAATTTTGTAATTTTGACCCTAAACTTTAATATTTCTTCAATTAAGTCCCTGATTTAATTAATTTAATTAAATCCAAAGTCTAATTAAGTCTAAAACTTATCAATTCTCCAATTAAGCCTCTGATAATTAATTCCAAGCTTAATTAAGTCTCAAAACTTATCAATTCTCCAATTAAACCCTTGATTGGATGAATTAAATTAATTTCAAGCTTAATTAAGTCTAAAAATTTATCAATTCTCCAATTAAACCCTTAATTGGATTAATTAAATTAATTTCAAGCTTAATTAGATTAATTTCAAAGTTTAATTAAATCCCAAAACTTTCAATCATTTTGCCCTTAACCCAAATTTTAATTCATTCTTCATTTATTTCATTTTACTTGTTTTTCCATCATTATTATTATTATTTTTCCATCATCAAATTTTTTATTTTTTTTCAGTAAATAAAATAATAATTAAAATAATTAAAATAGGTCAAAAATTGGGTTATGACAATCGATATAACAAGTAGAAAGGAAAGAGAAAAAAATATTGCAAAACTCAAGACCCAATAATCTAATGCTAAATGATGAAACAAAAAAAATTAAAAAAAAATAGTATCGAAGAAAAACCTTGATTCAACCGGGGTTAACTTGACTACCAACCTAGTACTAAAGAATATGATTAGATTTAATATTCATTAAATAAATTCTAAGAAGAAAAGGCCAATAATAAGAGAGTTAATGGGTTTGAAAAAGCGAAGAATGACCAAGAGGATGAGAAAGTAAATAGACTCGTAAATGCTTAGAAATTTTGTTAGCAAATATATGATCATTTAGAAATTTGAAAATAAGTTCAATTAAAAAGACAAAGTGATAATAAAGGGAATGGCTAAGCTAAAATACATTAAATGGGACTTAAGAGAACAAGGAGTGATACATAAAGGTATGACAAAAAGAGGTACAAGGATAAAGATCACACAAGAGGAGGGATCAAAGTGGCAAATAATATACAAATAAAACAAGTCAGCCTCCTTATTTTTCAAAGGAAGGCTGATGGTTAGGAAGGAGGAAAACACCTTTTCCTTCATCTTCGCTTTGAAACCCTCCTTACCAAAACCTTGCTTGCACCTTTTGTACTTAAAAAAATAGAGAGAGAGAGAGGGGGAGGGAGGGAGGGAGGGAAAGATAAACAAGAGAGTTAGACTTGTAGGCCTAAAATAGGAGAAGAAAAAAACACCTTAGAAAGGAAGAAAGAAGAAAAAACCATGAGAGAGGAAGAAGTTTGGAGTTGGAAAATCAAAGAGGAAAAGAGTCTTGAACATAAACAAGAGATTTAAAGACATTCTTAGTAAGTATTCGAGTAAAGCCCCAAATTCTCAAGTAGGGGTACTTGAACAACCTTGAAGAGATTGAGAAATTAAGACCAAATAAGTAGAGTAGAGATGAAATATATAAGAAATGTGAAACAAGTGCTGAAAATGATGAATAAAAATGGACATTTTGGAAGCCTTAGGGTTCGACCAAAAAAGGAAAATTAGGGGAAAGTTTTTTTCAAATGAATTATGTACTTATATGGTTATGTGTTATTATACAAAAGTCTAATGATTTCTTTAATTTGTTAAAATGAATATTTAAAGATTTCCTTAAATTTAATTTTTGATATGGACATGCTTGAAAGGATGAGTAGAATTACATAGAACAAACTATATCATGTTATGTGAGCTTGCTTATATGTAAGCAGAGAAGGAATTTTATGAAGAAAAAAAATGAAGTTTAAAGACTATAACGTTTTGACCAAGTAAGCAAGTCCTAAGGGAAAATCTTCAAAATTCAATTTTTTTTTCATGTATGTTGAGGAGTTAGACCTTTTAACATAGTTGTGGTAATTCCTTGATGAAATGGGCAATTTAGAGACATGATAGGTTTGAATTTTTGGATTGATCACTACCAGAAAAATATCAAATACAAACAGAAACACTGACAAAAAATTCCATTGGTATATTGCGATAACCTTTACCGACATAATTTTTCATCCATGTATCCATTGGTAAATACTGATAGAAAAATTCCCTCGGTATATACCGAGGGAATGACAACGGAATTATAATGGGATTCAAAAAGGCAAATCGTTTGGTGACGTGATATTTTTACCAATATAATGATTGATGGATTTACTAACAGTATAATTTTGTCTGTAATGTCGTCAGTAATATTTAATTTATGACTTGGTGATCGACCCTCCTCTCCCCATCTCCCCCTCCACCATTTCTCTTTCTTCCTTATGCATTTTTTCTGCAACAAACAATCACCCCTTGCCCATTCTCAACACAATTCAACCTCCCACAACAAATCCAACCACCAGAACACTCAATTTATCAGCATCTGTATTCTAATTCAAATTTTATTGAGCATTCTCCACTTTAAGTACGCAAATCTACCCTTTTCTTAACTCAATTTTAAAATGTTGATTTTTTTTCATATATTTTTAGTATATATATTTTATTTGGGTGTTTACTTGTTTTATAGTATTTTCTCATATAAGTTTGTTGTATGGATTTGCGATTTATACATCTTAGAGTTTGTTTTAGATTTTATAAAACTATATATGTATGTAAATTGATGAAACTTATGTTGAATTTCTGACTTGGAAAAGAATTATTGCAAATGTCACTATTATTGATGGGGGTTACTGACAGAACTAGACCATTGGTAAATTGCAAAAAGTTAGAAAAGAATTACTATAAATGTCATTGTTACTATTAATACACCGATAAAATTACATATGGTATTTAGTCGATAATATGTTATATTTACCGATGGATATACCAATTAAATAAAAAGGGTAATTTTTTGTTGCGCCTTTGTCTGTCTTTAAATCTATCTATATATTTATTATCGACAGACTAACCGATAGTCCATAAATTACTGACAAGAATTTTTTCGATGAATTGTTTTTGTCCATGAGTTCGTCGGTAACATATGGACGGACTGCTAGTGTAAATACCGATAGAAATTTTCATTGGTCAAACTGTTAAATTTGATAGTGATTTATGCATTATTATTATTGAATGTAGAGTAAATTTTACTACGATATGTAAATATGAGAAACATGTTAGATTTAGTGAGAAATTTGAAAGAAAATATCTAGAAAAATACGAGATGAGATTTTGGCCATGTGAGAAGAAATGAATGTGATACTTTCCACCAGGATAACACTAGAATACATGTGTAATTTAACTTATTATTCATGAATATGAGTGTTTATCCTAAAAATCATTACTTGTATAAGTCAAGTTATAGAAAATCAAGTAAATTAATATTTATAGAAACCTTGAAATGGTATAAAAATGTAGAATGGTGTATGCTTGATGAAAAATGATGAAATGGATACTAAGGGAGAATGACCTAAAATTCGACCACCCAAGAAATAGGGAAGAAAATGAACTTTTTCATGGTGTAATTAATGTTAGGCATGCAAATAGGATGAAAACGTGAAATTAAATGAGTGAATTAAGTTCATGTAGGAAATGGTGAACATAAAGAGAGTTGAAAAAGTGATACAATAAATAAGGTGTTATGGTGGGTGATATACTAATATGAATGCACGAAATAGTTTCTAGAAAGTACCTAGAAAGAAGTTTATATGCGTTTGTATGCTTGTAGAGGTTTCAGCCAAATGAAATTTTTAGGGAGAAAATGTTCCAAGAAGTACAAAGTTGATGGGGGGTGGTAAAAAAGATTGGAAATTAAAGGAATAAAATCCCTCAAACAAGGTGAGAAATTGAAGAGATATTGTGTGAAACATAAACTAAAAAGTACAAGAAGAACATTACAAAGCAACGAAAATGAATGAGTGGTAAAAACACATAGTTATGTACATTGGTATAGACTAAATATTATGGTAAAAATGGTTTTAAATGGTATATTGACTTAAACACTCCTTATGAATCAGAGGGAACACCAGGGACTAGATCGTCGATTGAAGGAGATCACGCCATAAAAAGAGCAGTTAGGCTTTCTTTTCCTATGCTTTTACTTTAATTTGACAAAGTCTCTTAATTTAGATCATGATTATTGTAAATTGTATTATGGATATTATATTGATTTCATGGAACTCGATAAAAAAAAATAAAAGACTAGTGTGCTGTTGGTTCCAAGTGGTGGAACCCATTGTATTGTTGTTTTCAAGAAGAGGAAAACTATTGTGTTGTTGGTTTCAAGTGGTAGAACACAATGTGTTGTTATTTCTTAAAAGAGAAAAATCATTGTGTTGTTCGTTCCAATTGGTGGAATCCAATATGTTGTTGTTTCCAAAAGGATGGAAACATTATGTTATTGGTTCCAAGTGTTGGGACTCATTGTCATGTTGTTTCATAAATTATGGAAACCGTTATGGTTGGTTCCAAGTGGTGGAACCCATTGTGTTGTTG
The DNA here is from genome assembly GCF_951802175.1 of Populus nigra. Taxonomy (NCBI): domain Eukaryota; kingdom Viridiplantae; phylum Streptophyta; class Magnoliopsida; order Malpighiales; family Salicaceae; genus Populus; species Populus nigra. Next base: position 8,621,589 of record NC_084859.1, read on the forward strand.
TTTTCAAAAGGATGAAAATCATTGTGTTGTCAATTCCAAGTGTTGGAACCTATTCGGCTATTGCTTTAAATGGATAAGGAGTTATAATGTTATTGTTCATGGATAGATGAGGATGATCGTATATGTCTTCACCATAAATGGATGTCGTGGGTTTGAAAATGATTCAAGTCTATAAGAATTTGACCCGCGTTTTGTCATATTGCAAGAGCATATTATGACATCTTAAAGTGTATAAAATGTAAGAGGTTGTGTAAATTTTAATTTGGTGGTGGTGTGTGTGTGCATGCCTATCTCATGTTGTGGGATCGAGTTGATTATAAGTTCAATTATTCTAGCTATAGGAACCCTTGCGGATATGTATCCCAATATTGTATTAGGATGTCAGTAAATCTAAACTTATTGTTATGTGTTGTATTAGGATGCTAGTAACTCTAAACATGTCATTTCATTTTATAACTTATGCCTTCTTTAGGAAATGGATTAGGATGACATGTAATAAATGTTAATGTACCTTAACTATGCTCTTGCATTTCAATTTTAAGTCATATTATTCTCTAATAATTATTTGTGAATGTAATCATATAGATTTTCATGTTTACATATTTTTAGGTTGTATTTTACAATGTGCTATAAATAATGATTAAATGAGCCTATTGTGATCTATATTTATAAAGGAAAGGATTTCAGTTTAGGAAATATTGAACTGTGTATGTGTTGGCTTGAAAAGCATAATGAATATGTTATCGATAACTTGGTACCGACCTATTTATGGGGAAACTCTACTGAAATTTCAAAAAACAAAATTCCTAAAAATTTGAACATGAAATACATTGAAACATTGAAGAAAATTGGTTATGATGTTACACTTGCACTTGAAATAACCTCACAAAAAGAAAAGAAAAAAAAAATGACAAAGCTCAAGGGTCAATAATTTAATGTTAAATAATAAACTGAAAAAAAAATTCAATATCATAAAGAAAAAAACTAAATTGACCCGGGTTAATTCGACTAACCTACTACCCATGATATGATATTGGGATAAAAAAAATTAGACTTTCAAAATAAAAACCTAGAAAAAATATCAAAGTTAAATAAAAAAACAATAAAAAAAAACCAAGCTAACCTAGGTTAACTTAACAAACTCACACTTGAGATAACCCCACAAAAAGAAAAGAAACAAAACCACAAAGCTCAAAAGCTAATAATTTAATACCAAAGGATTAAATTGCAAAAAATTCAATTTAAAAAAAAAACATCAAAGAAAAAAAACTGAGCTAACCCGTGTTAACTCGACTAATCTGTTACTTGGGATAACTCAACAAAAAAAATGGAACAAATAAAAAAGTTCAAGGCCTAATAACAAACATATCAAATTATAAATTTGAAAAAAAAAATTAATAAAAGGACAACAAAACTTAAATCAGACTTGGGTCATGAAACTAGGATTACCTTGCAAAAAGAGTAACAAAAAATTTTCAAAAACAAAACAATTTAAAATCCAAAAATTATAGATCAAATCTTGTATAAAAACTAATGAGAGAAAATAATTAGGGAATAAATTGAAAAACAAATACAATAAAAAAATAGTAATAAAAAGAATGAGGAATTGAAAAGAACTAAATAAAATAAGATGATTAGTGATAAAATTGAAAAATAAATAAATCACAAAAAGGGTAAAACAAAAAAAAAAGCAATAAAAAAATGAGAACTAAATTGGATACAAAAATTTAAATAAAATTCCTAAGGATGAAAATTAAAAAAAAAACTAAAATCCAAAAAACTTTAAAACCAAAACAAATAGTAATCTAAAGAATGATGGTCAAAATTGATAGAATTAAAAACTAGAGGACACAATCGTTTTTTGGAATGGCTGGTATGAATTTTTAGGCAATGAAAGAGAAAAGAGAAAGAAAATAATAATTTATTGGAGGTCAATCACACCTCTGCTGCAAGCACGTGTCATACATTGGAAAAAGGATAGCACGTCACTTGTAACGTCACCTTGAATGGTAGAATTTGGTAATTGAATGACCTTGCACGCACCGTCTGAAAGGCGTGGAGGCTATCACATAGGAACTACTTTTCTAATATTATTTAATTTATTGAAATTATAAAAGGACCCTAAGTAAATCCAAGAATAACAAAATAAATCAAAAGGAAAACACTAAATGCTCTTGAAAGCAGCCTTTGTTTTTTAATATTTGATGGGCAATCATGTAACTTCAGTGTTTAAAAAAGAAAAAGACAAACAAGCCCTTCTATGCAAGTGTTTTTCTTCTTTAAAGGGTATTATAGTAAATATCTTTTGCAAATAATTTTGAAAAGATAAAAATACATTTGTTTTTGCTTTTAAAAGCAACAAAGTAATTTAACTGTGCTAAAAAAAACCTGTACTGGCGAATCTATCTATAATCAATCTTGTAGTGCTCAATGGATCCACGCATTAGTATATAAAAAAAAAAGATTTTACCCCAAATGCAGGATTTGTAAGTTCTGGTGAGAATGGCAAATTTGTTACAGTAAACACACTTGTGACTTTTAGATATTTTTAATTTATTATATGTATGCTTTATTTATTAAATAATACAAAGGAAAGCTTAATAACTTTGAGATCTCCGCGGCATCAAGGTCTAGACAAAACAATGAATCAAACAAGAACAAGGAGAACATTTCAAAAATCTTCTTCCACACTATATAGCTTTTTAAACAATGTATATTGATTCAATGACAAGAGAAGGATCTTCCTAGCTCGTGCACTTGTCCTGTCCACTGGCAGTAGCTAAGGCAACGCACAAATCATGTTTGGTTACTTCTTGCTGTACTCTCTCTCCCACCCTATATTGATTGCTTTTGTCCAGCTAGTTCATCAGAGCCGGGTCTGGACCAACATCAACAGATTCAATTTTTTCCTTCTCTTTATTTTGGCTCACAAAAGTGGACTTTAATTTGGAAGTCGCATGAAAGTGATAGATTGTAGTGTAATGGTCTAATGTAGCCTCCTCCCATTAAATTAATACAAACTAACTAAAAGAGTACATTGTTTTATCGTTGGTTGTTGTGTGCCTGCGCGGTGATCATTCTGGATAACACTGTTCAATAAATAATATTGTATATATTTTTTTTATTCTGGTAAATATCATTCAATTTTTCTCAAATAAGATTATAGCATCTTTTATAATATTAACAATCATTCAGTTAAAGTTAATTATTATATATGAACTTAATAGGTAGAATTATTTTAAATTTGTGATCATGAATATGATTTTGTTATTTTTGTATTCTAAAGATTACAAAGGTTTCTTAGATTTATTATGTTTTTTCCTTTCAATTGCATACAAAATATCAAGACATGATTTTTAATTTTTTTTAATTGAAACTTGGTTTTTAGATCATGATAACTTTTTATTTAAAAAAGAATGTATATGCTAAAAAAATAAGTTTATGTTAAAAGAAGAAGAAGAAGAAGAAATTCATTAATACAGAAATGTAGTTTACATTGAGGAGATACATTTGTTGACCTTTAGGTCACATGTTTATGTTTATATATATGTGAAAATTAGACTAGTAATATGTTTGGTTGAGAATAAGTTTTAAACAGATTTATAGAACCATCATATCAACAAGCATTAAGGATTTAATAAAGAAGTCCAAAGAATGAACATATTGAAGACTTAGAATTACATGTTTATTTTAGTGCTTTATGTAAATCTATATATCTCATAGAACAAATTAAAATGAATGCACACACATTTACTATGCATATATTTAAAAAGGTTGATTAAAAACACATGATAGACGATTTTAAAAACTCACTAAGGTTAAAACTGATAAATCTAAATTTTACTTAAACTAGTAGATTGTTTAGCTTAACCAAATGAACCGGTCGATCATTTTTTCATCCGTGATGAAAACTTGAAAATTCTGTAGGAAGTGGTCAACCGATTGGCTTGACCAATTTGAACCAGTCAATTGTTTCAGTCGTCAATAGGACTATAACAGTTACAAATGGATAGTTTTTACTAAAAACATATAAATAACTTCTCTAATTGTAAATTCAACAAGAGAATCTGACCCTATATGATATACAAGCAATTCTAAGTACAAAAACACTACAAAATTGTCAATCCTTAATTATACTATAATTGTTGTTATTAAACTTTCATATTCTAGCAGAAGAGTATTTAATCTCATTCTCACTACACTTAAACATCTTTAAATCTTTTAAGTGTTATCTTGTGAGATATAGAGATATTAGAACTTTGAATTATATTATCCACTATATTGAGAGAGTTATTTGTGATAATAACAATCACAGTTGAAACCTTTAAGAGTTAGGTATAAACTCTTGGTATTGATGAAATAATTTCACCAAGAAAAATTATTAAAGATGACATATCTTCAAGTGGTGTAAAAATCTTAGTGTGGATTCATCAAGTGGTGAAAAATCTTGAAGAGAAAATACCTTCAAGGGGTGAAAAATCTTGTGGTGGATTCATCAAGTGGCTATTATACTCTTAAACTTGTACTAATAAAGGAATACAATACTCAAGATCGGTTTGGTACTTGAGGTGTGAATGTAAGCTTGCTAAATCATGTTAAAATTGAGTTTGAAAATTCTCTCTATTATCTTTTTATTTTAAGCACTTTAATTATATTGTTAGTTATTATGTTTATTTGAATTAATTTGCATTGTTTGTTAATATTAGTGAAATACCTAATTCACCCTTCTTAGTTGTTATAATTGGCTTAATCTTAGAACAATAATTGGTATCAGAGTTTAGTTTTAATTTATAAAGTTTTCTTAGATTTTAAGTAGAATGAGAACCACTAGCTATAATCTCTAAAATAAAGGATCATGTACCTCTAGGTCATCTTTCTGTGATGGTAATGATTATGTCTTTTGAAAAGCTAAGATAATTATATATCTTTAATATATTCATTATGGTTTGTGGCTATTCATAAAGAATGGACCTCATAAACCTACCAAAATTGAAGATGGTATTATGATTCCAATAGCTAGAAGTGAATATACGGATGGTGAAAAAAAAATATTTTCTATTGATGCTAGAGCTATGAATACTCTCTGTTTTGCATTAAGTATAAACAAATTTAATAGAATCACATATTGTAAAAATGTTAGAGACATATGGTATACTTTAGAGATAACACTTGAAGAAACTAAGTTAAAGAATCCAAAATGGACACGTTAGTTCATCAATATGAATTATTCAAAATGATTCCAAATGAATATATAACTAGTATGTTCACTAGAATGACTACTATAACCAATATTTAGATGCTCTTGGTAGGACTTATATTAATGTCGATATCAAGAATGAAATTCCTAGCTTCTTGCCTAAGATTTGGGAAGCAAAGGTAACAGTAATCTAAGAAGCCGAAGACCTCACTAAACTTTCATTGGATGAGTTCATTGGTTCTTTAATGACATATGAGATTACCATGAAAAGGCAAGAACAAGGAGAGAAGCCAAAAAAAATTAGCACTCAAAGTAGTTCACCATGTTAAAGAACATGATGATGATGATGATGAAATTGAAGAGGACTTTGCACTAATTACAAAGCAATTCCAAGATTTTATATGGAAGAAGCAAGGGAATAAAAGATTCTAAAACTTCAAAAATAATGGAAATAAGAATCTAGCAAGAAAGTATTTAGATGATACAAATGCAACAAAACAGGACACATCAAGGTTGAGTTTCCTCTTCTTCAAAACAAGAAGAAGAATCATCATCATAAACAAGCAATGAAAGCAACATGGAGTAATGATTCAAACTCTAGTTCAAATTATGAAGAGGAGCATGTTACAAACATGTGTTTCATGACAATTGAAAGTAATTGTGAGGAATCAAAGGAGTATGGAGAGTAGTTTTTGGATGTGCTTACTCAAGGCTCATGACCGAAGATGACTTGTTTTCAAGTATGACCAAAATTTAGATAAATTTGATTCAAAATCCAATGTTGAAATTTTTCTTGGTTATTCATCCTCAAGCAAAGCATATAGAGTTCATAATAATAGAACACTTTGTCTTAAAGAGTTCATGCATGTCACCTTTGATGAAACTTAAAATGACAAAATTGTTAAGATTCTAGATAATATTAATGAAAATGTTCAACATTTGAGTTTTAATGGAGGACAAAAATGAAAGAATGAACAAAGATCAACCTAGCATAACCAATTAACTAGAAATGGTAAGTAACTCTTTTATACCACCAAAACAATTATGGTACGTAAGCTCTCACCATCCCGAGTTGGTTTTTGGCAATCCTTTCGAATGCATTAATACTAAAGCATCTTTTATAAATATAAGTGGTCATTTTGTATTTGGGTTTTTTTTTTTGTATATAAAGCCTAAATCATTTCTTAAAGATGAAAAGCATGATGATTGAATCTCAGTTATGCAAGATGAGCTAAATCAATTTGAAAAAAATAATGTGTGGGAACTAGTCCCTGGACCTGGCAATGTTGATGAGCATGGGACAATTGTTAGAAACAAAGCTAGATTAGTTGACAAAAGTTATATTCAAGATAAAGATATTAATTATGAAAAAATGTTTGCACTAGTAGCTAGACTAGAATCAATAAGAATGTTTTTAGTATGCTTATTATGCAACTTTACACTTTTTCAAATTGATGATAAAAGTGTATTTTTAAATGATTTTATCAGAGGAGAAATATATGTTGAGAAACCGCAAAGTTTTGAAAATTAATTTGAAGTAAATAAAAAACAAAAAAAATCAATTTTTTTCATATATTTTTGAAATACAAAAACAAACAGATTCTAACTATAAAATTCCATAACATGATTTGTCATCTTCACATCCAGTGTTTTTTCTCAAGTTTATACCTAGGAAAACCAAAAACAAATACGCACTGTAATTTTCTAAGAAACTTTTTAGTGATTTAACGAGAGCCCATTTCATTATTTTTTTCTTCAAACTCAGATTTCTTAATAAGATATAATCCATAATGTTAGCGCGCGGAGCACCTGAGCGACTAAAGAGGTTTTAAACACAAGTAATAGTAAGAGCAGGGAAACCACATTGGTTTCTCGCAACAGTTTAGATGCCAGTGGATAATGGCTTAACAAGCTGCCTAGCGAGCGATCAATCTTTATTTCCGTATGCAATGTTTTTAGCACAAAAATAATATCGATAACAGTATCATGAGCACCTGTGCTCCGGTAGTCTCTAATGCCATGTTTGGAAAGCTGCAGCTAACACTATCATTGATAATGCACAAAGATGCTTGAAGGAATAATTTGATGCCTCGAGCAAGCCATTAAGTATTGAAGTGGCTGAACTAGAAGGTGGAGGAGACGGCGGTGACTTGCCCAATACAAGACCGGTGCAATCCGCTCCCAAATAACCTTAAAAGAAAGAAATTTAACTGTTAAGCCTGCAACATATATGTGGTCTTATGTTCAAAATCATAGTCATGGAGTAATTTAAACCTGCAGGCTGCAGCACGAAATGGAAAAACCAATACTAATCCTTAGCCACAAAGTTCTTGCCAACAAAAAGGTCAAGAATGCATCACTTGATACTGGTAATTAGGAGATTCGAAATTATTTTTCCTTCTTTGACAAGTTTAAGAATAGCTAGGAGAAATAGATAATAATATAATTCGGTTATTATATCTGCACAACAAGAGGTGGGTGTTTAGGGTAGTGTTTGGCATTACAATATTCGTTGTTTTTCAAAATATTTTTTACTTGGAAATATATTAAAATAATTTTTTATTTTTTAAAATTTATTTTTAATATTAAACATCCAAAAACACCCTAAAAATTAATTTGAAATAAATTTTAAAAAACCCGGTTAAACCGCGAAAATAAAGAGCATAAAGGTATTTGGAAGTGTGGTTACGGTTGTTTTTTAAAATACTTTTCACTTGAAAATATATTAAAATAATATTATTATTTTTTTAAATTTATTTTTGATATCAGCGCATCAAAATAATATAAAAATATTAATTTAAACTAAAAATATAATAATAAAATTAAATTTTTTTAAAAATATTTTTAAAATATAAAAACAAACACAGTATCTTATTGTCCAAAACATTAATGGTGGGAGGGAAAGTCTTACATTTTTTGAAACAAGCAAAGCCTGTCATGTTAAACAAATTTGCAGAATCTTCGGTGCATTGGCATATGTGTCCTGTTCCATTAGCCACGCACGTTCCATCACCACACCAAACAAGGTTACAGGCTGCGAAACAGATCGAATGTCTAGGTTTAAGATGCATAATTTTCTCAAATTTCAGTGACAAATATGCTAATGTTCAATAGTATTTACGGTTTAAGAGATCGAACGGTGGAGGTTGAGAAGGTGGAGGTGGAGGTGGTGGTGGAGCTCCATTGCCACATCCAAAGTCAACCGTGCCTGCATATGCATACATTGTCATCTGGTTGTTGCTTTCATCACGTCATATTAAATTGAAAAATCGACATGGGATTTGGATTTAGTCTCTTATAGACTGAGAAATGCACTCAAAATTAAATAAATAACCAAGCAGGATACACTACGAACAAAATAAAAAATTCAACGATTCAGCATTTGCAATGAGAAACCAATAAAAAATTGCGAGCTCGTCCCTTCCCATTTTGAGAAGTAGCTGGGAGCTTGAGATAATGGAGGTTCTTTCCTTTCTGATTAGATGTATTCATGGCCCAATCCAATAAAACATTCATACCACTCTGTTCAATGTATAAGGGGTAAGACTTGGCCCAAAGGCTAGCGTCCAAGAGATTGTTTGCATTCCCATGGGAAACCAATCATGGGTGTCAATGTTCTGAAAAACAAATCATGGGTCAACTTCCATTTCCATGTGCTCTGCCATGGTGGTGAAGTATAACAGGCTGAAAAAGCTCCTGGTCACAACCAGGACAAGAAGCCATTGTCGATCGTCTCGCATTAATGCTTCACTCTCTAGCTTTTGATTCGTAAGGAAAAAAAAGAAGGTAATTATGTTTAGCTGATTCTAGCTAGCTTATCTCACTTCACTTCATATCAAGACATCTGAAATTGGATCTGGATCGCAACAAAGAAGGTGTTGTAGAAATTATAGGAATACTTCAATGCTTGCCTAAAATTAAGCAAGCATCCCAAAGGAAAAAAGAAGTATCAGGCGTACGAAACAAGATAAAAAAACAATAGTGCGTTAGAAAACTCGTCTGTCAAATGGTAGTATGTCACTTCCAAAACTAAGGACAAGCAGAAGAGATCCAGTGGAATTGATACAATTTATGCCAAAAACTCATAGCGAGAGAATGTTTCCAAATATATATATCTGCTCTGTTGTGTACAAAACACATAAATTCTACTTGCTGGCATAGACATTATCGTTATCAATTTTAGCACAGAAACGAAAAAGATCATCAGCACTTCACATTCTAATCAGTACATGCACGCGCTGAGAGAGACAGGGAGAGAGGCACTCACAGTTGGGAACAATACAAGAGGGGAAGGTCAAAGGACCAATCTGTATCTTCTTCCAACCAGAATAACACTCGCAGTCAAAACCAAGCACTGAAGCATTAGAAGCCTTACACGCTCCTTCCCCACAATTTATCAATGCACACAAATCATCTGTACACATCAATTAAGAGAATAAAAGAACACCATCAGTACCAGCCATAATCAAAAAGCTTGAAACACAAATCCCATAATCAAAATCAAGAAAAGTTTCGACCAAGAAAGCCTCACAAAACTGCATGCATGATTAACTGGATGTCTTGGGAAAGAAAAGGTTTAATGTACTGGTGCATGGATTACCTTGTAATGTGCCATTTACTGTCAATGCCAAGAGACTTAAGAGAAGAAGATGGAAAGAAATTGGAGTGAAGTTAAATTTGAATGTGTTCATGGTTTTGGAACACAGCAAGCTTAAGCTTGGTGGTCATAAGAATTTATAGAGCATTTATGAAAGCAGGTTTTCCAATAAAAAACATTGATAGACTCACCTCCAGGGACACCTGCCTGCCTATACTATTGTCCTGTTCAGAATTTGACTCGTTTTTTTCCGCTCTTTCCAATTTGTTGTTTAGTCTCTCGTTTCTTTGGTACGTGGAAGTCCGATAATGATTGATAGTGATTATGATATAAAATATTTTTTATTTATAAATATATTAAAATAATATTTTTTTATATTTTAAAAATTATTTTTGATATTAGCATATCAAAATAATTTAAAAATATAAAAAAATTAAATTTTTAAAAAATACAATTTCAACCACATTCTCAAACACAATTTAAATAGATACTTTTCATATACTGTTTTTATTCTCTACACTCCTCCAATGCATATATGAATTTGAGTTGTCAATGATATTTTTGTGAACATTAATTTTTAAAATAACATATGTAAACTCATTACAAACTAAATTTATTTAGCTAAAAACATGATTTAATTAGAAAAAAATTATTAAACGATGTCGTTCATATATTTGTAAGAAGATAGATTTTAAATAATGTTTTATTTTAATGTAAAAAAAGTTAGGACATAAAGAATTTTTAACACTATCACTAAACTTGATCTAATAAATTAATTTTGAAATCAACTGACTCAACTCTTGTCTAATCTAATATTTAAATTGAGTCATGTTAGAGTTACCACAATGTGACCTAATTGTTTGATAGATCAAAAAGAAATTTAATAGCTAGTAAAAATACAGTTTAACTTTAAAAAATTTCAAGATAATATCTTTATTTTTAATATTAAAACAACGACATATTGGATTAACCCCAATCAACTCCAGTTAACCTATTAAATCTATAATTCATAGTCATTTACATGACCATAATAAGCTAATCCGACTGGCAATTTGTCTCTTTTTTCACCCTTCCCTTCTCTTCCTAATTGGACCTTTATTGGGCTCATATGGGATGAAATTTAAGATTAAATTGAAGAGTTATTAAAGATTTAGGGACTAATTTGAAAGAAAAAAAAATAAAAAAAAAATATAGTGCATGTAATATACAATGTCAGGATATGATGAAAGCTGACACATTAAAGTGATACTTGTAGCTTCCTAGGATCTCTAATGACAACCTTTTTGATGTTATTAGAATTGTCTCGAAATGGGTTTCTTTTTAAGGCAGTGCATGTCATTGATGCATTTTCGATGTGTCTCTGACAATCAAATCTTTTTTTTTTCCTTCAATTTTCATGCCTATTCTCTACCATATAAAAGTGTTGAACTTTTTTCCTCAAACACAATGCTAGCTCCTCTATTTTTAATCATTTGTAAAACAAAACCCAAGCTATTTTTTATAAAATCAAGCGTCAATCCAACATAATAAGAACCCCAAATTAAGCTAATGGAATCAAACTATAAAGTTCATTCTCAGTTAAACTTAATATAAAAAGACTGAACTAAAGAACAAGAAACATTTATTGGTGACGAAAGGTTAAAAAAAAGGACTTAAAAAACAAAAGAATAATAAAGGATCAAATATTGAATGAACAACAACAGAAGCAGTAAAACACTAGGTTCAATTAGTTTTTTTTTTCTTATTCTTAATCTTAATCTTATGAATATTCATTACAAAAAAATGAAACTTGTAACAATAACTAATCATGAGTTCGACTGAAAGAACAATATTATCCTAAATACCTGATAATTTGAGGTTAAACCATGGTGTTATTCTTGCATTTTAACTGCCCAAAGTTTATTACTGTAGCATATGTCATCTTCCTAATTCTGATGCACTCGGGACAACAAGTGTTGCAGAATGGTGGCAGGGAGGAGCAATTTAAGTCCCCTTCGGGCGAGACAAGCGATGCAAAGAAGGGAATTATTGTCTTTGGACGTCAATTTTAACCACACAGCGGAGACAAATTGTGTTAATTATAAAGCTAAAAAAAATAAAATTAAGAATATTGTTCCTGCTTCAGCCTTCATAAGTTTGTACAATTTTCTTGTTTTGCTTGTAAATCAATCATATGAATATTGCCATAAGATCTCTGGCGTCCAAACATCAAATTGAGATTAGGAGGAAAAGGAGTGTTTAGGATGAACAAATTAGATAGCTCCACAGACATGTAGATGATTATTAAGAACATTTTCCCTTCACATTGCTGATTGCTCTTGTGATATAAACAAGAACTGATGCAAACAATTAATCCAAATTCAATGACACGGCAAAATGGGGAACTAATTTTAGATCAAATTTATTGAAATCACTTTTTCATGATATCCATCTTCTGTCATCTCTCCTGATTACAGTATGTAATGAGCTAAAATTTTCCAATGATATCAAAAAAACAAAAGAGTGTCAAGTTTTCCAGAACTATATTGCAGATATTATCCAGCAATGACAATTACTAGTTCAAATTATGATTATAAAGAATGAGAAACTACAAATTATTAAGAAATAGAGTAATATTTCAAAAAAAAAATGAGAGCTAAGAATAAAAAAAAAAACTGGGAATTCGTATTCAAATGCAATACTTGTACATCTAAAAAACCATAAAACTATTTTTTCAAGTTCTTACTAAGTTTGGAAAACTCATTTTAGAAGTTCTCCAAAGTTTTCCAAACTTAGAAGTGTATTCCTCCCTGTTAAACCTGAAAAAAAGAGCAAGAACGTTAATCATGCAAACCTTGCCTTGCAACCCTATGTGCACCTTGGCTTCTTTGTATTAGATGCGTGCAGGCCCAACTTTTAAGGTTCATGTACTTGGTCTTTTTTAATATGTCCCTTAAGTTTTTTTTAAATCTTAATTAAAAGTCATTATAAAAAAATAAAAAAATTATATTTAAAATATTATTCCATTAAATATCATTTAATTTTACCTTTATTCTCAAATAAAATTATAATATCTTTTATAATATTAACAATCATTCAGTTAATTGTTATATATGAACTTAATGTGTAGAATTATTTTAAATTTGTGATAATGAATATTCAATAAAACTAAATTTATATTTTATTATTTTTGTATTCTAAAGATTTTACAAAAGTTTCTTAGATTTTTACCTTCAATTGCATACAAAATATGGAGACATGATTTTCAATTTTTTTTATTAAAACTTGCTATTTACATCATGATAACTTATTTATTTAAAAAAGAATGTATATGCTAAAAAACAAGTTTCCCTCAAAAAAGAAAAAGAAGAGAAGAAGAAGAAGAAGAAATTCATTAATAAAAAAAAATGTAGTGTAGATTAAAGAGATACATTTGTTAACCTACCTTTAAGCCATATATTTATATTTTTTTATATTTTTTTATGATAAAAATAATATGAAAATTAGACTAATAATATATTTGGTTGGGAATAAGTTTTAATCAAGTTTATAGAAACATCATATCAAGAAGCATGAAGTATTCCATACAGAAATAAAGAAGAAGTTCAAAGAATGAAGCATATTGAAAACTTGGAATTAAGTGTTCATTTTAGTGTTTTATGTAAATCTATATATCTCCTAGCATAAATTAAAATGAATGCACACACATTCACTAAGCATACATTCAAAAGGATTGATTAAGAACACTTGATAGACAATTATAAGAACTCACTTAGGATAAAACTAATATATCTGAAATTCGGTTTGAACTGGTCGATTGTTTGGCTTAACCAAATAAATTGATTAACCGCTTGTTCATCCATGATAAAAACCTTGGAATTATGCAAAAACTAGTCAACCGATTGGCTTAACTAATTTGAATCAGTCGATCGTTTCAACCATCAGTAGGACTATAACGACTATAAACGGCTATTTTTTACTGATAACATATAAATAGCTTCTCTAATTGTAAAATGAACAAGAGAATCTGAACATATATGATATACAAGCTATTCCAAGTACATAAACACTACAAATTCATCAATAATTAATTATACTCTAATTTGTGCTATTGAACCTTCATATTCTAGCAGAAGAGTATCTAATCTCATTCTCACTACATTTAAATACTTTTCAATTTTTTATATGTTATTTTATGAGATATAAAGTTATTAGAACTTTAAATTATATTATCCACTCTATTGAGAGAGCATTTGTGGTGACAACAATCACAGTTGTAAACCTTTAAAAGTTAGGTATAAACTCTTGGTATTGGTGAGGTAATTTCACTAAGAAAAAATCTTGAAGATGACATATCTTCAAGTGATATAAAAATCTTGTGTGGATTCATCAAGTGGTGAAAAATTTTGAAGAAAGAATATCTTCAAGTGGTGTAAAATCTTGGGGTAGATTCATCAAATGGATATTGTACTCTTGAACTTGGACTAGTAAAGGAATACAATACTCAAGATCAATTTGGTACTTGAAGTGTGGGTGTAGGCTTGCCAAACCATGTTAAAATAGAGTTTTCAAATTCTCTATCTTATCTCTTTATTTTAAGCACTTTAATAATATTGTTGGTTATTATGTTTATTTGAATTAATTTGCATTATTTGTTAATATTAGCGAAATACTTAATTCACTCTCCTTAGGTGTTATAATTGCCTTAATCCTAAAACAACAATTGGTATCAGAGCTTAGTTCTCATTTATAACGTTTGCTTAGACTTTGAGTAGAATAGAAACCACTAGCTATAATCTCCAATGTTGCGGGGTCGCGTCGCGACGTTGTCTGGAGACGGCGGAGGCTCTTTGTCGTGCCTCCTGATGAGGTGTGGTGTGTTGGGAAGAGTTTTTGGATTTAATCATAAAATTATGATTAATATTTAGGAGTTGTCACCTAGTATTATGGTAACTAGGAACCTATGGTCTGCGAGAGTCAGGGTAAGAGACCAGTTGTGCAAGGGAAAAACGCATCACCCCTAGTGCACCCTACCTAAGGTAAGCTGCATTGTTGTTTGATTGTTTTTTCTAAGTCGAGTTTCTATTTGTTGGCCCTTTCTGAGGTTCAAGGTAGATCTCTCTTCATGAGAAAGTTTCTACCTTATCGGGTTAAATCCTAACCATTCTAAAGTCTGAATTTTAGCATCGTATTTTTACACCTTGTATCTTTAATACCTGAGAGTGTACTTTATCGTGTAATTTTACACCCCACAGATATTAAAGTCTATATTTGGACCCTAGAAAAAAGGTTGGAAAAAGGTTTTTGATATTTTGGTCAAATCCTAATGGATAATCATAAACTGGTTATGATATTCATTTTGCATTTTATTACATGAAAAAGATGCAATTTTTGTTTTTATGAAGATATGCTTAGAAACATTTGAGGATTTGTCCGTATGCAAGAAAATAAAATATATTTTTTTTTGTTTTAGAAAAGAGAAATTAATTTAAAATATTTTGAGATTTTTTTGAAATATTTCGAATTTGTTTTGAAATATTTCGGAGAAAATCAAGTATTTTAATACTGGATTTGTATTTTACAGTGTAAATATACAACCCTATATTATGCAAAATGGATAGAAAAATATACCGAATTTGATAAAATCACAATTTTTTTAAAATGATTTTTGAAAAATTTTTAATTTTTTTGTTTTAAAAAAAAAGGGGTCGGGCCGGATCCAGCCCAGCCATTTGGGCTTGGCCAGAACTAGCCCGACCCAAAGCCAAAGTTAATTATTCTGTCGCTGCATGCAAAAATGAATTCTGCATGCAGCGGCCTTGACAAAGAAGAAAGAGGTGAAGCAGGGAGGAGAAAGTTGTCTGGCTTGGGGTTCTCGGACGTAATGAGGATGTTTGGCCGATGGCTTAGGAGGCGTCGGCTGAGGTGATGGTGGCCGGAGTCAATTGTGGGAGGAAGAAGAAAAGGTTGCAGAGGAGAGAGAAAGGCTTGAAGGAGAAGAGAGAGAGTCGCGGTGGCAGTTTGGTAGTCGCTTGGTGGTTTTGTTGGCTTCATGTGGTGAAGCTAGTGGTGGCTCTGGTTGGTGATTGGAACAGTGGAGAGAGAGAGGGAGAAAAAACTGCAAAAACAAGGGGCAGAGGGGATGGTTTTTAGTCGAATTTGGACCTAATTTTCTTTCCATTTAGACCCTGAAAACCACCTATATTTATAAGAGGTGAAAGAGGGCAATCTTGTCTACATTGGAAAAAAATTTCAGCCCTTGATTCTGTTGGGAAGGATCCCAACCATTGATTCAAAATAGGCATCCTGAGTTGTCAAATCTGTAGGAGAAAGCTGACTGAGATGGCCTCTTTAAGCCAGCGCTGGCGCTGATGGGTTGTCATTCAGCCTGAACGGTTCATATAATGTTGTAGAGAAATTGCAGGTGATCATTTGCGTGCATATTTTGTTAGATTTTATGGATAAATGAAGCATTAAAGGCACCTAAAAAGTAGGCATCCATGCAGTTTATTTAGGGTAAAATGGGGAAGACAATGAACAGTAACTTTTGATGATCAAAACAATGTCGTTTAAGGTTAAATTAGGGATTTCGCCGAAGTTCAATCTAGTCCTCCAGCTTTTAATTGTTTTTAATAGAACCCCTAATTGACCCTAAATTTTTGATTTAATGCAATTAAGCCCCTAATGAATTACTATTTGAGCCTCGGATTTACGCTCATTTTGCAATATGGTCATTCGTCTCGGATTTATTCAATTGAACCTCTAATTGACCATTAAACTTTCAATTTCACCCCCGGTTTTTGTCAATTGAACCCCTCTAGTTTGGCGCCTTTTGCAGATTGGTCCTTGGCTGCGAATTTTGTCAATTTGACCCTTAATTGACCCCAAAACTTCAATTTTCTTGCGATTTCACCTCTGATTTCAATCAATTAACTTGATAAAAATTAAATTTGGTCTCTTACAATTTCAATCCTCTCAATTAAGCTCAAATTAGGCCTTCAAACTTAATTTTTCACCAATTAAGCCTCAAACAAAATTAATTTGACCCATTTAAAGTATAATTAAATCCTTGCACTTAATTAAATCCTTCAATTAGACCTAAATTAATTCTTAAACACAATTAAAATTCAATTGGGCCCATGATTAAATCAAATTAGCCTATTAAAAATTTAATTATGTCCTTGGACTTAAGTTTTATGCAAATTTATCCAATAATCATTTAATTTAACCTTGAATTTGCATTGTTTGTCCATTTTTTGGTATAATAGAGTATAATTAGACCTTGAATTTCCTCCAAAATTGTAGCTTGATTCCTCGGCTTGCTTTCTCCACGTTGCCAGCCTTTATTTTCTTTTTTTAACTTTTATTTTGAAAAAAAAATGTGATTTTTGGGGAATAACCCGGAATTGGGTTATGACATCCAAAATGAAAGATCATCTACCTTTAGGCCACCTTTGTAAACCCGCAGATAAAATTCACAACATTTATATGAATTTTTTTTATAAATTTGGGGTGAAAATATTTAGAAAAGTATTTTAGAAATCATTTTTTTAAAAACAAATTAATGTATAGTTTTACATGAGAACGACTCTAACTGTCGGTCTAAGCTTGCATATAAGCATGCAGTTTTTTAACCCGAAGGGGAACTAATTTTGAGGAAAATTTTGGGGCAAATGTAAGAAAGTAATAAACTAATGAAATAAACACGAAATACTTTAAGGAAGTGTAAACATTATAGAAAATTGATGAAGAAGATTTAGGAAAAAAGGAGGCCATAAGTGTTGGCCAAATGGAGAAAATTGAAGGGCTTCTTATCTAATGATTTTGAGTGCAATTACATGTTGAAAAATCCATCCTTGAAATTGAAAATAGATTGGGTGAACTTGAATGCATGTTATAATTTTGAATTGTAAAGTGTTATATATATATATATGGTATCAGAGACTGCTAGGATCTAGGTAGAGATAGTATCTAGGAGATCATATTCATAGTAGAGAGAAAGAAGAAATTAAAAGTATAGGTGAACGCCACTGAATGGTAATAAGTATCGTTGAGTGATGAAAGGGTAATAAACTCATATAACCTGCAACCTGTATTTTTGGTTTTGTCTTTCTAAATTATAGATTCTGTTTTTTATAGAACAACTTCTATTTTAGCTTCTTATACCTCTAAATCTTTTGAAAACAAAAGAATTATCAATAGTGAAGAAATTACAATTAAAGATTTTACAAAAAGCATTGATGATTGGAAAATCCCAAAAGTTTCAAAAACATAAATTTATCAAAATTTCAAATTTGATCTTTTCAAAACAAATTTCATAATCAAAACTAAAGAAAGAGATATTCAACTTACAAAACCTTTTAAAATCATCCAACTCCTTTCTAAAAATCCCTACAAAAACATCATGACCGCAACTACAAATACATCCATATTGACCTAGTACAAGTTGAGATCCAACCCCTTACCAATGAAAGTCTTAATACTTCTATCCTAGCAGTACTTAAAGATGCTAGATTCCAAAACTTTCAAGACTCCTTATTAAGTTCCATCGAATCTAGCCTATGTAGTGGGCTAGTTTCCTTTAATTGTTACCCAAACCTTACGAAGCATGATCCTACAGATAAAAACCCATAGTTACAATATGCTTGAAGGATTAATCCCAATAGCTTTAATCTTCAAAATCCATTATAAAGCCATGTTCTCAGCCTTTGCCAGCAAACACAAATTCCAATCACAAAGAGGTGAAACCTTACTACTCCAAACTGACCTTTTCAAATCAAACATAGTAGTTCATAGAGTCATCTAGTGGAAAGTTGTAACCCTTCCAGAAGATTGGATCCTCAAAGATGCAACACAATCAGAACCACAACAATTACCAAAACTAAATGTTCAAATTAAAAAGATAACCCAGTATACAAATGGAAAAATCAAATTGTCTTTCCATCAACATTTAACTAGTTCTCGGTTTTCGGATGTATCTTTTTCATCTAGCACTATAGATCTAGGAAGAATATCCAAAATCCTTTCTATCATAAACATACCATACCAAATAAATCCACCCAGAAAATCATCCTCTAATATACCTAGTACCAGCTTCCAAAATGTAGATTACACTACAAATATACTCAAACCTTTATATACAAACCCTAAACAGCAATCCCCTCCAACCTCTCCAACCTTTTCTTCAATCACAGAAAACATCCAAAATGAGCTAAATGTTTTAACTTCAAAAAAAGAATTTATTATTATCCAAACTTATTTCAAAAATGATTTTTATAGCAACCATAACTATGAAAAAGGAGCTTGGTTTTTCAAAACCTTTTTACAACAAAGACATGAGATACAAAAGTATTTTTATGATTTCATTACATTACATAAAGTTTAAATCCTATTTTTAGATTGGTTTGAGTTATATTATGCATTTGCACATTATATTACATATCCATTCGCATCAACAAAACATGCATGTTCCATAACATCTAGAAATAAAACTTATGTTTGGGAACTTACTAGTGATCCTTCAGTTGAGTCAGATTATCCACCCCTAAGAAACCTCCAAATCCCTCATAAAGACCAAATAGTTGAAGCTGCTCCTTACAAAATTCCCAGTGAAGATGTTACTATAAATACCAAACATATTATCCAGCAAAACAACTTCACTAATACCAACCTTAATACCATAAGCAAACAGCTAACCAAGATTGAAAAACAGATCTAAAAAACAATCTCCAACCCTACTGAGACTACAAAATCTATAAACCTCATACTAAAAAACCCAGGTTTCAATCCTTATCAAGTCACCCAAATAAGCCAAACACAACTTCAAAGAAAAAGTGAATTTTTCAAAGCCATAAAAGATCACCTTTACCAAATTGAGACCTCAACCCTAATAGTGCTTGACACCCCCCAAGTAAAGTAATAATCCTTCAACCTCCACAAACCAAATAAATACCATTTAGCATATGCAAACAAATCAAGTTCAAACTTCAAATAATGATATTTTCCAAAAAAAAAATTCTTGAGATTAGTAAACTCCTTTGGAGAAGCCTCAAATCCCTTACTTCCCCAGACATATCCATCCAAAATGAACCTACCATTATCAACCAACATAAATACAATGCTTCCTCTCTCTATAAATAGAATCTAGATGGAATGTCAGAATACCACATCCTAAACACCCTCCAACAAATGACCATGGCAGCTAATGAATACAAAACCCAGAGTGGTACTACAGATAAAGCCATATCCGAACTTCTTATAGCTGTTTTCTCTGCCCAGTTAAAAGGATGGTCGGATTATCATCTCACCGAAGCCGAACAGCTCTAAATCCTAAATTCCATCCAAATGACTAAAGAACAAACATTTATCATTGACTTCTCTAGAAATACCATTCAAGGTGTTCTTTCAACTCTCATCATAACCATCTCTTTACATTTTGTAGGAGATCCTTCTCATCTAAAAGAGAAAAAAGTTGAACTCGTTTCAAATCTTAGATGCAAGAAGCTTAGTGATTTTCAATGGTATAAAAACACCTTCCTTACCCGACTTATGCTCTGTGAAGACTCAAACCAGCCTTTTTGGAAAGAAAAATTTCTTGCATTTTTGCCTATCCTTTTAGGAGAAAAAGTCCAAACCAAAATCAAAGATACCTTTTCATCCAAAATCATCCCTTATAACCAATTAACATATGGTGAGTTATTCAACTTTATCTAAAAGGAAGGTCTTAAGATCTGCCAAGACCTCAAGTTCCAAAAACACTTAAAGTGGGAAATGAAGTGAACCAAACTAGAACTAGGAAGCTTCTGCCAACAGTTTGACTTATCTATACAAAAACCCGTTTGTAATGGCAAGTGTTCCAAGTCTAAACCACATCCAAAGCCCAATAAACCATATTACAAGAGATTAACCCACAGAAAACATTTCTACTCCAAACCAAAACAACCTTACAACAAAAATAACTAAAGAAAACTTACAAAAGCCTACAAACCTTTATAGTCCAAGCCCAAACCCAAGCTTAACTTAAAACACATTACCTGTTACAAATATGGCCAGAAAGGCAATACTTCCCGATTCTTCAAAGTGATTACAAAACTATATGAGCTTTAAATAGATGAAAAGACAATCAACCAAATCCAAAACCTTTTCATTGAATCTTTTGATACTGAGTCAAACCTTTCAGATACTTTTGAAGAAACTTTCCAAGTTGATGAATTGGTAACTACTAGTTCTGATTCTGAGACCTCATCCCACTCAAAACAACTCAATGTCTTAACTAGAGACCAATAATTCATCCTTGAAGCCATCAAAAGATTGGATGATCCCCTACTATAAAAATCCTATTTAGATAAACTATTGAATAATTTCAACAAACCTGAGACACCCCAGCCTACCCAAAACCATTCTATTCTACCTATAACTAGTACTAATACATATGACCTTACAAAAATTCTCAACAAGAAAAAGAAGTCCAAACCCATAGCCACTATCCTAAAATTACAATCATAAATTAAGATCCTCAAGACTGAACTACAAACCATTAGACAAGCCCAGCACAAAAACTCAGTCATATTACAACACCTTCTATGTAAGATTGAAAGTCAGACAAATTCTGAACCAGAAACTGAAGATCAAACCCTTGAGACCCATGCATTAGATCATGCATTGTCAAACATTGAACATATTCCTGAAGATTTTTAAAATGTTTTAACACAAATTAATTCAAAAAAATATTTGATAAAAATTACTTTAGTTTTCTCCGAAGATTACAAACTAGAAACTATTGCCTTGTTTGATACAGATGCTGATTTGAATTGTATCAAGGAAGGAGTAGTGTCTAAAAGATTTCTTCAAACTACTTCTGAAAGACTTTCTGCAGCGAACAATTCCAAACTTCATCTTTTAGAAAAAGCACAAGCATCCATTCTTAATAATAGTTTTTTATCTTAAAAATTTCTTTGTTGTTACAAATGATATAAATCATACCATTATTCTTGGAACTTGTTTCATCGATATAATTACCCCTTACAAGACCAAACATGATTGCATAATTTCAAAAATTAATGGTGTGCGACTTATTTTCCCTTTTTTAGAAAAATCAAAAACTAGAAATTTGAATTTAATCAAAGCATGTTCTATACATAAATACCATATCAATGCCTTAAGTCATGGAAAACAATTTCATTTACATGATTTAAAAAAATGTTTCTTTATAAAGAATTGAACATCAATTACAAAATTTTGTTTTATAAAAAAGAATTTCAGATTTCCAAAATAAAATCGAGCATGAAATTTGTTGTGATCTGTCAAATGCTTTATGGAAAAGAAAACAACATGTTGTTGATCTTCCCTATGAAGATAACTTTTTTGAGATACAAATACCTATAAAGACGAGACCAATCAAAATAAAGGCTGAATTAGAACAACATTGTAGACTTGAAATCTAAGATCTAGAGTCAAAAGGTCTCATCCAGAAGTTCGGATCACCTTGGCTGTGTGTCGTATTCTATGTTAACAAAAACTCTAAAATAGAAAGAGGCACACCTAGACTAGTGATCAATTACAAACCACTAAATAAGGCCCTGAAATGGATCAGATATCCAATTCCAAATAAAAAAGATTTATTATAAAAAATTGCATTTTGCTTTCATATTTTCAAAGTTTGATATGAAATTTGATTTTTGGCAAATCCATATCCATCCTAAGGATTCTTACAAAACTGCATTCACAATCCTACTTGGTCAGTATGAATGGAATGTTATGTCATTTGATTTAAAAAATGCACCATTTGAGTTTTAAAGAATAATGAATGATATATTTAATGCATATTCCAAGTTTTGCATCGTTTACATTGATGATGTTCTTATTTTTTCAACATCTTTAGAACAACACTTTAAACACTTACACATATTTTTTCATGTTGCAAAACTAAATGGTTTAGTTCTTTTCAAATCAAAGATTTCTCTATTCCAAACTCGTGTTCGTTTTCTTGGCCATTATATTTGTCAATGTGCTATTACACTCATTAAGAGATCTCTTACCTTTGCTAATAAAATCCTTGATAAACCTCAGTTACAAAGGTTCCTAGGAAATCTAAATTATGTTTTAGATTTTTATCCTAATATTAGTAGACTTGCAAAACCCTTTTATTATAGACTAAGGAAAAACTCAGTCCCATGATCTAATGAACGCATTACTCTCGTTCATTAGATTAAAGAGCGAGTCCAAGAGATTCCTTATCTTTATGTAGCCAATCCCTTAGCTTCTAAGATTGCAGAAACAAATGCATCTGATTTAGGGTATAAGGATATTCTCAAGCAAGTTGAAAAATCCAAAGAACAAATTCTTTAATTTACATCTGCCCATTGGAATGACTATCAAAAGAATTATTCTACTATCAAAAAAAATTTTCAATTGTTCTATGTATTATAAAATTTTAAAGTGACTTATTAAACCAGAAATTCTTTTTACATATTGATTGCAAATCTGCTAAAGAAGTTTTACAAAAAGATGTTCAAAATATTGCTTCAAAACAGATTTTTGCTCAATGGTAAGCTATTTTAAGTATTTTTTTATTTTGATATTGAATATATAAAAGGAGATAAAAATTTCATTCCTGACTTTCTAACTCATGAAATTCTCGAAAATAGGTCCCGATGCCACCCAAGTCCAAAGATAAGGGCAAAGCCCCTTAGTCAGCATCTACTACAAACCCACAAAAAACCAAACACACTTCAAAACTTACAGCTTCTTCTATATCTTCTACAAAACCAATAACTTCTTGGAACGATCCAGTCATTGCTGAAGAAAAAATAGCATATCCTCTAGCAATATAAAGTGAGAAAGTACAAAATTTGGTAGAAACTCTATCCAAATCTCCAAAATTACTTCTTGCTTTACAAACTCTCAGCCAGAAGTCCTCCCAAGAGGATGAATCCTCTCAGTCAAGTAAATCTTCTAAACTGATTTCAAAATCCCAAGCAGAGTCTTCTACCCAAAAACCTGTGCTTACAAATCTTTCATTCTCCCTACGCAATTTCATCAAAAATCTCCAAAACCTAAATCTGAATATTTTATCAAAACTAATTTTCAAAATGGTTTAACTATTGAAAATGGTTTTACTATCTTGATCCTATGATCACAGCTATAAAAATACCCAAGTAATTTTGATCAGGAAATACAAAGTTAAATGGTGAGACTCTTTTATAGCAGAAAATAAAAGCTCTGAACCTGGTGTGTAATGTCATGGCTCTCCTCAAACAACAGACCCGGTATCAAAGAACCATCACCTCTACAAGACCAGCCTCAATCCCTTTTCCTCACCCAAAAAGCCCATGCCTTAGCACTTTTAGCAACTGCCAAGTCCAAAGAAGAATATTTTGAAGTCATGAAGCAACTCCTAGACAACGAAAAAGGAGAATTTATGATTTCTTCCTTAACCTCATCATCCTCAGGAACATATACTCCTTTAAGTGATGAAAATGAAGATGATTGTTATGGCATCCTGCCGTCTCTATAAAATCCTTTAAAAAAAATATTTAGGCTCACTTGTTTTGAGTCCATCTTCAATGAATTTTAGGGTCATCTGTTTTGATCCCCTTTTCCATTTATAGACCCTTATTTTAGGCCTTTTTCTGTCATAACCCATTTTTGAGTTATTCTCTGAATTCACTTTTTCTCTTCCAAAAAATCAAAAATATATTCGGACTAAAGACAAAAAAAAATCCAAAAAATAATAACAGTGAGAGAAGGATGTCAGAGCGCCTAGAAAATGGCTAGAATTTTGTTGAGGAGATTCAAAAATACAAAGATTGAAATTTTACAGTATATCGTTAACTGATGAGAGCCCTGTTGACAGAAAAATTCAATTTGAGGAAGAAATGTTCAAAATTAGATGTTTATGAATTCAATTAAATTTTATTGGAGGTTTAATTGAATTTATAGAGGATTTTATTTCAAGAAAAAATTGATTTTTTAAGTCAATTTGGGCTTTAATCGAAAGAGATTAAAGTATAGGGGTCAATTACAATTTTTAAGAGTTGATTTGGTCAAATCAGGGGCTTAATGGCATAAATATTAAAGTTTAATGACCAATTGAGGACTTGATTAAATAAATTCAAAACCAAGGACCAAACTAGAAAAGATGCTGAATTCTGGAGTTTGAATTGAAGTTAATCAGGGGTTTAATTAAAGATAAATCACAAATTAAAGGACTAAAGCGTAATTGGCAGAAATACTGTTCATCTTCTTCTTCAAAGAGGCTAACCGAAGGGCCTCCTTTCCAAGGCATTTGATGCCTCGTTTCTTCCCCAAATTAAATGAAACTTGCACTCAAACAATCCTCTGACACTTGACTACATGAAAGTGTAAGCCTGTAAAACCTCTAGGCGAAAAATTATAAATTGACTAGTTTCATGTAAAACAAAAAACAAATTGTAACTCTCGATCGGGTTATTAGAAAATTCTACAACTTTGCGTGGAGCCTTCTAATATAATTCCTTAGCTTGGGTTAAAATTTCAGAATTTTTAGAGAAATTCGGAAATTTGACGAAAGATTACAATTTGACTAGTTTTACGTTATTGGATGTAATTTTAAATCCGACCATTAGATTGAGCTGAAATTTTATGAGGAACCTTAAAATATATCAAATAAAATCAGGTTAAAATATTAGGATGAATAGAGCTCGGTAGTGCTATCAAAGAATAAGGACCGTCAAATGGAAGCAAAAAGACTCATTAAGGGTAAAATGGTAATTTACGAGAAAAACAAGAAAAAGTGAGAGGGAGAGAGCTTTGAAACTTGTAAGATTGAAAGACTTCGAACATTAAGTTAAGGAAGAATCAAGTGAAGGAAGATATAAGAAAGGTGAGGAGGGCTGGCCACACTAGGAGGAGAAGAAAAGTTGGGAGAACTTAGATTGGTAAGCATGAAAAGTTTAGATTTTTACTTGAATGAAGTGTTTTTGGGTTTATTTGAGTAAGTTATCAAACAATGATAATTAAATTTGATTTCATTTCTCATAATCTTGATTTTTTTTAAATTAGGGTTCTTATGAGAATTTGGGGATTTTGAGAAAAATAGCTAGTAAACATGATGGAATTGAGGTTGAATAGTATAGAAATAGTGAATGTAAGTAGTAATTAAGAAGGAAACTAAATAAATTTAAAGAAAAGAACTTGTAATTAAGGATGAGGAAATATAGGAATGAGGTTTTGATTGTTTTATGTTTGAGAAATGATGTTCTTTATCTTATTTGAAGTATTCAAAATATGAGCAAATGAAGAAACATCTTAAGAATATGAAAAGAAGGAATAAATAAATGGTAGGAAAAGTTCATGGGAGAATTCTTTAAGTTAGTTAAAGGAAGAAAATTGATTAAAACTACATGTTGAACATGAGGTGACAAATGAATGAAAATTTTGGTGTAAACCCCAATTAAATAGAAGATATTACGTGCTTCAAATTTAGGCATATAGGAGAAATGATAATGGATTAATAATGTAGTGCAATCTGATTGATTTAGGAGTTGTACCGGGAGCAGGGCATCAGGCAGGAGGAGTTGGGCCATCACGAGCAGACGGTCAGTGATTCATCACTTTCTTTTAAAATTCAAAGTTTTATTATTAGTTATGAGTTGTTTATGAAATGTTGATATGGAAGAAGTAGATGAAGAAACTGTCGTTATTATAATTGAATTACCAATTAGTTAGTATGGAATTACTGGTTGGTATGGAATTACCGGTTGGTTAGTATGAATTACCGGTTAGTATGGATTACCAATTGGTATGGAATTACCGGTTGTGTTGGCTATTGATAGAGAATAACCGGATGTTGAGTAATTCGTATAGAATTACCGGTTAGTTGGTATGAATTACCGGTTAGTATGGAATTACTGGTTGGTATGGAATTACCGGTTGTATTGGCTATTGATAGATAATAGCCGGATGTTAAGTAATTCATATGGAATTATCGGTTAGTTGGTATGAATTACCGGTTAGTATGGAATTACCGGTTGGTTCGTATGAATGACCGGTTGGTATGGAATTACCGGTTGTATTGGCTATTGATAGAGAATAGCCGAATGTTGAGTAATTCGTATAGAATTACCAGTTAGTTGGTATGAATTACTGGTTAGTATGGAATACCGGTTGGTATGGAATTACCGGTTATATTGGCTATTGATAGAGAATAGCTAGATGTTGGGTAATTCGTATGAAATTACCGGTTGTATTGGCTATTGATAGAGAATAGTTGGATATTGGGTAATTCGTATGGAATTATGGGTTGTATTGGCTATTGATAGAGAATAGCCGGATGTTGGGTAATTCATATGGAATTACCGGTTAGATTGGCTATTTATAAAGAATAGTCGGATGTTGTAGTTGGCTATATAAGAGGGTTAGCCGGGTTTGAGGTAAAATTTGTGAATTACCAAATTAAAAATTAAGTAATTAGTGTTGGTTACAGAGGTCTTATAAGTATAGGATTAATAAATTATGAATAGGTTATTAATGTTGATATATAGGAAGTTGGTGATGAAAGATAATTTAATATATTTTGAAGACTTGTGAACATAATAGCTTTATCATCTTTAATGTGTTATCTTCCTTATTTCTTGTTAATGTTATGTATACAGGTTTTTCATGAGGTGATGCAGAGCGTTAAATATGGGCTTTGTGTTTTAATCTGTTTATTTTGTGGGATGTAGTATATTTGCTTTATATGTAATTTGTATTATATGTAGATTTTAATATATGTATAATGAAGATGTTTTGCTTTTGGTACTTATACTTTTAAAATGTATGAGTAAGGAACTAAAATTATTAAACTATTCAAAAGAATATTTAGTAATTATTATCATGCATGTTTAAAAGATGAATGCATGTTAATGTAATAATTAGTTCAATATGAATCTTTTGAGTTTATAATTGTTTGTAGTTAATGTGTTATTTATTGATAATGTAAGGTTGAGAAAATACAATGAAGTATAGTTATATGAAATATTATTTGATGAGATGAGATATGATCCAGGATGGTTGGATCAAAGTAGAAGTTTTGAGAATTGTGATTGAATGAAGTCTAGTCGATAACTTGGTAACATCAGAAAACAAAGGAAACTCTTCCGAAATTTCAAAACAAAATCCCATAATGCTGAAATTTCAAAAAAAAATCCCATAATTTTAGACATATTATTCAATACTTGACATTAGTAAAGAAATGTTCAAGATTTCATGACATTATAATTTGAAGGTGTTACAAAGTCGTTCAAGTTGATCGAGGCTGTAGAGGCGGTGGCACCGCCCCAAAGTGGCCAACCCGACCAGCCATTTTTCCTGCACAAAACTGACAGTTCATAATTGCTACTTTGAGCCAATGGTTGGGATGCTTTCAGATTGAACCAAGGGCTAAGATTTTGCACTAGAAGAGACAAAGTGTCCCTCTTCCACCACCTATAAGTAGATCTGATTTTCATGCTCTAAAGGTGGAGAAATTTTGGTCCAAAGTCAGCCAAAAAACTTGCCATTTCCGGTTCCAGCCAACATTTTCCTCCCTTCCTTCTCTCCCCACCGTGTCTTCAGCCCTTAAAGCCCCCACAGACACCTTTCTCCTTCAACAATAGACGGCAGCGCAGCCTCCCTACGAACCCAAATCCTCACCAGTGGCAGAACAGCCACCGCAACCATCGAGCCTCTCTCCTCTACAACTTTTCTTATTTCATCACTAGCAACTGAAACCGGCCACCATTCCCTCCACCGAAGCCTAATGAGCCACCGGCCAAACCTCCTCATCGCAGCCCAACTTCCACCACAGGTCAGCCTCCTTCCTCTTCCCTTTCTTCTTCTTCTTCTTCTTCTTCTTCTTCCTTTTTCTCTTCCTCTTTTTAGCTATCTACTGAGTGAACAGTAGATGTGAATTCTAATTCACGTTCACTGTTCATGCAGTGAACATTGGGTCGGGTCGTTTCGAGCCCAGCCTAAATTTCTAGGTCAGGTCCGGCCCGGCCCCAAAAAATTTTAAAAAAATTCCAAAAATTCTTTCTAAAAATGTTTGTGATTTTCTCGTGTATTTTTCTATCTATTTTGTGCAATATTAGTTTGTATTTTTATACCGTAAAGATACAAATTCGGTATTAAAATACCCGATTTTTGTCAAAACATTGCAAAAAATTAGAAAACAAAAAAAAATATTTTGTTTTCATGCATACGGCTAAGTCTCTCAAAGATAAGAAAAAATCATTACATCAAATTTTGATACAACAAAAAAATATATATGTTTTAGCATACATTTTGGCTTTAATTGGTTATTAAAGCCGTGAGAACTAGGTCAATATTTCAAAAATACCCAAAAAATATTTTTTTTCTTTTCTTTTAGTATTTAAATTATGAACTTATACATAAAACATATTCCCGGTATTAAAAAGAAAGTTCCTTTTTTTATTGACGTTAGAATAGTTAGGTTTTTACCCGATAAGATAAGGACCTCCTTACTGTGGAGGTTTTTTCTTAAACCATAGACGGACCAACAATTAGAAATACAATAACACTTTAATTTTTTTATCAAACAATCAAACAATACAGCTTACTTTAGGTAAGGCGTATTTGGGGTGCTAATACCTTCCCTTTATGCAATCAGTCCCCGTACCCGATCTCTGAGACTAGTTAGGGTTCCTAGTGACTAAAATACTAGATGGCGACTCCCTTTCCGCTTTCCACTGATAAAAGATAAGAATTCCTTGTCTTCCCTTATTTGCCAAATAGATACCTAGATGAAGTGGAATATTCATCGCGACGTCGCACACGTGCAACATACCTAGATGAAGTGGAATATTCGTCGCGATGCCGCAAAAGTGCAAAATTTCTACAACATTACCTGATGCTACAAAAAGACAAAGCAATTGTCGGTGATAAGAAGACAACAAAAGAAAACCCCACGAAAAACAAGGCCAATTTCCAAATTATCGTCTCTTGATCATGGAAGACAAGAGTACATGGCTTACTATAACACTTCAGAAGGAATCTTTAGGCTTTCCAAAAAGGTGTTTTGGCCTCTTTCATGGAAACTCCATTATAAAAGAAGACCCTTTGAGCCTTAAAAGGTAGAACACATCCTGGCAAAACAAAAAAAATTCTCTCAAAAATATAGGAGTATTAGGTTTAAGCCAAATGAGATGTTTGGAGGGGAGAAATTTTCTAATTTTGTGCTAGGTGTGTAAGTATGTGGATGATTGAAAACTTTAATGTAAATGTGCAATTGAACAAAGTGTATTGTGAACTACGAATGAAGAAAGTTAGGAGACTTTGTATTAACTTGAACACGGAAAATATAGCAAGAGTTGGAAAGAATGCTTAACAACTAGGGTGCTTTTGGTTTTGGCTAAATAAAAATAAAACAACAATAGGAAAGAAGTCAAATAACAATATGCAAAGTGTATGTGTAATTATGTAATTGAAACTACAAGCATGAATATGATGTTTAAATGAGATTGGTTAAAAGACAATTTTAATACCAAAACTTTAGGCATATTCAATGATGTTGTAAAGTCAATAGAAGGAATAATGAGCAACTAATCTTAGTGACTTGGAATTGAATGCCCATTTTAATGATTTTGAGATGTACGGAAAGATGGGAAGGATGTCTTCATATTAGCCAAATTGTTATTTTAGAGAAATTGAAAATAATTAAGGAATTGTATTGAATTATTCTCTTAATGGGAAGGTATAGAAGATTATGAGATATTAATGAAATAATGTGTTTGAGTGTTAAGGAAACATAAGCATTAATTTTTATTTGGGTTGTGATGTTGTATTAGGCATGTATTAAAGAAATTTACAAATCTTGGTGTGTTTATTTACGTGGAAGAATTATTACTATATGTGGATATGCTGGTGATTTAATGTAATTGATGGTGTAAGTAGTAATGATTGTTTGGTTGGGGTTGTAGGAGAAACATGTAGAAAGAAACCTGACTTCTCAGGAGCTTGGGTAGCGAGAGTTAAGGTAAAGGCTTGACCCTCCCTTTCCTTTTTAATTATTTATTTATGCTTTTATAATCGTTAGAATTACAATGGTAATTAAATTACATAATGTACTATTGTTGTTATTGTTAATAGAAGGTGAATGCCTTCAAAGTAGAAATTGGTACGCAATTTATAGTTAATCACATGGGCGATAATGTGTAATACACTATGAGATGTGATTTACTATAATGGCAGAAAAACCTTGTATGTATTACTTTTGACTGCAACGACGGAATTTTTGTGTAAGATTTATTATCGATCGCATTGGCGGGATTCGATGTATGATTTGTTACTAATTAAAACGGTGGAAATCTTGTGTAAATTGTGTTAGACCGCCATGCAAAATAATAATAATAATAAAGTCAATATATGTGTGTGTGTGTGTGTGTGTGATGAGAACTTTAAAATAATTGACGTGTGAAATAGCCAACAGATGAATAGTTATTGTGTGGAAACTAGTTACCTTAGTTAATATGCAATTGGAGAAACTAGTTATCTTGGTTAATAGGACTACTGCCCTAGTTAATGAGCAATTGGAGAAACTAGTTATCCTGATTAATAGGACTAGTGCCTTGGTTAATGGGCAATTGGAGAAACTAGTTCCATGATTAATGGGACTAGTGCCCTGGTTAATGGAAAATTAGATAAATTAATTACCCTGGTTAATGGGACTAAATGTCTTGGTTAATGGGCTATTGGAGAAACTAGTTTCTTGGTTAATGTGATTGGTACTTTGATTAATGGGCAATTGAAGAGACCATTAATTTGGTGATGGAACAAATGTTCGGTTTGGACTAGAGAGGACATTAGTGTGTCCTTAGTTTGTGCTAATTGTATTGATTTGTAAGGTTAAGGATAAAATAAAAAGTTTAATTGTTTAGTAATTAATATGATAAATATATAGAAGAGAGCATAGAAATTAATCATTGTATATAAAGCTTATTATATTTGGTATTAAAAAAATTATCAAGTACCTCGTAGCATTGTGTCGAGTAGTAAATCATGATTGTAGTATTGGATTAAGATATTGATGACGATGTCGATAAGTTGGTATAGTTCAAGTATAAGGAAAACTTCACTAAAATTATAGTAGAGTGTATATTAAATTATTTTAAGAAGACAGTTATGTGTAATGGTATCCAAATGTTTAGGGTTGTCATATAAAGGGATTAATAGGTTATTTGGCTGACCAATTGACCACAAGAACAACAACGTGTAATTAAGCAAGGTGCTATGAGTTTAATTGCGTTGACAAGTTAAGGATTGGATATTAAATTATCCCTACGGATAAAGTTTAATGGAAAAGAAAAAAAATGATTTGAGCACGCCTTGTAAGTATAAGAGTGATGAAAGGTTATGTAATAAATTATAAATAATAGAAATGGACATGAAATAAGTGGAATGAATAATGAATCAAGGCAATTTCTCAATGTAACAAGGGTGTTATATGAACTGATAAACAATGTATCATACATATAATAAATGCCAAGGAAACAAAAAGGCGACTTGAATTAAATATGTTGTGAATTAAATAACGAGGTGCATTAGACATGATTACACAATGATTTATGATATAGATTACAGGTGGTTGTGAGAAAAAAAGATCATATGATTTATGTGTCGAGGAAATAAATTTTAGTTTAAATTCCATGTGATATGAAATTATAACATAAACTGAATATATTCATGAAGTGGAAAAAGTTATGAAATCAATCTAAGGTGAAAAGAAACACTATATGAAAGTGTTTGAATGAGTCCGATCAATTTTAATGTTGTAAGGAATAAATCATAAATTGATGTGTTAAACTAGATTATGAAAAAAGAAGGGGTTATCATGATTTAAAAATGATAATGTGATGAATAAAATATTGAAAATAAAACTTATCAAAGAATGATGAAAATGTATAATGTTCGAAATCAATGTTCTTTATCAAAGAATGATGAAAATGTACAATGTTGGAAATTAATATAAGATCAATGTTCTTAAAGAAATATTTATGGAGTTGGTTTTGATCATAAAGTTATTAAACGTTCGTAACTGGGAGATGCAAATGTTTATTATGATTTAATTTTTAATCTTTTGTATTTCATAGGTAAATTCCCTTGAGGACATCAATTTCTTAAAGGCATTGAGTTATCTAGTTTTATGCAGAAAGAATATATGCATTTTAAGATAAACTTATAAATAATTTTTGTGAATATGATTTCAACAAAAGTTGTAATAAACTGTGTTCATTAATAAAAATTGTTGAAAGGTTGTTGGGATTTTTCTTATAAAAAAATACTCATATGTTTACTTACTCGATCAATGAAAATAAGTATAAACGCATGGATTGTGCAAGGTGTTACAACCTTTATATGATGATAATGATTATGCCTATTGGAAAGCTAAAATTATTATATATCTTCAATATATTAATTCTGATTTGTGGCTATCCATGGAGAATGGATCTCATAGACCTATCAAAATTGAAGAAGGTATTATGATTCCAATAGCTAGAAGTGAATATATGGATGATGATAAAAAAAAAATACTTTTTAAGGATGCTAAAGCTATGAATACTCTCTATTTTACATTAAGTATAAGTGAATTTCTATTTTGCATTAAGTATAAGTGAATTTAATAGAATCACATCTTGTAAAAATGCTAGAGACATATGGCATGTTTTAGAGATAACACATGAAAGAACTAACCCAAGTTAAAGAATCCAAAATAGATATATTAGTTCATCAATATGAATTATTAAAAATGCTTCCAAATGAATCTATAACTAGTATGTTTACTATAATGACTACTATAACTAATATTTGGACACTCTTGATGAGACTTGTACTAATGTCAATATCAAGAGCAAAATTCTTAGATCCTTACCAATATTTGGAAAGCAACAATAACAATAATCTGATAAGCCAAAGACCTCACCAAACTTCAATTAAATGAGCTCATTGGTTCTTTGATGACACATAAAATTGTCATGAAAAGCCAAGAACAAAGAAAGAAGCCAAAGAGAAATTTAGTATTCAAAGTCATTCATTATGTGAAAGAACATGATGATGGTGGTGATGGTGATGGTGATGGTGATGAAAAAATTGATGAGGACTTTACATTAATTAGAAAGCAATTCCAAAATTTCCTAAAGAAAAAGCAATGGAATAGAAGATTCTCAAACTTCAAAAATGATGGAAATAAGAATCTAGCAATGAAGCATTTAGATGATACAAGTGCAACAAAACAGGACACATCAAGGTTGATTCTCCACTTTTTCTAAACAAAAAGAAAAATTTTCATCTTAAACAAGCAATGAAAGCAACATGGAGTGATGATTTGAACTGTAGTTCAAACAATGAAGAAGAGCATGTTACAAACACATGTTTGATGGCAATTGAAAGTGATTATGAGGAATTAAAAGAGTATAGAGAGTGGTTTTTGGATAGTACTTGCTCAAGGCACATGATCGAAGATGACTTGTTTTCAAGCATTATCAAAATTTAGATAAATTTGATTTAAAATCCAATGTTAAAATTTTTCTTAGTTATTTCTCCTCAAGCAAAGCATATATAATTTATAATAATATAACACTTTATCTTGAAGATTCTATGTATGTTGCCTTTGATGAAACTTAAAATGACAAAATTGTTAAGATTCTAGATGACATTAATAAAAGTATTCAACATTTGAGTCTTAATGATAAGATCACCCCAATGGAGGACAACGATGAAGGAATGAACAAATACCAACCAAGCACAAGCAATTAACAAGAGATGGTAAGTAACTCTTTTATGCCACTAAAAGAGCTAAGGTACATAAGTTATCACCTTGCCGAATTAGTTTTTGGCAATCCTTTTGAAGGCACTAATACTAAAGCATCTCTTATAAATATAAGTGGTCATTTTGTATTTTTGTTTTTCATATATAGTCTAAATGATTTTTTGAAGCCAGAAAGGATGATGATTGGATCTTAGCTATACAAGATGAGTTAAACCAGTTTAAAAGAAATGATGTGTGAGAACTAGTCCCTAAACCTAGCAATGTTGATGAGCGTAGGACAATTGTTAGAAACAAAGCTAGACTAGTTACCAAAGGTTATAATCAAGAAGAAGGTATTGATTATGAAAAAATCTTTGAATCGGTAGCTAAACTGGAATCAATTAGGATGCTTTTAGTATGCTTGTTATGCCAACTTTACATTTTTCTAAATGGATGTTAAAAGTGAATTTTTAAATGGTTTTATCATGGAAAACGTGTATGTTGAACAACCTCAAGGTTTTGAAATTTTTCATTTTCCTAATCATGTTTTTAAACTCAGAAAGGCCTTGTATGGTTTTAAACAAGCACATAGGGCTTGGTATGATAGACTTAAGACCTTTCTTATTAAAAACAGTTTCAACATTGGCATAATTAACACCACCCTTTTTACGAAAAGAAAAGGAAAAGATATATTGATTGTGAAAATTTATATTAATGATATAATACTTAGTGCCAACTAATGAATCTCTTTGTGAGGATCTTGCAAAATGCATGTAAGAAGAATTCAAAATGAGCATGATGGGAGAATTGAACTTTTTTCTTGGATTGTAAATCAAACAAACAAAGAATGGCATTTTCATCAGCCAAAGCAAGTACATCAAGGATCTTTTAAAAAGATTTGGGATGCAACATGACAAAAAAAGCCGACACACCCATGGGGACATCAATAAAGCTTGATACGAACAAAAATTGTAAAAAATATAGACATCATCAAATATCAAGGTATGATCGGTTCACTCTTGTATTTCATTGCAAGTAAACCCAATATTGTATTTTGTGTATATCTATGTACATGTTTTCAAGCCTGTCCTAAAGAATCTCATGTTAGTATTGTTAAATGCATTTTTCATTACTTGCATGATATAATTGATTTAGGATAGTGGTACCTGATAAGAAGCGAGTTAAGTTTAGTTAGCTATTCAGATGTTGATTCTGCCAAGTGTAAAGTTGATAGAAAAGGTACTAGTGGAACATGTTATTTTCTAGGATCATCACTAGTATCTTAGGCTAGTAAGAAATAGAACTCGTTAACCTTATCAACAACTGAAGCGGAATTTATAGCGGTGGGTAGTTGTTATGGTCAAATCTTATGGATGAAACAAACCTTAGAAGACTATGGACTTAGATTTGATCATGTACTTATTAAGTGTGATAACACTAGTACAATAAGTCTATCTAAGAATCCTATACGATATTCACGTACAAAACATATAGAAGTGAGACATTACTTTTTAAAGGATCACATTTCTAAATGAGATATTATATACTTGACTTTGTAGGCACGGAACACTAATTAGTAGATATTTTCACAAAGCCTTTAAGTAAAGATCACTTATGCAAATTAAAAAGTAATTTAGGATTTATTCATGGTAAAGATGTTTAAGGTTTTGTTTTTGTCAGTATACATTATTAGAAATAAATTGGACATATTTAAGTGATGAAATGTATACCCTTTCAACATGAATATCTTAAGAATATATGTTCAACAGCAAAATTTATTGTTTGTCTAGGTCTAAGAGGAATCGGTCGACTAGTTTATTATTGTCAGTTCAACCGACCAACCGATTGAGCCAGAGAAACAAGGGATGGTTATTGGATGAATAGTAACATTTTGAGATTTGATTTAGAGTTGGGTTTTTAGTCTACAAGTTGGACAAATTAGTATATTTTGACTTATAAAACACCTATGAAAGATAAAATTATGAAATTTTTGATTTTTGTGTGAACCGGTTGACTAGTTCATACATTTGGACAAATCGACTTGCCAATTGAGCTAAAGTAGTGGCAGTGAGGCTACTACCTAATTTTTCACCCCTTGATTTCTTTGTGTTTTGGATAAAAATTTTACATGAAATGGATTTATTTTTAATGCAAAGAAAGGATCAAAAGAGAATTTTAGGAAATTCTCAGTTTGAGTTTCAATCGGTCAACTGGTTGAACTTAACCCAAAGCAACCAGTCGACTGTTTGCTTGAAAATATATATATATCATTTTCAAATAGAAATCACAGAACCTATAATTTAAAACCCTAAACCCTAACTCGATTCTCTCTCAAATTCTGACCAAATTCCAGCAAATCAAACTCCTTTTTAGTTTATTTCTTGAAGATTAAAGTGTAATGGCACTAAGGAAACGCCAAAGAGAAGTCAAATTGTGTAGCAAAAAGGCCAATGATCCAATTCCTATCAAGGTAATAATATTCAAAGATTTTTTAGTTCTTTTACAAATAGATCTATTGTTATAGAAAAAGGCTTAGGAAATGGCCCTTATGATTTTAGGATAGATGGCATTTTTGAAACTATAGGTCGGAGTACATTGTTTTATATGAAGAAACCCATATATTCTAAGTCAATTAAGATGTTCTTTATGAACAAGAGAATAAATATAGAGCCTGGAATATATAGTAGTTTGCAAGACAAACCAATTACATTTGATTATGAAACTTTAGTTGGAATATTGGGTATAAGTAATAAAGGCTCTAAAGTGTTTAAAGTTAAAGTTATACCCACAACTAAGGGTTTGTCTATGATGAAGCTATTTTATTGCATATAGTTAGATATGATTTTGCTCTTATAGCAAAAATTAAGAGTCAATACTAGCTCTTAAGATCTAAAACATTGTATAGGATAATAACACACAACATTTTGCCTAAGAAAAGGTATTATGATGAAGTGACCCTTATAGACTTGTACTTAATAGATTGACGGGAATGGATAGGACACCGTATTTGATATTAATGGAGATAGACAATAAAACCCTTACCAAAATGAAATTTATGTTAAATGAGGATGATGTTTGGGTATTTAAAAATCAAATTAGGACTCATGCTGAGGAAAAGCATGAGGAAGAGGAGGGGTAACAGTATGTTGGTAGTGATGATGGAGTTAACGTTATGTTTAGGACACCACCATTTGTTTCCTCGCCTGAAGAGGCTACAATGAGTACTTGGAAATCTAGGATGTAAGACCATTTAATACACCTTGAGATGGATGTCAGTCATATTAGATATACTCGATCGCACATAATAGTTAATCAAGAGGAAGTGGTTAGTGACTTATAGGATATCAAAAAGATAATTGCTAATCTTCTCTCTCGTTATCCACCACCCTAGATTTTGTACTAAGATCACTTGCATTATTTTTCATGATTTTTATATTTTTGTTTCTTTTTATTTGTAATGGATATTTGTATTTTGGAGATTATGTAATGAGTTTTTTTATTTCTTATGGTTTCCATTATATATTTGCTTATATTAATCTCCCCATAATATGTTTTTTATTGATCACAAATAGGGAGAGATGATAACATTGTAAAAAAAAAATGTGTTTCAATAATATGCATATATTTAGAGGTGGAATTTATTTTTTCTTGATGCATAACTTACTATTAAATTTATGTAGTCTTTTCACATTTACTTAGATTATGCTAAATCATTAATGTTTTCTATATATTGCATTGCAAAGTATAGGGGGACATATTTTTCATATATAAGTTACATATTAATTGTCATCATCAAAAAGAGG
Organism: Populus nigra; assembly: GCF_951802175.1. Lineage (NCBI taxonomy): Eukaryota > Viridiplantae > Streptophyta > Magnoliopsida > Malpighiales > Salicaceae > Populus > Populus nigra. The sequence continues at coordinate 8,659,928 of NC_084859.1, forward strand.
AAGATTGTTGACTTTTAGGTCACACATTTATGTTTTAATATGTATTTTAATGATAAAAATAAAATAAAAATTAAACTAATAATATGTTTGGTTGAGAATAAGTTTTAAACAGGTTTATACAAATATCATATCAACAAGCATTAAGGATTTCATGAAAAAAAATCAAGAAGAAGTCTAAGGAAGCATATTGAAAACTTAGAATTAAGTGTTTATTTTAGTACTTTGTGTAAATTTGTATATCTCATGTTGCTAGCACAAATTAAAATGAATGAACACACACTCACTATGCATACATTTAAAAGGATTGATTAAAAAACCTGATAAACGGGTTTTAATAACTCACTTAGGTTAAAACTGATAAATTTGAAATTCTGCTGGAACTGGTCAACTGTTTGGCTTAACCAAATGAACCGGTCAACCGCTTGTTCATTTGTGATGAATACCTGGAAATTCTGCAGGAATCAATTAATAGTTTCAGCCATCAATAAGACTATAACAACTATAAACAACTAGTTTTTACTATAAACATAGAAATAGTTTTTCTAATTGTAAAATCAACAAGAGAATCCGAACCTATATGATATATAACTTATTCCAAGTGTAAAAACACTACAAATTCAGCAATCCTTGATTATACTCTAGTTGGTGCTATTAAACCTTCATATTCTAGTAAAAGAGTATTTAATCTCATTCTCACTACACTTAAATACATTTAAAATTTTTAAGTATTATCTTGTGAGATATAAAGATATTAGAACTTTGAATTGTATTATTCACTCTTTTGAGAGAGTTATTTGTGATAACAATCACATTTGTAAATCTTTAAGAGTTGGGTATAAACTCTTGGTATTAGTGAGATAATTTCACCAAAAACAAATCTTGAAGAGAACATATCTTCAAGTGATGTAAAAATCTTGGTGTGGATTTATCAAATAGTGAAAAATCTTGAAGAAAAAATATCTTCAAGTGATGTAAAATCTTGAGGTGGATTCATCAAGTAGCTATTGTACTCTTGAACTTGGACTAGTGAAGGGATACAATACTCAAGATCAGTTTAGTACTTTGGGTGTGGATGTAGGCTTGTCGAACCATGTTAACATCAATTTTGCAAATTCTCTCTTATTTTTTTATTTTAAACATTTTAATTATATTGTTGGTTATTGTGTTTATTTTAATTAATTTATATTATTTGTTAATATTAGTGAAACACCTAATTAGATATTATAGTTACTTTAATCCTAGAATAACAACATATGCTTATTTTAAATTATTAATTTTTAAAAAAATATATTTTAATTGTGTCTACTTTTAGTTTAAAAAAAACACATGAATAATAAAAGAATAATTTGTTTAACAAGATACATTTTAATCGTGTCATCTTAACATCCATTGTTTTTTCTCAAGTTTATACCAAGGAAAACCAAAAACAAATACGTACTGTAATTTTCAAACAAAACTTTTGATGATTTAACGAGAGCCCATTTCATTTTTTCCCCTTCAAGCTCAGATTTCTTAACAAAATATAATTAACATTGTTAGCGGAGCACAGGAGGACGATAAGAGTTCAGAGAACATGAGCGACTAACAGCAAGAGCACAGCAGGGCAAGCACATTGGTTTCTCGCAACAGTTCAGATATCAGTGGATAATGGCTTAACAAGCTGCCTGGCGATCAATCTTTATTTCCGTATACAACGTTTTCAGCACAAAAATAAGATCAATAACAGAATCATGAGCACCTGTGCTCAGGAAGTCTCTAAAGCCATGTTAGGAAAGCTGGAGCTAACAATATCTTCGATAATGCACAGAGATGCTTAAAGGGATTTGATGCCTCGAACAAGCCTGTCACACAGATTGTTTGATTTAATTAGCAGAAAATTTCAAATTTTTATATAACATAATTCATAGAAGCGCGTCCACTCGCATTATCTTGCAGCAAATAGATGAAACGGGTAAAAAAAAAATTGAATTAGAACTCATGATCATTCACTGTAGCCTACAAAAATATTGAAATATTTTATATATTGATGAGAGTGGTAACCATTAAGCATTGAAGCGGCCGAACTAGCAGGAGAAGGCGGTGACCTGCCTAATCCAACATCACTGCAATCTGCTCCCAAATAACCTTAATAGAAAGAAATTTAACTGTTAAGCCAACATATATATGGTTTGTCATTAAAAAGTCCAAAAACATTTAAAAATTAAAAAACAAAAATTTATTTTTGACACCCAAGAAAGAAATTTAAAAAATCCAAAAATATCCAAGAAAAGATTTATTTTTAACATTAAAAAATTTAAAAACACACAAATTTTAATTTAAAACAAATTTTAAAAAACACAAATGGCCACGAAAACAATCTAGACAAACATAGCTAGATGACCAAACAATTATGATGGGAGGGAAAGTGTCTTATCGTGTATTTGTGATTTTGATAATGGTGATTTAAAGTATTTTTTATTTAAAAATATATTAAAATATAATTTTTTATTTTTTTAAAAATTATTTATAACATTAATATATCAAAACAATCTAAATATAAAAAAATTATTTTAAATAAAAAAAATACAATTTACACTCCAACACATCCTTACATTTTTTTAAACAAGCAAAGCCTGTCATGTTAAACAAATTTGCAGAATCTTCATTGCATCGGCATATGTGTCCAGTTCCATTAGCCACGCACGTTCCATCACCACACCAAACAAGGTTACAGGCTGCAAAACAGATCGAATGTCTAGGTTTACGATGCATAATTTTCTCAAATTTCAGTGACAAATATGCTAATGTTTAGTATTTACGGTTTAAGAGATCGAACGGTGGAGGTGGAGGTGGAGGTGGTGGTGGAGCTCCATGGCCACATTCAAAGTCAACAGTGCCTGCATATGCATACATTGTCATCTGGTTGTTGCTTTTATCACGTCATATTAAATTGAAAAATCGACATGGGATTTGGATTTAGTCTCTTGTAGATTGAGAAATTCAAACAAAATTAAATAAATAACCAAGCAGGATACAGAATGAACAGAATGAAAAATTTAACGATTCAGCATTTGCAATGAGAAACCAATAAAAAAAATTGCTAGCTCGTCCCTTCCCATTTTGAGAAGTAGCTGGGAGCTTGAGATAATGGATGTTCTTTCCTATCTGATTAGATGTATTCTTGGCCCGATCCAATAAAACATTCATACCACTCTGTTCACATGTATACTTGGTAAGACTTGGCCCAAAGGCTAGCGTCCAAGAAATTGTTCGCATTCCCATGGGAAACCGATCATGGGTATCAATGTTCTGAAAAACAAATCATGGGTCAACTTCCATTTCCATGTACAAGCTGAAAAAGCTCCCAGCTACTTCTCAAAATGGGAAGGGTCAAACCGATCATGGCAGACCATGGTGTTGAAGTATAACAGGCTGAAAAAGCTCCTGGTCACAACCAGGACAAGAAGCCATTGTCGATCGTCTCACATTAATGCTTCACTCTCTAGTTTTTGATTCATAAGGAAAAAAGAAGGTAATTATGTTTAGCTGATTCTAGCTAGCTTATCTCACTTCACTTCATATCAAGACATCTGAAATTGGATCTGGATCGCAACAAAGAAGGAAGGTGTTGTAGAAATTATAGGAATACTTCAATGCTTGCCTAAAATTAAGCAAGCATCCCAAAGGAAAAAAGAAGTATCAGGCGTACGAAACAAGATAAAAAAAACAATAGTGCATTAGAAAACTCGTCTATCAAATGATAGTATGTCACTTCCAAAACCAAGGACAAGCAGAAGAGATCCAGTGGAATTGATACAATTTATGCCAAAAACTCATAGCGAGAGAATGTTTCCAGATATATATATATATATATATATATATATATATATATATATATCTGTTCTGTTGTGTTGTGTCCAAACACATAAATTCTACTTGCTGGCATAGACATTATCGTTATCAATTTTAGCACAGAAACGAAAAAGATCATCAGCACTTCACATTCTAATCATTAGTCAGTACATGCACGCCCTGAGAGAGACAGGGAGAGAGCACTCACAGTTGGGAACACCACAATACGGGAAGGTCAAAGAGCCAATCTGTACCTTCTTCCAACCAGAATAACACTCGCACTCAAAACCAAGCACTGAAGCATTAGAAGCCTTACACGCTCCTTCCCCACAATTTTTCAATGCACAAACATCATCTGTACACATCAATTAAGAGAATAAAAGATCGCCATCAGTACCAGCCATAATCAAAAAGCTTGAAACACAAATCCCATAACCAAAATCAAGAAAAGTTTCCACCAAGAAAGCCTCACAAAACTGCATGATTAACTGGATGTCTTGGGAAAGAAAAGGTTTAATGTACTGGTGCATGGATTACCTTGTAATGTACCATTTACTGTCAATGCCAAGAGACTGAAGAGAAGAAGATGGAAAGAAATTGGAGTGAAGTTCAATTTGAATGTGTTCATGGTTTTGGAATACAGCAAGTTAAGCTTGGTGGTCACGATAATTTATAGAGCATTTATGAAACCAGGTTTTCCAAAAACAACATTGATAGACTCACATCCAGGGACACCTACCTGCCTATACTATTGTCGTGTTCAGAATTTGACTCCTTTTTTTCCGCTCTTTCCAATTTGTTGTTTTGTCTCTCATCTCTTTCACGGTGAGGAAGTGTTTAGGAGTTGTAATTTAAAATATTTTTTATCTATAAATATATTAAAATAATATTTTTTAATTTTTAAAAAAATATTTTTGATATCAACACATTAAAACAATTTAAAAATATAAAAAAATAATTTTAAACAAATAAAAAAATTTAATGTTTTAAAAAACACAGTTTCAACCGTATTTCCAAACATCACTTTAAATAGATATTTTTCATATGTTGTTTTCGTTATTTGCGTTCCTCCAATGCATCTATGAATTTGAGTTGTTAATAACATTCTTGTGAATATTGATTTTTAAAATAACATATGTAAACTCAAGACAAACTAAATTCATCTAATTAAAAAAATGATTTGATTAGAAAAAAAATATAAAACAATGTTGTTCCATTTTTTTAAGAAAACAAATTTTAAATAATGTTTTATTTTAATGTAAAAAAAAAAAGTCAAGACATAAAGAATTTTTGACACTATCACTAAACTTGACCCAATGAATCAATTTTGAAATCAACTCATTGACTCCTTATCTAATCTAACATTCAATTTGAGTTGTGTAAGAGTTACCACGATGTAACTTAATTGATTTGACAGATCAAAAAGCAATTCAGATAGCCGATAAAAATATAGTTTGACTTTAAAAGATTTCAAGATAATATCTTTTTTTTAATATTAAAATAACGACATATTGGATAGACCTTAATCAATCCAAGTTAACCCATCAAATCCATAATTCAGATCATTTACATGACCACAATAAGCTAACCTGACTAGGTAATTTGTCTCTTTTTTCACCCTTCTCTTCTCTTGCCGGTTGGATCTTCATTAGGCTCGATCGAATGAGATTAAATTTGGGAGTGAATTGAAAAGCTATTAAAGATTTAGGAACTAATTTGAAAGAAAAAGACAAAAAAATATAGTGCATGTAATACACAGTGCCAACATTTGAGAAAAGCTAACACATTAGGGAGGTATGTGCAGCTTCCTCAGATCTCCAATAACAGCCTATCTTAATGCTATTAGAATTGTCTCGAAAAGGATTTTTTTTTTAGACAGTACATGTCATCGATGCAGTTTTGATGTATCTTTGATAATTAAATCTTCTTTTCTTTTCTTTTCTTTTTTTTTTTCTCCTCAACTTTCATGTCTGAATTATCCTCTATCAAAGAGAAGTGCTAAACTTTTTTCCTCAACCTCAATTCTAGCTTTTCTATTTTTAATCACTTGTAAAACAAAAAATCAAGCTATTTTTCATAAAATCAAGCGTTAATTTAATATCACGAGAACCCAAAATTGAGCAATGAAATCAAACAATCAAGTTGATTCTCAATTAAACTTAATATAAAAAAACTAAACTAAAGAACAAGAAACATCGGTAATGAAAAAAACTAAAAACAAAGAATATTAAAGGATCAAATATTGAGCAAACAATAACAGAAGCAGTAAAACACTTGGTTCAATTAGTTGTTTTTCTTATTCTTATTCTTAATCTTATGAATATTCAAAAAAAAAACTTGTAATAATAACTAATCATGAATTCGACTGAAAGAACAATACTATTTCTATCTATTTAGGATTGTGGTAGCGGTTGTGGTTTAAAGTGTTTTTTGCTTAAAAACATATTAAAATGATCTTTTTTTATTTTAAAAAAATTATTTTTGAGATCAGCATATAAAAACGATTTAAAAACATTAACAAAATTAACAAAAAATAATTTAAATATAAAAAAATATGATTTCAACCTCGTTGACTCTATAATTTATGGTTAAACTAGTGTGTTATTCTTGCATTTTAACTGCCCAAAGTTCATTATTGTAGCAGGTGTCCTCTTCCTAATTCTGGTGCACTCGGGACAACAAGTGTTGCAGAATGGTTGCCGGGAGGAGCAATTTAAGTCCCCTTCAGGCGAGACAAGCGATGCAAAGAGGGGAATTATTGTCTTTGGACGTCAATTTTAACCACACAGCAGAGACAAATTGTGTTAATTATAAAGCTAAAAATAAAATTAAGAATATTGTCCCTGCTTCAGCCTTCATAAGTATGTACACTTTGCTTGTTTTGCTTGTAACTCCTAGCTATTGGAGCAAGAACTCAATCATAAGAATATTGGCATAAGATCTCTGGCGTCCATCTTCTGACTTCTCTCCTCATTACAGTATGTAATGACCTAAAAATTTTCAATGATATCAAAAAAAAAAGTGTCAAGTTTTCCAGAACTAAATTGTAGATATTATCCAGCAATGACAATTACTAGTTCAAATTATGATTATAAAGAATGAGAAACTATAAATTATTAAGAAATAAAATAATATTTCAAAAAAAAAATTGGAAATTCGTATTCAAATGTAATACTTCTCCATCTAAAAAACTAGAACAATAATTTTTCAAGTTCATAATACTAAGTTTGGAAAACTCATTTTAAAAGTTCTCCAAAGTTTTCCAATACAATTTTTAATAGTTTTTAAAATAAATATTCTTTTACATAAGGTATATAAACAGGTGACGGGATTCGCTCCTCAACACTAACTCGAAGAGTTCAATCTTTTCTCTTTTTTTTTTTGAATTGACGTGAGTGTCCTGGTCAGTTTGCGCGTACCTCGACTAACCTCATATACCCTAAAGTTAACAGCCATATAAGTTTCCAGTGATCCTGAGATGACTCAAACTTGAGTTCAATCTTTATTGGTTTGGTCACGTACCTCAACTAATCTCACGTACTTTAAAGTTAACGAACATATAAATTTTCAGTAATTTTAAAATGATTCAAACTTGAGATGAATCTTTATTGGTTTGGTCATTAGGATGGTGGCCTATTAAAACCATGAGACCATGTCCCTTCAAATGTTGTTCACTATAATCTACTTAGTCATGAAATTTTATGTGGATTTTCATTATAGATATGTCTTTATCTCGTGCGCAATGTATATCGGACATGGAGGATTAGGGGCAAATATGTAAAAATAAATTAAATAATGGTTAATTTCAATTCACCCCTCCTTAGATTTTGGAAGAAACTAGTTTCTCTTCTTAAGTTTCAATTGTGGCAATGTCCTCCTTGGACGTTTAAATTACATATCAATTTCCTATTAAAGTTACCTAAACAAATAGAAAAAAAGATTTTTTAATCCCTAAACTCTTGAAATTAGATCAAATAAAATATCAAATCTTCTTTGCCAATTAAAGGTTTCAAATAATGTCATGTAAATTATTTAAATTTAAAAATATAAGATACAAAATTATTTTTTTCTTTAACACGGTTTACATTGAAATCATAGAAAAAAATATATTAAATTAGAAGGACCATAAGAGATTATAATCTTAAACTAAAAAACATAGTACCTAAAGGAAAACAATTTTTAAACGCTTATGCTTATTTCAAGGGTGAGTATAATCATCAGACTTGATGCAACAGAAAAAATAAAATTATTTATTTATTTATAAGCTTTGGAATTTAAAATTTCTCTTTACATATAGTTATTTATTTCATGATTCTTTTATTTGTACATAAATATTTTAATTGAAAATAAAAAATTTCATCTCATCAAATTATTTGGAAAAGAATATATTTGATCAAATTTCAAAAAATAAAATTACTAAAAAAAAGATTTTATTATTAGATTCAGTATTAAAACTTTTAGTGAGTACATTTAACATACTTAAAACCTCGAGGAAAAAAAATTAATGAACATTACTAATTTAAAGGATGTTTGAGAATATAGTAGTGATTACTTTTTAAAATGTTTTTTATTTCAAAACATATAAAAATAATATTTTTTATTTTAAAAAAAATATTTTTGATATCAACACAACAAAACAATTTAAAAATATTAAAACTATATTAATTTAAAAAAATATAAAAAAATTATAATATTTTTTAAAAACACTTTCCGACCACAATCCCAAACACGGCTTTACTTTCCTACCGGTCCGGTCATTTATGTCCGCTCTGGAGAGGGTGTTGCAGACCAACAAAAAAAATTTCTCCTCAATTTCCTCTCCATTTTCATGTCTCCCTCACCTTCCTAACAAAAAAATATCACATTCCCCAAAATTCTTTCCTTCCCTTTTCTTCCCCGACAATTTTTGCTCTCCCAAACACATCGTTAATTAGCTCAGGGGAATATTCTATACAACCTGCAGCAAGGGGCATTTGTCAATCACTACTAGTTATGCATAGATTATTCTTTTCCAGTGTAATTGGTTAAATCAGCACTGTATTTATCCGGCCAAAAGGGCAAAAGGTTGTCAAAAGGAATTCCATTACATTACAGGAGATTACAGTAATAACACAATAATATTAGCCCTTTCCAACAAATGGGTTACAATCAATCAAATCAATGCCAAAATAAAAATATCATTCCCAGTGAAACAAGTGTAAAGAAAATACCAATCAGCAGGAGTCTTCATCTCAAGATGAGTCTCATCTCCCTCAGGCTGATCCAAATTCCGTGAACCACTTCTCATGCTTCTCGATATCTGATGGGGAAACACTGCGCTGAACCTTCCGCAAGGCTTCTTCAAAATCACACATTGCAACAGGATCGTTTGAAATCTCATCCTTAGGCATGTTCTTAATTTCATCTCGTGTCTTGCCCGCTATCTTTCGCCTCATCCCATTTAAAGAAGCATCTCTGCAAACATTAGTTAGATCATCTCCACTGTATCCATCTGTCCTGCGAGCAACCTCATCAATGTTGACATCAGTGGACACCTGTACAATAACAATGTTAATCGATGTGTACTCTTTATGGTTGCTCCACGCTTCACATTGAAGGCATCAAATGGACTCGCATGGTTGAGATTGTCATTTACAGGGAACCTTGGTAACAACACTGAACAGCAAAATAAGGGAATAGAAACAAACCCAAGAACCAACTTGAGCTCTACAGAAATCAAGGATCTTATTCCTGGAAAGCAAACTTCAGGTATGTTTAGGATTGTGGTAATGGTTGCAGTTCAAAGTGCTTTTCGTTAGAAATGCATCAAAATGATGTTTTTTTATTTTTTAAAAATCATTTTTGAGATCAGCATATTAAAACGATCTGAAAACATTAAATAAAATAGCAAAAAAACAAAAAAAAAATGAAATTTGAGGGAATGCAGTTTCGCGTTCCCAAAAGGACTCTTTATATATTTTGAATGAAATGACAGTAGATCACACAGACAGAATGAGTTTGTCATGCAACCAAACAAGTATAAGAGTGCAGATCATATGATCAAGAAATTATATATTAAGCCATTTTATAACCGAGGAATTATTGAAAATCATCACAATGGCTTCATAGTATCAATGCTGTTGCATGAAATTATGAAGATATATCAAATATGCTCTATTGAATGTGTAGCTCTATGTTCTAAATGCTAAATCCATGTTTAGGTAACATATGTGTTATGAATTATGACCCAAAGTTAAATCCATGTTTAGGTACCATGCGTTATGAGTTATGACCCAAAGTCAAAAGCATCCAAATGAGTAGCCTACAGACATTGATCGGAAGTTCTTGCAATAAATCTACAATGGCTAATCAATGTGCACCTTCTGGCACAGTGCTCTCTCTCCTAACATCCCAATGTCTGGCTAATCGAGGTTACCTAACAACAGCCTCACAAAATTTACAAATGACAGATAATGCAGCCCTTTCATTCAACTCTTTGTTATCCACAACAATTGACTGGATTTGGTACCATAGACATGTGAATCAGGCTAACTATTTGTATGATTCGTATTTTTCTTATATCCTCTTTACTCCTTCATTCAAAAAAAAAACCAAACTAGAAACTAAAAACTGTCACTTATGAATAATTCAAATTGGAATCATGCAGAACCCTACTCAGCTATTGTCCACTTCCAGTTTCCATTTGCCACCTTATGCCGCTTAGCATGGCAGTTTAACCTCAACGTTCGCTCAATTACATAGTTTATTATTAAGTGAAGGAATTTCCATCAAACCATCATATAGATTTTGATTACATGCTCAATTACATGGTTTATTATCAAGTGAAGGAATTTCCTTCAAACAATCATACAGTTGTTTACTACATAAAATGAAATGAGCAAATTCCATGTTACAGTTTATTCCTACTTTTAGAGAGATATTTGCCTACTCTCGCAAAAAGTAATGTTGTTCGAAAGAATTATTTACACAATTGTCATTATTCTTAAAAGGAAAGGGGAACAAAACAAAGGAAAGGGCTAAAGGTATCATAGATCAATACCACCAGCTGACAAAGTGAAGTGCGGCCTAACAATAACAGCACAAAGAATGATTTACCTTGATCCAGGCTCTGTATTATATACCATGAATCAAAGTGGATGAAGACCTTAATCTAATAACACTGCAAAATACAATATCAATTGGCACAATCAATTTACCTCGACAGTTTTCAAATTGATCCTAATAAGCTCCTTACGACTCTCAAAATTTGGAAGTGGAATATATATACGCTTTTCCAACCTCCTCCTGCATTGCATTTACGTCACATAAGAGAAAACCAGAGTAATGAGGATGCTGTATAACATCTTGGACAGATTGCCATTTAGGATAGATCTTAGAATTCCAGAATGCAAGAAAATCTCAAAAATATTTACGAGAAGACAATGAACAAACCTCAGTGCTTCATCTATATCCCAAGGAAAGTTAGTAGCAGCCAAAACCATCACTATTTTCCGACTGCCATCTTCGCCAGTGGAACTATTGTTTACACCATCTACCTGAACCAGAAGTTCAGATTTCACCCTTCGAGATGATTCATGTTCCCCTGAAGCCCTGAAGAATTGAAGTCATACAAAACCAGATTCAATCTTAATGATGGAAAAAAAATGAGTTGAACAATCAGTTCATACACAGCAGAGCAAACAACTTCAAGAATCTGAATTCATGAGCAGGAAGAGATCTCTGTGTGTGGGCGCACGTGGGCGTGTGTGTGTGGGAGAGAGAGAGAGAGAGAAAGAGAGAGACTATAGGTGTATTAACGATTCAAATTAGAATTTATACATCAACTTCCCATACTTGCGACATATACAGAGCACATCAAATTTTAATGCAGATTAAAATGCCTATCATGATAAAAGATTTAGGGATATAGCATGCAATCATAGTGTACTGAAACTTTGACCTTCATGAGAATGGATGATAAACTCACCCCCTAGCATTGCATAGAGAATCAATCTCATCAATGAAAATTGTACTTGGTGCATAAGCTCGTGCTAGATCAAACAAGCACCGAACCATCCGTTCACTCTCCCCACGCCATTTTGAAGCTAATGTAGCAGATGAAACATTGAAAAATGTTGTACCACACTCAGTAGCAACAGCTTTAGCAAGTAGCGTCTTCCCAGTACCAGGAGGGCCAAACATAAGAACGCCTTTCCAAGGTCTCCTGATTCCCTGCCCACAAAAAATATAATTAAGACAAGAAATGAAAAGGCCTGTAACATTAGCTAGACCAAGGATATATGTTGATAAAAACATATTTCAGCATATGGTAAGATATCATCTCAATTCCAAAAAATACATGATGTGCAGAATTTATAACATAAAGAACCTAGAAACACCACATGATGAGAAAGCAAACTACAATTATAATTCAGCTTCAACCATGTAAGAATACCTGGAAATATTCAGGCATCCACAAAGGAAGGACAACAGCTTCCTCTAGAAGTCTTTTTGCTTCACTGAGTCCTGCAACATCATCCCATCTTACACCAGGAGTAGTTTCCAAGACATCCCTTTCAAGCATCTCAGCCAAGTCAGGATCTGGTCCCTCATATTGTGGCCTCCTCTTTCCATCTTCAGCATCTCCATTCTAGCAATTGCACTTGCAAATAAGTTCACATGATGAACACAAATCTAGACATGAAACAAATATAATAAAGTATAATTCACATCATATTTATTACTAGGAAACTTATGTTAAATCACTATTTGTGACACCAAATGACAAGAGTAATATAGACTAAACATTCCACAAATAGTTTAAAAAAATTGAAAAGCAAAAAAGAAAAGAACCCCATGAAAAGGTGTCGGTGCAATCCATCTGATTATATAAAATAAGAATATTCTACAAATTAGCAAATATAGGGCCTATAACTTTCTTCATAATTCCAACATTACTATGTTGTTCTCCATAACCACATGCATTCTGTTTGTGATGTCATCAAACAGGTCTTCATTTACCACCTGAACAATGTTGCCATGATTATTCCAGCTATCTAGCAGTTAAATCCTATAAAAAAACACGGCAACCCCCTTCTTTCTTATCAATATCCAGCAAACAACCTAATATGGATATGCACATGACATGACTAATAAGAATTGAATACACATAACAAGTACAGAAGAACTAAAAGAATATGCTTTGACTCCTGGGTCCTGGGAGAGAAAAAAGGCAATAATTATATCAAAAAAGAGGATCATGAGACTGTTTTCATTCAAATTTACATTTCCCCCACTGGAACTCAATTGAGAAGGTTGAAAAGGAGAGGTTTGAGTGGAAAACAGGTTTCTATTAACCCCACTTTCTTGTTACATTTCCATCCCCAAGCAAATATGGTTTTTCTTCCCTCCTCTATCACCTAATCATTCTATTAAAGAGTCATAACAAGGGTAAATACATTGAAATCAAAACTAAACTTGTTTGACAAAATATAAAGTTGAAAAGGGAGAATTTGTGGACATCTGCAATGCTAATATCTGAGAAACATTTGAAAGACAAACTCCTGTTAGGATAAAACCAAACAGAATACAGTCACATGTACTTTTCTTTTTCGTTTTCATTTTAGATAAATAAAATAAAATTTATTACAGTGATGGAAGAGAATAATTTACAAAAAGAGAATAAGACAACCTCCCAAATAACAAAAAGAAACAGTAATCTAGTTCAAAATAATAAAGCACTCCAATTCATTTGTATATCTGCTAAAGAAGTGCCTTCAAAATCATGACACTACAATGAAGCCAAGAAGCATATCCTATCGCACAACAGCTTCTTTAACAAGAGATGGTAATTAAAAATCCTCTCATTCCTCTCCATCCAAATGCGCCAAATGATAGCACTGACAGCACATCGCTATAAAATGTCATGATCTTTCTGCCTTCCAAAACCCACAAAATAAAACCTCTTCCACTCCCCTCGAAAAAATCCAAGATTCATTACTAAATTCAAAATCTTACTTAAGAGAAAGATCTAAAGACTATCCAAACAGAAGCAAAACAAAAGGACAACAAAAGAATTCAGCCAATTCTATTCTACCACAGGTATTGTTTCCTGCTTGCCAATATTTGTCATTTGCATCGAGTATATTAGCACCATAGAAATTCCAATATATATATATTGAGTTTCTACACGACAAAATGCATTTCCAGATGCTAGAACCATAAATTTTGACATCCAATTAACATAAATTTAAGCTGGGGCAAAAGAATTCGCAAACTCCAAAGCAGACTATGCCAGCAAAGGCAAACACTATTTCACTTTTTTTTTAGAATAAATAGTGAAGAATGCTGCAAATACTTGTACCACCATGGACAGGAGACAACTTACAGCTGAGTCTCCTCTTCCAGATTTTCCAGTGCCCGTGCCAGTGCCTTTCTTTCCAGTTGTCGACGCTCTGACTCCCGAATTCACCCTACTTGAAGCAGCGGTCTTGGCACCACGTCCAGTGGTACCCGTCCTAGTGGAAGCACCACGAGCCCAGGCCCCATCTTGTGGCGACTTCCTTAAACCTACTTGGGAAGCTCTAGTGGGTCTCCTGCTGGTAGTGTCCCGACTGGGCGGCCTCCAAACATCAGGATCATCGATGGGCGCGGCAGAGGAAGTAGGGTACTCATCTAATGGCTGGAAAACAAAGGAGGATTTAGCATGAATGGGGGGAGAAGCAACGCGCCTGGCAGCAGGAGCTTCCTTAAAAGCCCTTCTCTCAGCATCCAATTGTTTTACAATTTCAGTCTCCTCTGAAAGGGATTTCTTCAGATTCATCCATTTTGTACGAATTAAAGGGTCGTCAAGCGTCGTTAGATGCCTGAGAAAAATAAACATTATTAATTTAGATCCAAACAACTATTTATAAGCAGAAGCAGAAAGAGATAGAGCATGTGTGTGTGGGTTTAGATACTTGTTGATCTGAGCAATGGCACCATCGAAGAAGATAATGGAAGTGTCATAGAGGCCTTCAAGAGCATATTCTCTTGCCAATTTCAAGTGATCTTGTAAGCCACTTAGCGCCGCCGTTGCTGGTGAACTCCCACTCCCCACCATGTTTGCTTTCTCACAATAGAATCCCTAATTTCTAGCCTTTCATTACCTCTCGACTCCAGGCTCCGGCTAGTTTGGGGGGTTGATCTCAATGAAAATTACAGGATTGACCTTGCTTGCTTGCTTCCCTCTTCTTCTTGTAGTTCTACTGTGTGTGTTTGGTGTGTTGAGTCTTTCTAGTCCTGGTGAAGTAACAACTTTGTGTCGTGTGTGGTTTACGGCGGAGGAGGAGGAGGATCCTGGGATATGTGGACTGCTAAAAGATTTTTTTTCTATTATTATGGATACAAGAAACGGTGACGTTTCTTGTAAATTAAGTGTAGGTTTGTTTATTACAAATAAAATGGGACAGTAGAGTCCGGGCCTCTCTCTCTTTTGTATTGAAGGCAAGCATGCAATGGTTATGATGTCATGTTTCACTACGGACACCCTCACGGACTTGCACAGTGAATTATAAATTTGCCTTTTATTGACAAATTCAAATAACTTAGTTTCGGGGGCAATATAGTTTTTCTATTATATATATTTATTATTATAAAATTGAATAGAAGTAAATTAGTATTTTCTTTTTGCACTCAAATATACTTAAAAAGCAAATTTTAAATAACTGTTGTGTAGGGGTATTTTTTTTAATTTTCAATTTAAATAACTCATTAAAATGTCTAAATTACTTTTTAAGTCAAAATCATGCAGTTGTTGTCTAGGGCTTTTTTTTATTTTCAAGTTAAGTAAAGGTCAGTTTGGTCTTTTAATACATTTAAAAAAATTAAAAAATAAAAAGTTGTTAGCATATATGAGTGGAAGGAGCCCAACTTTTCTAGCGACAAGTGTGAGCTCCTCCAACGGCTAAACACCATCTTTTATGGTGGCATTCAGAACAGCTCATCAAGGTCTTTTCAGCGGGTGGTGTATGCCAATGTTCGACCACTAGCATGGTTTTGGTGGATTTTTTTCTTTTCGTCCCTCATTTGTCTCTTTTCTTCTTGAAAAAATACAAAGGTTTTCTTTTTATTTATGTTTTCAATTTGGTACTTACTATTTTTATTGCTATTTGTTTTGCTTTTTATGCTTGTTGAAGCTTTTTTTTCAATTTCATCCCTAAGCATTTTATTCCATTTAATTTTTGTATTCGATTTGACCAACGTTCTTTTGATTGCAATTTTTTTAATTCCTATCTTGATTTATTTATGTTTTTTAATTTTTTCCCTCAACATTTTATTTGATTTAATTTTTGTATTCAATTTTGGTCCTCATTCTTTTTATTGATATTTTTTTATCCTTTTCTTTCTTCATTTATGTTTTTTAATTTTATCCCTTAATATTTTATTTCATTTATTTTTTGTATTCAATTTTGATCCTCATTCGTTTTATTGCTATTTTTTTATCACTTTCCTAATTTTTTATTTTTCAATTTAATCCTTGATTATTTTCTTTCATTTAATTTTCATACCAGATTTGATCCTCATTATTTTATTGTTATTTATTTTATTTTTTATTTTTTGATGATTAAGAATTTTGCTTTGTTATTTTATAACAAATTTGATCCTCATATCCCAAATTGTGAGTTTGCCAAGTTAACTCATGTTAAATCGAGTTTTTTTTTGTTTTTTTTAATTGATTTTTTTAATTTTATCATTTGATATTAGAGTATTGGGCCTTTAGTTTTGTATTATTTTTTTTTTGCTTTCTTTTCAATAAGGTTATCTCGAGTCACGAGTTAGTTAAGTTAACCTGAGTTAACTCTAGTTTTTTTATATATATTTTCTTATTGATTTAACTTTGGTTTTTTTTTCTAGATTCTTTTTTAACTTTCTTTTATCACAGTCTCGTATCGTATGTTGTTGGTTAGTCAATGTAATCTAGATTGACTTGGGTTTTTTTTCTAACATTTTTTTTTCTAAAATTAATTTTTTTTATCTTTTGACATTTGGTTATTGGACCTTGAACTTTGTGATTTTTTCTGCCTTTCTTTCTATAAGTCTATCACATGTCACAAGATAGTTAAGTTAACTCGGGTTAACTCAGCTTTTTTTAATGTTTCTTTTTTATTTAGCTTTGGTCTTTTTTTCTAGGCTTTTTTAAAAATTTTATTTTTTAACATGATTTCATATCACGGGTCACGGGTTAGTCGAGTTAACTCAGTTTTTTTTATGTTTTTTTAATTTTTTTTAATTTCATCATTTTACATTAGGTTATTAGGTTTTGAACTTTGTGAAATTTCCAAAAAAAAAAATTAATCAATAAAATAACTCAAAATAAAAGGAATTGCAATTATAAGAATGAAGATCAAATTCAACAAAAAATAAATTAAAATCAAATGATTAGGGATTAAATCAAAAAATAAAATCCAATCAGAAAAAAGATCAAAAGCAAAATAAATAGAAAAAAAAAAGGCTCCAGTCCATCGTGAGGGTGGTGCAAGGCTTCAGACACCACTCTAGAAGGCGACTTGTGACCACTGGGAGGCACCGCATGCACCTCCTGAAGGGCACCAACACCTTCCACTTCTTTTTTTTATCAAAATACCAGAACACCCTTAACCTCACACAATGACACAATAATTACAAAAAAAAATTGAGGCCAAAAAACCAAAAATGTCCCTTAACCTTAGGAAAAAAAAACGTTGACCCAAGAGCTATTTAGTAATTAAACTGTAAAAAAATGTGAAAATTCCAAAATACCCTTAAGAAATTAGTTGTGTTTTTATCCATAGGTATTGGCATAATTATCACCGGAGCTTCGCTATAACCCGGGGGATGACAAGATCCGGCCCATCGTGTAAAGGGTGGTGCAAGGCTTCAGACACCACTCTGGAAGGCGACTTGTGACCACTAGAAGGCACCACATGCATCTCCTAAAGGGCACCAACGCCTTCCACCATTTTTTATCGAAATACCAGAACACGCTTGAGCTCACACAATAATTGCAAAATAAAAAAACAAATTGAGACCAAAAAACCAAAAATGTCCCTTAACCTTGGGGGAAAAAAAGGTTGACCCAAGAGCTATTCAGTAATTAAACTGTATAAAACATATGAAAATTTCAAAATACCCCTAAGAAATTAGTTGTGTTTTTATCCAAAGGTATTGGCATAATTATCGTCGGAGCTTTGCCGTGACTCGGGGGATGATAGGCTCCTGCCCATCATGTAAAGGATGGTGCAAGGCTTCAAACACCACTCTGGAAGGCGACTTGTGACCACTAGAAGGCACCGCATGCACCTCCTAAAGGGCAACAACGCCTTCCACTTTTTTTTTATCAAAATATTAGAACACCATTGACCTCACACAATAATAGCAAACAAAAAAAATTAAGGCCAAAAAACCAAAAATATCCCTTAACCTTAGAGGAAAAAAAAAGTTGACCCAACAGCTGTTCAGTAAATAAACTATGTAAAAAAGTGAAATTTCCAAAATACCCCTAAGAAATTAGTTATGTTTTTATCCAAGGGTATTAACATAATTATCGTTGGAGCTTCGCCGTGACCCGGGGGATGACAGGCTCCGGCCCACCGTGTAAAGGGTGGTGCAAGGCTTCAGACACCACTCTAGAAGGCGACGTGTGATCACTAGGAGGCACCGCATGTACCTCCTAAAGGGCACCAACGCCTTCCATTTTTTTTTTTATTAAAATATCATAACACCCTTGACCTCACACAATAATTACAAAAAAAAAAATAAGGCAAAAAAACCAAAAATATCCCTTAACCTTAGAGGGAAAAAAAAGTTGACCCAAAGGCTATTCATTAATTAAACTGTATAAAAAATGTGAAAATTCTAAAATACCTATAAGAAATTAGTTGTGTTTTTATCCAAGGGTATTGGCATAATTATCGTCGGAGCTTCGCCATGACCTGGGGGATGACAGGCTCCGGCCCACCGTGTAAAGAGTGGTGCAAGGCTTCAGACACCACTCTGGAAGGCGACTTGTGACCACTAAAAGGCACCACATGCACCTCCTGAAGGGCACCAACACCTTCCATTTTTTTTTTATCAAAATACCAGAACACGCTTGAGCTCACACAATGACACAATAATTGCAAAAAAAAAAAAACAAATTGAGGCCAAAAAACCAAAAATGTCCATTAACCTTAGGGAAAAAAAACGTTGACCTAAGAGCTATTCAGTAATTAAACTGTATAAAAAATGTGAAAATTTCAAAATACCCCTAAGAAATTAGTTGTGTTTTTATCCAAGGGCATCGGTATAATTATCGTCGGAGCTTCGCCATGTCTCAGGGGATGACAGGCTCCGGCCCACTATGTAAAGGGTGGTGCAAGGCTTCAGACACCACTCTGGAAGGTGACTTGTGACCACTAGAAGGTACCGTATGCACCTACTGAAGGGCACCAATGCCTTCCACTTTTTTTTTATTAAAATACCAGAACACGTTTGAGCTCACACAATAATCGCAAAAAAAAAATTCCAAAAAACCAAAAATATCCTTTAACCTTAGGAAAAAAACGTTGACCCAAGAGCTATTCAGTAATTAAACTGTATAAAAAAATATGAAAATTCCAAAATACCCCTAAGAAATTAGTTGTGTTTTTATCCAAAGGTATTGGCATAATTATCATCGGAGCTTCACCGTGACCTAGGGGATGACAGGCTTCGACCCACCGTGTAAAGGATAGTGCAAGGCTTCAGACACCACTCTGAAAAGTGACTTGTGATCACTAGGAGGCACAACCTACACTTCCTTAAGGGCACTAACGCCTTCCACTTTTTTATTAAAATATCAAAACACCCTTGACCTCACACAATAATTGCAAAAAAAAAATTGAGGCCAAAAAACAAAAAATATCCCTTAACCTTGGGGGGGGGGGGAAGTTGATCCAAGGGCTATTCAGTAATTAACCTGTATAAAAAATGTGAAAATTTCAAAATACCCCTAAGAAATTAGTTGTGTCTTTATCCAAGGGTATTGGCATAATTATTGTCGGAGCTTCGATGTGACCCAGGGGATGACAGGCTCCAATCCACCATGTAAAGGGTGGTGCAAGGCTGCAGACACCACTCTAGAAGGCGACTTGTGACCACTAGAAGGCACCGCACACACCTCTTGAAGAGGACTAATGCCTTCCACTTTTTTTTAATCAAAATACCAGAACACCCTTGACCTCACACAATAATTGCAAAAAAAGAAAATTAAGGCCAAAAAAAAAATATCCCTTAATCTTAGGGGAAAAAAAAGTTGACCCAAGAGCTATTTGGTAATTAAACTATATAAAAAAGATATAAAAATTTCAAAGTACCCCTAAGAAATTAGTTGTGTTTTTATACAAGGGTATTGGCATAATTATATTATACAATAAAATATGAAAACACTACTTTATCCCGAGTGTGTGTTCAATCCTTTAGTTTATAAAAGGTAAAATAATTATTTTACAGTAAGTTATGATTATACTGTTCGCAATCCAGTGTTTTGGCGGTGTAAGGAAGGGATTGCTGGCCGTTAGGGTTTTCGTGGGGCCCATTATTTATAGTTAGATCCAACCCATCATCTATATATCTAACATTTTTCAAAATTCCAAATCTTACGTTTTCGTTTCACCCACCGCCACCACTCCTCCCCTTTTTCCCTTTTTCTTCCTCGCCTCAAGGATTTAAAATGAAAAGGAAGAAGAAAGAACGACCAACCGTTGTTTCAAACGTTTCACTTTCAACTTTTTCTTTGTTTTTAACCACAAATGCGAGGGCTCATCATTGCGTGCTTTGTTCTTTCACCATTTCTGTTAGAAAATAGATATCATCATGGCATGGAACATTACTTTCAGGTTTTTGCCATAATCAAAGTGTCTTTCTTCCCCTTTTCTTCTTCTTCTTTCATTTGAAGCTGAATACCACGGCACGCATGGAAAGAACGGACAGAGCATATTTACGTTGTCCTCATTATATATAGAATATTATGTATTGTCTTTCACTGCTGTCATTTGAACTATTTTCATCAGAACCACTCACTTTGCATCGGTTTCTTTTGATATCAGTATATGATCAATGTGTCTCTGCCAATTTTGAAGTACCTTCATTTGATAACAACATGACTATCAACGTAAAAACATCAGATAATTTAATTCATCAGCACGCCACGGCGCCGGTCACGCCAAACCGGCCTATCTGGCTTTCAATCTTGAAGTTATTCACTGTAAAAATGATTAGTGTCACTCTGCAGCAGCCTTACAATTATTCTCTTTCAGGCATCCCAAAGAGATGCTAAGATGCCCAGGACATCCACATGCACCTCCTGGAATCACAACCACCCCGTGCCTCGTAGCAAGCCAGCGAACAACCTTATCATCATCCACATACTGTTCTGGAAGCTTTGCCCATAGGTAAATTACACCTTCTCCACCTTTCACAGCTCATTCGCCCAACGGGGAAAGTGCTTCCAGAATTATCTCTCTGTTCTTGACGTGGTCTTTCACCTGCTTGGTCACCCACTCAGGTCCCATTTCTAAAGAATAAAGGGCTATGTGCTGTGACAGTATTGAAGCACAGATTGGTATGTTGTCTTGAGGAGTTGAGTTTGGAAACCTTCCACTCCTGATGGATATGCTACCTGCAGGCATTACACAATTAGCTGGTATTGACTTCAAGAGCAGACATCAATTATAGTGTGTTTGGTTCTGTGGTGCACCACACTACCAAACGGGGTACCCATGGTTGCAGACTTCCTTGAAGCCCAACTCCAAGGCAATCAACATTACTTCTTAGTTACAGAAAGTGCAACAGGATACTATGACACTCAGATTAGGTCCTTTCCGATGGGTGACAATATTTCTAACCTAAAGAACCAAGTTCACCATTCAAATAAACGCTCCACATTACTAGCAGAAAGGGCCAGCCTCTATGCAATGACAGTTTATGGAGCTCCACCTGCATCGGGATGAAGCGTCTCTGGGTTGCCAGGACCCCCACCAGAATATTAGTGAGGCTAGTAATCTGGAAAGACATGTAGGAGCAAACATAACCACGGAATCCCCAGCATCACATTACGTTAGAACAAGATTTACGAATGCCTGTAATTGAGAACATAACAATAATTCATATTCTAGAACATATGTGGATTGAGACAGCTGGTTATAGAGCAGAAAGAACAACTATTTCTACAACTCAACGAAATAATATACTGGAAAATAAAGTTTTACAGACATAATTCTTTACTTTTTACTCTTCTCCTAAACCTAAATGCTTCTGCGAATGAGTGACATATGTTTAAGAATCCCGGAAACACCTGTAAAACTTTATTTTCCTTATTTTCCTTTCACAACTGCAAAACAAAGAGAAAGAAGGTATTAGATAATGTGTTAACAAATCTTCAATACCAAGGGCATGTAGCTTTTGGTAAGATTGTTAAGGCTCCAGGAATTCCAATTTCTAACTAAGTGAACAGCTCCACTAAGAAGTAAAGGAGGTAAAGTTACTAAAATAATAGAGAGGGTATTAACAGATAACAGTGACCAAACGACAGAAACAATTACATCTCAAATAATCACAACTCGAGCATCAAACAATATTCAAATGCAGCAGTGAGCAGAGAATCAAATGACCTCTGCCTGCCTTATATGTCAATGACCAGAACCATAGCATAAATCATCCAGTTGGAAACATGCTGAATGTTCTGAATCACATACCTTCTGCATTAATGCCTCCCTGAGTTCAGGAATACCTTCATCAGCTCCATAACGGCTAATTGAAGGCTCCCATACCAGTTCTTTCACCTTATTCAACGCCTGTCTGGGTGGTTGCCAATAAACTACCCCCTGTACCACATGAAACAAATCAATCAATTGCCAATCTATGCCAAGAAGATGAAAAATACAGAGCACGTCATGCATCAAAAGGCTTTGAGTTTGACTTTCAGATAATGCTACATGTATTTGAGAATCTTGACATAGTGGCATTCCAATAGTCATGATTTCACTTCATATATAGTATGGGATTGGATTTTTATTTTTTTTCCTAGAGTTTAATTTTCAAAATTCCAAGAGTGGCCAAAGGAAATTCTTGAAAGTATCATTTTCTTCAATCTTCCATTTCAGGTCAATCAAGAAAGAAAATGCAGAAAACAAGTTTTAAAAGAAAACCTGTTCCTGTCCTTAAGTAAATAGACAAAAAGATTTCCTAGATGCATGGTCAAACAAATTTCTAAACTACATAAAATCCCTTAAAATCTGCACCAAACAAGTCCTTATTCTTGAAGAAGAATGTGCAGTGCTCCCTATTCTCAATACCTCCATTTATATAATTAAAAAAAAACCTAAATGTGATCAATTATTTATTGTGCTTTGCAAGTAAAAACACTATGGATTTGGATAATGTAATGATTGTTTTGTTCTTTATTGCACTTACTATTTACTTTGGTAGTATGGTAAATTTATATTTTTCATGGGATCCAAATATTATTTAAAAATTAATCAAGAACAAAGTAGTCATTTTGTTTTTTCTATACACAGTAAAATTGAGAGCTAAATAAATTGGTCTTTGATCTTTGGTCTTAAGGCTTTTGCATCTTTACAAATTAATTTGTATAATTAAATAATGTTTGTACTCTTCAAGTCTAAAAAATATTAGCCTTTAGAAGAAAGTTTTTTTTGTCTTTGCGTATTTTATGTACAATGAAATTTCATGTTTATCTTTTGACTTTGAAAAATCTAAAGCTATCTTGGGAGGATATTTTCATATTTGTATCATTGTTTTTTTTTTTTAATATTCATATGCCTTTAGAGATTTTTAGTAATTTGTATTTTTATAATATTAATAAATCATTTTAAAAAATATTAGTAATCATCATAAAAATGATAATTCATTTCTAAGAAGATAATATAATTAAATTATAATTTCCTAGTCATTAAATCATTTCTCCACATATATTTAATAATAAGATAAATAATTAAACCTATCATATATCAAATAAAATGTTTGCACGAACACAAAGTTAAAATCTAATATAATTAAAAATACAAAATAATAATTTTATCATAAAAACATATTTTTTTACCATCATTCAATCTCCATATCTTTATCAGTTTTGTTAAGATCTAACATTTATTTTTTTTATGATTTTTGCTTTATATTTTTTAGTTTTCATATCTAATGGTGGAAACAAGGATAATTAAAACTAATGGTCAATATTGAAATGTAAGGATAAAGATTCAGATTATAAAATATTTAAAGAATATTTGTGGAATTGTTTTTTTAACTTGGTTATATTTTTATAAATGTTCCTAAAATAAAGACAAAAACTCAATTTTATCTTTATCTCTATAAACAAATACATTTTTATTACTTGTATTTCCATAACTTCTAGTCTAATAACTAAGTTAAGACCTATAGAGTCCTAACATAGAAAGAAGTTTTGGAGAAGGAAAGTCTTGAAGTTTTTGGGGAAAAGGGTTTGGGTTGGAAGGAGGGGAAGAAATCAAAAAAGTGCTTATGATTGATATAAAGTTTGGAAGGGTTGTTTAGAGTTTAAGTTTTGAAAGGAAAAGGAAAGGTTATATGGAGGAGTTGTTGCCTCCTTTCTCAACATTTTCAATCCATTCTCCACATGCTGAAAGCTGTTGGTAACAAGTTTGAGACTTGTTTTGCGTTGACATGGACAATATGTCTATATGTAAGTTAATGTTTGATATATTTTTGAGCAATAAATATTTTGAAAAATAATCTTTATCTTCGAAATAAAAGCTATTCGGATAAAAAAATGAGGGAGCATAGGTATTTGTAGCATTGCTGACATGAATGAGACCTAGCTATTTAAGTGGTTATAGAGAATTAGGTTTGATGATCATGCTTTTTGGTGCAAAATTATTTGGAAAAAGTATAAGGTGCCTAAAAATTCATGAATCACCGATTCAAGTCATCGAAATTAGTATAAGAGCTAACTACAACTTTGAAAAATTGAGACTATATACTCTTATTTTATCATTTTTTTTATAGTATGTAGTACCTGTTAATCAAAGAGAGAATGAACATGGAGTTTACAAATACTTTGGCAGAGGTGGGATCGATTCCACGAAACCACCTGATATAGTGAATGGATTTGGATCTTCATCAGGACAAGAGAGAGTCTCCTTCAGAGATAAAGTGCTAGGTATTCAAACTCCTCCATCTATGAGAGAAAGGGTAAATCTGATTGA
Organism: Populus nigra; assembly: GCF_951802175.1. NCBI lineage: Eukaryota > Viridiplantae > Streptophyta > Magnoliopsida > Malpighiales > Salicaceae > Populus > Populus nigra. The sequence goes on from NC_084859.1 coordinate 8,684,974, forward strand.
CAACAATCTTGTTCGTATTGAGTGTCACACGTGTGCGGCGTTACGGCGAAAACATCCACTCTTAAAATGTATTATCTATCTGGCAAATATAGGGAGACAATGAATTCTTGTCTTTTATTAGTGGAAAAATAGAATGGGAGTCGGCACATAGTATTTTGGTCACTAGGAACCTTAACTAGTTTCAGAGATCGGGTACGGGGACTGGTTGCGTAAGGGAAGGTATTAGCACCCAAAATACGCCCTATCTAAGGTAAGCTGCATTGTTTTATTGTCTGAAAAAAAAATCTAAGGTCTTGTTGTGGTTTCTAATTGTTGAGTAGTCTAATGGTTTAAGAAAAATCCTACTCGGTAAGGAGATCATTATCTTATTCGGCAAAACCTAATCATTCTAACGTCAACAAAAGAAAACTATATTTTTTTATCGAGAATACGTCTTATGTATAAGGTTGTAACCCCAACTACTAAAAGAGAAAAAATAATTTTTTTTGAAATTTTTGAAATATTGGCCTAGTTCTCGTGACTTTAATAAACTAGTTATTAAAGTCAAAATGCATGTTAATACATATTTTTGAATTTTTGTTGTATGAAAATATGATATGATTTTTTTCTTTGAGATACTTGGTTGTATGCATGAAAATTAGGTATTTGAATACCGGATTTGTATCTTTACGGTATAAAAATACAAACCAATACTAAGCAAAATAAAGTAGAAAAATACGTGGGAAAATCACAGATTTTTTTGAAATGATTTTTTTTAGAAATTTGTTTTTTGAATGGGCCAGATCTCCCCCAAAAAGAAACTGTGTCAGGATCAGTCCAATAAAAATGCACACAATCTCACATTAGGCTAGACTTAGCCCAACCTTATAGACTGGGCTGATGATCCAGCCCGGGCTGGTTATTGTGCCCATGCACAGTAACCAGCCCAAATATAATTACTCGCTTAGTGTGCTTATGCACAGTAACAAGGTAATTATATTTCCTTGCTTGTAGAAACGTGCATAGTGCATGTTCTGCATGCAAGGAGAGGAAATAGGAAACAAAGACAAGGGGAAGAGAATTACCTGGAATCGATGCTGGTGGCTCACGGTGGTGTTGGTGTCGCGACAGTCGGCTATGGTGGCAGACGTTGGTTCTCCTTCTTCTCTCCTCTGCTTCGCTGTGATGTCTTCTTCCTCTGTTTTTTTTTCAGTAGTGTTCTTGCCTCAATTTCAATGGCTTTTGTGGAGGTGTTGTTTGTGCTAACGGGGCAGCCGGTGGCGGCGAAGAGGAAAATTGGCGGTTGTACGTGGAGGACGCTACTTTGGTTTCTTTGTACTTTCATTTTCTTCCTCCTCTCTTCTGCTTGTGTTTCGGCTGGCTGGTTTCTAGAAAACTGAAGATGATGACAATTCTGGTCTTAGTTTTTTGCGTTCCTTTTGTTATTTTGGACATTCTCTCTGTGTTTCTTCATTTGCTTTTGTTTCTTTTTTTATTATTATTTCCTTATCGTCTCTGGTTCTACAAGTCAAGGGACAGCAGCGATGAATGTTAATTGTTGTTGGGTTTCTCTTGCTTCTGTTCCTTTGTTCCTCTGTTATCGTCTCCCTGCTGCCTAGTTCTCCTCCATCTCCCTCTGTTTCTTTTTATTTTACATGTTCTCACCTTTTTTTCTCTCTCGTTCCTCTCTATGTTTTTCTCCTTTTTCTTTCTGCCTTCCTTGTGCTATCTCCTCCCCCCTCTGTTTTTCTTCTCTTATCCTCTGCTTCCTTACGCTCTCCCTCTCTCTCCTTTTCTTCCTCTCTTACGCTCTCTTCTCTCTGTTCCATCCCCTCTCTTGTTCATTGTCTTTCTCTGGCTTTTATAGGCCAGAGAAAGCCCTGCAGTGGTAACGGTCGTCTTGTAATCTTGGAGCAAAGGGATAACATCCATAAAACGTGCCCCATAATTGGAGCAATTTGGCGCTTTAGCTGCAAAACGTATCTCGACTTTTACTGCTGAAAATAGCTTTTAAAGGAGACAATGAATAGTGCTTAAGGAAACGGTGCGTTTCAAAATTCAAATGAATATTTTTGATTTGGTCATTGAAATTTTTGTAATTTTATAATCAAACCCCCGGGTAAATTGTAATTGGATCCCTTGATTTTAGCGCCATTTATAAGACAATATTTGGTTTTGAATTCATGCAATATGACCCTTAATTGATCAATAAACTTTTAATTTCTTCAATTTAGCCACTGACTTGGTCAATTTCAACTCCTCTATTTATGCGTCTTTTTCGGTTTGGTCCGTGGTTTCAGATTTTTTTAATCAAGTCCCTAATTGGCCATTAAACTTCAATAATTATGCAATTGAGCCCTTGATTTGACCAAATCAACTCTTCAAAATTATAATTTGACTCTAGAACTTTAATTTCTTCCAATAAAAGCCTAAATTGACTTACAAATCATTTTTTCTTTCAATCAAACCCTCCATAAACTTAATTAAACCCTTGATAAAATTTAATTGAGTCCATAAACTTTTGATTTTGGACTTTTCTTCCTCAACTTGAATTTTCTTTGTCAACAAGGTTCTCATCAATAAAATATATATTGTTAAATTTCAATTCTTGTATTTTTGAACCTCCTTAACCAATTTCTAGCCATTTTGTAGGCATTCCAGCATCCTTTTCTCGCTCCTATTGTTGTTGTTGTTGTTGTTATATATATATATATATATATATATATATATATATATATATATATATATATATATATTGTATTTTCTCATTTCTTGTGTAGGAACCCAAAAATGGGTAACAACATTGAGTATGATAATGGGAATCGTTTATTACCAAAGGTCTATATTGATGATTCAGTCTTTCAAGAATTATACTACCTTTGGTATGACTCTCTGATCATTAAACTTCTTGGTAAGAGCATTGGTTATTATCAGTTAAGAATGAGATTGAAAAGGGTCTGGAAATTGAACGGAGGTTTTGAGCTTATGGACATTGGCAATGGTTTTTTCATGGTCAAATTTGATCTTGCAGATGATAGAGCGAAAGTAATTAATAGAGGGCCTTGGATGATTTTTGGCCATTACCTTACAATGCATAATTGGTCACCAGAGTTCGTATCTTCCACAGCAAAAATCAATAGAGCAATGGTATAGGTGTGGATTTCAAGCCTTCATCTAGTGTTTTATGACGAGAGCTTCCTCATGGCCATGGCTTCAGCAATAGGTAAACCTATTAAGGTTAACATTCATACGTTGAATGTTTAACAAGGGCATTTAGCTTGTATTTGCATTGAAATTGATCTTGATCAATCCGTAGTGGGAAGACTGTGGATCAAAGATAATTGGAATAAGGTGAAGTATGAGGGTTTACATTTAATTTGCAACAGATATGGCTGCTATGAGCATTTAGGGAGGGATTGCAAAGTTTTGTCATCACACAGTGTGTCAACTGAGGGGATGGTGGCTGATGAGCCTAAGGCAATGGCGACCAGAGGAGATAGGAACAATGGTAACGACTTCACAGTTTAGGCCGTGAATCCAAGTATCGAAACCAAAAATCATAGTGACTGGTTAACAATTACCAAAGTTAGGAAACCAAAAAACGATAAGGGAGCGAAATTGAAGGAGGTGTATCAAGGTAATAAATTTAATAAATTTGCGGTATTAAAGAAGGTTGATGAGGATATTTCTGTTGCATCACAACAACATGGGCTATAAGCAAAAAAAGACGTGGGGCGAACTATTCCTATTGCAGGCCTGAAATTTATGACTCAGTATAAGAAACGTGTAAGACGAGATGAACCCATAGTAGTTGAGCCTATTATGAAGCCTGCTATTGTTACAGACAAGAGACAGAGTAAAATTCAAAAAGGGAAGCAGAAAGTGGTGCATACATCTACAACAAAACATGATTTTAATAACCTAAATATCTCTACGCCTTTAGTTTTCTCATCAAAAGGTTTCGGCATGACAAGGGATAAAGAAGATTCAGAGCAGAATGCTAACGGGTTGGGGAAGATAGGATCCTATGTTGGAGTTACCACAACAATAACGAAAGAAAATAACAGTACACATGACCCTGACATGGCTTATCTTTTTGGTGTTGAATGTTCGGATCATGCCACTAGTGAGGAGGATACTATTAATGTCGTAAATAGTATTAATAAGGTATTGGAAATAGGAAAAGGCATGGGTATGGATGGTGGGCTATAAACTAGTGGTTCTTGTTATCCTCCCTTTTATTTGTATTAGTTATTATGATGTAGTTATTCAACAAATTTTCAATCCTATCTTGGAATATTAGGGGAGCTAATAATAGCCAGGGTAAAAGACACTGTAGAGATTTAATGTATAAATATCAACCCTCATTCTTTGTGATATTGGAAACCCACACTCTGTTTGTTAGGGTGGAGAAATTTTGGGCTAGCTTGGGTTATTTTCTAGCAGTTATAGTTGAATCCCAAGGTCATGTAAAGGGTATTTGGATTTTGTCAACAAAAAGTTTTTTTACTACTAATATCGTGGATACTACTAGTCAATGTGCTACTATTAAAGTTTCTTCAGGAGGCCATCAATGGTTTGTATCAGTGGTTTATGCATCATCAATTCCTCACCTAAGACAACAATTCTAGTATTATTTGCCAACTCTTATGGATACCGTGCAAGGGGCGTGGGCTCTGATCGGGGATTTTAATGAGATTTGTTCACTGACAAAGAGTTGTGGCGGATAGTTCTCTTGGTCTAGGGCTTTTCGGTTCTTATAGACAATGGCAGATTGCAGCCTTATAGACCTAGGGTATCAAGGTCAACACTTTACTTGGCACCACCACATTCATGGTTTTCGTTATCTGGCCAAGAGATTGGATAGGGTTATAGCTTCTGTTAAATGACAAAATGATTTTTTTGATGCTTATGTGAAGCACTTATATAGACTTCATTCTAACCATAATCTAATTCTTTTGAGATGTGGATGATTGTCGTACAGGGTAGGGGAGAGGTCTTTTAGATTCGAGGCAACCTGAACTACTCATAATGAATACAGAGAGGTGGTTAGTACAACATGGACAGGTGGTTAGTACAACATGGAACAAGAACATAAATAATGTAACGCATGGTCTCAATGAAGTTCGTAGGGACTCTATAAACTTTAACAAAAATATCTTTGGAAATATTTTTTGAAGGAAGCAATATATCAAAGCTAGGTTGAAGGGTATCTAATTTACTCTTAGATACAAGAAAGAATCCTAGTGTTAAGGAAGACTCAACCAATTGTTGAATGCAAGGAAGTTTGAATTTAAAATGAATTCTAATAACTAAATTAATCCACATAATTTAAAAGTTAATCTTAACTTCTACCTAAATAAAGATGAAATAAATATAATTCTTAAAATACAAAAAATCAATATTAATCTAAAAAAAAAGAAACAAAACAATAGAATATAGATTTCTAAATAAAGATGAAATAAATATAATTCTTAAAATAAAAAAAATCAATATTAATCTAAAAAAACAAAACAAATCAATATTAATCTAAATAAAAATGGTGTTTAGATTCAATCAAAATGTTAGCATTAATTTCCAAACAAATTCAATCTTGACTTACTAGATAGTATATGGATTTTTTTTTCATCTCAAAGCTAAAATCTAGTGATCGGTTATTCATTGATTTTTTTTGGTAAAACCCATCTAGAGGTTCCAAATAGTTGTCACACTCAAATGCATTTTGCCCTAATTTTTCTTATAAAAACCTTATACTTCATAAATATTATTTTGCATGAAAAATATCTATAAAATACTAAAAAAAAAATCAATCTTTATCTAGATCACATATATAATATAATTTGAATGCAAACAATCCCAACTTTTTCTAACAACTATAAAATATTTATTAATTTTTTTTTAACCACTTCAAAAATTCACACCATCACTATCTTTATTATTTTTTAAGCCAAATAGACCTAGAAAAACCAGAAAGCATCAACCATAAATAATGTCAATATAATTATTTTTATGATCCAACCATGTTCTTAAAAATTTTATTTTGTTTTAAATTATTTATTTTTATATTTTTAACATTAGCATATAAAAAAATACATTCTTCTAAAAAAAAAAAAGCCCGTTTGAACTTTTACATATTTTTTCCTTCTCCCCGCTAAACAACAAATAGAACCTGAATTCTCAGACTAAATGACGGAAAGAACCCACTAATCCTAAATGACAATCAAGCAATAAACAGGGAAGCTCAAGAGGCTAGCTAAGAAAAACCCCGCCTCCTCCAGGGTCATTAAGTAATTACAAAATCAGTTTTGATCCAGTCAAACCTTACTCTTTCAGTCAAACAGTCAAACGACATTTTTTTGTTAGAATAAACTAACCACAACAACAACGTTAAAATATTAGGAGTATATCAGAGGAAAGAAACTTGCAATGGCATTTTTGTTTCTCTGTGTATTTTAAACCCAATACTATCCCGCCTACTCTTTCACAGAGTTCTTTTTCAATTCTTTCTTACATCCTTTGCTTTGTGAAGATACAGGGCTCAAGTTCAGGTCCCTTCTTTTTCTTAATCTATGCGTTCACATTTGTGTGTTGATGTCACCACCATGCTTATAACATTTGTGGGTGCGAGTAGTTTGTTTTTGGGTTTTGGTGCTTATTTGGCTTTTGGTTTGCTAGATGTGGATATGGGTTTAATGAGTTCTTTGCACTTTCTGGAATTTTGAAGGTTTTTGGACATGGTTTTTAGTAAAAGTATTTTTTTTTTTGGTTTCTTGGGCATCACTAGCTTGTTTATTGACCAATATTTTCTGTTTGTTCTCTTAGGAAATTTGAGTGTTTTTAGTAGGTAAATGTAATGTAAATTTATTGATGAAGTTAATACCATCTTTTGTTTAAATTATATTTATTTTTGGAAACAACCAGGTGCAAAAATAAATTAAAAAAAAAAGAAGAAGAAAAGGAAAGAGAAGACAACGAGACCCAGAATTTTTAGAAATGTAAAGTTGAGTTTTTTTTCTTGTTTGCGCCACAAGTTGGAATCTTGTAATTGGATTCAGATATGAGCGTGCTTAATAGGGTCTCGAGATTCATTTTTTTCAAGGAAAGTGGTTTGCTTTATCTTTACTTTCATGGTTGCCACTGAGATTTATATCCCATTTTAAAGTAATGTACTTGAATTTTGTTGATTCTGTCTTTGTGCTTGCAGTCTCGATCTTTTATAGAGAAAGTTTTCTCAAGAGGATAGAACTTTTGGGTCCAGTGAGGATTTTCAACTTGAACTTTGGATACATATCCATGTCATTTGAATTATTTAATTATCTTTAATTTCACGCAAGATCTTCATGCAACTTGAGTCTAATGTTTTTGTTTTACTTGATCCGTGAAGATCCACAGGTTTTATCATCTTTGTGTGTTATTTGGCACTTTGGTTAATGTTTGATAAAGTGCTCAGGTGCACATTGTAATAACATATTTTCTCACTGTAAAATTATGTCATATTGTATATTCCTTCTGGCAAGTAATACTGTTGTGTTTTTATTCACAATTGCGCACAAAATAGCAGATTTTGTTTCTGTTTGTTTTTTTATGATGGTAACTATTTGAAGGGAAATTTCCTGGTTTATAAATCATTTTGATGCAAATTTCTGTAATGAGCATAAAGTATGAGTTTGTTTATTCTTTCATGTCTCATTAGCAACAAATATCCCTGATACTCTCTTCTGAAGTAAATTAGCATTGCTTACAAGATATGGTTCATAATTGCGAGATTATTCAAGTGATCCCTAAATATGTGGAGCTTCTTGGCTTGGTATATTCCCCTATTGATTGTATTGTTTTGATCAATTTTATTGCAGGTTACCTGCCTAGTTTCTGTTTAATGCTTTGTGTTGCTCTTATTTAAGGCCAAGGCAAGTAAATATGAAAAGGGAAAATGTACTTCCTTCTAATTTTAGGCATCTTAATGGTCCAATAACACGAGCAGCTGCCTTGCGTGCTTCTGGGACGATGCCACCTTTAAAGGCACCAACAAAACAAGATTGGAAAAGGAATTTGCGAACAAACAGAAAAAGAGCAGCCTTAGATGAGAACAGTACTAGCAGACCTGATAATGCAGATAATCAATGTAAGAGGAGAGCAGTGCTTCAGGATGTCACAAATGTTTGCTGTGAGAATTCGTATACGAGTTGCTTCAGTGCAACTAAAATTCAGGTGGTTGTGCTGTCCTTTCATGCATTGATGATGCCTTTTCTGGACCTTCTGGTGTACTAAATCAATCTTGTATGCTGTTAAGGCCAAAAAAAAAAAAAGACATGTCAAGGAAAAAGTGACTGTGCAAGTGAGAAATTAGACCTACGTTTCTACTTCCTTTCATGATTATACTATAAAGGACTAAATGAACAGGCTATGATTTCTCATTCGCTTGGAAATATCAACTACATTGCAATATTTCCTGGATACTATCCCCCCTCTGTTACGAAATCTTTTTTTGTTTTTCCTAATTCAATAATCTTAACTTCTCTCCTTTTAACTCTGCTGATTGGCAGGCTAAGGTAGCCAAGCAGGCTAAAAAGGTTCAGCTTGATGTATCAAAAGTTGCCCCTTCAAGTGCCTTAGAACACCCACGTCTTCAAGCTAATTCAAAGAAAAAGATTGTTTGTCGAGAAGTAAAAATAGAACCTTATTCTGAAGTTGCATCCTCAACTACTTCGGAAAAAGACGTACCTTCTCAGCCCAGTGGCACAGGGGAGTTTGGCACAGATGATCCTCAGCTTCCTAATCTGTGTTCAATAGTGCCTTCCCATCCCCATCATTCTCCAAAAAAAGGTCAGCTTTTCTCTTTAATTTTTTTTTGCTTCAAAAAACAGTAAACTTGATCAGTACCTGCATTTAAAACTTGGTGAGAACAGAGAAAAAAGGGTGCATCTTGGTTGAAGGTTTGCGTACTTGTCATCATGTTTCAACATCCATCGATGCAGTTTTGAAGATACGTAACATTGTGCTTGTTTATTTCTTTGAACCTACTTCAATACAAATGAGATACTTGCATAACAATGGAGTCAATGAAGTTAGTTATAGTAGTGAAAAGGCTGTTATGTGGTATTATCATTCCCAAGCTTTTGTCAAATAGAGAGATCATAGGACCAAGTAGCTAGAAAGTTGTATAAAAACGGAATGACTGAAATTCATTATAGTAGTGAAAAGGGCTGTTATGTGGTACTGTTGTTCATTAGTTTTTGTCAATGAAGAGCTTAGAGGAAAAGGTAGTTTGTTGAACCAATTCTTAGGTCTGACGGAGGAAGTCTTGTAATCCAAGTTTGGTCTTTTCCTCCTTCACAGTAATGTGTGCTTATCTAATGGTGTCAATCCATTGTAGAACATGCATTTTAAGACATGCTATTATAGATACGATTTAAATCCCAATTGAAAAAGCATAAGTTCATCATAGTAGTAGATGATGCATGAAGTTCAAGGTCTCAAAGTAAGAAACTAATTTGGTTATCTATTAAAAGTTAACCTTGCTAAGAATAAGAAGCAGAATTACATCAGAACCTCGTATGCAAATTACCATTTTTAAATTTTTTTTTACTCCAACTTTAGTAGAACCATCTACCACTGTGTTCAGCTGACCCACAAAGTTTAAATGCAAAGCTTTCTTGAACAAAATGGGTACTGAGGAATTTGATTGTTACCCTCTTAAAGCTACATAGTGATTTTATTCATAACCCTCTTCTTCAGCCGTGACATGCATCTACTGAATTTATGAGGTCAAATCCATTTTGGGTCACTGGGTGCGCTAGGTAGGGCTTCATTGTTTGTGCTATTCTATTTAAGTGACTAAAATGGAATGTCATGAGTTGCACTAACATATGGTGAGAAACTACTAGTTTAAAGTAATATTCTCCACATTTTCTTTTGTTGTGTATAATGCATGCAGTAGGTACTGATTTTTTCTCTCAAATTATTATAGCTGAGAAATGCAACGTTTCTGAGAATTGGAAGACATCAAGTGATCCAGAATTTATAGACATTGACATTGATCACAAGGATCCTCAACTTTGCAGCCTCTATGCTGCTGATATCTATAACAATTTACGTGTTGCTGAGGTTTGTTTTTATGCACAAAAATAGTGTTTTTCTTTCTTTATCTACCCTTCTCTTGGTGTTTTTTTTTTTCCTCATATTTTTGCACTTTGTGAATGGAAAGAAATATCATCATACAACGAAAGGTTTTTAAAGCTTTTAACCATGGGGCTATGCATGCTTGCCCCAGTATAGCAGCATGTCATGGTTTTAATGCCATCTATGGGGACATTAGTGGAAAAATTCACTAGCTTCCCTTTTTTTTTTGTCTCTCTTGGCAAGATGCTGATGCTTGCTTATGGTATATTACTTTGTTCCTGCAGCTTGTCCGAAGGTCTCTTCCTACTTTTATGGAAACAGTACAACAAGACATTACTCAAATAATGAGAGGGATTTTAGTTGATTGGCTTATTGAGGTCAGTGTAGTTTCATTGCGTGAGATTATTCTTGTTATGCTCTTATATGTTTTGCTTTGACTTTGCAATTTATGCTGTTTGTTTATTATTTAGATAAGGAAAGGTTGTTTGTATACTATCGATCATGATATACTTGTGTTCATGTCGTGTAGAGAAGCACATCTTTCTTGCTAAAACTATCATACTGTATTTTCAACTAAAAAGTTTTAAGCTCTACATTATGGATAAATAACATGCCTTGTCCTCTCCATAGATATGAATGTATGGATTAATCAAAAGCATGCTCAAGATTAAGTAAAGCATATTTGTTTCATTTTTAGTGTTTGTAGTTTAAGTCTTACTTCGTCCAACTTGTTGAGCATGGGTTTTTAAATCAATCATAGTCAATGGATTAATTCTCATTCATTAGATGGTTTAGATAACAAAGAGAGTGCTCATTTAATTAGAAAGGAACTTCCAAGATACTTGTACAGGAATACGTTGTCCTGTCATGAGGAGAACGCTTGTCCTTTTAAGTTCTACTCTATCCTTCTGTTGACTTTAATTCCTATTTATCTTTATAATTCCCAAGCATGAAGTGCCATCTCATGATCTGGAGAGTTCTCTGTTTGTTGATTGAAAGTTCAAAATGAAGAAGACATATTATTCTTCTCAATCAATGGTTTGGTTATTGTAGTCCTTGCCTGTTCATTCTAACACAGGGCTGTGCAATTCTTGATGATGATTCATCAAATCTTTAAGTTTGTCCTTGTCCCAGTTTTTGGACTTTTCAAAGTGGGCTAGTCCTCTTCTCAGATAAATCTTTTCCTCCTTGGTAGTTGGACTTCTATTCCATGTCAATGCCATGACTAGAGACTGCACTAGCTGAACCAGTAGGCAACTGCTCGCATCTCATATAAAAAAATCTTCCCATCAATTGTTTTCAATTGTGTTTTTATTTTTTCTAGAAACCTAATATTTATCACGTTCCAGTTTTGGTTTCTCATATTTGCTTGATTTTGTATTTTTCCAGCCTCTCATGTCTTTTTTTTAGATGCAGTAGCTCATGTTTCTAGTAGTTTTATTCTTTCCCTTCATTTTATATTTCAAGATGTCATATAGATCCTTCAACCATGATTCCGAATTACATAACATTTTTCAAGTGCCAGTGTTTTGTTTTAGAGTTTCCACTCATTTATCTTGTGCATGGAGCAGGGAAGTCCTCAACATGACACTTTAGGAACACACACACTCATATAGTTTAGATTCATCAACAGCTGCTATTTTTGAGTCCAACACCCTTAAACTCAAGCTAAAGTGTCAGCTTACCTAGTCAATTCTAGTTGAGGCATATTGCACACCTAAGGCCTGTGCTCTGAATGTCAATGAAATACAAAGGTAGTTTCTCATAATAAGATCATGCGAATTTTTTTTGATAAGTTATCGTTTTTTTTAAAGTAATTTGTTTTGTGAAATACCATATCCGATTAAAGCTCCAGATTAATTGCAGCTAACCTTGGAGGGATTTGAAACCAAATACCATCCATGTATGGTTTGTGTTAATTTTTTCTTTCTTTCATTTGAACTGTAACTATCACTCATAGTTTATTGCTGTGTTAAATGCACTCTGTGGAACAAAATGAAGTGTTTTTTTTTAAAAAGAAAAAATAAATTGATGGAGGTTCTCTTGCATTATATTATGTTAATTTTCACCTTATAAAGTTTCTCAATGTACTGGAAGAATTTGAATGCCTATTATTGCAGTATTAAACTCTTATAGTTTTTATATCAAGTATGAATTCCAAACAAATAATTCTTGGATCTGTTTAAACTTGCTTCCAGGTATCTGAGGAATATAAGCTGGTGCCAGACACACTTTACCTTACAGTATATCTCATAGATTGGTTTCTCTCTGAAAATTACATTGAGAGACACAGGCTTCAACTACTCGGTATCACTTGCATGCTAATTGCTTCGTAAGTTCTCGTATCTTTTGCAATGTTCATTCCACACAGAATGACAATGAAGAAGTTTTAATGAAAGGTTGGGTGCAACATTGCAAGTTTCTTCTTAATTTTGGGATCTAATTGAGATAACCATTCTATAGGGGAGAATATTTTATTATTCAGAGCCATCAATTATTTGGTGTTTGTTTGTTTAATTTGATTTAAATGTATTTATGCGTGTCCTAAAGCAAATATGAAGAGATTTGTCCGCCACATGTGGAAGAGTTTTGCTTCATCACTGACAACACATACACAAGCATAGAGGTATGTCACATGGTTCACTCGCCATATGAGTGCATGTCAAATTATTTAAGCTTTGAAGCAAATATTATCTTCCTTTTAGCTTATATCTTATATCAATTCAAATCTATCACATGTCAGTGCTTTATTATTTTGCCTACCTTCTCAAGCTCTGGGAAAAATTGATATGAACTATCATTTTGAACTTGTATTTGTCACATTCTCCTTTATTTGTTCGCTAATCTGGTGGTCTGGAAGAAAAATGACTCCACATATATTTGAGACTGGTTTCTAATATGAAAAACTGATGCAAAATCTATTTATAATACGAGCAGTCATTTTCATTTTGTTTGCCTCCCTGTTGGAATATTTTTGGTTTTGGTCCTGACCAAAGTCTGGCGCAGGTGTTAAAGATGGAGACTCAAGTGTTAAATTTTTTTGGCTTTCAGATAATTGCTCCTACTGCAAAAACTTTTCTGAGGTGCTGCTCAGCTTCTTCAACTTTCACCTTTTTTCTTATTTTTATTTTTTCAAAAAATTATTTCAGTTTTAATAATACAGTTGCTTCTGCAAATTTTTGTTCTCAGGAGATTTTTACGTGCAGCACAGGCATCATACAAGGTAATGTGGTTGGTTCAATTCATTTTCTATGCTTGTTTTAGAAGATACCAGCCTCTGTTAATTACAAAGTGACATTTACATATGTAATTGCACATATGCAGAACCCTAGTTATGAACTGGAGTTCCTGGCTGATTACCTAGCAGAACTGACGTTAGTTGACTACAGTTTCTTGAATTTTCTTCCTTCTGTCATTGCTGCATCATCTGTATTTCTTGCCAGATGGACGTTGGATCAGACAAGCCATCCATGGGTCTAAATTCTCCTTCCTATCATCTGATTTTCCATATTCTTGTAGATTAAGCATTTGGAGCCTGACTTTATATATTTGTTTGACAGAGTCCAACTCTAGAACACTATACTTCTTACAAGGCGTCGGATCTTAAAACTACAGTTCTTGCACTGCAAGGTTTACAATTGAACACCAAAGGGTGTCCTCTGAATGCTATACGCATGAAGTATAGGCAACCAAAGGTATAAACTAAGAATACTGCTCAAGGGACTTAAGATTCCTTTTATCTGCGGTTCTGTTTTAATTTCTTTATCTATCTATTTGCTTTTTGCATCCTTGAGCTTCAATTTTCTCACTCTATCAAAATCTATAAGATGTCTGGTTCCATGGTAAATGCACATGCATTGTTGTTTGGTCTCATTCGGTTTGCTAATAAGGTTGTTCTCATAGCAGTTTAAATCTGTGGCGGCCTTGTCTTCTCCGAAACTGCTTGAAACTCTATTCTGAAGATAAACACTGTGTTTCCACGTTTTTGAAAGTGGTTGCCAACATAAACACATCTAAAGCGAAATTCCTCCTGGGATTTTATCATTTCCTTCATGAGATTGTACCCGGAACGTTTTTACTCGTTATATACATTTCTAGTATCTTTTTTTTGTCCCCTAAATCTGTGCATAGATTTTCATGACATCTATTCATTGGAAGGAAATATCTAGTCTAAAAATAGGGCTCTGTCGTGCTACTTCAGATTTCAGAATAACCATCAATATATCTTTCTTTTGCATCTTATCTACGGAGAATTTAATTGTTAGATCGTTAAGTTCGGGGAAGACGGGGATGTGACTGGTGGAATGTGACTTTGGCAGCCTTGCCCCCCGTTAAATTAATTAATCAAGTAAATGTTTTTTTGTCACCTTCCTCAAGTCGTAGCTTAGTACATGATTTCTTGTGGATGCTTTGTTATCTGTTGTTTAGTAGTACTGGATAGGAGCTCATCCTGATATTTGCTGGACATGTCTTTTAATTTGAATCAGAAAATGCTAACAAGATCCAATTTCCTTGCTGAGAATTTCCATGAGAGTAACGATAGTCTGTTACATATGGGCTGATTTCTCTTTCGTTTCGATGTCTTCGTGGTTTGTAGAAACTTACAGAACCATATTTATTTCCAGAGAAACATTTTCTTCTACAATTACATTCAAGCAGGGATGGGGATGGAAACAGGGTTTGAAACCAACAAAATCACAATTCTAAATAAACTACCAAGCTCATATGCATAATGGATATCAAAAGAGTATTGAATAAACCATTCCAGGTCTAACTATTTCAACGTAAGGGATTAAGCCAAAAACAACACATTAATTTCCAACACCTGAACAGTTGTGCATTAAGTTAAGTGATCACAGAACTGCCACTATCTTCTTCTAAAAAAAGAAAACTGCACAGCTCTCCTAAAGTTACACTTAAACTCTTTAGATGATATATTTCCATGCTTAATCCAAATGCTGCTTTGCATGAAGAGAACTTACGCGCAACAGATTCCATCTGCCAGGTTGCCAAGGTACTGCAATCAGGAGAGCACTGTTCTCTATATGGGGATTCAAACTCAAACATTGATTATGATTCCAAGTTCTCAATACCAAAATGTAATGGGACACTTGTACATAAAGAACAGCCCAACCCAGATACGAAGGATTAAGAAAGGAAACTGTCAACTTAAAAAGAAAAAATAACATGGAAAAGCATAAGCCAACAGTAATGGGTAATGGAAAATCTCCTGACAAACAGGTAGACCGTACACTGTGAAGCAATGGATAGTCCATTTCCTACCTCTAGAAATACTCGTTTTCCTGTAAGCAGCAGCTCACATGTTTTAGCAGATTCAACAATTTATACACAAAATTTTAAAAAAAGAAAGTTAACAAATGCATAATATAAAAGTTCCAAGGCTGAGACGACTTCACCAATAATCTCCACAAGAACACTTGCCATCCTTGAAATGATGAAACCTTTTGTTGTCCCTAACTATTAACTCCCTCCCAACAATCTTTGACATGATCTTGATGGCATTGTGACAGTCCCCACACACACGGAGATTCTTGATTATCCTCAAGGGCATCCTAGCTGGGGTGCTAATAAGACCATATGCAATTGCCAACCGCTCACTGTGATACAGCAAGGCTTGCTCTTTGGCCTCCTGATCAATGTCATGAAGAACATATCTAGTATCAGGAACATAGCCACCTGTTTTCATCTCACGCAATTCCTTTAATTTCTCATCATCCTTGTAAAATGTAGGATTCCTAAACTCAGCTACTCTATTCTTTCCTTCAAGCATGCTAATCAGATTATACTTCTTCGGTGGTGGAGTTGGGATTTTATTAGCAACAGCCTTTGATGAATCAAGAGAAACGATCAATTCCTCAGAGTGGTCTTCGAGATCAATGTCTCCATGACTTCTAGCATACTTCCTCAATGCCTCCCAAATTTCCACTGTGGGTTCAAATGGAAGTTTCTCAATATACTCCACAGCTTCATTAAGATATGCAGACTTTCCAAGAACATCTATAATCCTCAAATAATGCTCAAGGGTTGGACTAATGCCAAACTCCCTGCTCATTTCCTCAAAATATAAAAACCCTTCCTCGACTGCCTCGGCACTTGCACAGGCAGACAAAACAGCATGAAATGTTTCCCCAGTGGGTTCCAAGCCCAACTTCTTCATCTGCTCAAACAGCTCCAATCCCTCATCTCCCAGGTCATTATTGGCATATTCATTTATCATCAAATGCCATGAATCCATATTCCTCTCAGGCATATGATCAAAAACTCTCCTCGCATCTGCCATACTTCCACATTTCCCATACATCTTAATCACATTATTGTTCAACTTAACATCGCCCCTAAAGGTCGACTGCAAAAAATAATCATGGACCTTCTTGGCATCCTCATGTTTTGAGCACATCTCAAACAAACTATAGAAACAATTAGCATCGGCTTTAACCCCATTATCCATCAACTCGATAGCTTGCTTAACCTTACCCTCCTGACACAAACGCTCCAAGTCATAAACCGAAGGAGGCGGAGCAGTAGCTGGAGCTGGATCATTAGCATTGGCACTAAAATTAACATTCACATCCTGTCTTCGACTCTCCGAGCCCACACGTGAGGCCCACTGATCAGTGTTTCTCTGTTGCGGATATCCCTGATTTCGGTTGTCCCATCGATTTGGGCTTCCGGGTTGCCCATAATCCCCCCGGACATCAGGGCTAAACTGACCAGGGTTTTGGTACTGGGGATGATTTTGATCCCGTTCATTAGGGTTTGTATACTGGGGGTAATTTTGATACCGTTGATTAGGGTTTGGATACCGGGGAGCAGTAGCTGGAGCATTAGCATTAGCACTAGCACTAAAATTAACATTCAAATCCTGTCTTCGACTCTCCGGAACCACACGTGAGGCCCACTGATCAGTTTTTTTCTGTTGCGGGTATCCCTGATTTCGGTTGTCCCATCGATTTGGGCTTCCGGGTTGCCCATAATCCCCGCGGACATCAGGGTTAAACTGACCAGGGTTTTGGTACTGGGGATAATTTTGATCCCGTTGATTAGGGTTTGGATACTGGTGTTGTTGTTGAGGATATCCTCCTTGGTCAGGATAGGCATAACCCTGATTAGGATAATTTTGTTGGTTTGGAGGAGGGTATTGCTGATTTTGGATGGGTTGATTGTGATTGTAGTGAGCAGGTTGTGGGGAGGACTG
This sequence comes from Populus nigra, assembly GCF_951802175.1. NCBI lineage: Eukaryota > Viridiplantae > Streptophyta > Magnoliopsida > Malpighiales > Salicaceae > Populus > Populus nigra. The sequence goes on from NC_084859.1 coordinate 8,702,288, forward strand.
GTGAGGAGGAGGAGAAGGAGGGTGTGTCAGGGTTCTCGAGTTCCATTGGGAAGCATCATTGGGATAAAATCTTTGATGGTCATTTGGTAATGCTGAAGTAGTGAGGGGTTTAGCGAGGATTAGGGTTTTGTTACTGAAAGAAAAGTGTCGAAGAGAGCGTACCTTGGAGAAGAGTGGATGAAGCATTTGTGGAGGCTGTGAAAGACGGATTGCCATGGAAGACGCCATCTTCTTCGGTTTTATCTCAGTCAAGCGTTGTATATCCAGTAAAACCCTTGTCTTGTTTACACCTTATTAGAAGACGCAGCAGGTATGGTAGGGTACAGACTAACTCACTGGAGTGATACCCTTTTTTGTGTGGCCTCTTGTTTTGAGCTTATCATTTTATCATATTGTATGAGGGGTAAAGATCACTGCTGTCCCTGTATTCTAAGAAATTGGTTAATCAGGTCCTTCTACCAATTTAATTATTGATTGAGTATCGAATCAGCCCTTTCTTTTAATGCTGATATAATGATTAACCTGAGAACACCATTGAAACTGTATTTTTTTAAATTTTTAATTTTTTTATTTTTAAATTGTTTTGATGTGTCAGTGTTAAAAATAATTTTTTAAAAATAAAAAATAATATTTTGATATATTTCTAAATAAAAAATACTTTAAAAAATAACAACATTTAAAAAATATTATTTTTATGTGATGCATGAGACAATTTTATATAATGCATAAACAAATATACACAGAATTGAAAGTGCATAAAAAAGTAAATAAAAGAAATTCATATTAACAGTAACACACGCAAACCAAATAATAAAACACAATAATTAGATAAAAATAAAATTTAGTCCATAAAATTCCTAGTGGAGTCGTTATTCTATTGCATGTGTGTAGTGTTACGGCGAAATGTGTCCATTTTTATATTATATCTATCTAGCAAATATGAAAAGACAATAAATTTTTATTTTTTATTAATAAAAAAATAAAATAAAATCACCACTTCATATTTTAGTTATTAAAAACTTTAATGAGTCTTGTTATTTACACCACAGATGCGCTTTGACATATTTACTCAACACTTTATTTTATTTCTTTTTATTTTTCTTAAATGTTTAATATTTTTCCACTTGTCATTTAAAAATTTGTTTCAAATACAAAATATTTATTTGGTAAGTATTGATATAAGAAAAATGTTAGTAGTGAAGAGTCAAACTTGAAGCACATTTTTATAAACACAAAATTATTGTTAGTTTTCTTTATTTAAAACTGTATAAATTTAATTGGTGATATTTTAAAAAATAAAAATAAATCCAAATAGTATGAGTTTTGAAAAAAAAAAAACTAAAATAATATTTATTTATTAGTTTCTACTGTCTAGAGGAAACAAGTAGAACCGGTTAACAGGTATCCTTTTGATAAAATGAACGGTGGAGATACTTCATTAGAAATCCAACGGATGCTCAAAGCATAAGCAAAAGCAGGTGCAATATTATATGTTTTACGGTGGTCATAATAACAAATACCGTCTCCCAGTCATCTCTCTCTCTCTCTCTCTCTCTCTCGCTAGAGATTTAGGAGGGATTTCTCTTGTTTTCTAGGGTTTTTGGATCTGCACACTCCTTTCAACAATCCGAGCTGAACACAGACAGACAAACATCCAGCCATGCCCCGGTACAACCTTCTTCTTCCTCATCCTCTTCTTTCATCCTTTAGTTTGTATATTGTTGTCTAACAGAAGAGTTGTTGAATTTGCAGGTATTACTGTGATTATTGTGACACTTACTTGACTCATGATTCTGTAAGTTCTGTCTCTGTTTTTTTGTTCTAATTTCTGTTTTTCATCATAAACCCTAAACAAGCAAGCACTTTTTGGATGCTTTCACTGTTTCAGTGGATAAACCCAATTCTTTTTTTTTTTCATACCATTTTTAACATCATCATCTCTTTTTTGGGCACGGTTTTTTCATGGCAAACAATTAATATTTGTTTCATTCATCTGTTTGGTTTGTGATGTTTTCAATTGTCTGTAAATCCTGTTTTACTTGCTCTGCTTTTGCATATTTCAGCCATCTGTTAGAAAACAGCACAATGCCGGTTATAAACACAAGGTACTTTTGATTTGTTTATGTTTTATTAATTGATGTTTCTCTACATGTTTTTTTTTTTAATTTTGTTCTTAACTTCTTTAGGCAAACGTGAGGATCTATTATCAGCAGTTTGAGGAGCAGCAAACCCAAAGTATAATTGACCAAAGAATAAAGGAACATCTTGGCCAAACTGCAGCTTTTCAACAGGTTGGTGCCGCATACAATCAGCATCTAATGGTCCAGAGACCCCGGCTTCCTGTTCTTCCAACTCCTGTGATGCCAATTGGTGGAAATAACGCCCCATTATTCCCTGGGATGAGGCCTCCTGTTTTGCCTAGACCAATGCCTGGTGCTCCAGGTAAACTGCATCCAAAAGTTGCCCCGTTTGATACATGCAACTATCTCCCTGTGTGCATACCCTTGTGTTTGCATAGAAACACTACTTTTTGCCATTCTTGATTCGATTAATTAGCTTCCAACATCTTAGAGGTTGGGATGTTGGCTTTTATAAAACTATTTTTGTAGATTTAAAAATGGCTGCATCTTCTAATTTACGGGTTGCTTTCTCCATGGTCATTTTAGGGTGATTGATTTTACAGCACTGATTGTGTGGGATATTGAATCTTTTATATGCTATTTGCCAGGTTATATGAACCCTCCTATGATGCCCCCAATGATGGCACCCCCTGGTGCTCCTTCCTTACCTGGTCAAATGAATGGCGTTCCAAGGCCTCCTACAATGATTGCACAACCAAATGTTCCTGGGAGTACTGCAGCACCTACTCCTAGCGGTCCCCCATCTATGGGTCCACCTGTTACTTACCAAGCAAATCAAGCAGCAACAACAAGTGGAGGCTTTGACAGCTTCAATGTGAATGCCGCAGCCCCTGAAGCCAATCATTAGTCTGAATCAAGCTGGTATGTTTTGCCTCAACAATTTATGGCATACAGAGTTCAAGTAGCTTTGTACATCTTCCGCTTGAAATTTCTTAACAATTATCAATTGTAGTGATTTTCTAGCATAATGAAATTTAGAAGTGTGTTTCACTGGTCTATGGGGAGACGGAAGCCTCATGGATGCATTTGGTTTGTTAAAGAATTGTGAATGGAATGAGAATCTATTTCCTTTATTATAACATTGTTTTCGATAATTCTCGTGTTTATTAAAAATAGATTTAATTTGAAACAAAATTGAAATTTAAATCCTTTTGGGATTGGAATCAGAATAATATTTCCTAGGGATTACTACAATGTCAGCATCAGTAAAAATTGTGGATGCCAATTAAACCATCATATTTGATTTTAGATGGATATTTTTCATTTGTTTTACTCAAATTCAATGGTTTAGCCTGCATCAACATTTTATCGATGCTGGCATTCTGGACCTCACTCATATTTCCTTTCTACTGCCATTATGTGCAAACCAGACATGGGAGATATGGGTTTCTTTGATTGAATTGAAACTAGAATCCCACTAATGAATTTCATTATTGTTTTTGATAGAACCAATACAAATTGATGCACCAGTTTTCTAGTTTTAATTCTCTTCCAATTGTTTTTCTGAATAGTTATCCTGTGGTTTCCATGGAATTTTTATTTTTATTTTTGATACAGGCCATGAGAAGAAATCAGCAAGGCCACTCTGCATTGCAATGCCTTTCTTGAATTGTGAGTTAACGTGGTGGTGATCAATACAGAATAGTTTTGTAACTTAATTTTGTTAAACATAAGCTATCTTGAAAAGACATCAAAATTCAACTGAAAAGGACTGGTTTTCTCTTGAGTTCAATTTGATGTGATTCACCTTCTGTGGGTTGAGTAGTGATTGGCACGATCTGTTTCTGTTGGCATCTTCCACCTGTGGAGCTTTGTTTTCTGGTTGGCTTCAGTTAGTCATATACACTTCTAATTGATGCTACTTTGCGTCTGGTGCATTCTCATAGGTGTGCAGATCTCATTGTGAGGACATTGCCTCTTCAGACAATTGTAGCCTAGGGACCATAAGCTAGATAGGCTCCGCCAGCCAGTATAGAAAACAGTGTTTCCTAATACTCGATGTTGCCCCATTTCTATATTTTCTTTTAATGCTGCTGATATTACTCTTTTGATGTGCCCCCTTTTATGGTTTCCGTAATGGAATAACAAAAAAGAATAGTTGGTTGGTTTGTTGGGTGCTGCATTGAACAATCGGATCATCCCAGATTGGACGTAAAAGTTTTTGTCAGCCAAGCAATACCATGACTTTGTAGCATTTTTTAGATAATCTTCTAAGTTACAAGGTTGTTTGGCTTTGAGAGTATGGGGAACCAATCAAAACTAGCAATGTTAAACCCGGGTGTCTTCCTAACCTTCTAGCTTGCCTGTTCAAAGAAGAAGAAAGGGAAAAAAAAAATAAATCTCAAAGCAATCTTTCGGGTGATGAACTTGTTGCTAATCTATACCTAGGTATTGGTTCTATGACAAATTTGATTTCAGATGTCATAACAATGCCAGTTGCTTTAGTTATCGCCATATCATCCCATGCTTAATTGCTTAATCTAGCAGCCTTCGTTATAGTTGATGGTAACGCAGATAATGTGGATGGAGGATTTGAGTCTGTTTGGTACGTTGAAATAATATTTCTAAATTTTGATGTGTTATTTATTTAAAAATATATGAAATAATGTTTCTAATTTTTTTCGATGAAAGAGGGGAAATGGTGTGTAAAGCAGTCATTTTTGGCTACTGAGTTGAACTGACCAGGTTATCAATCTAATTGTTTGTTTCTCTATGTTAGGGTGTGTTTTACTTTGATGTACAGCTGTGATGAGGTGTTGCTTGTGTGGGGTAGGCCATGAGGAGGCGATGGAATCCTATTTTGTGATTGAAATTATTTGACGAACCAGCACCAGTAGCTCTATAAATGAAAAACCTCATATTATTATTATTATTATTATCATTATCTTTTACATCAATACATTAAAATATCCAAAAATATACAAAAACTAAATAAATTTAAGACCAAAAAAAAATTAAAACTTTTAAAAAATACATTGGAGCTCCCCAATCAAACATTACCCAGTCGAATAAAAGGTTTCCCCAGCAATTGCAAGATGAACCCGCTATCTATGCTGTAAGAGTGCAAGAGATTCATGATGTGTTTTGGAGTGTGATGTTTGGTTGTAATTATTTTTTATCGTGATCTAATGTCATGTGTTAGAGAATGTGATGTGTGGTTGTAATTATTTTTTATTTGAAAATATATTAAAATAATATATATTTTTTATCTTTTAAAAATTAAATGTTTAAAATTGCAGTGACGATAACAGTTTAAAATGTTTTTTTACTTAAAATTATATTAAAATAAAAATATTTTATTTTAAAAAAAATATTTTTGATATAAACACATCAAAACGATTTGAAAATATAAAAAAATAATTTTTAATAAAAAAATTAAAAATTTAAAGAAACTTGATTTAGTGTTCTTGAATATACTAAAAAAAAATTCAAAATTTTTAGTAAACCGTCGTTCTTTTAACTATCTATTGTAAACCTCACACCCTCTTTAGAATGATTTGTTTTTATGGATTTCCAGCCGAATAAAAAGAATCAAATAGAATGATGAGATTCTTAAGTGTGTTTGGAATTATGGGAATTTTTGTGTTTGAGATTTTAAGAAAATTAAGTTAAATAAAAATATTTTTAGTTATGGTTTTTTAAAAAATAATTATAAAAAAATATAACCGCTGAGATTAACTTTTACATATAAAATAAATAAAAAATAAAAAATATTTAATTAACCAATTAATTCTTTTCTATATAATTAAATGGAAAACAGAAGATACCACAATAACAAAAAAAAAAAAATGTTACATGGGATTCGAAAGAGAGAAGGGAATGGATGACATGTCGTTGAAAACAGACGCAAGTCTAAGTTGTTGTGAGTTGTATAAACAGATAAAATAGAAAAATTGGTGCCCCTAAACTGTTGACACGTTATCTTAGTTGCAGCTTTTTAGAGGAGAGGAGAGAAAAGACAGAGAGAAGCAGAGAAAATGGCGGCTTTCAATATTCCACCACCGTCCACCACCACAACCACCTTCTCTTCTCTTCCTTCTTCTTACTGCCACTCCAATATTATTAGAACTAATTATTTCAACAATGATTACAATAATAATAAAAAGTTCTCTCGTGGTTTTCACTTCTCTCTATTCTCTTCCCAGACTAATCCATCATCGTCGTCATCTTCTAAGACTAAGAGAGAACTCTCTAAAATGCCTACCCATTTCTCTAAATCAGGTTCTTTTCCTGGCTTCCTTTCATTTTTCATCTCTGCATTTAATACTTTAATACTGTACATTACCATGCTAAGAAATACAGGCTTCCGTTTTTTTTTTTTTGGTTTAAGCTGGGAAAATGAAGAATTATACGTGTGAAGAAAATGATCTTGTAGCCACTGTGTTAATGGCGTTTCAGAGAATTGTGCGACAATTACTTTTCGAATGACCAACATTCTTACTTTGGGTTCCGTTGGTATTTGCTTTCCATAATATTATTATTTGTTTAAATAAGCCAGCAAGGTTGATGATTTATTATTTATTATTATTATTCACTGATTGAGGAGAGGAATATATCGGTGTCTAAAGAAGTGACTGGTTTTGCCTGGTTTACCTCAATATTTGCAGAATTTTACTGTTTCTGATCCAATCTAGTTTGCGTGTCTGAAGGTAAAGGTCGCAAATAGATAGTGTCACTGCATTTTCTGGTCTTGGGTCTTTTTTAAGATTCGCAACGATTTATATTCCCAGTAGCATTCTCAAAAATGAAAAAGAAAATGAAAAAGGAAAGGAAATAGAACATGAAATTATTGCTTATAGTATACGATGCTGTTGGCTTGCTAATTATCTATGCATTTGAATGGTCAGATTATAGTGCTGTTTGGACAAAAGTGCTTTCTTTCTAGGGTGTCGACATTTTGCTCGAAGAATATCATAAAAATGTGATCTTTCTAATGCCGTGTGCAGGCAGTGGACATTCGTGGATTCAAGACGGCTCCATGCATCGGAACTCCACTTCCAGCAACAAAGGGATGCAAGGTCCATTGCATTCGGTGTTTCCCTCAACACCTGCACTAGTCTCTTCCGTGGAGGACCTTTTCGAATTTATTTGCTCAGGCCCTCTTGTAAGCAAGTTGGGTTTGACCTCAGAAATGATTGCTGAGTCAATAGACAAATGGATATCATATGGCTTGCAGTTGTGCCGATTATTTCAACTTAATGAATTATATCTTACAGTTCCTCAGAAAGCAAGGTTTTATCACTATTATATACCGGTCTTCGTTTGGTGTGAAGATAAGATTTCTAAGCACGTATCCCAGTTCAAAGACTCTGAAGATATACCTCCTTTAGTGGTACGCATGTAATTTCCTTGCAACTGTTTTCAATTCTGATGCGAGTGCCTGCATTAATTCTCATTCCATTAGCATATTTCCGAAAAGAAGGCCTCTGGGTATTTGTTAAGTTATGCAGTCTTGCTGCAAACAATGCTAGTTGCTATGCAGTTCTTTTCATCTCATGATCCTGGCATCTGGTATGGTGTAGATTGGCTTTAGTGCTCCACAAGGTTGTGGAAAGACTACACTTGTCTTTGCTCTTGATTATCTCTTCAAAGTAACTGGCAGGTACATTCTACCAATATCAGTTGAAAACTATTTGTCAATTATTTGTCAATTATCAGTTATAGAACTAAACTTGCTGCCTTACCCCTATCAGGAAGTCCGCAATGTTATCCATAGATGATTTCTATTTAACAGCAGAGGGTCAGGTAATAGTTCAAGGACTTCCTTGCATTTGATTACTTTATCTTCATTTTTTAGTTGCTGATGCAAATTTTCATGAATTCCAGGCCAAACTGAGAGAAGCCAATCCAGGAAATGCACTTCTAGAGGTAGCAAAGACCATGTTCTTTAAACAAACTGTCAAATAAAAGAAGGCAGTGAGATGTTTTTAATCATCAGAAAAACTAAATAAATATTTGTTTTTCTTTGTGTTTTTTCTTTTCCTCTTTCGTTAATTTCCAGTTCCGAGGAAATGCTGGGAGTCATGATCTTCCATTCTCAATTGAAACTCTGTCTTCTCTAAACAAACTGACAAAAGAAGGTAAGAGTTTGATTCAGTTATCTTCTTTCCACTTTGCTTTCTTAGTTTGATGATAGCCCTATTATGTTTTCAGGCTTGAAGATGAGGCTGCCTCGATATGATAAGGTAAGTATACTATAATGTTATTTTTCCTCTGTTCTCAATTAATTGAGCCTGGAGTTGTTAATGATAGGTTGTTCTTCTTTGTAGTCTGCATACAGTGGAAGAGGTGACAGAGCTGATCCTTCAACATGGCCAGAGGTTGAAGGACCATTAACAGTAAGAAAATCTTGAATTTACAGCTGGAATAATAGGCGATCATTTCAAATTGGTGGTAATATTGTCATCCTTATGTTAGGATTTTTGAACTCCAAGATAATACCAGAAGTGAGAAAAAAAGAAGAGAAACTGAGTTTTTTTTTTTTTTTTTTTGGGGGGGGGGGGGGGTCTATAAATTATCCTTTTCTCATGTGCTTTGGATGATTCTGTAGGTTGTGCTATTTGAAGGTTGGATGCTTGGTTTTAAACCACTTCCAGTGGAAGTCGTCCAAGCAGTTGATCCTCAGGTTAGACCAGTGGAAGTTTATTATAAGCACCTCACTACATCATACAGGTCATTTTCTTCTTATGGTAGTTGACCATCAATTGTAGCTTAAGCTTGCTTCTTCTTTTTTTTCTCCTTACAGCTAGAGATCATAAATAAGAATCTTGAAGCCTATTATGATGCGTGGGATAAGTTTATTAAGGCATGGGTGGTCATCAAGATTCAGGACCCTAGTTGTGTCTACCAATGGCGTTTGCAGGTCGCTTTAACATGAATACACACTGCTGTCAAAGAACTCTTTTCATATGCTATTTTCTTTAACCGATGCTGTGGGGTTTTGCAGGCAGAGATTGCCATGAGGGAGGATGGAAACCCTGGGATGACTGATGAGGAGGTGTGCTTTCATTTCATCAACATAACCATTTTGGGAGAATTGATAGCAAAGTTCATGTTATAGGCTGAAGCTTTTTGTGGTATTTATGTGCAGGTTAAAGATTTTGTTTCGCGTTACCTACCAGCATACAAGGCTTACCTTCCCACCCTCTATGCCGAAGGACCCAATGGTTCAGATCCGGAGAATCTCCTTCTCATTGAAATTGATGAAGGAAGAAATCCTATCCTAGGTAATTAGGTGACTTGACAATTCCAGGGTGAAGATTGCTCTGAATGGCCAATTTTGATTTCTTCAAATGGTGTGATGCAACTTTTTGCATGGGCTGGTTTTTTTCTGTATCATTAAGGAGAACAGTCAGATGTAAATGCAAATGTACTTAAAAGTATTATGCAAAATAACATGGTTGCTCAATCGAATGGAATTCCAACTTGTCCAAGGCAGCAAGAAATTATTTTTCCTTTAGGAAGGTGTTAAAAGCTGATGCATCCGTTAGCTTTCTTACGAATATGGTTCTTGATTTTTTATTGCTACATGATACATCCGATACATGAAGTGTGCCGTGCCGGTCATATTTCTTTTGCAGCATCTGTCTTACACTTAGCGCTTCGTTCCCATGAAATTTAAGTATTTGGCAGTTTAGTCAGCATCTGTCTTTCGTTTAACTGTGCTTTTGTAGTTTAGTCTTTGCTCTCTGACATGTCTAGTGAACGAGAGGGGATCACGATGGAGGATTTATTAGCCCGATCAAGTCAGAAAATTAAGGTGGGTAGAGGAAAGCGCCCCATGGAGGAAGAGTCGGCGGTTGAGGAGATGGAAGGAAACATAGCCAAGGCTTCAGTTATAAGGAATCAATAATGGGTCTGCATGTTTGGAATTAAACTAATATTAGGAAATATAATCTACATAAGAATTATATTCTGCCAACTAAATCGGTCAACTGATTTATTTAATCTAACCAGTAGACTGATTCATCTATTCTTCAGAAAAACTAGAAATCAAGTTAATTTTCAACACTCCCTCTTAAACTTGATTTATTCATAACTCCCAATAAATCTCTTATCTTGGTAAGAACATTATATTTGAGGAGCTTTGTGAAAATATCTGCAACTTAATCTTGTGTTTTACATACTTAATTTTAACTTTTTTGTTTGTAATGCAATCTCTTAAGTAATGAAATCTTGTATCAATGTGCTTACTTTTATTATGAAAAAGTAGATTTTTAGCTAAGATAATGGCTGATGAGTTGTCCACATAATTCTCTATAGACTTCTCTTGTGATATTCACAATTCTTTCAATGATCATCTTAGTCATATGGAATGACAAACATATAATGTAGTAACTATATATTCAGCTTCACATGTTGATAAAGTAATTATAGATTGCTTTTTTGAGCTTTATATGATTGTTGTGTCTCTCATGTAGAAAACACAACTATTAATGCTTTTTCTATCATTCATATCTCTAACCTAATCACTATCACTATAATCCATAAGGTTAAAGCTATCAGAATATTTATAAAACAAGACAAAATCAATAGTATTTTTGATACATTAAAAAATTCATTTCAAAACTTTGAAATGTGTTATAATCAGTATCTTTATCTCATAAGCTCTAATTCAAAGAGAATACAAATGTGTAAATTGAAAAGTTATTGAAAATGATTAAAAAGAGAAAAGATATGTGAATGTGTAAATTTTATTGTCATTGATGGAACAAAAGTGAATTCTAAAGATATAAGAATAAAATTTATATGTAGGTCTTAATGTACTGATTTTAAGCAAAAAATATATATATATTAAGCAAACAACGTTTTAGTTACAATAACAAGCGCCATTTAAAGTGCTCCTGGAACAATATAAAAGGGTGGGTCGTACTTTTTGTTGGTAGGTCATGTTTGAAGAGTGGTATGAATGAACATGAACATTTTTTTTTTACCAAAAATAAGAATTAGCAAATACAAGATAAACAAAAGTTTGAGGCATTTATTTTTCATTAAACATTTAATATTTTGTATTGTTAGTCAATAAAAAAAATACATGTAATGAAATTGATGTGAGTTTTCATGAAAGGTTGTAAAGGTGATACATGTATTTGAAAAAAATGATCATAAAGTTTATAGTTTTTTTGAAAAAATCTAGTACAATATGATGATGTCTCAAAATTCAAGATATGTATCTAAAATGTTATTTAGTGTTTGAGATAATGATTAATCAATATATTCAAATGTTTGGATTTCTTCTTCTTAATCTAAGAAACTCTAGGTTTATAGTAAAAGCTTGAATAACTGTAAAAATCATCCCAATCAGAGGGGGTTTAAAAACCATTCGATGATAAAATCAGTATATTTATGAGAAAGATATTAAATGATTTAAAGCAATAAATGATTTTAAAGAGCCTTAAATTCAAGGAACAAAGATGTTTGTTCTTGATTATTAAGTTGGTTAATACTTTGAAATCTATGTTTCTGTATCTTAAAAGATAAAAAGTTATGAACCATTTACCTAGATGGTTCAGGGGATATTTATACCTCTTGAACCTTATCGTTTTCAGAAAAGAAAAAGATTGGAAAGTCCTCTGCTTTCAGCAACATTAATGGGAGACATGTATCTCTTACATATCATTAATGAGATAGTAAGTATGGTAGGTCCTTTAAGAGACCTTGTATACACCTATAAAAGTATAGGGAGATTATTATCTTATTATGAACGATTATTCTAGATGAAGAGGCATGATGGTTTATCATGTCTTTAATACTTATATTATAGAAGATTATTTAGTATCATGCATATAACCTTAGAACTTGATAATGTCCAAGGTTTTTGGGTCTGACATGTTTGTTAGATCCATGTTTTCTTGGACTTAAATGACTACCAAATCTAAGTTCTTTGAGTCTGACATGTTCGCCAGACCCATATTACCTTGGAGTTGCCTAATTTTTAAGTTCAAGTTTCTTAAGTTTGACATATTTGTCAAACTCACATTATCTTGGACTTAGCTAACCTTACTAAGTCTAAGTTATTTGGGTTTGACATGCTCACTAGACCAACGTTATCTTTGATTTGGCTGACCGTCAAGTCCAAGTTTTTTAGGTCTAGCATGTTCGTCAGACTCACATTTCCTAGGCTTAGCTGACTTTCAAGTCCAAGCTCTTTGGGTCTGATATATTCGTCAGATCCATGTTATCTTGAGTTTGATTGATTGTCAAGTTCAAGTTCTTTGGGTATAGCATGTTGGTCACACTCATGTTAGTTTGAGCTTGGCTGACTATCATGTTCAAGTTTTATGGGTCTGACATGTTCACCAGACCCATGTTATCTTAGGCATGGTTGACTGTGAAGCCCAGTACTTCGGGTTTGACATATTTTGCCGAATATATTTTATTTAAAAAGATTTTTATTTATAAAAATTTTAACCAAAAATTAACTCATCAGAATCCATCAAAAACCTAGTGCGGTGGCAATAAACAACTATACATTATGCATTATGGTAACAAAATTTGAATAATTTGGGATAAACATTCATTGGGCATGGTTTTTTATACAAATAATGCAGCTAAAGTTGTCATTACAAGATGGAATGAAAGATTTTACAGGTTCACGACATTCCTCTAAAATCTTAAAAACTCCTAGAGCTTAGTTGCGAAAAATCTCTGAATTTGAAAAGCATTTTTCGTGGTTTGCAGAGTTTAACACTCCTCTTATGGCCAAAATTGTAGCCATAAAAAAGAGGAAACAAAAAGTAGGTGAAAATGTCATGATAAAAAAAAGTGGCTTTAAATAATGACGTGGAATATAAGGTTGGCTATATTATATGAACACCAACCATCCCAAATCTTTTAGTTTATTTATTAATAATAGATGGAGGCTGGGTAAGATAATATCTTAGGAAGATAATTAAATTAAATATGAGTTTCAGTTGCTAATTAATCATAAGACAATATAAATAAATAAATAATGGGCATTGAACTCCTTCAAAATGGAAACATGAATGGAAAAAAATATTGGCCTCTAAATATAGAGCACGAAAATAAATTAAAAATATTACATAATGGGTCTTGAGCTCCTTCAAAATCCCATAGTTTTCAGACCCGGCCCGATTCAAGGCTGTGTTTCGGGTTTTGACCGAGTCACTAGGTCATCCAGGTCAAAAAAAAATTTAAAATCAAAACGACGTCGTTTTAATAAAAAAATTAAAACTTAACATATTACAACCATGTTTTTTACCGGTCAACCGGATCACATTGGGTTTTTTTTTTCAACCCAGTCCGCTTCTAGGCCCGGATCGGCCAGATTCTGGGTCGACTCGCCGGATCAAGTTTCAAAACTATGCAAAATCCATGACAAATAAGAAGATAAAATGTTAGCCCTGCAACTTTAAGATGATAACATGAACAAATAACACAATGAATATTCTACAACAATTGTGTTTGTTAAAATGATCTGATAAAAAATGAAGGAGCCGAATATTACGATGGAATCCCATTTTATATTTCCATCAAAACTTATATTAACAACAAAAATATAATGCATTTACATGATTAATACTAAAGTCATCAAACATTAAAAAATTAAAAAAAAATATTTTTCTAAAAAAAAATTGTTAATATTTTTTTTAAAAAAAAACCTTCATTTGCAAAAGAATCCCCCGAGGTGGCGGGCAACATGGGGTAACAAGGCTGGTTATATAAATATAATATGAAATGTTTTATAGCACAACATTATAGTTGAAGTACCCAAATGGTTAGCAAGGAATAATAAAGCATTAAGATGGGATAATGATAAATATAAGGAATTGAATATTCATGTAAAATAAATAAATTAAAGTTGAATAGAATTACATTCTAGATATGTAGCCTGTGTGGTATTGTTATAGTGGTTATTTTATAAAGTTTTTTTCACTTAAAAATATATTAAAATAATATTTTAAAAAAAAATTATTTTTGATATTAGTATATTAAAATAATTTAAAATAAATAAAATAAATTTATTTTAAAAAAAAACAGTTAGATTTGCCATAGCCCGATTTGCCGAGCCTAATTCATGTTAAGTTCCCACCAAATCCAAACGATCAGCTCACCCCAATCAAGCCCAGGTATCATCTGTAATCTAAGCCGATTTAATGGTGGACCCACGGCAATCGAATCTGCGAGTTCATAAAGGTTCTTTTTTACGGTGGCTTTAAGGTGTGGATTTTGTTCTTGTTCAAACCACAATTATTAGGGAAATCATTGCTTCTTTGGTACCTCCTCAAGTTTAAATTACAAAAAGAGCTGACAGAGACGCAAAATCAACTGTTTTGCACCACAGCGAAACCCCACTGGGAGTTTGCAGCATCGAACTTTTGTGGAAGGGGAAATCTAAATTCAATTCTCAAGATTTGAATACGTGCTGCTGATTCTCCTCACTAGTCAGTCAGCCAGCCAGTCAGTCGTTGAAGAAGAAATTGAGTCTCAAGCCGAGCCACGTCGACCCGTTGAGATTTAAAATAAAAAAAAAAACAAAACTCATCATCGGCAAGGGAAATGACAAAATAGGTGGCCAAGACATGTCTACTTGTCAAGTGTTTAACGTTAAATAACACCAAGATTTCTTATTTTTTTTACTCAAATTACTTTTTATATATTTTTTATTGTTTTATTGTGTTGATGTTAAAAATAATTTTTAAAAAAATATATTATTTTAAAAAAACTTTAAAAAATAATATTTACCACACTTCCAAGTGCTTAATGAGAACTCAACTTAGTTTGTATTGTTTTCTTCGTTTCAAAAAATTCACTATTAAAAAATATCTTTTTTTGACATTTCAGGGATGATTTTTAAATAAAATAAAATAAAACTCTTAGGGTTGTTTTGCTGTAAAGGACATTTTGGTAAATATATTTGATGGTGAAAGCAAATATTCTACCCAGTTTACAAGATTACCAGCTAAATAATACCAAGATTTTTTAAGGTTTGTTTTTTATTAAAATTTAAATTTTTTTAATTAAATTAATCTTTTTAGTGTTTTTTTATCTTTTTCATGTATTAAAATATTAAAAATATTTTTTTAAAAAAATATTATTTAAATATATTTATAAAAAACAATTCTTCAAAAAGAAACCAATACTTATTCCTGAATACTTAAATAAGTGTTTATGTTTGTTTTCTTCATTGAAAAAATCATTATAATGAAATACCCTTTTTTTGATATTTTGGGATGATTTTTTAAAAGGAATATAATTGTTAGGGTTATTCAGACGTACAAGGGCATTTTGGTCATGATGCTCGTGACCAAAAATTTATCATGCACGTAGGACCAACCCTATCTAGCCGTTACACGCACCGTCTATTCTGCCGACGCGGCACTTCCGTAATTCAAAACCCCACCAAATCTTTTTCACGTATTAAACAAAGAATTCGACCGTTATCTTCCTTTCTATTCAACAAAACCACGACACACTATTTTCTTTTCTTTCACAAAACATCTCTCTAAAAGCTAGAAGAGAAATCAAGAAGACAACAATGGCTGCCGATTATGCATTCAGGGAGGGAGATGTGGAGATTGATGAGGGGCTTGGGTTCCCAAGAGCCTACGCGAAGCTTTGTAGAGATCGTGGTGTTGTTGGGACTTATAGCCATGGCCCTCCTTTCGCTTTCATTCCGTATGCAATGCAGCAACATGAGGTAATTTAAAAGGAAAAAAAAAGGCCCTTTTGACAAATCTTTTTTTCTGTTTTAGTTTTTAGTGAAGGAGAAAATTAGCTCAGGGGGTTAAATTTTACAGGATTTACTCGAAAGCAGTACACAGATAGGCCTCTGTTATTTGATTTTGTTTTCTTGATAATTTAATTCTTTTACCTTCTTCTTTCTTCTCTTGGTTAACTAAGTTTCTCGTGAGAAACTCTACTTGGATCATATGGTTTTAGGACGAAATTGAAATGTTAAAGTTGCAGCTAAATCAAACAAAAGGTTAAAGAACCAAAATGGACCAAGAATTTTTGCATGAAATGTGGTTTTAAAGAGTTAATACTGTCAATAATTCAGCCATCGATAATTCTTTTTCCATCTACTCCGATGCTGTCTTTGATCATAATTTTCACTGCAGATCTCGAGAGCAAGGGAATTAGAACAGATGTTTCCAATTATTGAACAAAAAGCAAAACAAACTGCCAAGCCCAAGATTTTTATCAGCCTCTTGTGGAAGCAGCTCAATCATCTAGGGTAACTTACCTCTTCATCATCTCTCTGCTCTGAACCATAAAAAAACTACTCAAATTTTTATGATATACGATCTTTGATTTATTTGTTGCTTTGTTGGATTTTAGGAATGCCGGATTTGATCCTGCAGTAATCCGAGTGGACCCATACGGCAATGTTCTATATTTTCATGCTGATAAAGCCTCACCTCTTGCTTGGGAAATTGATCACTGGTTCCCTTGCCCAAGTACATAATTAATCACTAATCTCTCTCTCCATGTCTGTGTGTATAAAATCATACATAACATCTGTAATGTTTGGTTTTGCTCGTTGAAATTGTAGGGGGGGGATTGACAGTTCCAAGCAATTTGAGGATACTACAATGGCAAGTGTGCAAGAGAAAGCATAACAAGTTAGAGTTTCTTGTTCCGTGGTGGGATCTTCAGCTGGGAATCTCTGTGAACCAGTTCTTATCCATCTTTGCGTCTTCCAACTCAGATTTCAGGTGGGTCTATATCGATATCTACCTTTTGCAGCAATCAAATTGAACGATGAAAGAGAAGTTATATAATGCACTTCGTTCCAAAATTATGGCAGGCACAGGGCGTTTTCATTTTTGTTCTCAGAAGGAGAAAGTGAGGAACTAAATGCTTCCCAGAGTGTAGAGTCACATTCTTTTCCACAACATTTCATTGAATCGAGAGAGAAACTAGGCCTTGCTCCAGCTGCTGTTGTTGTATCTCGAAGAGAATCATATGATTCTTCTTTGGCTTTGAAATCATTGGATTACAACAGGCAGATGAGGTCGCATTCTCCTGCAATTGGTTAGTTGATGAATCTCAAATACATAACTGTTTTTGTTTTTTTTTTATGTTCCTTTTCTTTTACCAACTTTTTTTTCATTTTTCCTCTCCTTTTCTTTTTCATGTACGCATAGTTATAAAATTGAATTTCATGAGGTAATATAGTGTGTTCTTTGGTTGTCTGTCTTACTTTAGCTTCAAGAAAAGTAAAGCCAAGTTTTCTGAAAGAAAATGAGGACCCCGACTTTGTCACAAATCCATATCAAGCAATTGTCTTGGCCAGAGATTCTCTTAAGCAAAAAGAAGAAGCTCACAAGATGCAGGCTGACATACTGAGTTTGGACGACGAAGTTAATGAAATAAAGAGAAAGACTGATGAGGAAAAGCTTACTATTCAGGACTTGGAATTGACACTGATAAAGCGTAGGAGGAGGGCAGAGAAGTGCAGGCGGCTAGCAGAGGCACAATCTTCATACAGAACTATGCTAGAGAAGATGATTCGTGATGCTATGCACCAGTAAGATTTGCTACTCAACACAGGATTTTCTCTCTTCATTTTTGTCATATATTTGAAATATTTCATTTCTGAATTATTATTGCAGGAGTGTTGTTTACAAGGAACAAGTGAGACTGAATCAGGCTGCATCCAATGCACTCATGGCAAGGCTTCAAGCGCAGAAGGCAATATGCGATGCTTCAGAGAAAGAACTCCACAAGAAATACAAACAAAGGGACGAGCTTGAGAAACAAATTAGGCCTGAATGGGAACAAGGAAGGAAAAGATCAAGAATGGATGATATCTTACCTGAAGATGGAGACCATAAAGCTACATTTTATTTACCAGGAATCAGGCCAAGGACACCTTTACACAAGGAGCTCAGAGTGTTTCTAGAGGAGGAGCAGAAAGCATCTGAGGCTGGCTTGTCTGCTAACGAAGAATCAAAACATGGCGAAATTGAAGAGGAACTCAAACAACCTGAAATGACTATCATGAAGGAAGAGCATAATAAATCAATTACCCCATTCGAAAATGAAATTCCAATTGAATATAAGCTTCGGGCACTGGAAATAGGAGAGGGAAAGAGAGACAAAATCCAATTCCCAGTTATCCAAGACCAAGAAATAGAGGATGAAGAGAGCAGAAAGCAACGTGGAAAGGGAAATGTAGAGAGGTGGCTGCAATTGTTGTTAGAGAATTCTGGAGAAGAGATTGAACCTCAAAACTCAAACGGCTCTGGAGCAAACACATCTGATGACATCGTTACCAAGCTGAACCAAAAGTTCCCACAGAAAGAGGCCAAGAGTTCAACACAGGTCCAGGGGGAGATGCCGCAACTAATTTTACAAGGAAATGATAAAGGAACGAGGGTACAAGAGATTGTTGAGATAGAACCAAACAAAACACCGAAAGAAAAAGGAAATGGCAGTGTTGGTGGTGGTGAAGCAATTGGAAGTAGCAACAGTTTTGAAGGGAAGGAAAGAATAGAGAGCAAAAAAGAAAGGGTGCTTACAAGGTCTGAGAGTGCCAGGACATTGCGGCGTATCCCATCCTCTCCATCTTTGATCTTGGGTATGAGAAAGGGGGTTGAATGCATGAGGAAAAAGCCCATGGTAACCGGAGATGATGACTATGACGGGGATCGAGCTGCAGGGAACAGCTTCATCAAGTCATCCATCAAGACTATCAAGAAAGCAGTAAAATTCTGAAACTGCAATTCCACTTGTTCAAATCCATTTGTATTGTACCTTAAATTTTTCTTTTCTATTTTTTCAAACTTTATAGAGTGCTGCTAGCAATGGCAGCATCAGATGAATAATTGTGTGGAAATTTGTATTGTATATCCTAAAGTGTCTTTGATTTTTGTATGAGATTGGTTGTGAGATATATGTAATAACAGCTTGTTGTGTTTGCAATTAAATGTGATTCAGCTAAATTCATTTTCCCAGTAAAAATGTACTCTCTCGAATTAAAGTTCATCAACTCCGACATCTTTATACATGAAACTGAGATAAAAGATCCTCTTTTTGCTGCTGTTGAGTGTGGACTAACTAAAAATGAATCCAAATAATAAATCCCAGCTTCTGGGAATGCGATAGAGGCAGCTTCCTCGATGTGTGTGTCGTGGGGCATCTTGTATGAATAATTCAAGAACAAAAATAATACCAGAAATAAACATCAAGTCACCAAATTCTGGATTCAGTAGTAACGACAGGGCATCCTATTCATGTTGAAGGATGAAGTAAAGCAAAAGGACATTTCTTGCATTCACCAGATCTCGCAATTTCATTTGAACACTACGGATTCAATTGTAAGAGAACGAAGTTTGAGCGGAAGGTGGAACTTGGAAGTATCAAAATTATAGGGCATCAATGCCATTTTCATACATTATAAGCAGACAAATGAGATCATACCTCACATACATGATACAATCTGTGTTTAGCACTTGTGTGTGAAAATTATCATGGTCTAGCTATCTTCTAAGCACATATACACTTTGGTTATATGGATCTCAATAATGTTCCATAGCCAAATTATAAGTCGTCCTGCACGACATTGAGGTTGCCTTTCCAGTATCTGACTACAATTTGAACAGCTCTGTATCCCTGATGGAAATCTCTCTGTAAACTATCTTGAAGATGAAATGGACAACTCATTCAAGTTTCTTAAGCTTTCTTGTCATTTCTTTACCAGTAACCTTCATCGCCACAAGAGCACAAACCATCCTTGAAATGATGAAACTGCTCAGTATCCCTAACAGAAATCTCTCTGCGAACTATCTTGGAGATGAATTTGACAGTACTATGACAGCTTTGGCACATATATAGATTCTTTGTTACCCATATAGGCATCCCAGGAGCAGAGTTGATTAGGCTGTAAGCAATGGCCTGTCTCTCACTGTGCCCACAAAATATGTCAGCTTTTGAAGTTTGAATTCCATCCATTGAACTGCATTCTTGACCATTGAAACCAGATGTCTTCATTTTCTCATAAAATCCCTCCAAAACAACATTTATTTCCTGCATTTGAGGGTGGAAATTATCACCACTAAGGAAAGCGTGAACTTTTCCCTTTACTTCCACCCAACTACACCCAGGATCAACGATTAGCCCTTCCTCTTTCATTGTCCTTCTAACTTTTGCAACTTCATCCCATTTACCACTGTCAGCATAGAGATTACACAAGAGAATATAATACCCAATACTTTCAGCATCCTGCTTGAAAATGTGCTGAGCAGCAAGCTCCCCTAGCAGAACCTGCCGGTGGATCCTACAGGCATTTAATAAGGCTCCCCAAATTGCTGGGTCTGGCTTTATAGGCATTCTCTCTATAAATTCATGAGCTTCGTTCAATTTCCCTGCACGGCCAAGTAAATCAACCACACAGGCATAGTGTTTCAAATTCGGGGTGATATGATAATTGACTTTCATTCTCTGGAAGTACTCCAAACCTTCAGTTACCATTCCAGATCTACTGCAAGCACATAGTAGAGAAATGAATGTAACATCATCAGGATTTATTTCAGATTCCACCATCCTTTTGAATAACTCCATGACCATAGCCCCTTTCCCTTTCTGAGCATATCCTGTGAGCAAAATATTCCAAGCCCCGACATCTTTTTCATTCAAGTTAAACTGGTTTAATGCAGTTCTCATCCTTCCACATCTGACATACAAGTCCAAAATTGCATTGGGTAGAAATCCATCGAAACCCACTCCAGCCTTTAATGCATGGGCATGAATCTCTTTTCCGCACATCAAAGCTCCTACTCTAGCACATGCAGAGAGGGCAGAAATCAATGTTACAGAATTTGGTTTTGACTTCAATATCATTTTCCGAAAGAATATCAAAGCCTCAAAACACCGATTGTTAATCCGAAGCCCATTAATTACTGAAGTCCAGGAAATCACATCCTTGTCAGGAATTTGATGGAAGATTTCCAAAGCCTTTTCAATACGTTTGCACTTTGAATACATATCGATGAGTGAGTTCGCAACAACTACATACAATATGTGCCCAGTCCTCTCAGCAAGCTCATGAAGCTTCATGCCCATATCTAATTGCCCTAATGAAGCACAAGCAGATAAAACACTGGCTATTGTTACCTCATCAGGCATGGTGCCCGTTATCTCCATGGTTTTATAAGTCTCCAAGGCCTTGTCAGGTAGCAAATTATCCACACAACCAGAAATCATTGTTGTCCATGACACGACATCTCTGCATTCCATTCCTGAAAAAACGCTTTCTGCTTCTTTCCAATGCCCAACACTCAAGTACATTTGAATCAAAGAGTTATACACTGAAATATTACCATCATAGGCTGTTCTCACGACATAACTGTGAAGTTGTGTCCCTAATCTTTCATCGCCAAGAAGCTCACAAGCAGATATCACGCTCGTCATGGTCATCAAATCAGGATCAATTGAAAGCTCACGCATCCTGAAAAACAATTTCAACCCTTCCAAACACTCATCGTTCTCAAAATACCCTGAAATCATTGCATTCCAAGAAATCCTATCCCTAGTGGGCATTTTGTCAAACAACATCCGCGCTGAAACAACATCCCCACATTTTACATACATAGTAATCAAAGCATTGACAACATCAACATCCATGTCAAAATCAAATCTAACCACATGAGCATGAACCTCTCTCCCTCTCACTAAATCCATTGCCCCAGCACAACTCCTCAAAACAGAAGGGAAAGTATAGACATCAGGCCTAATTCCAGCCCACAAGATCCTATGATACAAACACAAAGCCTCATCAAAAAACCCTGCTTTTGTATAACCACCAACCAAAACATTCCATGAAAACAAATCTCTCTCTCCCATCCTCCCAAAGACATTCCAAGCATTACCCACATCACCAAACCTCACAAACATACTCAACAACGCATTTCCAAGCCTAACACTCAACAGGGTCACCAATGAACTCAACACAGCTTTCCACACATACTCACCCTCACTGTATCCTCTCTTATTCTCACATAACCTTATCAAAGCAACAAAGCAGTCCTCTTCTACGGGAATTTTAGCTTCTTGCATTGAAGCAAGGTGTTTCAGAGCTTGTTCAAGGTTCCCGCTAAGACATAGTTGAAGCAAGCGTGAGTTTGTTGGGTTTTGAGGGGTAATTGAAGTAGTGGCTGCGGTGTTGAGTGAGTTTTGAGGGGGGTTTAGTGTAGAAGAGAAAAGGTGTGGCTTTTGGGGTTTGAAAGAGAGGGTAAAAGTTTTGTTGGAGTTGTGGGTTCCGGGGAAGTGGGAGTTAAGGTTTTGAAGGTGTTGGTGGAGACGAAATCGTGGGGTTTTAGCAGAGAGAGCCATTTTTGCAAAAGAGCATTGTTTGCAAGCAAGAAAGAAGGAAAGAAAAAGGTTTTGGCTGAGGTTTAGCAGCTTCACGATAAACTGTAATAACCCCAGTGATTTTACAGTTAAGCTGGTTAGCTCCTACTTTATTTGTATTCCAAATTTTTTTATTGTTGAATCTGATAGTATATTTTGTTTGGATTATTATCCTTCCGTTGAAGAAAGTACTGACTTCAATTATAACTTCTGAGGCTCATTTTAAAGTCTATGGCTGTCTAATCCAGTGAATCATCAAATTTCCTGACACAAAGATTACCTATAGTGTGGGTTGTTTTCACTATGCATTTAATCCTTTTATATTTAATTTAATTTTCAAACTTTTTATTTAGATAATTTAGTCCTAATTAAAAAACAATTAATTTTAAATTCAAATTCTTATAAAAAAATAGAATTGGAAAAAAAGGGGCTGAAATAAAAAAACACAACAAACATGAGTTACGTATCATAAATTTTGAAAAAGATATATTTTCATCTTCTAATTTAAACAATCACACAAATTATATAATTTTAATCCCTCAACATTTTTTCAATTTTATTTTGGTAAAAAAAATTTATTTTGTTATTTTTTGGTTCCTGGTTGAGAGGGAGAGAGATTGCTAAATTTCGACAGCAGAGAAAGAACATATCATTGACATCGATTTAGGCCACCAAAATGGATAATATATGTGTCAAATTGTTCAATTTAACGAGGAGAGTTCATATTATGTGTTTTTTCCTTGAAAGTTCATGAAAAAACATCTATGAGATCGGGTTAATTTTTTGTTTCAGGTTGAGTTTGGTTTTTTGGGTTTTTTAGGCCATTGATAAGTTTATCATGATTTTTAAGGTGTTTTTGGTCAAAAACGAGTCAATATACAAGTTTTTAAGTCAAAAAACCTTGAGCATAATTTTCCAGCCACCACAGTGGCTAGAATCTGGATAAAACAGACGATGAGTCGTCTGATTTTTTTTCAGAAAAAATTAGGCGAACAAAATGTCATCTGCCCTAGGTGTTTCTAAAAAAAAGAGCTCAGACGCGCAAACCCTGATGAAATGGGCCAAACGGGCTGGCTAGCTAGGCCCAGTAGTGTATGACCTTTTTTTAATTTTTTTTATTTTAATTAATGCTTCTTTTTTATTTTTTTTTAAAAGTTAATTATGTTTATAATAATACATCTCTCTCTTTTATTTTGTTTAGAGAGCCTCTTTAAAATAATAATGATTTTTTTATATGTGTTTAATTTTTGAAAAGATTTTTCTGATTCATCTATGATTTTTTGTATAGATGAACTATATTTAAAAAAAATATTTATTTTCAAGTGATATTTCCAATATGTGTAACCTTGCATATTATTTCTTTTTTTTTATTTTTATTCAATCAATCGAATATGTTTATCTATTTCTATTATCATTTGATTAAATAAAAAAATGCTTTAATAAACAAAAATTAGCAAACATGATTAGGTAATTGTCTCGTCTTGCGTGATTAAATATCTTAATCTACGTCTATCTCTCGATTTTTCAAGTTTTATTTGTAAGTGTCGTTAATGAAGTTTTATTTATATATTAGCGTACATGTATAGTTTCTAGTTTATTTGATTGCATGCGTGTATAAACTTTTTAATTTGCACTTAAATTTTTTAAATTATAAAAGTACGTTGAAAAATCCTCTATATATAATATTTTTATAAAAAATAAAAATATTTAACCTACAGTGAAAATAATTTTTTTATATAGAATTCAAATAAACATCAAGCAAAGGTATCTCTAACTACAAATTCTCGTGCAATAGCATTAAGATTTTTGTTATTTAACATCATTGCTAACAACTCAACTTTGTTTTTTAATCAAAAAAGAAAAAGGCCCAGTGGCCTGAGAAGGAAGGAATGGACAGCCATCTCTTAGCTTGAGACCAGGGAGATTATACATGAAAATGCAAGAGATATGTTATTCCATACATACTTTATTATTCCTCGAGTCATAATTATAATAACAAGGAGCATATTAATTGTACAACGCCTGAAAACCAAAATCTATTACTGCTAATTAATTGGATTTAGACTCGGCTTAACATAGAAACCGGCCGACTGGGCACGCCGATCGATCATATCCCTTCACCTTCAAGAAACTGATTTTCTCCACATGAGAGGAGTTTTATTTTTGCCTCTCACTAGCTTTGTCTTCAAGTCCACGGGAGTTTGTATCCCACAACCCACCTCTCCTTCTCCTTCATTACTCTCTTCAATCTTTTCAACAACACTAAAATTTTTACTTTTCATTGAAGGCATGACATTCCCAAGCTTCTTCCACCTGAAAAACCCTTTCTTCTTCTCCCACGACCTTTCCATTTGCGCTTGCATGGCATAGCATTGGCTTTGTAGCCTATGCACATCTTCTCTGAGCTTCCTTACCTCTGTTTGTTGCACGCTCATTTCACGTTTCGAAAGGCACCTAGCCGGGGCCTCAAGCCCTGTGTAGGGGCTTCTAGTTCCACTAAATGACCCGCTCCAATCCATTTGTCGATTAAGTTTGGTATGCTCGGAGAAGAGGACTTGGATCACAGCACGAACGGGCAATCGTTCATTCTGGGCAGCATGGAGTGATGCTTCCTGGGAGAGTTTTCGGCTATCAATTAATCTAAAAAGAACCTTTCTTTCATGCTTTGACACTCCAGGATGTGCCTGAGATCAGAAGAGAGCATTAATTTATCATCATCAAGGTACTTCAAAAATACCAATCCATAAATATTCCAGTCACAGAATACTAGAAACTAAATAATTTCTCTAGACGAAAATGTATAGAGAATATCCATCTTTTATTTGGATAGTCAGGGCTCAAGCTTGTAGCAAGTACCGAGTCCCACTCCATTAATGAGGGAGATTTCAGATGCAGGCTTGTGAAAAAAACATAATAGTGAATTGAATGCTTATACACTCTGATTGATGCTGTTAATATTGATCTCATGATGCATAAAGAAAGATGTCAAATGCCAATATAATTCAACACTGACACCACCCTTCATGTCAAGTTGCTCCTGCTCTGCAACAACGCCACCCCACCCCACCACTGAATTGTTCTGATGAAGAATCTTCTGCTGCTGACAGAAACCCCACACAGCAGCAGTCATTTTTATATTTTTTGTTCCTGTAGCTTAATTGAACCAAGAAACTCTGCCTAGACCACAACCTGCTTACCAACTGAGACTAACCATGTACTAATCGGCTCGTGTGAAACAGGCTTGCCTTTCTTGGTCCAGAGGCACTGACTTAGGTAAAGGTACAAGCAAGTGTACGTTTGCACTAATTAACTGAAGAAATAAAAAGAAAATTACACACAAAATAATTAATTAACATTACTGACTACTTACTTTAAGATAAGTATCAATGGCACGGTATAAACCATCATCTGTGGCGCGGGAATGACTTGGGAGAGCACCAGCAAGAGCAACAAACTCGGCTAAATTCAAATTAGAATCCACAGCAGCTTCTGCTAAGTAAGAATCAACAAGCTTAGCTACCTTAATTAAGGCAGCATCACTTTTGGCAACCTCATCTAAATTAACAAACCTCCCCACTAGACGAATTATTAGCTCGACGTCTAGCAATGTCCCGCAAGTGTGACTGAACGACGGTATCATTAGCTCTTTCAGTGAAGCTTGGTCAAGTTGCCATGAAATCATCTTTTCAAGCTCAGCTCTATATGTAGGCTCCACACCGACCATGTTTGCAATCCGGAGAAGGCGTAAGAGGAAGTTACATGGGATGGAATCCTTCTCCGGAGGCAGGATTCCTACCAGGGTTTCGACGAAAAATCTCTTTTTCATCCACGAAGTTGTGACACTCTCTGGGGATTCTGCAAAGTTTGCAAGTCCCTTGTCTGTACTAGGATGGTGATCATCAGAGAGGTCTGGTAGCCACTTTGATGCATAATGAGCTATGATTGAACCAATAAGGTCTGGACGGACACCCTTAGCCTTAATTCCGGCTAGGGTCTTGACAAAATAGTCCATATCAAGGATGCATGCATCGTCGAACCAGTGTTCGGCGGCTAAATGGGATGTCTTTGATCCTGAGAAAAGGAGAAATTCTGGGAAAGAGGCCTTCTTCATTTTGGTGGAAGAGTAGTCAAGCATTTTTGAGAAGGACTAATATATACTGTTGGTAGCTCTTAGCTTATACAAGAGGTTTTCATGCTAAAGTATAATCTCTTGTAATACTGCAAGTGGAAAAAACATCCGATGCAATAATTGATGTTACCCTCGTAAAATCTGGGCAAACATTAATTGATCTTTGCTGTGAATGAGAATAAATGTACGTACATATTTAAGGATGATATAAATCGAGGGTCTAGACTTAGAGATGAAGATTCTTGTCTTTCTATTGTGGTTATGAGCTTGAATGGATGGATGAAGGGGAAGAAGGATAAGAAGAGGGTACAGAAGGAGAGGAGAAGACAAATTCTCTTCAATGCTAATATTCCTTCCTATGACGCCTCCTGGCTTATTCTCTTCCACGGAGGATAAAATTAATTATAATAACACCATATCATACATGTATGGGCTAGGCTGAAAGATACTTGAAACTGAATCCCTCCCTCTCTCTCTCTCTCTCTCTCTCTCTCTCTATATATATATATATATATATATATATATATATATATAGAGAGAGAGAGAGAGAGAGAGAGAGAGAGAGAATTAGGAAACAAATTGCAGAAAGACCATCCTATTGATGCCTGTAGTGTGCTGTCATCTACGAAAAGACTTCAATTTCTTCCACCCAAGCAATCAGAGCTACTACTCGAAGCTTCATGCATATACTCGGAAGCATCCAAATAAGGGGTTGAATCCTATACGGATCACGAGAAAGCATAGAAAAGAGTTATCACTTTATTTCTGTTAATTTGATTAGCAATATCTAAACTTCAATGTCCCCCAAAGAGCTTGAGATCTATGTAGTGGAGTTTAAATTGAGCCAGAGTGTGTATTTTTTATAAAAATTTAGAATAGTGAGAATTTTATTCGTTAATGTAAATTTTTAAAATATACTTTCTGAATGATATTTTTTAAATTAAAAAAATATTTAAATTTCAAGAACATATTATAATTAAGATCAATATCGATGACCTATGACGGGAGCTCAGAGTCTACAACAACACAGATGTTAAAAATGATAATGTAACTAATAGTAATTTTAAAATATATATTAAAATAATATTTTTTTTATTTTTTAAAATTTATTTTTAACATTAATATATCAAGATAATTTAAAAATATAAAAAAACTAAGCAAAAAAATTTAAAACTTTTTAAAACGGTGGTGGAACTGCCACCCAAAACATATTATTTATATTGAAAAATATATATATATAGACCATTAATATTTTATTTCAGTTTTTATGTTACATTATATATTCTATTATTTATACAGCCAATAATACTTTTCATATTAAGTTCGGAATGTATAAATTTAGTCAACAAAAAAATTCTAAAATTAAACATAAAACTAAAATATTTCAAATACAAACTTAATTAATATAAACGACATTAATCTAAACAAGTAACTTAAATATTAATAATTAATAAGCTTATTCTAAGCTCTTAAGCCAAGAATTCCTTCTGAACAAGCTTAATTTGATCTAAGTATTCGATACATCATCAAGACTCTTCAATACATTCATACACACACTCGGCAGTTGAATATCTTATGGATCAAACAAAGGGTTTGTCGCTTGATTTATCATTTCTTGGTATTTTTTTTGCTGTAGCTAAATTTCATATAATTATTTTGTAAATTTATGTGAAACAATTGATATTATCATTACAAGAAAATGCCTAAAATATTTTACAAAGATCGCAATGGACGCCTAAATAAAAAATATTCTTCACTTTTTAATATTATAATTTAATAAATTGATCTAGTTAGGCAACACATTATCTTCTCGCCCACAACTTCTAGGTTAGTACAACTCAACTCCTATTTAAATTTATGAATTATCTTCTTTTCAATACACTCTAGGAATAAATCAACTCCCACCTAAATTTTAGAACTATCTTTTACCAAAATAAATTTTAGAAAAAACTCAACTATTGCCTAGATTGTGGAATTATCTTCACATATTCTATTAAGTTGTATTTAAGATGTATGGTCTATAAATTATTCATCCATATTATTACATTAAACTTTTGAAGGGTGAACTTTAGAATAATTAGAAGAAAAAAAATTAAGGATGGGATAAGAAAAGGTAGAGATATTAGCCAGAGACCAAGTTTAAATACAGTAACACTTGTTTGGTTTTGTTAAATTAATAGTTTTAAAGTGTGTTGTAGAGCTTAGAGTGATATATATAATAAAGTCTCATAGAGATCGAGTGACAAATACATGTTCTAACTAAAGAGAAATTAGTATCCATATACTCATGTTGGCTCATTTTAGGGTCTTGAATCAACTAGTACGTCAAACCTCATAAATCAAATTTCTCCAATGCCTTTTACGGTAATAATTCCAAGTCTATAACTTTTGGTTTTTCCCTTTCAAAAAACTTATGACAACTGCAATGACAGTGGCAAATCAACGTTCTCAAGTACATCATTCTTCGTTAGAATACCCCTAATTCTAAATCTTAAAGTTAATATACTTGAAAGCAAATCCTTTACAAAACAAATTAAAAGCCTAGAATTCAAAGAAAAAAAAACTTAACAAAATAGATAATGCAACACACCAAGTAAAAGATAAGAAGAAGTTGAACATAACTTCGATTCATTCTCTTTCATTTGTGAAGAATAGCAACAACAGCTTCTTCAATTTATTTTCTTTTATTGATGTTGAAGCATAATGAGAATACGGTAAGATATAATAATACACACACACTCAACTCCTACATAAATTTTGGAACTAACTCCTTGCCAAAATAGATTTTAGGAAAAAACTCAACTTCTAAATGAATTTGGGAATTATCTTTGTATATTGTATTAAATTGTATTTAAGTTATGTGGTCTACAAATTATTCATCCATAGTATCACATCATTAACTTTTGAAGGGTGAACTTTAGGATAATTGGAAAAGAAACTGAGGATGGGGTTAGAAAAAACATAAATATTAGTCAGAGGTCAAGTTCAAATATAACAACCTTTGTTTTATTTTACTAAATCAATGGCTTTAAAGTGTGTCATAGAGCTTAGAGTGGTAGATATAATAAAGTCTTATGGTGACAAGCGATAAATACATGTTCTGACTAAAGAGAAATGAGTGTTTATATAGTCAAGTTGGCTCATTTTAGGGTCTTAAATCAATTGGTGGGTCAAACCTCATGAATCGAATTTTTTCGATGCCTTTTTCAATAATAATTTCAGGTCTAAAATTTTTTTGTTGTTTCCTTCTTCAAAACCTATGATAACCGTAATGACAATGAAAATTTAGCATTCATCAAGCACATAATTCTCAACTCGAATGCCTCTAATTTCAAATCTTAAACTCAATACACTTCAAAGTCAATCCCCACAAAAACAAATTAAAATCCTAGAATCCAAGGAAAGGCAACTTAACAAAATAGAAAATGCAACACACCAAATAAGTAAAAGAGAAGAAAATTTTGGACATACATCCGATTTGTTATCTTTTAATTACAAAGAATAGCAACAACAACTTCTTTAGTTTTTTTTTATTGATGAATTATAGTGAGAATACAGTAAAAAGAGAAGTGAGAAAGAAAATTTAGGGTTCAGATATGTGTGTGTTTGTGCGTGTGTGTGTGAACCCTAAATTTTGAAACTATCTTTTTTCTAAAAAAAAATTAGGAAAAAATTAACTCCTACCTGAATTTAGAAAATGTCTTTAAATATTATATTAAATTATATTTAAGATGCATGGTCTATGAATTATTCATCTATAATATCGCATTATAAACTTTTAAAGGGTGAACTTTAGAATCACTAAAAAAAAAAAACTAAGGATTGGATTAGAAGAGGCAAGGATATTAGTTAGATGCCAAGTTAAAATATAGCAATCCTTGACTGGTTTTGCTGAATCAATGGTTTTATAGCGTGTCTTAGAGCTTAGAATGGTATGTATAATAAAGTTTTATGGTGGATGAAGGAAAAATGCATGTTCTAACTAAAGAGGAATTAGTGTCCATATACTCAAATTAGTTCATTTTAGGATCTTAAATCAACTAGTAAGTCAAACCGCATAAAACAAAATTTTCTAACGCCTTTTTTATTAATAATTCCATGTCTTTAACTTTTTGGTTGTTCTATTCTTAAAAACATATGATAACTGTCATGACAATGACAAATCAACATTTGTCAAGTACACCATTAATGCCCCCAATTCCAAATCTTAAAGGTAATATACTTTAAAGCCAATCCCCACAAAAAAAAAAAATTATAACCCAAGAATCCAAGGAAAGGAAATTTAACAAAATAAAAGGTGTAACACACCAAACAAGTAAAAGATAAGAAGTTGAACGTACCTTCAATTTATTCTCTCTCAATTATGAAGAATAAAAACAACAATTTCTTCAATTTCTTTTCTTCTATAAATTGTAAAAGCACGATGAGAATACAAAAGGAAGACAAGTGAGACTAAAAAATTAGGATTTAGATATAATAATAGACATACACACACTCAACTACCTAAATTTTAGAACTATCTTCTTTTCAAAATTCAACTCCTACCTAAATTTGGGAATATATATATATATATATATATATATATATATATATATATATATATAAAGCTTATATTTAAGATGTATGGCCTATAAACTATTCATCTATGGTATTGCATCGTGAACTTTAGGATATTTGAAAAAGAAACTGAAGATGGGATCAGAAAAGACAAATATATTAATTAGAGGCCAAGTTGAAATATGGCAATACTTGTTTGGTTTTGCTGAATCAATAGCTTTAAAGTTTGTATTAGAGCTTATACTGGTGGATATAATAAAATCTTATTTTTTATGGGCAACAAATACATGTTCTAACTAAAGAGAAGTTAGTGTCTATATATTCAAGTTGATTTATTTAAAGGTCTTAAATCAATTGGGTCAAACCTCATGAACCAAATTTCTCCAACGCCTCACTAATAATTACAGGTCTATAACTTTTTTGTTGTTCCTTTCTTAAAAACCTATAACATCTATAATGACAACGGTAAATCAACATTTGTCATGTACATCATTCTCAACTAAAATACCCTAAATTTCAAATCCTAAAATTCATATACTTGAAAATCAATCTCCTCAAAAAAAATTTTGAAACCCTAGAATCCAAGAAAAAATTACTTAACAAAATAGACAATGCAACACACCAAGCAAGTAAAAGATAAGCAAAAGCTCAACATACCTTCATTTCGTTCTTTTTCATTTGTGAACAATGATAGCTTCTTCAAATTTTATTCTTTTATAGATGACAGAAGCACAATAGGATTGTAACAAGAAGAGAAGTGAGAGTGAAAAATTAAGGTTAGGATATAAGTGTGTGTATTGGATATATTTGTAATTAATTGAACATTTAAAAGTATTTTTATCCAAAAATAATTTATTAATAAGAAAGGTTAGGAGAAGCATCTTTTTTTATTTGTTAGAAAATCTTGGAAAACATCAAGCATTTTGGTGGAAAAACCAAAAGGTCTTTCTTTTTTCCAATTTGTAAAAGTAAATTATGTGAATTCAAACTCCTTTTTCCATGTTCTTCTCTCTATTTTTCTAGGCAACCTTGGCATCTCTAATGTGTGCAATTTATACTCTAATTATTATTATTATTATTATTATTATTAACAAAGTCAATGTTTTACCAAATGAGTACTTTTGATTTAGATGAGAAACTCGAAAATTATTTAAGTTCCTAGTTCACTAACAAAAAGAAAACAATACCTAGTTTAAGTTTTTGCTTTTGTCTTGCTTGATTTTTTTAATTGTCACTTTCTTTACTTCTCCAACACATTTCTCCTCTCCATGCACCCATTTCTCTTACCTTTGCCTTCCTTTTTTTTTTTTGCCTCTAATTTTGAACCAAAATTTCAATTCCAATCAATTCTTTAATTTATCTCATCTCTTAAACAAGCAAACAAATTATTTGCCCTTTTTTTTTCATTAGTTCTTTTCGGATCAACTACTCAATAGCCCACACCTTACTTTTCTTTTCTGTTTTCACTAACATCTTGCTCACTTTATCTTTAAAACCCAAAATCCCAAGCTTAAACCATTAAAAAAAAAAAAACATGTTTCTTCTTCTTGTTGTTTTAAAACCTAAATTTTATGGGCCAGATTGTTGATGTGTGATCTCATACTATCTCTTCCCTTTCCTAGTCTCTTTGTATCCCTTTCTAGATTACCAATAAGTTATTCAATTTCAAAATTCAAGTGCGTATGATTCGAATTTGTTTTGCTTGTTTCAAAAGCAAAATTGATAATTTGTTACAAATTGGTTTGTTAAGCTATTTTTTTACTTCATTTTACTATAAGTCATGTTTAAGATTCAAGTTAGAATCTTGTTCTCATTAAAATGTAACTGAAATGAGGGAGATTGAAAAGGAAAGAATAATGAATTTTCTTTTAAGAACTTGTTTGATATTGTGGTAATGTTTGATTTTCAAAGTGTTTTTTGTTTGGAAATACATTGAAATAATATTTTTTATTTTTTAAAATTTATTTTTGATATTAGCATATCAAAACTATTTAAAAACATTCAAAATCATTATTTTAAAATAAAAAAAACATTAATTTTTTTTAAAACGAACATTTCCTGAAAATTATCAACATTCAAAATTGAATTTAGTTTTATTACATGTATTGTTTATTTAGTTTTATTTGAGAGTATTTAAAATTATGATACCAGTTGCTTTTTAAAATATTTTTTTTTTCAAAACATATCAAAATAATATTTTTATTATTTTTAAAATTTTATTTTTGATATTATTACATCAAAATGATATGAAAATATCAAAAATATATTAATTTAAAACAAAAAAAATCAATTTTTTAAAAAAAACACTTCTAAATACCATACGCTTGCCATGTGTGATATGATAGAGATTAGAGAGCGCTGGTTGTCTATTGTAGAACAACTTCTTTTATAGAGACCTTTATCAAAATGAGAGGGGTGGGAAAAAAAGAGAGATGAGTAAGCATATTCTATTATCTCCCCCTCTTCCTCTCTTTCTTTCTTTCTTTCATTGTTCTTCACAAACCATTACTGGAACTTGGCTACCAGCCATGTCCACCATTAAAACTCCTCTGTATATTATCCAGATTGTTCTTTATTCAATTAGACATGCACCACAAAATTATTGTGATTATGATGCCCCCATGATCGATTCATTCCCAAAGTGAAATTATAGTGAAAAAACAGATTTCTATAAATATTTATTCAATTTCAATTCTGCAACAGAGACTAAAAAACTGGACGGACACTGTTGTCAAGGAGAAAGTTGACTTAAAGAACAGCAAGATGCATGCTACCCTTTATCGATTGTTCATTTTCTAAAAATAAATTCCTACAACAAATCAATTCACCTACAAGCGCTTTCTCATTGAGCTCGCCTTATTCTTCCAGAATGCCTCGGCAGAGAATGGAAGAAATATACTAGATGTTACGGGGAGATGTGGGTTCAGATGAACTGCTGGATGGGTCACCTGTTGTTGGATTGAGTGCAGTGCCACTTGAAAGAGAGCCGTTCCCACCTTCTTGAGACACTACAGGGATCTTCACTGCCGCCCTTTCCATCTCCTTCTCGAGCTCTTCTTCCTGGCGCAGAGCAGTAAACTGGGTATCAAGAGACTTGGCTGCACCTAACCATGCAAACACGATTACCAGAAGTATTCCTCCAAGGTAAGGAGTTGAATTGGCAAGCGACCCAAAGGTTAAGATCATAAACTGTTGAATGAGAGCTCCTCCAGACTTCCCCAAAGGATTGCAGACAACATCAATGGCTGCCTTCCCTTTAACCTACAGCACAGATTGGAGAAGCAAAATTAGCACTGAACATCTAGCCATTTTTAAATTCAGTATTCCATATCCTGCATCAAAACTGTCTCAGAATGATTGAAATAGATTGCCAGTTTAAACTACAAAAGCATCTATAACAAGCAAAAGGTCCAAACCTTGGTGTCCTCATCCAAGGGAATATAGGCCATTTCTTTGCATGGATCAAACAAACTGTATTTTGCACTCTTGCTGAAAATGTTTTGCATAGCACCCACGTATACAGCAGCAAGAAGAGGAGTCATCCCAAACTGTGTGAGGGTGGGTGCAAGAGGACCGCCAAACAAGATCAGAGAGAAGAAACCGACTCCTGTTAGAAGCAGGACTGTGGGTGTAATTTTGGCTGCAACTCCCCATCCATATTTGTCAAATATAAATTGACTTAGAAGCATCATCGTGAAAGTTGCTATTCCCGTTGCTGTTGAAAAGTCACCCATAAAGGCAGAGTACTCATTCGGGCTGGGAAACTGTGAAGATGAATGGCAGAGAGGGGAGGGAAAGAGAATCAGTAATCGATAAGCTCAGAGAGAAGAGGACAAGGATGGGATCAGATAAAGTTTACCTGTGCCTTTAGCTTTGATTTCCAGGTAACCTCAACAAGGTTGATGCTAATACCATATGCAACCACCAAAGTCGCAAGATCTCTAATATATCTAGAAGACACAAGGAACTTCAAGCTCTCCATTGTGCTCATCTTCGGCTTTTCCTGCACATGGATTTTCAAAAAGGGAACCTTGTTATAGCATTAAATTACTACGCTGAGTCTTCAAAGTATATGCTCATGAATTGAATCTCATTTGTTAACAAGTGAAAATATATATTATACCAGAACATGCACATGACCCTCTCCAAGTAATAAATTTGATGTGGTTGTACATTTATTGATATAGAGAAAAAATTGGCAAAACAGGTATTCTTTCTTTAGCACGATGGCTTTAGATAATTTGTAAGGATGTTATGACACCCTTCAATTTCTATATACAAGGCACCTTCAAGTTCTGAGACCTTTTTGTTTGTTTTATAAGATCTACAAAATACAGCTTTCCAGCACCTTGAATAAATATTTTTTAAAAAAAAAAGTCCTTGCTAAAGGTAAGCCCATCTAGATAAGTATGTAGCTGGTAAGATGATGTCTCATCACATTTCAGTACCTGTTCCTTAATTAAAGAGTGCCATATTATAAAGAATTGCAGAGTAGCTGGTGAAAAAAATATCCAGTACCAAATTAAAGAATCTAGTAATTATTTCAGGTATGCTATAGTTCAATTTCATAACAAAAAATTAGATTTCACGAGCCACCAGTAACACAAACATATTAACACAAACATATTGCTTTGAGGGTTCATAGAGTCCTTGCAGAAGATTACCTTCTTCTTCATACTGCGGGTTGGTAGAGGAACAAAAGTATTCACCCACCAGTAACACAAACATATAGCAAGCCCCATCAGCACCACAATGCTCATCATTCCTTTGAGGGAGACGGCCCAGCCATCAACACCAGGACCCAAGTTTTTCCTCAAATTTGAGAAGTACTTCACTGTTCGGCCTGAGAAAATCAGAGCAACATTCGCCCCAAGTCCAAAAAGAGGGTAAAACCGTTTTGCTTCATCTACAGTAGTGATCTGCACAATACACACGACATCATTATGTGGAAGCTTTGATCAATATTTACATGCCATTCAGATAGGGAAAAGAAAAGGAAAATTTGAGAACAAGACAATCACATTTACAATTTTCGATGCCTTATAATTTTTTGTGAAACCAGGACTGAACTTAAAGTGCAGAGATTATTCACTCTAACGACAAAATTTATTAGCCAAACCAATTTTACTTCACTCTAACTACTACACTCACAGCCCTTGATATCTCAATTTCATAGCCCATGAATCTCCTTTTAAGCATGGCACGGATGCTGAGGCAATAGGATCCAAGCAAAAACTTGGCATATATTTGCTCTGGATGAAAAAACCAAAGCAGCAGAAATGAAGAGGGAACTTATGAATCGATTGGAAAAATCATTGAGTGAAACATGTAAGCCCTTAAGCAAACTACAACTCAAACTCAGAACAAAACTAAACAACCTTGTTCCGTTTCAGTGCAGCTTTATAACAATCCAAAGAACTATTTATTATAAAAAAGCATAAGTAACATATTAGTGACCTGTCACACGTAGATTTTTCCTTTCTTTTTTTTTAAGAGGAAAAAAAAGAAACGAAATATTAAGACAATTTATATAGCAAAAAAAAAATAACCACAGCTATAAACAATCAAGCAGACAACTTTGAAACTAAAACAAACTTCAAAAGGAAGGATGATTACCTGATTAGCAAATCCCCAGAACAGCACCGATACCACCACACTGCCCCACAATTCAGCCATGACATAGAACAAACAAAAAGTCCAAATCCTCATAATTGCAAGAGGACCAAGAAACCTTGGGCCAAGCACATTGAGAAGTTTATCAGCAAATGCTTCTGGGTGGATATAATTACTGAGTGGATACAAAACAAACCCAAAGGCCCCAAAAAAGGCAATAAAAGGAAGAATTACAGTATAAAAGAGAGCCTGCTTAGACAAGACATTAGCCAATTTTGTATACAATAACATGAACCCAATAGCCATAGGCAAATTCACCCAAGTTTTCAAAAATGGTATGATTTCTGCACTGCTACCTTTGGCCGTCACAACCAACACGTCCTTAGTGTCTCTAAGGATTGTGTAGTTAAAAAGAATACAAAAGAACATTAACCCCAGCGGGATAATTTTTTTGAAAGTCGTAAGCTCAATACCCAAAAACTTTGGTTTATCAGTTTCTTCACCAAACAAAGGCTGTCCATCAGCTGCAGCTGCAGCCTCAGCCCTGCAAATATGCAAGTTTCTATCTTTTGGGAAGAAACCATTTGGTTTTGATACAGAGGTAGGAAATTTTGGAAGCCCATTTGAAGACAAAGAAAACCCAGAAAAGGTTTTAGGTTTTGTAGCAAAAAGCCTCTGCTTTAAGCCCTGTGAAGGGTACAAAACTCTGCCTTTGGGGTTTGGTGGTAGTGAAAGAAGCCCTCTGGTTTGTAACACCGCTTCCATGTCTCTCCCTCTTTGTTTCCCTCTCTCTACCTCTCTTTAGGTCGCTTACAAAACCCAAATCTTTGGTTTTTCAATACGAAAGCATAAGAGAGAGACAGAGATAGAGAGATACGGTGGCCGAAGGAAATTGTATTTGCTCAGATAGAAGAGTAGAGAATTGATATAAATATCATTTTATATCAACAACCTAACAAACCAAACCCTCGTTGTCTTTCAAAAAAAAGAAAATTACTGTATAAAAAAACTTTCGAAAACAAACAGAAAAAAATTATTACCGACAGATTTTTCTTTTTAACAGTTGGTCATAGAAACTAGGGAAGGTTTTCAATCTGTTGGGTAAGAAAGAAGACCAAAAAAAATGGTTCGGAAATCAGAGAACGGGCTCGCCAAGTGGGAGCTGAAGAGGAGAAAAAAGAAGGAAGTGGTGGTGCGGTCAGGGCCTCACGGGCAGGTGCAGGGGACCATAAAAGGAGGAAGTGGGAGCCTCGACTCTTGAGTGCTTTTGTTTATGGCTAGTGTGCCCTTGAGATATTTTTCACTTTTTTAAATCAAACGGGATACATGGGGGGGCATGAAAGCGACACGTGAGAGAGATGCCAAGCTCTACAAGTGTGTGACATCCTCCGTTATCTTTCATTGCCATGGATGTCAATTTAGCCTCAGGATGTACTTATTTACCCAAATCAATTTAGAGGGTGTTTGAAATGTTTTTAAAAAAATTTTATTTTAAAACAATATGTTTTTGATATTTTTAAATTATTTTGATGTGTTAATCTTAAAAATAATTTTTTAAAAATAAAAAAATATTATTGGCATACTTTTCTAAGTAAAAAACACTTTGACAAGTAACCACAATCACACCTCCAAACACCCTTTTAAACGTATAATTTTATTTTTTATATATTTATTTTATCTTATAAATAATAAATATAATATAAATATCGTTAAACTTGATTTGTGATATATGCATTAGTATTATATAAGTATATATTTTATGTATATATAGAATCTTTATAATTTTTAGATATAATATAATATATGTATATTCTAATATTAAAATCACATTCGCTATATATAATGTGTATAATTTTATAATAAGTGTATATCGAATTATAAATGGTATCATGGTAATTGTTTTTTAAAATCGGATGAATATGATATGAATACTTAAGTTGTTTATGCAATAAGTAATAAATAAAATGTAAATATAGTAGAATTTAATCCGTGAATATTAGTTGTCATTTTTATTAATTAGAGATTCACCCACTCCAATCTTCTATGGGTTGCATGGTTGTAATATTTTCTACTGAAATTTTATTTTTTTTATTTATCTTTTAATTTGATTACATTCTTTTACATGTTTGATTTATATTTTTAACATTGGTATTTTTTTTCCAGGTTTTTGATACGTAATTTGATATTTATACTTTCAAAACTATTCTAAAAGTGATAAAAGGAAAGATCAAGAAAGAAAAAAGCTTTGTGAAAATGATACCCAATGTCTAATGATGGGTGGAACAATATCATTCTTACCATGCATGTCTTGTTATGGGTCATCCGTGCATCACCCGTAGATTGCCGGCTGACCTTTGTGTCGTTTTGCAACAGAAGTTTTCAAATCTTTTCTTTTTTTTTTTTTTCTAAATAAGCTAATTAATCTAAGGATGGACATCCTCTTCATCAAATGATTTAATTCTCTCTTTATCAACGGCGTGATTAGGCATGGGTGCTCGTTTCTTGCAAGGTTCTTATGCTTCCCTCTTCAGAATTTAAGATTCTTTGCACTCTAATCTTCAAAGTCAAACCAGGTGGCTTCCCACGCTATAACTTAGTTACGTGTATATAGATTTAGGTAGGAGCAGATAATATTATGGGTGGGATTAATTTTTTAAAAAAAAAATATTTAGATATTATTAAGGAGTTTGCAAAAAAAAAAAAATATATATATATATATATATAAAGATTAATTTAATGCAACTAGATAACTTGTTAAATCAAAAAATAACTTGGGTAATTAAGGGAAAAAATTAATTTGACTAAAAAATATAAGACATCATTTTAAAAAAGATTGAGACGAAAACGGTTGATCAAAATTGCAGGTGTACAAATCATAACAAGTAATAAAGTGAATGAGTTGAGTATTATCCCATGAAGATTTGCAAAAATTATCAATAAATACCAAAATTATTTAATCCCTATTTATTTGATGATTTGATTATAAGAGTTTACGGGACTAAAAAATTAAAACAAATAATTAAATGGTATTGAAATCAAGTTTAACGGATCCTAGGATTTTCAACCTCACCGTGACTAATCCTATGTGAATTTCCCAATTGAATTAATCCTATCGAAATTTCTTTTATATCGTTGATAATCAGGTTTTGGAGTGTATTTGGTATTGCGGTAGCTTTTGTGGTTGTGGTTTGAAAAAAGTTGTTTCATAAAAAGTACTTTTAGTTGAGGTTGGTTTGAAAAAATAAGTGTTTGGTTAAAACTGTGGTTGAAATTGAGGTTGAACAAAAAGTAGTTTAATGTGTTTGGTTAAGAATGCTTTTGAAATTGAGGTTATAAAATAATTTTAAAAAATATATATTAATATTGATGATTTTTAATTTTAATATTGTAGATTTAACTATTGCTATTACATCATGAAATAAATAATACTTTATTTAAAATATTTTTTATTGTTCCATTAAACTACCTACAATTCCATCACGTATGAAATTGAGATTGCGATCAAATTTTGTAAATGCGACGTCGTTAAGCGATCTCTGTCTAATTTATGTAGTCATTGAATAATGTTTAACGCTAATTTTTTGAATAAAACACAATTAAAAATAAAAAAATTATTTTGTTGGATCGGATCTAGTTCAATACATTTTTAGCTTTGAATCGGACAAGTTTCACTATTCATAGAAAAAATAGATGAACAGTGGAGCCATGCTCTTGGTTGCACCACAGTTAATGATGGGACCCACCATTAAAAAATTGTGGTGGAAATGTTACCAAACAGGAAAAATTGTGGTTGCGGGTGAACCTCACCCGCAGCCACAATACCAAACAGTCACTTACTAATTTAATTATTAATCTCTCTCGAGCATCAATGAATTATTTTAACAAGCAAATTTTCTACATCTCTATGAAAAATCTAAACTTGTCTAAATTTATTAGGAACAATAAAACTCTTAATGATTACACAAGTTTCATAGATATTTTTATCATATAGGTTCCTTATGATATTTCAAACAATGACTAAAATATTTATCACTTCTCAATCTCAAATTGAATCATGGATCATGCAAACGATGATCAAACATATACAAGCATTAAATGTAGAATGAAATACTCAACAAATACTAAATTAATTCAATCAACGAGATATTCGTATAATCATAGTTAGGCTAGATCAAAAAGTTTCAAACTAAAGAACTACTTCATAACTAAATTAACATCACTCAAGAGTATAGGAAAATCAGAGAACTGGACGTCTTAAAGGGGTTGTTGTTCTTGGCTTCTCTCTTTCAATTATGATTGCTTCTGCTCATAGATGTCGCCTCCTCTCTCTTGTGGTGTGTTTAAGGTATCAAAAAACATGTGTTAGTTGCTGCCTAGAGGGATTTTTATAGTCTGACTTTATCCTACAAAGGAAAGGAAATCACTCTCTTTCTCTGTCACAAATTCTAACTTTATTTTCTTTCTTGATATTGCAGGCCAGATATATCTGCAATATATTCCCTTATCAACAACTTATTGGATCAACTAAAATCAACCTAGGTTAACATGTAAAAATTACAAGTCAAGCTATAAAAACGTGATAACCTCATAGAAAAAAATCAAAAAATATAGTGAAGTTCAATTCTCAATCAACCTAATGTTTAATAATAAAATTAGAAAAACAATCTATTAAAAAAAAAACCA
Organism: Populus nigra; assembly: GCF_951802175.1. Classification (NCBI taxonomy): domain Eukaryota; kingdom Viridiplantae; phylum Streptophyta; class Magnoliopsida; order Malpighiales; family Salicaceae; genus Populus; species Populus nigra. Next base: position 8,743,727 of record NC_084859.1, read on the forward strand.
AGAAAATCGAGTTAACTTATCAAACCCAAATCATGAGATCATGATAACTCAATCTAAAGCAAATAAAAAAAATTATAAAGGTCAATTCTCAATCAAATCAACATTAAATGATGAAATTAGAAGAAAAAAAAGACATGACCTAACCCGATTTAATCTGTCAAACTCTTAACTTAAGTCATAATACTAGGATAACCTCATATAAAGTAAACCGAAACAAATTATAAAGCTTAACTCTCAGTCAACCTAAATGTTGAATGATGAAACTGAGAAAAAAGTTTAATCATAAAAAATAACAAAACAAACTCGAGTCAACAAAGTTAACCTGCAAAATTCTTGACTCAAGTTATGAGATTATGATAACTTTATAGAAAATAAATTAAAATAAATTATAAAGCTCAGCTCCTAATAAATATAATATTAAAGGATGAAATTAAAATAAAAAAATTAATATTCCAATAAAAAGCACTTTGTGAGAGGAGAGAAAAATTGATTTCCTCTTCTTAATTAGTTAATTTATTAAAGATTTTATTTGTAAATTCACATAAAATTACACACACGGTACTTTTAGACAAATTAAAAAAGTAAATAAGAAATAAAGTAGTTACCATCTAGTTTCAAATATAATTAGGATACCTAAAACTAGTCCTGAAGTTGGTTATACCAAGAGGAGAATAAAATTCACCTTAAAGTATCATACCTAAAATAATTTGCTAAGTGTTTGTTTAATTTAAATATCTATTTTTGCAAGTCACACTTTTATACAGAGTCATCCAACTAGTTATATCTATTTATTATTAGGTCAAAAACTAATGAATCCTAAAAATAAAGTGAATTTTGGATTAAAAAATATGAATATATTCAATTACTAACACTTTAAAAATAATTAGAGTTGGACCTGATGATGGATAATAAAATTCAAAGCGTCTAGAAATTCAAATGAATAAAATAAAATACTAACTTAAAAAACCCAACATCCATAAAGAAAATAAATATAATATTTAAAAATATCTTAAATATTAAAATATTAAAAATAAATGCAATCACCATATATGGATCTAACTAATTAAGCAATGGCTTGATGGAAAAACAAAGAAATAGCTCATAAGGTTATTGCCAATGGTATCCTTGAACACGCAGATCCTGGTACACAACTCCAGATAATAATAAAAAGTTAAGAATATTAATTAAAATATAAATAAAATAATACATTAAATATTGATGTATCCATAATATAATTATCGAGGGACATGATAATCAAGGATCACAATATTAAGGAACAAAAATAATCATGGGGCATTTTTTTGGATAAATAAATAGATAACTTAAAATAAATATCATCCTTCAGAAAATATGTAAAATAGATAACTTAAAATGTTTTATATGTAAAATAATTATTGGGAAAATATTTTTCAAGCTAAATATTAAATAATATTTTACATGTAAAATAATTTACACTAAACAAATGGACACTAGATTTGTTCCAATCAATTGATCATGTATTAATGTACTCCAATATTTTAACATTAAGGAATTAAATTTACAATTTTAGCAATAGTTAGGATCATAAATCTAATTTATAATCAAGAGTAAATAAAAATATGGTTTTACATTAAAAAAAATAATCAAAATTGAGCAATAATAAGCTATTATCACACAAGCAAAACAAAACACATATATTCATCATAAAATCACATCAAGTCTAATCGTCACACCTCGGATGATCCAATCAACAATTTCATCCTCGAAAGCCCATCGTGAGGATTTGGACACCACCCTTATTTCACCTCAAAAAGTTCTTGATGGAATCATACCCCCATGACCCAAGGATATATATATATATATATATATATATATATATATATATATATATATATATATATATAAGGGACGAAGCCCACCTTGCGAGTTGTTGATAAATTAGTCGTAAATGATAGCGTGTGTATGCACGCGCAAGCGTGTTCGGTTGCACGTGAATGAGTAGTGTACACGGTCCATTCATCGATGGCTCAACAAAGTCTGGGTTTGTTTTTCATCTATTTTTATGTTTGTGGTAAAACAAACATGGTAAAATATTTGGTAATAAATTAAATTTTGTTTTATATTAGGGGGTTTATTAAAAATGAAGTTTCAAATGTAGTTTTTATATGTTTTTTTAATCGAGTTTTATAAATTTAGTTTGTTTTTGTGTTCCAAAAGTATTTTAAAAAAAAATTAAGAATTTTTTTTTTCTTCAAATTAATATATTTTTAGTGTTTTTAGATTATTTTGATCCGCTGATATCAAAAATAATTTTTAAAAAATAAAAAATATTATTTTAAAGTATTTCCAAATAAAAAATACTCTGAAAAACAAACATAACCATACTTTCACCAAACATTTTATAAATATTAGCATACTACATGTCCATTTCAATTTCAATTGTTTTGAATAAATGTTGTTTCAATTCCCAAGCATGAATTTGATTTTTTTTTAAATTAAACCAATATTTCATCCATAAGATTTTTATATATATATTTTTTCTCAAAATATGTCGAATTGAGCCTCGAAACAAACAGGTATAGTTTTAAAAAATATTTAGCGTATTGGACCAGATACATTACTTGAATTAGATATTGTTTTTCCTTGTATGATAAACAATTGCTAAAAAATTATAAATTTAAATCCTTAATTTTAATATACCAGAGTACATTAATATATCATTGAAACAAATTTAGACACTGTCTATTTTTTTAGTGTGAAATTTTTCATGTAAAATATTTTTTAATATTTGACTTGAAAACTATATTTTAATGGTGATGATTGTGCGAAGGGGTAGTGAGATAGCAATAACAAGGTAGTGGTGAGAGAGGTGATAGTGATGAAATGAAGGTGATGATGATAAGATGAAGGCGGTGATTGAAATAGTTGGATTAGACGGTTATAGTGATAGTGGTAAGGTTACAATATCAAACACACTCTTCGATATGATAAAAAAGATGGTTGAAATAGTTGGATGATATTGTAAATAGACTTGTGAACTATTTTACAAAACTTCATGTGCTAAAAATATTTTTTGATAAATAAACTAAATCTGAAGGTTGATTATAAAATATTTTACATTGACTAGTCTTCATGTAAAATATTTTACAAGAAACAACACATAAAAAAATAAAAAATATTTTCTTGTAAAATATTTTATGAAAAACAAATAGAACCTTAAATTATGTTTAGGGAAGATACTTGCAGAAGTAATTTTCTCACGTTTGTAATTTACAAGAACACTAGAAAATATCATATTACTTCATTTACTCGTTCAGAAGTGTAATATGATATGATTAAAATTATATTTTGCTTCAATCACAATTTTAAAAGTGTTCAATCAATCAAAATGGATTATAATTTTATATTAATCCTACTGAAAAATCTCTTTTGTAACATTAATAAAAAATTATAATTTATACTTTTTAAAAATTTACTTCTTAAAATTATAACCATAAAAAGTATCACAATATCAAAAATGTATTAAAAGACTGTTTGTTATTGTGATAACTTAATTTTTTTATCCAATCATAAAAAAAATATTTTTTAATTACTTAAATAACTTATAATGTTTTTACCAAATCTTATTCATAATTGTATTTTAAATTTTAATTTTATAAAAGTTAAAATAATATATTTTTTATTCACGAGGATATATTTTTTTATTTTATATACAAATATTTATATAATATAATTTTTAAAAAATATCTATTTTTAAAAATCCTGATGATTGATTAAGACCGCTAAAGACTATTGTTTGGTGGGGCCAAAAGGATCTTTGCTATTATCGCCAGGGAGGGACTAGCCACATAATTCTCTTGTACCTTGGACCGATGCAATTGGCGATGACAGTTTCTCCACGTGGCAAAATGGTAAGTTGCATTTATCAGATCATAAAAATCTGACCTCGACAAACAAAAAATAAATATAAAAAAAGTGCACGACTCCCAATACGCAAGCGAACCGGACAAATCGATTTTTTGTTGCTACTCGCCCTTTTTATTTATTTATTTTTTTTTCTAATATATCTATTATCTCTCCGGTGGTTAAAAGATTGCGTGTTGGTACGTCTTGAAATAATAGGATATTTTTTTTATATAAAAAATATAAAAAAAATTAAAATTTAAAAGTATTAATTTTTTTTTAAAGTTATAACAAAGAGTTTTTAGTTTAGTTGCAATGTTTAACCCAAAAATAATATTTATAATATTAATAATAACATAAAACTTGCATGATCCAAGTTTAAGTGGGTCTGTCAGTAAGGTCGTATTATAAAAATAAAGAAAAAAACCAAATGAAAAAAACTAATAAAAAAAAAGAAAAAAAATCTGAATTAACTGGGATAACCCGTCAAACCTTGGATTCGTGTCGTGAAAGTTTGATAACTAAATAGAAAAAAAATTTGATGGGTTAACACAGAATTAACTGGGCTAACCCGTCAAATCAGGTTAACCTGTCAAGCTCGGGATACGTGTCATGAAAATCTGATAATTAAATAGAAAGAAATTTAACATTAACAAACTAACCTAAACGAAAAAAATTAATTAAAAAGGAAAAAAAAACAAAATGCATCAACCTTTTACTAACGAGGAAAAACAAAAAAAATCTGAATCAACTAGGTTAACCCGCCAAATCAAGTTAATCCGTCAAACCTAAGATTTGTGTCATAGATGTGTGATAACTAAATAGAAAAAAGATTTAATATTAATGAACTAAATTAAAAAAAAGATCAATTAAAAAGAAAAAAGCAAAGAGAAAAAAACCTACAGGAAGAAAAAAACTAACGAAGAAAAAGAAAAATATCTGAATCAATTGGGTTAACCCGTCAAATCAGGTTAACTCGTCAAACCTAGGATCCGTGTAATGAAAGTTCGATAATTAAACATAAAAAATTTAATATTAAGAAACTATAGACAAAAAAAAACTAAATGCATCAGCTTTTTCATTGTGGACTGCACGGTGCAGTCCATAGTAAAAGGCTTAAAAAAAACAAAGGCATACGCCATGCGTTAATTTTTTTCCTTGCATAAAAAATATAAAAAGGGCTAAGATCTAAGAGTGTTAGGTCTTTCTGCAAAGATATTAATAATAATATTAAACTTATATGATTCAAGTTTAAATGAGTCTGGCTCAACACCAGACACAAGAGTCTACAAGGTTATGTCATAAAAGTGTGATAATTAAACAGATTAATTAAAAAGAAAAAAAACAAAGAAAAAAACCAACATGAAAAAAAAACTAATGAAGAAAAAAAAATCTGAATTAACTAGGTTAACCCGTCAAATTTGGGATTCGCGTTATGAAAGTTTGATAACTAAATAGAAAAAACAATTGACGGGTTAACCTAGAATTAACTAGGTTAACCCATCAAGTCCGGGATACATGTCATGAAAGTCTGATAATTAAATTGAAAGAAATTTAACATTATCAAACTAAATTAAACGAAAAAAATTAATTAAAAAGAAAAAAAATTCTGATTAACTCGTTAAACCAGGTTAACCTGTTAAATTTGGGATCCGTATCATGAAAGTATGATAACGAAATAAAAAAAATTTAACATTAACAAAGTAAATTAAACCAAAAAAATTCATTAAAAGAAAAGAACACAAAGAAAAAAGAAAAAAAAACCCATAAAGGCATAAAAAATGAAAAAAAAAACAAAAAAAAAAGACGGCTCAGAGTTTCACCGTGGACTACACTGTGCAGTGCACAGTGAAACATTGATGCATTTACAACGAAAATAAAAGGTGTGGGAAAGCTACAATACTTTCTCTACGTCTTTTAAAGTATTGTTAATACTAATCTTTTTTTGTTTTAGAACCGAACAGAGAACGATTTAGATTTGAATTTGATTTATAAACAATTAAAAAAAAAGAAAATGAAGGATTTATAGTCCAATATAATATTTTTTATTTTAAAATTTAAAAAAATATTTTTTTATTTTTAAATTTATACTGAATTTAGGAAATATATTTTATAGATTCTCCACAATTTCCATTCACAAGTTTTTTAAATATGAAGAAACATGAAATAATGAATGATACAATATTCTTATCTTATATTTAAATGCCTTTCAGCAATACAAAACATAAAATTATTATTATTATTATTATTTTACATTTAATTCATTTTATAAATTTATTTTTTATTATAAATTGAATTTAAAATGTTTTTTTAATTAACACGTATAATGTAGATGTTTTAAGGGGAAGAGTACTTGCTGTTCTTTGCTTGGATACAGGAATCATGCTTCAGACAACAAGCATCAAGGCCATCACAAGGCTTCTCTCCTGGGCATCCACTGTATAAAAGCCCACAATACTTGCCATATCTCAAAAATGGAGGCACTGCCATTCACATGGAGGAGAACGGGATGGTTTCCATGTACTGTGCATGCTAGTTTAATGATCGCGCTATTGTCATGGACCGGATAAAAAAAAACTTAGAAAAATAATATCTAAGATCAACGGACATTTTTTTTATAGTGTTATAAAATTTGGTATAATAGTTCAAACTTGAAAAATCTTGACATGATTATTTAATTAAATATCATATTATTAAAAAGATACAGCCACTCTTAATGGTTAAGCACACGACCGCTCTTATTTAACTCACTAAGTAATATCCCACCTCACGAGGCAACTACACTACTTACTCAAAGGTAAGGTTAATTTTCTTCAAATTATCCAATAATTTGATTATTTAACTTTACCTTTTATAGAGCTGAGCATCTCCGATTCGGTCCGATTTTGAACCAAAATAAACAACCAAACTGATTTTTTTTAATTTTTTGAACCGAACCAAATCGAAAACCGGTTCAAACCGATTAATATCGGTTCGATTCGGTTTGGTTTTTTCCCCTTCCAAACCGGTTCAAACCCAATGGTCCTCTCTACTTCTCCTGCAGCCTCATATAGTAGATCCCAAGTTACTGGAGGTGAAGACCCATTCGGGATTCCACGACTAGACCCTTGTCTACAACCTCACCTGCGTCTAACTGCACATAGCGTTGATTGAGGCAATCCAGACAAAACTCAACCTTGCAAATTAGGCAAAAAACCCAAGACTTGAACATTAGTCCCAAAAAACATAATCACAAAAACCAGCAGGTTGTCCTACTTTAAAAAGAAACATAAAGGAAGCAATACCTTAGTCTTTTTGATGCCGCAAGGGAGGTCGTTTCTCTTGAAATCATCTTCAAGGGTGGAGTGAGTCATTTGGCGAGTTAACCCAGCCAAGTAATCTTCTTCATCGCTCTCTATCTCAGTAGAGCCAACCACAGACTCGAAAGAAGAACTAAGATCCGAAGAAAACCCAAAGGAACCAAATCCATAAAGAAGGGGAGGAAAATCAAAGCAGAGCAGCGAGTAAAGGGAGGGGAGAAAGTGAGATGCAGAGAAGAGAAGGGGGGCAAGGGAGGGGAGAAAGTGAGAGTAAAGGGAGAGATGCAGAGAAGGGGAAAGAGGGGGGGTGACGGTTGAATGTTAGTCTAGGGTTAGAAATTAGAAAACATTGTATTTATACTTGTTTTTTTTTTAAGTGCTGGCTGGTTGAACCGGTTCGGTTTGGTTCAGTTCAATCGGTTTCAGACTTTAGAAACCGAACCGAACCAGAATTTTTTTGTGATTTTTTAATCAGTTAATTCGGTTTTTTCGGTTATTTTTTCCGGTTTTATCGGTTTATCGGTTTCTTTGCTCACTCCTAACCTTTTATGCCATCAATTAAAGTGCTTGGCTTTAGGGTACTTTCTCTTTTTTGTATGTTAGTTCATATCAATATAATAATACCTTGGCTTATTGTCACCTTTTATATTTTATTAATGCTTTAAACATTAACGAACTTGTTGCCACTAAATACCACATATCTAGTGTATATATAATTTCAACCCTGAGGAATTTATTTACCATGGATTTAAAATATCCCCCACAAGTTCTTCCTCGTGCATTTAACATTGACCTTAATTCACTTCACTCCTTACGCTATATAATCATTCGGTAGTCCCTTGTCATATGTGACCTCATTATTGTTAAAAAAAATTTATTTCATACCAATAATCATACAATCCCTTGTTACCATAAAATTTTATCATTCAAAATATTTTTTATGATATTTTACACATACTCATTAATTCGATTCTCAAAGTGTGAACATTACACCTTATCAAAATAATTTTAAAATTCGATGCACATACACCCATAAAGTCTTTAAGTGTACGGTACTCACCGATTAATGGGCTTCCATTCTTTTTAGACAGTACAATTCTTCATCTCTATCCTTCATGGGGGTTAGACTTTGATTAATTCAATTTCATTAATTCAATAACCAATACCATAAATGTAAATTTATTATCTTTATTTAACGTGTTATACCTAACATTTCAATAAAATCCAATACTTAATACCTCAAATACAATTTCTCCACAATATAAGACAACAATGCCACTACTTACAGAATTTTATAGTTTTTTACACACACATGAATACAATTTCATATCACTTCAACATACTCAATCAAAATAGTTTGAGTACATCTTACTTTTACATGTTTTTTTAGAAATAATACATCTATTCTTGTATAGCTCGCTCATCAATTATGATTTCACTGTCTAATTGGTTTTTCCTAATACTTCTACAACACATTTTCACATGACATTAAATAGATCCTCTAACCTAAACTTTTGCTTCAATATGACAACTGAAGGTCCCGGTCACACACATCTAATATCCTACGTTTATTAGTTAAATTCACGATCTCAATCATCAGTGTATCACACTGATGCCTTTAGTATCCCATGAATATTAGTCAAATCATAATCCAAGTCATCAGTGCCTCACACTGACGCCTATAGTATCCCACGGATACTAGTCGAATCCACAATCTTGGCCATCAATGCATCACACTGATACCTCTAATATCCTATAAATACTAATCAAATCATCAATCTCGATCATCAGTGCCTCATACTGACGCTTGATACCTCTAATATCCTATAAATACTAATCAAATCATCAATCTCGATCATCAGTGCCTCATACTGACGCTTATAGTATCTCATGGATACTAGTCAATTTATTATTTTTCTTGGGAACCCTTCGCCTCCTAATTTTTTTTCTAAGCATGGCTTCCCCTCAGCTTATTAGAAATTTCTCAAAGTATGAGCATGAAACACTTTTTAGTTGATAAATAAACTGACCAATCAATTTTAATTCGATTGGATAACTACTACATATAACTTTTTGGCACCTCCAAATTATCTGAATCAGCTTGGCAAAAGAAACAGAAAATTAAAAGTCCCAAACATTTTTTTTATAAATTAAATCGAGAGAAGCCATAGCTGACTTCGTTAGTTCAAAATTATTCAATTACATTCGCATTCGTTTTGCCCTAATCCCATCAAGAGACTATGGACCAGGCTTCACTTTTCCAGAAAAAAAACCACCATTTTTTCTTCATGTATGATTTCAATCATCACTCTTTGTAGACCCGTACCTCTCAACCCTCTCATCAATCCACTCTCTCATATCATTCAAGACAAGACTTGCGTTTTCGTCAGGCTCGCCTTGGATCAAAGAATGGTACATGCCCTCGTACATCTTCAAGCTCTTATCCTCACTCGAGGCTTTCTCATACAACAACTGCGATGATGTTGGGCATGTCACCCCATCGGCGGTCCCGTGGACAGTCAAAAACGGCGCCGTAACCTTGGAGAAATTGTCCTGTATGTATTGGCAGACTCTGGCAATTTCTCTCATGGTACCCACCCTTGGCTTGCCTGTGTATCTTCTGGGGTTGGATGCTATGATCTTGAGTTTCTCTGGGTCCTTTATCGCTTTACCTACCATTTTGTTGTCTGGCATGGCCGCCCACGTGTCAGCAAATCCAAAGAGCAGGCCATACATGAATAGGTGCACCTTACTGGGTTTCATTGGTTCCGGTATGACGAAAAGTGGGGCCGAGAAAATCAAGCCCGTCCACGTGTCAGGTTCTGATTGGAAATACATCAGCATCGTTGCTAGTCCACCCATTGACTCGCCAAATAAGAAGGCGGGCAGGTTCTTGTATGGCTCGCTGTAGCGCACATGCTTGAAGAACGATAAGGACGCTGCAGCAATTTTCTCCATGTCGCCTTTACAACAGTAGAAAACTTTTCTCAGCTTTTCATTACTTTGTCATTTTGTTTTTCTAAAAAATATATTTATGTCTACGTAGTTAAATTACAAAAAAATAAAATAAAATAGATTTAATTAATGGCTACTTCATAGTCATGGAAGGAAAAAACAAACAATAATGCCTTTTATTTGCTGATTTTACAAGTCATGGGTTGGGTTAGGTATTGACAGAGAGATTGTTTGGAGATAGAGTAATAATCTCCTTTTAAAAATTATAATATCGGATATTTTTAAAAATATCTTTTATTTAAAAATTAAATTTCAAGCAACGTTTCAGCCGCAACAACAACTATTGTCCTTTTATTTCTGTTCTTAGCAATAGTTTCCCTGTTTTTTTCCCCGAAACAAAATCTATTTAATTGTGATTCGTCAAGAAAATAAATATTAGCAGACACCCAAATTACATTTAATTAAACACCCCCAAGATCATGGACCAAATTTAATTTATTGTGTAATTAAGAACTATAAAGATTATGATGAAACACATTCGATTGGACATGCTGTGACTTTATCAATTGTAAATACCATAACCTAGATAGAGACTCCCACGTACTGTGATCAAAACATAAGGACGTGGTCGAAAACATGTACCGAATGCTGCCCTGAGCAATGGAATTCGATGCTAAAATGTTTTAGAAAGGCATTGTGTGTTTAGTTTGATTATATTTGATTACCAAGGCATTATGTAGTGTTTAGCAATTAATTAGTGAAGAGGAGAGTGAATTAATTACCCATGTAGCAGCGTAAACCGTCTGATCTGCCATGCCCAAGAAGATCAGCAGCAAAAACAGCATAACCCCAGGTAGCAAAGTTGATGCAAATCTTCTGAAACAGCCAGCCAGCATCAGATCCATAGCCGTGGGTCATATACACCGTGGCTTTGACCTTTTTATCCAACGGGAGAAAACCCTGCGTGAAGATCTTCCCATTCGGCGTTTCAAAGTGTGACTGGGTATTGGTCACTCCTTGCGATGCATAGTACTCCTCCTCCGGCATGTCGCCCCAGAAGTTGGGTGGCGCTTCGGATGGCATGGTCACGTCTCGTTACGGTTATCGTAAGGCTTGGATGCAGGTTGACTTTTAAACAGAGAAAACGGTAGGGGATTTTTACAGGGAGTAGGTGGGTGGCGTTTCGGAGTCGGATAATGGTGTTTCAACTTTTTTAAAAACTGGTTGCGGGAGGGAGGAATAACGTGTACAAAAGTCTAAGTGATTGAGTTTATAGAAAGAGAAAGCGGGGTTGGTAAGGGCATGCAATGCCAGTTCGGCAGTTCCTCCAAACTTTGGCTTGTTTAGAGAGAGAGTCAAGCTGGTGGGGTGCCTTCACCAACCATTTCTTTAATGGGAAGCTGGTGGACAACTGAAGACACCATTTTCTTATGGGTCCACCACTATGAGCTGCTAATGAATTTGTTTTTTTTTTAAAAAAAAAAACAAAGTTAACTTTTGAAAAGTTTTAGAAAAATGATATAAATAGTAAACAAACTCAATTCAGAATTGTTCGTTGTTTATTCAGAAGGTTGGTTTTATAACCAAATCATAATTTTAAATTGCAGTTACAATTATTTATAAACACCTTTTTTTTTTCTTCATATTCGTTGCTCATGATACTAAAAATATCTTTTAAAACCGAAAAAATCCTAGAAAAAATAACCTTTAATTACTCAAAATATCATTCAATCCTCTATCAAAACACCAAATTCATTTTCCTCTTGTCTCTACAAATATTTCTACAATTTTTTATTACAAATTAACTGCCGACCCAAGTTTTTTTTAGATTCGAGGAAACTTTACCATCAAAAAGCATATTTTGTAGGTTTAAGTGGGCGAGTAAAACCTCAATTGTTCCAGATTTTTACAAAAAATAAATACCCTGACTCAAATTCAAGACCTGCTATCATATCTTTTTTATGTCCAGCCTCTTTGCCTCTATAACCGATAGAAATGTCACATGCACATCATAAAATTAAAGTAAAATATTAGCATCGTCTTTTTAGTAAAATCAACAATATAACAACATCCAATCTAACTATCATGTGTTTGCTAATATGTTTCTTATTCCAATGTGAACAAATTTTTAAATTCATGCTTGAGAATTGAAACAATATAGAAAAATTCAAAGCAATTGAAAAAAGTATTTGAAAACGTGATTAAAACCGTATTTTTTTAAAAAAAATAATTTATTTTTATTGAAAATTTATTTTTTTATGTTTTTATATTATTTTAATGTGTTGATATGAAAAATAATTTTTTAAAATAAAAAATATTATTTTAATATATTTTTAAATAACTCTCCAACACACTGTAAAAATTGAAATCTACGTATGCTAATAATACCTCAACTTGAAGTGGTCGAATAGGAAGATAGATGATTACCATGCACCGTATTTTTCAATCTAGGGACTGATATTGCATACGTAACGTTTGTTTCAATGGATTTGATGGGCAACTAGAATGTCAAAATATAGAAGAAAAAAAAAAAAAAAAGGACAGTGGCCCCGTAGATAGTGACTCATCTGTGGATCATGGTTTTTCGTGCTTTCTTTGGAGCCCGGTGTGCAAGATCTTACCTTCCACCAAACTTTTCATATTATTTATACTATTTATTTTTATATTTTAAAAATATTTTTAAATAAAAAAATATCAACCAATATTTTTAAATTATTATTTTGATGCATGAAATATTTAAATAATTTCTATTGTGGTGATTTTTATTTTAAAGTTACAAGTGTACAACCTTAAAGTACAAATTACATATTTAAAAACTTAAAATATATGTTTTCTATATGAGTCCATAAAAAAAACTAAAATCAACTCCAAACCAAATACTCTCTTATTATAATCATGCTTTCTTTATCACTAAAATAATTTATATTCTTATACTTATTTGTTTAATTTTTGTATTTATGGTGTTGAATCTTGCAATCATCGTATTCTAAATGATGATATTTATTTTTAAGTTATTTATTTATTTATACAAAGAAAATGTCCCTTGATTTTTTTTACCTTGATACTATGATGCTTGGTTATCATGTCCCTTGATGATTATATTATGGATACATAAATATTATTTTATTTATTTTTTAATTAATGTTCTTAACTTTTTATTATTATTATTATTTGGAGTTGTGTACCAAGATCTACGTGTTTAAGGATGCCTTTGGCAATAACCTTATGAAATGTTCCTTTGGTTTTTCATCCGTCCATTGCTTAATTAGTTAGATCACATGTAGGGTGATTGCATTTGTGTTTAATATTTGAGATATTTGTAAATATTATACTTTTTTCCCGAGTTGCATGGTATTTTATTTTATTTATTTGCATTTCTAGATGTTTTGGTTTGTTAAACATATTAATCTTAAAGTGTTGCTTTCTCTCTTCCTATTTTTCTAAGCAAGCGAATTTAGGATGGGTTAATTTAATCTTTGTAAATCCATCAAGTGTGAGTGGTGGTTTATGAGTCTATCTTGTAATAATTCAATTCTTATAAATTAAATTTAATAATTTATTTTATATGAGGTTATCTTAAAATCATGACTTGAGTTAAGGGTTTGTCGGATTAAACCCGGTTGACTCAGGTTTTTTTTATTTTTTTAATTAATTTTTTTTAAAATTTTTATCATTTAATATTGGATTGATCGAAAATTGAGTTTTATAATTTGTTTTTATTTATTTTCTATTGGGTTATCTTAATCTTATGATCGAAATTTAATGATTAACCCCGGATGACTCAATATTTTCTATCTTTTTTTATTGATTTTTCTCAATTTTATTTTTCAATATTAGATTGGTCAAAACATTTTTTTTTTCCTGTTTGTCCAGGTTATTTTTGAAATTACTAAGGTCATTTTTGCTTCTCGGAAAGTGGTTTCGGGAAATCACTTTCCAAACTTTCCTGTATTTGTTTACCGTTAGGAAAGTTGGTCAACGGAAAATACTTATCAGTTAAAGGAAACTTTGGCTTAGTTTTCAGGAAAGTGTTTTCCTGAAAAATCTGGGCGGAAAACACTTTCCGGAAGTTGTGAAAAATTTAGAAATGTCATATTATTTGCTGATTATATCAAATTTGGTCCTCAAACTTTTGATTGCTATATATATTTTGTTTTGAATATTTATTTTTCAATTTCATCTCTTAGAATTTAATTTTTATATTAACCTGGTCCTCATTTTTATAATTGTTATTTGCTTTTCCATTATTATTTTTTTATTAAAAAATTTTATCTATCAAATTTGATCCTTATTCTTTTGATTATTATTTTAATTTCTTCATCTTTTATTATTTTTTTTATTTTTTAGATTTGATCTCTATTATTTTGATTATTATTTATTTTATTTGAGATAATTTATGAAATTTTTTTCAATTACATTCTCATTTAACTTTTTAATTTGTAAGATTTGTTCCTCGTTATTTTAATAAACTTGAGAAAAATAAAACATTAATAAGTTATTTTTCAGCTTATTTTCCATGACATAAACAACAATGAAAAGTATTTTCTAACTTATTTTTCATTACACTACCAAACATTAGAAAATAATTCACTTTCCTGAAATTTACTTTCCAAAAGTTTCATACTTATTTTATTTGAATAATTTATGAAATGTTTATTATTATTATTATTTTAATTTCTTCATCTTTTATCATTATATTATTTTTTAGATTTGATCTCTATTATTTTGATTATTATTTATTTTATTTGAGATAATTTATGAATTTTTTTTTCAATTTCAATTTCATTCTCATTCAATTTTTTAATTTGTAAGATTTGTTCCTCATTATTTTAATAAACTTGAAAAAAATAAAACATTAATAAATTATTTTCCAGCTTATTTTACATGACATAAACAAACAATGGAAAGTGTTTTCTAACTTATTTTTCATTACACTACCAAACATCAGAAAATAATTCACTTTCCTGAAATTTACTTTCCAAAAGTTTCATACTTATTTTATTTGAAATAATTTATGAAATGTTAATTATTATTATTTTAATTTCTTCATCTTTATTATTATATTATTTTTTAGATTTTATCTCTATTATTTTGATTATTATTTATTTTATTTGAGATAATTTATGAATTTTTTTTTTCAATTTCAATTTTATTTTCATTCAACTTTTTAATTTGTAAGATTTGTTCCTCATTATTTTAATAAACTTGAAAAAAATAAAACATTAATAAATTATTTCCAGCTTATTTTCCATGACATAAACAAACAATAGAAAATGTTTTCTAACTTATTTTTCATTACACTGCCAAACATCAGAAAATAATTTACTTTTCTGAAATTCACTTTCCAAAAGTGTCATACTTATTTTATTTGAAATAATTTATGAAATTTTAATTATTATTATTTTAATTTCTTCATCTTTTATTATTTTATTATTTTTTAGATTTAATTTCTATTATTTTGATTATTATTTATTTTATTTGAGATAATTTATGATTTTTTTTTTCAATTTCAATTTCAATTTCATTCTCATTCAACTTTTTAATTTGTAAGATTTGTTCCTCATTATTTTAATAAACTTGAGAAAAATAAAACATTAATAAGTTATTTTCCAGCTTATTTTTCATGACATAAACAAACAATGAAAAATGTTTTCTAACTTATTTTTCATTACATTACCAAACATCAGAAAATAATTTATTTTTCTAAAAATTCACTTTCCAAAAGCGTCATACTTATTTTATTTGAAATAATTTATGAAATTTTAATTATTATTATTTTAATTTCTTCATCTTTTATTATTTTTTTATTTTTTAGATTTGATCTCTATTATTTTGATTATTATTTATTTTATTTGAGATAATTTATGAATTTTTTTCAATTTCAATTTTATTCTCATTCAACCTTTTAATTTGTAAGATTTGTTCCTCATTATTTTAATAAACTTGAGAAAAATAAAACATTAATAAGTTATTTTCCAGCTTATTTTTCATGACATAAACCACAATGAAAAGTGTTTTCTAACTTATTTTTCATTACACTACCAAACATCAGAAAATAATTCACTTTCCTGAAATTCACTTTCCAAAAGTTTCATACTTATTTTATTTGAAATAATTTATGAAATGTTAATTATTATTATTTTAATTTCTTCATTTTTTATTATTTTTTAGATTTGATCTTTATTATTTTGATTGTTATTTATTTTATTTGAGATAATTTATGAATTTGTTTTTCAATTTCAATTTCATTCTCATTCAACTTTTTAATTTGTAAGATTTGTTCTTCATTATTTTAATAAACTTGAGAAAAATAAAACATTAATAAGTTATTTTCAGCTTATTTTCCATGACATAAACAAACAATAGAAAGTATTTTCGAATTTATTTTTCATTACACTACCAAACATCAGAAAATAATTCACTTTCCTGATATTTACTTTTTTAAAAAAAACTACTTTTCAGCAAACAAATGGGGTCTAACTTAATCGGATTATATTAAATCAATTTCTATATGGTATAATTTTTTTTCTTAAAAACACATAACAATACTTGAATACTTTTTTTTAAAAAATTAATCTTACCCATAACATACCATGGGTAAATTATCTAATCTAACTAAATCTATATACATGTAACTAGTGTTCGATGAACAAAGAAGTTATAGCGTGGGAAGCCACCTGGTTTGACTCTGAAAATTAGAGTGCAAAGAATCTTAAATTCTGAACAGGGAACTACGAGGACCTTGCAAGAAATAAATCATTTGATGAAGAGGATATCCATCCTTAGATTAATTAACTTTTTTTAGAAAGGACACAAAGGTCATTCGACAATCTACAGGTGATCCCTAGATGAGACCTATAACAAGATATCCTTACAATAACACGGTGATATCCAATCCCGAGAATAACAACTTAACTACTTGAGTTTTAGATTTATTATTTAGAAATTATTAATTTAAATTTTATAAATTTTAGAATTATTAAAAACCTATATAATTATTAATTTTAAGACCTATAAAATTAGTTGAGGTATACACAAGCTAACATAAACACCTACATTAATTAAAAAACAAATTCCACCCATCATTCTACGTGGGCTATCATTTTGACAAAGTTTTTTTCTAAAAAATATATATATATACTCAAATTAATTAAAATAAAATAAAACAAATAAAAATAAACAAAAATAAGTAGAAAATATCACAACCATGCAACCCATAGAAAATTGGAGTGGGTGAATCTGTGATTAATATGGTTGAGAATGAATATTTATTAGTTGAATTTATTATATATTTATATTTTATTTATTACCCATTGTATAAATAATTTAAGTATTTATATTTTATCCATCAATTTTAGATAAAAAATATTACATTACTATTTATTATTCAACCTAAAATAAAAATTAATGTTGTGCACACGTGCATTTACATACATATATGAATAGTTTTTAAACCCGGCCCAGTCACCGGATCGTCCAGGTCAATTCTTTTTTTTTTAAATCAAAACAATGTCGTTTTAGTAAAAAAACAAAAGTCAACAGGTTGCAACCATGTTTTTGACCGGGTCAACTGACTTTTCATTTTCCTATTTTTTCTTAAACTTGACTCGATTCCAACCCCGAGTAGGCCAAGTCTCAGGTTAACCCGCCAAGCTGGGTATGGTTTCAAAACTATGCATATATGTTAACGCGATGTTAATACTGAAGAATGCATATATTATATTATATTTAAAAATTATAAGGATTCTATATATACATAAATGTATACTTATATAGTACTAATGTATATATCTCAAATCAAGTGTAATGATATTTATATTATATTTATTATTTATAAGAAGAAATAAATATAAAAAATAAATCTATACGTTTAAATTGATTTGGGTAAATAAGTATCATCCTGAGGTTAACTTGACATCCATGGGCAATGAAAGATGCTTGACATCTCTCTCACGGTCACGGATCGCTTTCATGCCCCCCCCCCCCCCCATCTCAAGGGCACATTGGCCATATACAAAAGCCCTCAAGGACATTTAGATGGGCTTGCTTTCGGGCTTTTAGCCTGTTGTCCTAGTCCTGCATAGCTCGGCCCGGCCACAAATGTAAATTTGAGCAGTTTCTTTTTTCTTCCTTTTTTTTTAAATTATTATATTTTCATTTTTTTTCATTTGATTCAGCATCACCGCCGTGCCTCAACGACACGCGACTTCCCTAGTGACGCGAAATGGGGAGACGTTGGTGGATGAAATGGTACAGCTGGGTGATACTGGTGGCTCACGTGTTTGCAATACTGATATTCACTAGAGGATTCTTGCTTACTCGAACAGAACTTCCATATTACAGCCACGGCAGCGACATATCTCAATCTCCCTGCTTCTCCTCTACCAGCACTAATCACAGTTGGAATAAACCAGTTGTGGATCGCCTTGTCATCATTGTTCTCGATGCAATCAGGTTCTTCATCTCAGTTATCAACCATTTCTTATTTATTTACTTCATTTATTTGATTATTGTTATTTCTTTTATTTTATTTGCATTTTCAGGTTTGATTTCGTTGCTCCGAGCGTATTTTTTCAAGGTTAGAGGAGCTCTACTCATTCCTGTTCAAGGTTTTTAATTAATTAAATCTATATTATCTTTGTGTTGATTTATTGTTGTTATAGAAAAGAAGGCATGGATGGACAAATTATCTGTGCTGCAAAAGATGGCATTTGCTGAAGGATCGTCTGCCAAGATTTTCAAAGCTATTGCTGATCCTCCTACCACTAGCCTCCAGCGTTTGAAGGTCTGCTTTTATTTTATTTTTATAATTTTTGAATTGCAATGCATCCTCCTTTATGTATTTATTGTGATGTAATTGTAATGTTTTAGGGTTTGACAACGGGTGGATTGCCGACTTTTATAGATGTTGGAAATAGCTTTGGTGCTCCTGCCATTGTTGAAGATAACTTTATACATCAGGTTATTTATTTATTTTATTGCCTTCTACAACAACAGTTTAATTGCCATGTTTGTTGTTATTGACCTGGTTGGTCTCACTGGCAGCTGGTTGAAAACGGGAAGCGAGTAGTGATGATGGGTGATGATACATGGATCCAGTTATTTCCTCATCATTTTAATAATTCTCATCCTTACCCGTCTTTTAATGTTAAGGATCTTCATACGGTATGCAATTTTTAACAATTTGCCTCGCTTTTCTCATTTCCAAGAGCCTTCATGATTAATACTTCTCTACACATTGACAACCTTGGTGAAAATCTAAATCTTTTAGGTAGATAATGGATGCATCGAACACCTATTTCCTGCCCTATATCAAGACGACTGGGATGTTCTTGTTGCGCATTTTCTTGGCGTGGTGAGATTCAAGATGCTTTATTTCTGCAAGTGACTAATATGTCTGGTCTGTTATTGAATTTATGTGTGCTATGAGACATACATTGTTATCAGCTTATGTTCCAAATATATTATGAAATTCAAAAGAGGGTTCTGGTTCGAGTTATGTACCAATTGAACTTTGAAAAGAGCACCATCCTAACCCCCCCATGATTTTCTTTCTAGCATCAAATTTCTCCATGTCCTCTTAAAACTGGAACAATTTTTTCATATCAGTAAACACACAAGCTTTGACTGGATCTGAATTGTGTGATCTATGTGGCATAGGATCATGCTGGGCATATATTTGGTGTTGATTCCATGCCAATGATAGAAAAGTTGGAGCAGTACAATCTCATGTTAGAGGTAATTTTCTCAATTATGATTATCTAAGTTGCATCATATACTTGATCTTGCAGCTTGCTTTGAATTATCCCACTGTTGATTTTGTTGGTTGGTTTGGCACTTTGCACCTCTGTGATAAACTGGTCAGATATTTTGAATTTTGAGTTTCTTGGACTGCCTTCTTTTTTAGATTTAGCTGGAGTAGGTGCATATCAGACTAGTGCTGTACTACATAAGTTATGGGAAAAACGATATGTCTACAACAATAAGCTGCAAATGTAACCTTTTAGTTATCCTCTGTGCATTTAACTATATGTAAGCTTTATTTCTTTAACTTAAACCCGGATTTAGGAAAATCAATTGATTGCTATTTAAGCCATTACACTAGTAAAAACTATATTTGCCTTAGTAATTTCCTATAACTACAATAACAATTGTAAAAAGGAAATAAAGAAAATGCATAATTAATAGTAGTCCACTTGTGTGTGATTGTGTGTGTAAAAACATATGTATGTATATGTATATGTATATGAGATGACCATGTTTTTTGCTTCAGAAAGTAATCAAAGTCCTCGGGAGCCAATCTGAACCAGGTGGCTTACATGAAAATACTTTTCTTCTGGTTATGGGTGACCATGGACAAACATTAAATGGTGATCATGGTGGTGGAAGTGCTGAAGAGGTATGCTATTTGTCTTGTTCTCAAAGAAACTTGATTGGCTTTGTTTTTGCTGATTTCTGAAAATTGGAATTATGCTATGCAGGTTGAAACGTCAATTTTTGCAATGAGTTTTAAGAAGCCTCCAACTTCCATTCCATCTGAATTAGATACGTCATCTTGTAAACTAGATTTGGTACTTCCGCACTCTTCAAATGAACGCATAAATTTTGCCAAGCACTGTATATATTAATGTCTATTTCACTTGAATCAGCTCTTCCTTCCACCTTTTGAGTTTCCACTACATTAATGAAGCATTATATTCCTAGTTGTTTTAGCTTTGACTATGTTACTTCTTCCTGATTACTCAACAATGAATAAAAGAGGGGGAGAAGAAAAGGAGCACGAATTGTTTCAAACAAGTAAACAGAAATGCAGCTTTGTGTTCTCTATACAGCTCTACTTATTTAGTGGCAAAAGTAGACTGGGCATCTTGCAACTTTGATAGACATGAAACTTCTTTCTAACTTGCAATGAAAGAATCTGGAAAATCAGATAGAATACCAAATTGAAAAGGAAAATAGGTAGAATTTAATCAGTACATGTGTCAGGATTCTTGTTGGTCCTTCTGACTGGATTGAGCTTTATGTATTCCAATTTCAGGATGGAAAGAAGAAATGTACCAGCTCCATCCAACAGGTAAAAACTATCATTTCAATTCTGTGATTCTATTGCAATTTCATTTCAATTATGTATTTACCTCATGATAAGTACTTATTGATGTCATTTTATGCAGCTTGATTTTGCAGTGACAGTGTCTGCTCTGCTTGGTATTCCATTTCCTTTTGGAAGGTGCCGTGTAAGCATGGTTCAGTTTTAACATTTGATCCATTGTATGTTTATAATATATCCTTATTGACTGATGGTTTTCTAGGTAAACGAGATCACTTTCTTTACTTAGTTTGGCAGTTTCTGTTCTCTCCAATATGTCGTGAAAGTCATTGGTGTTGACAGAATGCTACCATATGTAGATTATTCTTAGACTTTCTATACTGGAAAAAAAAATTTGGCCGCGGAGATGAGGTTGATCTCCTTTTCCATCCATTACTTTGATCTGTGATCTTTATTCCAATGAACACTTTTGCTTGTGATAATATTTTCCCTGATTGCTCCTTTCTGTCATTGTACATAACAACATAATAATTATTGCCAGCAAAACTGATCAGTGTATAATTGATGTGCAGACTAGCATTATTGTGTTGGTCTATAATCTCACAACTGAATGTCCAAATATTGGATGTTTATTAATCTTATTTTTTAAAAGAATACTACTACTAAGCTGTGAAAGATATAAATTAACCAGCTTTGCTCTTTTGTATTAACTAATCTCTGGCTTGTAAAAACTTGAAAATTTCCACTTGCTTCCAAAGTCATTTATCAGTTTTTTCACCTAGTAAAAGAGCTTCTTTGTCGCTTGGGATCACCTTTTCAAGTTTGAGCTATTGCCTGTTGTCATTTACATTGCTTTTATTTTGTTGCAATGGAATTTTCATCCAGAATAATGCTTGTAAGTTTTGTTTTTTCAGCATCGGACGAGTTAATCCTGAGCTATATGCTTTAGGTGCTGGTACATGGAATTTGGATGGCATAAATGCGAGGGATTCCTCTAATCTGTCAGAATTGGAGGAATGGTTACTGAATTATGTCAATGTACTCTGCATCAATTCCTGGCAGGTACATTTTCTTTACTGGTCCCGAATATTAAATACACTTAAATAGCATGATATAAATTACATTTTTTATTGCTAATCTAGTTATTTTTCTAAATTTTAAACTGCATGGTTGTTTCATCTATACATTCCAAAGGGATCATGCCATTCTTGTGTCTTCTTTCACTGTTACCTGAAAATTTTCAGTAAATTGAGGAAGAAGATAGTGAAATCTAAAAATAAAACAATGATAAGATATTATCCTAATATCAAGAGATAAGAAAAAAATAAGAAGCGTGTGCCATCTCCTTCAAGTATCTTCTAAAGACACCTAAAAGGGTTGTAAAGATGCCTCCATAGAGTTGCCAAAAACATATTCCTTGGCTTTAATTACTTGAGGAAAAAAAAAGTGTAGTCCTACCCACAAATCCTCACAAAAAAAAATGAAGTACATGTCTACCTTTTGTATCATAGGAGGGAAGAAAAAAAGAAGGATATACATATGAGAGCTTCTTCGGTTTGTAGCACTGTGAAAAAAATAATCGGTAAAGTAACATAGTAGAGAAAATATTTAGGAAAATAACACAGATTAACGAGTGGCAGATGCCAATTGCAACTGTCATTGAAGCATTTTTCATTACCAAGTGGAAGATTTAAGTAAAATTGTCTAAGAAAATGAGTTCATTTAGTGAGTCGCAGATGCTATATGCGACATGAGAGTTGCAGTTAGCATCTGCGACCTCTTTGAAGTATTATTCCATAAAAAATTATTTTGAAAAGGAGTTCGTTACTCACGATACAAGTTATTCCAGCAGAAGAAAATTCTAAAGTTGAATAAAAAATATAATTTACTGAGATATGAATTAAAAATTAATTGGTGTACGGTGCCTCACCACATAGCAATCACTTTTTTAGGTTTGTATCACAGTGGAGAGAACTCAGTCCAACAAATTAATTGGTGTACAGTTTACATAGTTTAAAAAATTGATATATAGGCAAGATGTCCTTAACAGGAAAGCCAACTCCTTTTTGGCCGACCAAACCTTAAAAAGGATAGAGCATGACAAATATTAAATTGCGACTCTTGAGTCATATATATCATCTACGACTTATTAAACTGTGTTATTTTCTCAACTATGCTACTTCACCAATTATTTTTTTTCACTGTGCCACAAAACATAAAATCTCATACGTGTGATATACAAGAATTTCTTTGGACTCGCATGAGCAATAGAAGTTATCATGGTAGCATTTTAAACATTTACAGGGGACTACAATTGTTAGTGACCTTATTAGATTTTGGATTCTGGTTTGGAACCCCCATGATTGGCTGACCAGATCCATGTAGTGATCGGAAAAAAAAAAAAGACTCCATTTGAATAAGTTGAATGAGCTCTGAACTGCTGTCAACCACTTTTCAAAAAGAGGTGCAGGTTTCTGGTAGTTCCTTTGGCCATGTGTTAAAAAGATACAGAATTGTGCATGTAAAAAATAATGAACAGTGTGTTATGTGGATGCACAACACTCTCCTATCTCAAAATATTTGTATGGTGTTATACTTGTGATATGTGGATGTTGTCAAAATGCATGATCACACTTTGACCTATGAGTAAATGACATCAATGGAATGTAATTCAAATATTTAATCCCATATGATTATATATTTTTTGCTGACATGTGTCAGAAGGTCTGATTTTATGTTTGTATTGTATAATTTGTATTTATATGAATTTGTACAATGGGATCTGAGCAGTTTGCATGTATATCTACCTTGTTGTAAAGATTCAGTTTTTAAGGAAAATGCCATAACCACTTACCTGACAAAGCTAAAGGCTGTACCCAAATCCCGTAGACCTTAAGTAGCAGCACATTTCCTCCACATCAGACCTGAGAAAATGTCTCATCATCACCCTCTCCGATCTTAGAAGGATATAGATAACAGAAAGGAATGCTAGACAAACAAGGCAGAATAAGTGTTATCCACCTTAGGTAATACCAATAGCCTTTCAATTCTCGGTATAGGAATTTTTAATTATTTGTTGCTCATTTGGTTGTGGATTAGCTGGAGGTGGTATATTGTCATCAACCGTGAAGATAATGTTTTTATCTTTGTTTTCAACCATTTATATATTCCTTTTCTTTTCCCTGTAGGGGATGGGGGTTGGTGAAATTCGAACCACCACTGTTGCCTGTTTTCCACTTTGACTAATACTCTCTTAAGGCAATCTTGGAGTTATTCACCATCTCTATTTTCCAATGTGATGTTAATTCTCTTCTGCAGGTGAAAAGATACATTGATGTCTATTCAGCTTCATCTGTCATTGGATTTTCCTCTGAAGACTTGTTGCACATATCAAATGCATATGTTCAGGCAGAGCAGAATTGGGCAAACAGTACTAAGAACTTACTATTGCATAGAAATGAAAGAAGCCACACATTGTTACCTGCTCTTACAAGGCAAATTGATTTTTATTTTAGCTTCCTATCAAATGTTTCAGAGCTGGCTCGCTCCAAATGGACTGAATTTAATCTGAAGCTGATGGGAATTGGTCTCGGGACCATGTTAATTTCACTCCTTATAATATTTCTTGCCATTCAAAGAGTGAATAATCTGTATACGACTTCTCTTTTGTCTCCTGGAGGTTCTGGAATTTCCTTTGAATTAATATTTGCCTTCTTTGTTGTGGCAATACGTGCATGTAGCTTCCTGTCAAACAGTTTTATTTGTAAGTTCTCAGCCTGGCCAGCTTTTTCATGGTTTGAGAAGTGCTTTTCCTCCTTTCCTGACATCCCTTTTTCTTAAACCATGATCTCAGTGGAGGAAGGAAAAGTGGCAAGTTTTCTTTTGGCCACCACCAGCATTGTCAGGCTACGTTCTTCAATCATGAAAAAGAAGATGCTGTTTGAAGTACGTATTGGTGGCCTTAAAAGTTTGTCACATTATGTTGATGTTTATGATCAGAAAATATATCATAGATTCTTTTTGTGATGCTAATTTTCATGGGCTTCACCTTGCAGGCAGTAAGTTTTCTACTGTTGATATCCATTCTCAGATTTACCATTGAAGTTGGGCTGTCAAAGCAGGCTGCCACTTCTTTATTCCTGAGCGCGTCTCCTTCATGGGTGCTTGGGGTTGCCCCAGGTCATCCACTGTGGACATACATGGCTGAAATTGGCCCAATTCTTGCCGTCATATTATTGGCATGCTTGCTATGCAGGACCATCGCCAGCAGCATTTTTGGGGGACTTTGGAAGTATATTACCATGGCAACCATTTTAAGCTATGTGCTTATAGCAGTTTATTGGGGAGCTGAAAGTAGCATACCGACCCTAGCACTGTTGCTTCAAGGAATGGCAAAAGGTCACATCCCAAGAATGATTTATGCAATTGGGCTGGGTCAACTGCTTTTATTTGCGGTTGCACATTTGTTTGATAAAGATAGAGAGTTAGATTACAAGAGGAGCTTGGTAGTGAAAACAGTATCCATTTTATCTGCTTGGAGTCCAACAATCATCATTCTGTCAGGAAAACAAGGTTCCTTGGTAGCATTGGCGCTGATAATTGGAGGTGCTTATTTTCTTAATATTCTTTTGGTATTACATCAAATTGCATCATGTTGAGCAGTTGTCTTACTTGAGTCCTTTGTTTTTCTTCTGTTTAGTAGTATTTTCATAATTAATTAGTGGTGCACTATTTTATAAAGGATTAGGCTCATAGAAAGTCTCTGTTTACAGGTTATTGCATAGTGAAGTTGGAAAGTATGGAAGACAGTGACTGTGATGCTATTTTTACTTTCAATCCTCTTGCTATTACACAGTGGAACCTCTTAGCTGTGTGTCTATTTTTTGCCACTGGTCATTGGTGAGATGCTTGTGATCTACTCTGATGCTTCTGCATATGTTGCGTATACTTTTGTCTTTAATTTTTTTTATTATTATTCGTGACTCTATGTAGTTGACTAACACTGGAAGCAGATTTACTTATCATGTAGTTTTGAAACTCTAATTTAAGCAGCTTTACTAATCCATCCAATATATATTTCATAACCTCACACCTCTCTCCCTGCAGGTGTGCATTTGATGGCCTGCGGTATGGTGCTGCATTTATTGGGTGAGTCTTGGGTATGGGAGTGCATGCAGACATATTGCGCGATTCTTAAAGTAATTGGTAATGATAATGCAGATGATGTGGTAGTGCACCATCTGCAGGGGTAAATTACCATTGCCAATTGACTTATTTTTAACCTATTCCATATTTCAGGTTTGATGAATTTGTCCTTGTTCGTCAAGCGATCCTTCTTACAATAGATACATTTGGCTTTTCTCACATTCTTCCTGTTCTTGCACTTCCATTTCTGGTTGTCTGCAATTTTTTGTTTGGTCAGAATGACCATGGGAAGGATTTTCGTTTCACCCAGTTGTCTCAGGTTAGTTAATTGCCTGAACATCACTGTTGGTCATGCTCCCTGTGATTTTTATATATTTCTGCCCATGATCACATTTTGAGATGTTCGCTTTTAAAGTTCTTGTGTGATTTTTATTTTTCTTCTTTTATTTTCAAGAATGTCATAACCAGTGGCAGAGACTTATTATAGATCTTCTTCCATGTTTCAGATGTATATGATGTATGGACTTATTACTGCCACCACGGTCACTGCCACCATAATATGCGTTACCATTCAAAGGCGCCATCTAATGGTATTGGATCGTTTAAACATTCCGTACTAGCCTGCATTGAACACCTACTGACATTTTGTTTACTTCCGACTCCATGCAGGTATGGGGACTATTTGCTCCAAAATTTGTTTTTGATGTGGTCGGCCTTATTCTTACCGATGCGCTGATTTGCCTAGCTTCACTTTTATACTCTGGTCGACTAGAGGATGATGATAGATACACAGGCGGTTCAGAAAACTGAACAGTAAATTTCTCAAAAGTCACAAGGGATTAACCACTGCCCACTCCATAGGGATTTATATGCAAGGTTAGTATGAGAGAGAGAAACATTAGATATCCGAGTCAAATTTACTTTATAATAATGTCTGTCAATCGGTCTGTTCATATTAACACAAGCATTCTTGCTGCTCCCTTTTTATACCTAGGAGCAGGTCCAATTTTGTAATGTTGTTTCATGGGATAATGAGATGGATGACTTGGCATACTGTAGTCTGTGTACGTGAACTCTGCTAGTAGTGGATTCCATCCCAGCCCATTATTAACCATTTCCAAAGGAGCCCAATCTACAACTTGCATAGATTAGAAATTGAGATTCTCAAGTGATAAAGCAGTTTCATGGTTGATTTTGAGGAAAAATCTGAGCTTCTAAAACCAGGGACAGCAGAAATGGTTCGAAAAAACTAATTTGTAGGATAATTTAATCAAGCCCGCCCCTGTTGCTTAAAAGAATCCGCCACTGCTTGAAACATAGAGCCTTTCCTATTATGATGCCTTATCTTGGATGGTTAGTTTCCAGCAGCCAAGTTTCGATATATATATATATATATATATATATATATAAGCAACTTTCTAATTATTTTTTTTATCTGGAACGGTGGATTCCCAGAGAGTACAAGGGACCTTGTTTATGGATACTTGACAGTTGACACTAGGGTGGTAAAAGATGCTCCCTCTGTCACGGTAACAAGAGCTAAAGGACAAAATGTTCGAGTGAGCTATTTAAACACTTGTCTCTAATAGTTGTTTTTGTTTTTTTAAGATGTTTTTAAATTTTATTTTTTTAGTTTTAAATTAATAATTTTTATGTTTTTATATTGTTGTGATATTATTTTAATATATTTCTGAATAAAAAATAATTTGAAAAATACCCCCAATTCTAAATACGCACTTATCCTAAACTGATTTGGCAGGTTAATGGAAAAACCTGGCGATCCATGATCTGATATTGATGGGGTAACTTTTCCTGGTTGATTTATTTATAATCCAACCGAGCTAAACCTAATAAATTGACTCAATGGCCAATATTATTTTCATACGAGTTGTCGAATCTAGTTTTAACAACTGTAACTCCAATATGAATGGATGACGTCATTCCTTCTCTAACATTCCCTTCCCAAGTAAGTTTTTGTTTTTGTCGTTGTCGAAGCACGTACTCCTCCAAAGGTGGCCGTGATGCTAAAAATCTTACCAAACAAGCGACGCGAACCTTTCACCAATCTCTATGCTTGAGGACAAAATCTTAGTATCCCTTCGAAGTTCATGTACAGCTCAACTACTTGTCGTTTTACATATATTTCGGTTACTCCACTCCACTCCACTCCAGTAATACATGCGCCTTGGCCAGCTTCAACACACCACAATGTATGGAAATTATTTTGAAATATTAATGTAAAAAAATAAATAAAATATTAGTTTAATATATTTATAAAAACATCTTCCATTATACTGCCATGATTACCGACAGCGTCAAGCACACCTAATATTTTCATTTGCAGATAGAAAATGACAAGCACACAGAGGGAGATCTTTCAAAGAGATTAGAGCCATCCATGTTAAGTAGAGGTCGACAGTTGATTAGGTCCTTGTTTACTAACTTAACTTTAACAATATGGACGGCTACGCCACTGGCCCCTGACTGCATCACTCCGAGCCTTTCCACCTCACATTGAAGGGACAGCTTCTTCCGACGAAATCTCAATTTCGCCTCTGAATATATTATCCCATTATCTTAATGTTAAACAACACCACTCTTCAATTCAATTCATCTGGAAGTTGAAACGTTACTGGAACAATTTTAGAGCCGTCGTTCATGGCAAATTCCCTCAACTCCCCTCCCTTCCTATCAATAAAGTTGACAAAGTGAAGCCATATTTATTATTATGATTTGACGATAAGATTATCTTTTAGGTATATTAAAGCTTATTTTTAGAATTTTTTATGAGATCATTTAATGAGCAATTGCAAATTCCACAAAATCTCTTAAATGTCATTCGATTAGGACTCCACTAGACGCCCGCTATAATGTTTGGTGGATAATTTTTTAAAAAAATATATAAAAGAAACATCCAAATGCTATTAACGTTTTTCTTGTTAAAAAAAATTAAACCATTTAAACATTAATTTGATGGAATTTAATTGACTTAATAGGTTTAAAAATAATTTGAATAACCAGTAAAAGTATAGTTTGATTCTAAAAAAATTCAAGACAATACCCGCGATTCAAGTCATAAGATCAAGATAACCTTATAAAAAAACCAAAATAAATCATGAAATCTAATTTTTAATCAACCTATAATAAATTATAAAATGCAATCTATAATAAATTAATTGTTAAAATTTTAAAACTATTATAATGCATGGGAGGGCGTGCTACCACCTCTTTTTTTAATTCATTGTTAATGTTAATTTTGTTGTTCGAGAAAAAAAAATCGGTGTAGAGGATACAAACGGACCGACTATACATCGAATACAAAATATAGTGCCTTTTTTTACACGCATACATTTGAAAGGATCCCACCATATCTATATTGAAACCAAAACAGAGATTACCTTATCAAGATACGGATTAACTGGACATCCTCATCTCTTTTGTGGGATCAGTTAATGCATTATTTAATTTTTAAACTAAAGTCTTGAGAAGAATGTCCATGTCCCAGCTTTCTGGATATTTTATTAAGCATATTTGAACGTAAGCATGCTTATAGTTGTTTTTTTAAATATTTTTTACTCAGAAATATATTAAAATAATATTTTTTTATTTTTTAAAAATTATTTTTAATATCAATACATCAAAATGATCTAAAAATATCAAAAAGTATTGATTTGAAGCGAAAAAAAAAAATTAATTTTTTTTAGAAACATTTTTGAAACATCAAAACAAACAAGGCAGTATATAAACATTAGAGATGACCTAAATGATGCATCTTTATTTATCCTTTTATTTTTTATTTTGGGTAAAAAAATTTGTTTTCGCGTACTCACATGTTTGCACCAAATTCATGGTTAAATGGCAATTAATCCCTACTTTTGTTTACAACTTTGATATGCAACAGATTGATCCATCCTTGTGTTTATATTGATGATCGTTTGTGAATTCAATGATCTTCCAGAAAATTCAAATTTAGAATAAACGGCTTTATTTGTTGAATATATATGAATTCTTTAGAGAATAATAATTCTAAAAAGAACTCCTGCATGTTATATTATTAGCTCTTTAGTGAAAATGCTTAGACAATTTAGGTGTTTGATAGTATGGCTAAAACATTATTTATAAAACCGAGTTAATTGTATATAAAAAAATATTATTTTAATATATTCTTAAATATTCTTAAATATGTTCATATCTAACATACCTTGGTACAACGTACATGACCCCAACGCAAAAATCAAATTCAGAACGTTTAATTAATCAAATTTATATATATTATAATATATTGCTATAAAAAACAAAAAAAAATGTAGCTTTTGTTTCGTATTGCACGAAGATTGTTCTTGTACAATGAGTTCAAGGATAAAATCCTAAGAAAGATGGTTATTGTCAAGGCTGCTGGGTGCAAAAGGCTCCCAATAAGCACTGGCCATCTGACGTAGTGGCCTAGTGAAAAAAGAAACTTGTTTTTATTGATTTTTTTGTATATATTTGTTATTACGTGGTGTTTTACTTGTTCACTGGATTTGTAGAATATTCAATGAACTCGAAGATTAGTCATGATACGTGTAAGTTGATCCGAATATTCCAGATTATATATATATATATATATATAAAGCTCCCAATGGGACCATTAAATTAGTGATTGAGTTGCTTGGCTACACATAAACGTATATAGCAATGAGATTTCTCAGCTTTTTTTGCCCCCCTCTTCTGTTGGAAGCAGCTGTAAGAAAAGGCCGGAAGAGTGGTAAAGTCGATTATTAATTTAATCGTGTACAGCAGGACATAAGGTCCCATAAGGATTTTTTTACGTTTTCAAGATGTTTTTTTTTAAATAATCTTTTTTATTATAATTTATTTTTTATATATTTTTAAATCATTTTAATATATTAATATTAAAAATTCTAAAAAAATAATCATTAAGAATCTATTATTTTTATCGAAATTCTAGTGCCTAAGCACTTGGAGCTAGAGATTTATAAGAGATGAGAGCATTGGCAAGCAAAAAACATGAATTTATATTTGAGGTTAACAAATTAAAATAATTTAAAAATATTAAAAATATATTAATTTAAAATAAAAAAATCAAAATTTTAAAAAATACTATAAGAACATAGTGACAAACACACCCAGCCTAGTCTAATAAACAGTGGGATTGTGACTTTGATATGGCTTGAATGTCAGCAAGACTACATCTTAATAGTCAAAAGGCATCAATTATTAAGATGCTGAACAAATCAATCCTCTTAGGAATTCAATATAATAAGCTTAAACTGCACTTCTTGGCAACTTGCTGGAGAAGTACTGCAATGTTCTCCAACATGTACTCTTACTGACACAAATCCTATCTCTAAAAGAAAAATTAAAGGATATCCGATAGATAAAATATTTAATATTATAATATCAAATATTTATTTGGTTGTATTTATTAAATTTATTTATTAAAATTAATTATTTATTAAATTAAATAATAATAAAAATAAAAACAAATAAAACTAGTTGAATAAAATAAAAAAAATGTTTTCTTTAATATGTTCGGAGGATGATGAAAACGAGTGGATCTCGTACTATAATTTTTTTAGTCGAAACTAGATTATTGATCCACACTACAATGCAAGTCAAAGCAAATATTTTCTTTTAATGTAAAAAAAATAGTGAGGCATTGCAGATGCTTTTTCTAGCAGAAAAAATAAAAACCATATGGGAACTGATCCCATATGTCTTGATTGTCTTTGCAGGTTTTAAGGCAAGCTGGATAACCAATATAAATATAATTTGACTCAAAATAAATATTTAAGATAAGATTGTTTTAATAAATATTGAAACAACAATACATTGAATTGATTCAAATCAATCCGGGTTAACTTGTTAATACGTATACCAAGTCATGAGATCATGATAAGCTCATGAAAAGCAAAATAAAACATATTACAAAACTCAATTTCCTATAAACCTAATGTTGAGGGATGAAACTGAAAAAATAATTAATTAAAAAAAAAGACAAAAAAATAACTTAAGTCAACCCGAGTTAACCTAACAAACCCGCGATCCAGGTTATAAAACCGGGATAACCCAGTAGAAAGAAAATTAAAACAAATTATGAAGTTCAACTCTCAATCAACCAAGTGTTAAAAGAAAAAAAATAGATTAAGAAAAGATAAAAAAAAAATTTACTCAAGTTAACTAGGATTAATCACCCGTTAAACCCGCGACTCAAGTCATGAGATGATGATAACCTTATAGAAAGCATACTGAAACAAATAAATAAACTTAATTTCTAATCAATTCAATATTAAAAGATAAAATTGAGAAAAAAATCAATTAAAAAAACTCGAATCAACCGAGTTCACCTGTTAAACTCGTGATAGGATATGAGTTTAGGATAATTTTACAAAAAATAAATTGAAAACAATTATGAAAATCAATCCCCAAAACCTAATACTGAAAAATGTAATTGAAATTGAAAAAAAAAAGATTAGAAAAGAAAAAAAAAAAGAAAAAAATATTATTATAATGAATAATGCTACGTAAAGAATGGTACAATAAAATATATTTTTTTTAATTTTTTTTTGTTAAGAATTGATTTGATATGTCTTAATTGTGTTGGTGGATTCAAAGACAACCTGGATAATCGATAAAAAGATAATTTGACTCAAAATAAATATTTAAGATGAGGTTGTTTTAATAAATATTTAGATGATAATACATTGAATTAATTCATGTCAACATGAATTAACTTGCCAATGCACATAACAAGTCATGAGATCATGATAAATCTATAAAAAACAAAATAAAATACATTAAAAAATTCAATTCCCAACAAATCTAGTGTTAAAAGATGAAAATGAAAAAAAAATCGATAAAAAGAATCAAATTCAACCCGAGTTAATCTACTAAACCCGCGATTCAAGTTATAAGATCAGGATAACCTAATAGAAAGAAATTGAAACAAACTATAAAGTTCAATTTTCAATCAACTCAGTGTTAAAAGATGAAATTATATAAAAAAAATCATTCAAAAAAATAAAAAAATGACTCAAGTTAAGTAGGATTAATCTGTCAAATCTGTGATCTAGATCGTGAGATGATGATAATAACATCATCATAGAAAGTATAATAAAACAAATTATAAAATTTAATTTTTAATCAATTAAAGTAGTTTGTTAATTATAAAAAATAAAATGAAAAATTAATATGTTTTGAAATAAAAAAATATTTTTAAGAAATAAAAGTTCTCCCGACAGAAGACACTTAGGCCATGTTTGTTTCTCGGAATTCATTTTCCGGGAAACCACTTTCCAAACTTTCATGTGTTTGTTTGCCATTAGGAAAGTTGGTCAACGGAAAACACTTTCCGGTCAACGGAAAACACTTTCTGGTCAACGAAAACACTTTTCGGTCAACGGAAAACACTTTCCAGTCAAATAAAAATTTGGTTTAATTTCTAGGAAAGTGTTTTCCCTTTTGGCTGTGTTTGTTTTCCGGAAAGTGGTTTCCGGGAAACCACTTTCCAAACTTTCCTGTGTTTGTTTGCCATTGGAAAAGTTGGTCAATGGAAAACACTTTCCAGTTAAAGGAAAATTTGGCATGGTTTTCAGGAAAGTGTTTTCCTGAAAAATTTGGGCGGAAAACACTTTCCGGAAGTTGTGAAAAATTTAGAAATATCATTATTTGCTGATTATATCAAATTTGATCCTCAAACTTTTGATTGCTATATATAATTTGTTTTGAATATTTATTTTTCAATTTCATCTCTTAAAATTTAATTTTTATATTAATTTTGGTCCTTATTTTTATAATTGCTATTTGCTTTTTTCTTATCATTTTTTTATTGAAATTTTTTATCTATCAAATTTGGTCCTCATTCTTTTGATTTTTACTTATTTTATTTGAAATAATTTATGAAATGTTAATTATTATTATTTTAATTTCTTCACCTTTCATTTTTTTTAATTTTTTAGATTTGATCTCTATTATTTTGATTATTATTTATTTTATTTGAGATAATTTATGAAATTATATTTTTTTTCAATTTCATTCTCATTCAACTTTTTAATTTGTAAGATTTGTTCCTCATTATTTTAATAAACTTGAAAAAATAAAACATTAATAAGTTATTTTCCAGCTCATTTTCCATAACATAACCAAACACTGGAAAATATTTTCCAACTTATTTTCCATTATACTACCAAACATCGGAAAATACTTTCCCGGAATTCATTTTCCTGGAATTTACTTTCCAAAAAAAAACTACTTTCCTGCAAACAAACGGGGAGAGGTCATTTGATATTTGCTTTTTTTTTTTCATGTCTTTATTTCAAAAGTTCTAAAAACAAAAACAAAAAAGTGGTTTTGTTTTTGTTTTTTTAAATGTGAAAGCTGACAACTGTTGTCAAATTTATTTTTAGAACCGGATAAAATCGATGGTGG
This sequence comes from Populus nigra, assembly GCF_951802175.1. NCBI lineage: Eukaryota > Viridiplantae > Streptophyta > Magnoliopsida > Malpighiales > Salicaceae > Populus > Populus nigra. The sequence continues at coordinate 8,778,485 of NC_084859.1, forward strand.
TAGTCGGATTTGTTTCAAGAAAAACCCAAAAAGAAATAAATATAATTTAATGGTTTTTTTTTTTTTTTTGAGTTCTATAGATGATTGGAAAGGTGGTGTGTTTCTTACCCGATAAAATACGGGAAAGCCAGACAGACAGGGGCGGGGCCCACGGAACGTCATCTTCAGAGGCAGAAAGGACAGAGAATGAGTCACCTGCGATATACGTCTGCCATCTGCAGCTGCCTTTGTGTACCATTTTCATATTTTTGGTCTTCCTTTTGTCTCATACGCTGCCATGAAAAAAGCTTCGTTTCTTTTGACTTTTTCTGTAATAAAGGTCCGAAAAAATAAATAAAAATTATATATATATATATATATATATATATATATATATATATAGAGAGAGAGAGAGAGAGAGAGAGAGAGATTCATGTACTGAAAGAAACGACAAGTAGTTTTCATATGGGAAAGGACCACGACGGCCTTGAAAGTTGAAATTGAAGAGTTCTTCTGTATTTAATATTCCAGCCAATTTGAATCTCATCCCTCCTTTCCCCGATGATTTAGGTGAAATGATTTTTTTTTAAAAAAAGAATTAAGCAATCTTTAACTTTCAATCATTTTTACCCCAAGTTATCATCATCCAAATAGTTAGTTTTAGTGTAAATAAGGAAGTTGTTTTAAGGTGTTTTTATTTAAAAATATATTAAAATAATATATATTTTTTAAAAAAATTATTTTTGATATTAACAAAATCAAAATAATCCAGAAATATATAAAAAATTCATTTGAAGCAAAAGAAAAAATCTAAAAAATAGTAAAATAGCGGTTTAACCACAATGCCTAACAAGCCTCTGGTGTATTTGTTATTATGGTGCATACTATTTTTTAAAAATATTTTTCACTTAAAATTATATATTTTTAATTTTTAATATCAGTATATTAAAATAATAAAAAATACTAAAAAAATATTAATTTGACATCTTTTCACTAAAATATGCCTTCTCTATTAACTTTTGTTTATAGATTTATTTTGTTTTACTCTTTAGATTTATTTTAAAATCACAATGTGCATATAGTTGGTTTAATTTTGTTACTCATTTGAATTTTTTCTTTGTTATTTGAATGTGTTTTATTAAAAATAAAATTTGATTTGTAAAAATAAATTAATTTATATCAAATCAAAGTTTAATCTTACTAATTTATTTTAAATAAACTCCTATATCACAATAAACGAAACCTAAAACCAATCACAAGAGCCCTCCCTATATTTGGATTTTCTATTCATGTTCATAAAATATAAATTATAAAACTCAAATAAATAATTATATTTTATTTTGTCTTGAAATAATTCATTTGAATGCCAGAAATCAAATTGTATTTAAAAAGGTTCACCTACACGGTCTGTGCAATACCAACGGTGTGTTGGTTCTCGCGGGGCGTTGAATTTGAAAAAATGGGAACGTTGGTTTTTGGAAGCCCCATTGCACGCAGGCCTAGGACCCACATGGTTTCCGAGCTTCCACGTGGCAAGAACCCACAGGCTGCACGCTGGCCCAGGACCCACATGGTCCCTTCTGGCTCCATCCACGGTGATGGTGGTGGTGGTGGTGGTGATGTTGACGTGACCCTGAGTCAGCGGTTTAGATTTCTAGTTCCGACCTCTTTAACGGTAAACTTCTGTGTCACTCTTTGAATTCCCTTCATTAATTTTGTTGCCAATCATTATTAATTAAACTTTAATGTTTGAGAAAAATAAAAAAAATAACCGCAGCTTCCCACCACAGATTGCTCTGTTTTCCTTACGAAACTTGTATCTTCCCTAGTTATAGGTTATTCATGATTCAATAGTAACTGAAATGATAAATGCATTAATAAATTATGGCTTTTTTTATTTTTTATTTTTTATTAATGTGGATATTCAAGTCAGCTTGCGTGCATTTCGACTAATCTCACGAGCCTTGAAGTTAACGATCATATAAGTCTCCAGTGACCATTATATTAGCAACCATATTACTCGAACTTGAGACCACATAGAAGCAAAACTTCTGGTTTCAAGTTTTTATTACTAGATTACATGCTAGATGGTTCCTTAAATTTTATTATTGACTATATAAAAAAGACATGTCTGTTCACTTTATATAAAAATTAACCTCCAAAAAAACAATTGACCAACTATCAATAACAAAAATAATATATATATATATATATATATTCTCGCTTGAGTCGAATTGAATTTTTATAAAGTTTAGATTTATGTAATTTATACTACAATAATGAATGTAAGATATATTAGAAAAATAGAGTTTTCGTGTGACAAATTCATAGAACATCACAGTAAAAGGTTAATAATAGAAAACAAATACGCTGTTTGGAATTGCACGACCCTTTATAAGAAAATTGTTATTTTATATTTTTAAATTGTATTAATATATTATGTTAAAAATAATTTTAAAAAATAAAAATATTATTTTAATATATTTTAAAAAATAACTTACAGTATATTCACAAATAATAATTGATCAACAACCTCATTGGATGGAGGCGGAAGTCAAATACGCTTGGTTTTTTAGTCAACTAAGCAATTCTAGATCTATACCGCATTTTTCTTGCACATGTTCGTTTTTATTGACTTTTTTTCTTGTAGTGAAATATCGTACAGCATGAAGAGAGGGTATAACAAATAGGGCAGATGCATGTTCTCAATTGAAATAACTGTTGACTGTTAGAAGTTAAGGACCAATTCCAAACAAAATTTCAGAAATCTGGTGATTTTGTTTTTAGTTTGATAAAGGAAATTGATATATATAAATGCTTTTGAATATTTCATCAATAAATTTTGATAATAATATTTATTTTATGATGAATCAAATTCATAATTATTTTTCAATAAATTTGTTTTTTTGTTCGTTTATTGTCTAGAAAACCATTTCCTGTTGTTAGGTCTTGTTTGACATTGTCATTCAATTCTATTTTTATTTTTTTTTAAATAATTTTTTTGATATTTTTAGATTATTTTAATGAGTTGATTTCAAAAATAAATTTTAAAAAATTAAAAAAATATATATTTTAATATATTTTCAAGAAAAAAACACTTTAAAAAACAACTTTTACCGCCGTCACAAACATCCCTATAATGAAAATGCTAAAAATTTAATTTTGAGTGGTGTAGCTTAACTGGTTAGCCATATGTTTATTTATTTATCTGTAACATCTCAATATTTAACCTAATAATAATAATGTAAATCCGATATAAAATTGTGAAATTTAAATACATAATATAAATTTAATTTCTTCACATTTTCCAAGAATTCTAATTACCCAAAAGGAATATTTTTTAATTTTTAATTTTTTTGGTGCATAATTAATTAACCTTATGCTCAACGAACGTAGTATTGAAAAAAAAGAAGAAGAAAAAAGGTGAAAAGTTTCACCACAAGCCGAAGAGATGCAAAGGGCAATTCTGACAATAAAAGTAGATATTTGAAACAGAAAAAGGAAAGGAAAATAGAAAAAAACAAAAAAGGGAAGGGTAGTTGAGTCCACACAAGAACAACAACACAAAAAGCAAAGCTTGGCATGGAAGTTGGGTGTTTGTCAGGTTATGAGATAGATCTTTTTTTTTTTTTTTTACCGTTTTTAGAATATTCCTTTTTAATTTTGACTACCGCTTTCTTTTAATTAATCAATCAATTAATTCAGCGATCGAAACAACAAAAACACAAGAAGGAAAAAGAGAGGAGAGAGAGAAAAAAAACTCATTAAAAAAAAGGGGATTCAAACACAAATCCCAGGCGGAGAGATACAAGGAGCAGCACCACGGCAGACCTTTCAATTTCAAAAAAAGAAAGCCCGAAGAAGAAGAACGGGCGATCGCTCTCTTTCTCGCTCGATGCCTTTGAAACCCTAGCCAAAATTATTGATTAAATGGATTTTCTATTGGCCATTTCGATTTGAATATCCACTCTCCGGTGACATTGATCGTCCAAGGAATGGCCAGTAAACCGCCGGCTTATCAGAATTCTCCTCTTCATTCCCTTGTATTGGCTAGGGCTTCCTGTGCAATATTTTATTCCCAGCATAGAGAATCTCCTAATTAATTGATTACTTACTTTAATTAGTTTCTTTTGAGAGACGAGGAAGGTCATGGCGCCGGCGCCGAGAGGATGTTGGGGGGTGGCGGCGGAGAAGGCGAGGAGGTGTGTGCGGACGGTGATTTTCATGGTGGCGATGGTAGCGTCGCTCTTGGTATCATCGATGCCGGTGCTTGTGGCTATTGGCGACGTGGTGGTTCCTTTCTTTTTGGTGTCGAGTTTCACGTGCCTGACGTGTTATGGATTCAAAAGTCATTTGCGTAAATACTCTTTTAAGGGCTCCTTCACCGATATCCCGCTCGTTTCTCTTATCAGATCTTTCCTCATCATCTGTGAGTATTTTTTTTTTATTAGCTGCTTTCTTTTTTTGATTGATTGATTCATTAATTAGTTATATGGAGTTTGTGTTTTATTTGTGTTGTTTGATGATGATGAACAGGTGTTTATTCAATGTGTGATGCACCAGCACTATCACATGGACCTTACCTTGGAACTGTGACACTATGTTCTGTTGTTTCAATCGTGCTTCTTTCAATTAAGACGTGTGTTTTCACCGTCAATTCTCAAATTGAGGCTGAAGCTTCAACTTCTTCAATCTCAAGGCAGAAGCTTCATCTGAAGAAGTCATGGGGGATGCCTGTTTTGTTTCTTTCTTCAGTAGTCTTTGCGCTTGGTCACACCGTGGTTGCTTATAGAACTAGCTGCAGAGCAAGGAGAAAGCTTATGTTTCACCGAGCTGACCCCGAAGCTGTATGTTTGCACGCCAAATTTCTTGCCTTTTCCAGTTTGTTGTGTAGTCTCTTATCTTGTTTTGAATCAAGTATTTTAATGAAGTCATATGTCCAAAGGAAAGTGAAAATTGTTGGGTTTTCTGTTTCCAGTGAACACATTTGTTCTTGCTAGTTTCATATATTTGCTCTTGAAATTTTCAATAAAATCTAAAATCTTAATGTTCTTTTTTGCTGTTTAAATTGACTTACCAGGTGCTTTCATGTAAAAGTGTCTTCTCGGGCTATCAGAAGGTTCCACGATCTCCCACTCCCACAGCAGGAAGAACCCCTAAAAGTGACAGTGAAATGAAGCGAAAGCCTTTCGGAACAACTCGTGATGAAGGGGAACTCCCAGTCAGATTACTTGCTGACATTGACAGCCTGTTCATTACGTGCCGGGGACTTACAGTCCACTACAAGCTCTGCTTTCCTGGTGCACCCCCGTGTTATTTATACTCAACTGCCGCTCTTGAATCTAGTTCTAGCTGTAGCTCACCAAAGCTAGCACCGGGAAGGTTAAGACTTGAAAGGCAGCCATTTAGCGCGGTAGTAAAAACCCAGCATCATCTACATAGGAGTTGTAGCAATCAATTTTACAGCTCTTCACTGTATGCTCCGCTATTGGATAGTTCTCCAACTTCTGTTCTATCTGAAGAAATTCCTGTTCTCAACCTAGAAGATGCTGTTCAGGAGGATGGAATATGTGAACCGAAACCTGTGATTCCTGGTCAAGACATGGAGGAAAATAGCCAGTTAGGTATTGTTCTAGTTCATGGGTTTGGAGGTGGGGTTTTCTCATGGAGGCATGTGATGGGAGTGTTATGTCAGCAGGTTGGTTGTAAAGTTGCTGCTTTTGATAGGCCTGGTTGGGGGTTAACTTCTCGGCTGCGCCATAAGGATTGGGAGGATAAAGAACTGCCCAACCCATACAAGCTTGAAACTCAGGTACGCCGCAATGTTAGTTGATAGAGAATGAAGTCAAAGTTCTTTAAGCGTTTTGGATTCAGGAAACAATTTGATGTTTTTTCATGCTATGTGAGAAAAACAACAACGGAATGAGAAGCACCCTTTCCAGTGAAATCTTGTTCTCTTGCAGAAGTATCCATTTAGCTATCTTTATGTACTGTCACCGTTTACAGCTTTTAATTCATTGTTCTGTCAAGTAGATTTGTGTACTTTGCTCGTAACAAGCATTTTCACATACTTTGGGCATGTTATATGGCTTCGTATTCTGTCTTGCTTTGAAAAGTTGTCTTTTCATCTTTACCTGCTCTGTTTGGATACGTAATTATGTTTTTTAAGCTCAACTCTGCTCTGGTGTTTTTCAGGTTGACCTGCTTCTTTCTTTCTGTTCTGAGATGGGTTTTTCTTCAGTGGTGCTTATCGGTCATGATGATGGAGGCTTGCTTGCTTTAAAAGCTGTTCAAAGAGTTCAAGCATCAATGAATTCTTTCAATGTAAGTCTTTCAACATTTAAATAATGTGATGCTGCATCTCTATACAAAACCATATTGGAAGACAGTTGAATAGTAAGTAACTTGAGGAATGTTATGCATGCTCCTGCCACTCATTGGCTTTTATGGTTGAGATGATGATGAGTAAGAGGGTAATCCAGTTATCCAGTTATTAGTGTGGTTGCTTGAAGGATGGTACCTCTTTTTCTATCATGGAATTTGTTATGAGGGAGTACGGTAGTGCTTTTCTGCTACCAGAACATCCTCTTGATTAGTAAAGTTGTAGAATTTTTAGGATTTATTTTTCCAACGAAAGGAAACTTGATGGATGCTTTTAGCAAGCTCTGTCCCGTGGTTTAGAAAATTTGACTTTTGCATAAAATGCATTTGATGTTGTATGCATGCATGTGTCCTGTTATGATGGCATATCTCAGATAGCTGGTTTGTTGAATTTTGATGCCTCACTATCAAGTTATTCTTTGAAGTATGACTAAAACTCTAGAGTATTTCATCTGATTTCATATACAACAGTAAACATGAACTTTCTCATTATGGGCATTTTGTTAAGTGTCTGAAATTTGTGTGGTGGTTCCCATGTTTCTCATTATGTGTGTGTTTATGGATTGTTCAGGTTACAATTAAAGGGGTGGTATTGCTAAATGTTAGCTTGTCTAGAGAAGTGGTTCCTGCCTTTGCTAGGATACTTCTACGCACTTCTCTTGGGAAAAAACACTTGGTTCGTTCTCTACTGCGAACAGAAATTATTCAAGTGGTGAATAGGCGTGCATGGTATGATGCTACCAAGCTAACGACAGAGGTTTTGAGTCTTTATAAGGTATGTTTATGCCTCCTGGCATGGCTATTCTCTCATGTCATGAGTCAGTCACACCTGGGAAGCATATAACTTTGTCCATTAAGTATTCAAAATTGTAGAAATCCTCTCTCTGATACCATACCTCATACGTTATTATTTTACCATCATGTTGTGTTTTGGCTGCTTATCATCTAATCTAATTTTGTAAGCCATTAAAGGGCGAGAAATTCATGCACTTGGAACACAATGGATAGAGAAATATAGGCTGTCTTTATTGCTGGGTAACACCTTGAGGGTTTGATGTCAAATTGGTGTTGGTTGTCCGTGAAGCTCTACATGGAAAATATATTAGGAAATGGAAGTAAATTGATGGAAAAGGAACTTTACTTTTTATTAGTTTCACAAGAATTGAGGATACATGTTAAGAAACACGTACCTTTCTTCTGGATGCACATGATTTGATTTGGTGCGGCTAAGATTAATTTTCCATTAAATGGTGAGACATTCATGCGCTTGGATCACAATGGATAGAGAAATATAGTAATCTACACAATACTTTTTCTGAGGGAATTATTGCTTATTGATGAAGTGGGTATTATAATGTTCTGGGGAAGGTATGGATACAACAGCAATAATTCCAGCCAAATTCCCCTGTATATGCCACAAGCACTAAACCTGATTATCTAATCAAATATATCTATGATGCACGTCTGTAATTCATTTCCTAGTGCTCATTATGTTTGATCTGGTTTTCTTCATCCTCGATTAATGGCTGTAGTTGTGTATTCAAGTGAAAAGCTTAATTTGTTTCTAATGAGTAGATGTGCATGAAAGAAAAGACGCATATATTTTGTTACCCAGTAATTATGATAGTCTAATATGTCAACCTTGATATTGGCTTGGCTGACATGGTGCGGAATCAGGCACAATTATGTGTCGAAGGTTGGGATGAAGCAGTCCATGAGATAGGTAAACTTTCGTGTGAGACAGTCCTTTCACCACAAAATTCTACGTCGTTGTTGAAGGCTGTAGAAGGCATGCCAGTGTTAGTCATTGCAGGTGCTGAAGATGCCCTCGTTCCACTTAAATCTTCTCAAGCCATGGCTTCAAAACTTGTAAATTCTGTGAGTGCCTCTCTGTTCTCTACTAGAATCTTGGATTGGACATAATGAAATTTATCATGCAGCATCATTGAACTAACCAAGGTTGGGAAATTCAGTTGCCATATTGCTAATTAGCTACCGTAAATACATAGTGGTCAGAAATCCACATTCCAGTCGTTTAATGTGAACCACCAAGAAAACAGGAAAGAAAGTCTTTTTATACATGATAGATATAACCAACCATGATTTCATATGTAAAAACTGAAGCAATCTACTTCCTTTCTAGGATACTATTTAAAAATGGATATTGGTTCTATACAAGGGGGTTCAAGAGGAGAAGTTACTTGAGGAAACAAAAACTAGGATTTTTATCAATCAGTTGATTTTTGCTGTGGGTTATTTTCTATGCAGAGACTGGTCGCTATATCTGGATGCGGCCATCTTCCACATGAAGAGTGCCCCAAGGCATTACTGGCAGCTATAACACCGTTCATAAGCAGACTCTTGGTTGAACCAGATTTGGAAAACCAATAGAATACCTTTTTTCTTTCCCACTTATCCATATAGGCTTGTAGGGTTCTCTTCCCTTTTTTCTACACCCTTCTTTCCTAAGCAATTTACCCAGGAGGGTGACTAATGTCTTCCTCTTTTTGGGTATTTTTGATTTCTATTTTATAATAGCTCCTCCTTCATTTCTAATTTTTTTATTTCTGTTTTTAATTTTCCTCGGCCAGCTCTAATTAGTTAACTAAAGCTCGTTCGAACAGTTACTGCTGTTTTCTCTTTAAGGGAATGGGAAATAGCTCATATTTGTACATGTATCTGAGTGGAATGCATGCCTCCGAGAGTGTATGCTTCAAAAGTAACTTAATTGGCTGTGCCTCTTTTTCTGATAATTACTATTCTCGACTCTTGTACGCATCGATCGGCCTCTAGCAAACCTGGATGAGAAATCTTTCAATATTTTTCAGTTAAAATTTACATCACCATCAACAAAATGGTTTAAAATATTTACTGGACTTTTATTATATTTTAATTAATTACTGAAGAGTTACAATTTTGTTATTGAATTAACAAAAATTTTACCACCACCTTCCTCATTTCTCCTCGAATTAAAAAAAATCAGCATTGTATCTTTGTTCCTGACCATACCATTTGAGGAAAAAATATATTTTACTGGTCAAAATGTAATATTGAATCTATTTGCTTATTCTAAAATAATAATATGATGGAATTAAGAATGAATTTGGAAGTTCATCTAAATAAACAAATAAATGTTGTGCATCGGGTAAACCAGGCTAGTAGGCCAAACTTATGAATTGAGTTATGGACTCCACCAGGATTATAATTTGTTTTTTTTTCAAAACTGCTTTTTTTTTAACTATATAATAACAAAAATAGACGATTGCAAAAATAAAACACCAACCCAATACGAAGATGTCTTTTTTAGATCGCGATAACCTTCTAAAAGGAAACGAAACTTGTAAAGATTCTTGCATTCTTTGGTTTTGAACGAACTAAATCTGACTTATCGAAGATTAAATAGCTTCGTGGCGTCATTCGATTTCATTCCAATAGTGTTAGTGCCTTGGAACAAGTTTTGATTGTGTTACATTCCTATCAGATCTCTTTCGGTTTTCTAGGAGCAGATCTCAATCTTAATTGTGGGTTGTGTGACCATGTGATAATGAGGTTCACATTAGTTGATATCAAAGTTAGGTTATGAAATCAAGTTATATTTTTTTATTTCTTGAATTTTTGTTTTTGTCTTTCACGTAAATTTTTCTTTGTTTCGGGCTTGATCTTGTTTCAAATCAGTTTAAGTCAGATTGTCTTCTTTCTACGTTATTCTTGATTGATTGCGTTGAATTTTTTGGTTTTTTTTAAAGGTGTCATGTGAATGCAAGGGAGAGGGAACTAAGGTCCTTCTAAAGCAATAATGGAAAAAACTAAAGCTTGGTGTAGGGGTCTTAAAATGAGAAGTTGATAAGTGTAGAAGATTATTCTATGACCTTCAAGCTTCGATGAAAAAAGATTAACAACACTGCAAGCATGAAAGATAAAAGAGAACAACCATGATTATTATTAAAAAGTATGTGCGTAAAGTGATTAGTAAGACGCACTTATTTGAAATCGTTATTAACCACTATGTCCATACATTGTTGTTAGAGGCAAGTGTTACCAAGAAGAGAATTCTGAAGGCTTAAACAATAGGTCTATGAAGCAACCATTATTCCTATTAAAGATTCGAGGATGAATCTTCTTGAAGAGAGAGGGAATGATACGGTTTAACTATGGATTTCTCATTAAAGGCCTTTGATTTTATGCTTGGGTTTGATAAGGATGTCATTTGGCCAATATTGTATTTTTTCTTGGAATTTAGCTTATGTTCTATTTGGTCATGATGAGTTTTTGGCATGAGATGGTTTGAGTCAGCCTTAGTTTGTGTATAATGATGAGTTCAGTCTAATCTCTTTGATAGTTCATTCAGCCATATTAGGTTAGCCCATGTATAGGTCTAATTTGGGCAACCAAGTAGGCTTGTTGGAAGTTGTTTCAAGTCTGATTTGGGTTATATTAATGAGTATGAGTTTGGACCACATGAGATCCAAAGTTAGCTTGGACTAATTAAGATGTTGAGATCATAAGTTGTTAAAATTGTGAGTTAACTCTTAAAATCTTATGATTTTACGAGTCAACATGTATCTAACGTGTTCAATCGGATAAAAAACTCGAAACCAGTAAAATCGGACTTAACTAGCGCAAAATCGGTAAACTCGGTCTAATTTTACGAGTTTACTAAATTTGTGATATGAACCACGTCAGGTCCAAATTTGGTTTTAAAATGTTTGCTGACTAGTTTTTCGAAATTGAGCATATCTTTCAAACCGTATATTGGATAAAGCCGAAATCTTACAAGAAAATATTAGATATATGAAAATATATTGTGGTAAATTTTTAGGTCAAATGGAGATAGAGAACATAATATTTCAGAGGTTTAAAGTTAGTAAACTAATTATATATCAAACAAGACCTTCGTGTACTATTTGAGACATATCTAGAGCTACAGGTGGAATTTTGCTTCGATTAAAGTTGAGATAGAAACTGGACATCTAAAACTTTCCAATTATATATCGTAGGCTTAATAATTCATCAAAACGAGAAAGAACAATATGTTTTAGGGGTTTATTTCATTATTGAATTTATATTAGTTAATTACTAATTTAAACTCATTAGCTTGCAATCCAAAAGGGGTCTATCAAGACTTATTGTGATGGGAACAACCAGGTTGTCACTAGATTTATGTGTGCTTCCTACCTTTCAATGATTCCCGTGTATTGAGAAATTTTATTATGAGACTTCTTATTTCTCCATGTCATTAATTTATTCATTCATACTATCTATCTCTTTCATTTTATTTAGATCACTCATTGATTATAATATTGTTGACTCATTTTATTAGATTTTAATGTAAATTAATTTCTTTGCTAGAATTTTCAATATATAAGTAGTTAAAAAAAAATTACTTATGATTTTACGATTCGAGTTTATATTGTATTTTTCGTGTCATGTCAAAAAAGTATTTTTGACAACCTTGGTTGGGATCCTTTTCTTACAAGGATCAATAAAATATTATTCTATAATTGAAAGGGAAATTCGTTCATTATTGTCTCTTTTATTTAGGATAATATTTAGCAACAAAGAAGAAAGTTTCCTAGTCATGCAAAGAAACTAAAAGGGGCTATCATATTTGAATCCTATACTTGAAAGGATTGTTTATTGCTAAAGATAATCAAGGAAGGAAATTGATTTCTAAGATTATTTTTCATGTTCTGAAGGGAAATCATAGCTTTACAAAGAAAGAAGACTTCAATAATTAAATTCCTATTCATATAAGGTTTTATAGAATCTAAAGGACTTCAAAAGTTGATTAAGCAATCATAGAGTATCTAGAAAGATAAATCTTGACCAAGATTTATTTAAACTAGGGAATTAATATATTTTTTTTTCTATAATATACAACATCAACAAGCTACTATCTAGACTTGTTGTTTTCATTATTATTTTCATGTTTGAACTTAATTAATACTTTAATTTTTAGCTAAGATCCAAGGCTTCTTTGGATAAGGGTTTGGACTTACAAGTAAAGGTTTTGAGTAAGTTTTTGTAAGTGGATCAATTCAACCCACAATGGTAGATACATTAGGGTTAATTTTTCAGAACTATTTTAGGACATTTGATGAATAATACTTCTGAACTTTTCAATTTAATGTGTGAGAGAGATTCTTGCATTTTTTTGGTTCTTGAACAAACATAATTTGACTTATCAAAGATTAGCCGGCTTCGTGACGTTATTCGATTTGATTCCAATAGCGCTGATACTTTAAGACAGGTTTCCATTGTGTTACACTCCTATCATATATTTTTCAGCTTTATGGGATCAGATCTCAATTTTGATTGTGAGTTGCGTGACCACAAGGTTCGCATCATCAAATCACTAATGACTTTCTTATATTTTGGGAATCATAACATGTTGCTAGACAATGCACTTCATCTTCAAATATAAATTAATTAATTGTTGAATTGATAATATATTAAATTATTTAATTTATTTAGTTATATTTAATTAAAATTAGAATTTATATTTGAGCTAATATATTAATAACCTAATAGGTCATTCATATTAAAAAATATTAGTTAGAAATTAAGCATGAATGATTTAATTAAGTATTACTTGATTAAAATATATTTTAAAAATTAAAAACCAGAATATAATTAATACAAAGATTTTATTTCTAGATTTAAAAAAATAAAGTGAAGACGTGATTGAGTTAATGTTTAATGATTTTCATATATATATATATATATATATATATATATATATATATATATATATATATATATATATATATATATATATATATATATATATATATATATATATAGTTTGATGAACATGTTCAATCTTACATCTAGAAATTATATTTATGGTTAGCCATTTTTGTTTTTAAATTTTTAAACTATATTATGCGGTCAGGAATAATTAAATATTTATCCGTGTCCTTGATTAGAACAACAATTGTAATAAAATGTTTATTTATGCTCGTTAAATTGCAGTAGAAATGGAATTGTGAATTGTGCGCTTAGCAGATTTCATCTGTACCTAGTCCATATATCAAAATGAAATCTCATCACAACTACGTGAAGGACCTGGGAAATTCCATTCCATCTCCATTTAATGTTTCATAAAACTTTGCAGGTCACAATCAGCAAATCATCTTAGGAACCATTCTCTCCTCTCCTCTCCAACATTTATATTTATAAATAAATATCATGAATTCTAATGCATGACGTGCTCGATGCAAAAAAGCTTGTAAGAATTCGATAATCAATATAACAAAAACCTGTTGTAATATTTAGCAACCGTATCGTCCTTTTCTTGAAGTTCTACAAGATCATTAAAAAAAAAAACTAGACGTGGCTGGCTAAGTTCACAAAAGAAGGATTTCCCAACAAGGCAAGGCAGACAGAATTTTCTACTCGTTTTTGTTTTTTTTCTCTCCAAGTCCATTTTATTTCCACGGCAGACCAAACGCAAAAGAAGTCACATCCACATTCAAAGCAGAGACCGAACACAAACAAGTTGAAACCTGAAACAATACGAAGCCCAAGTCAGGCATCTGTTGCATTTCCCTTCTCCGTAGTTTTCCCTTCTCCGCTAATATGAAAGCCCTCGATCTTTTGGGCAACATCGTCTGCAGAAACATTCACTTTCCCAGTTGGTCCGTTCCCAGGAACAGAATCATTCTCATCATGACTTGCAGGGCCCAGTTGCCATATTCTGATGGTTCCATCTTCGGATCCTGATGCATAAGATTCTCCTCCAGGTGAGAATCGCAAACAATGAACAGGACCATGGTGACCCTTGTTGCATCCTGCAGATAAAAACCGCATGCAAGATGGTTAGAACTGAAACTTCAGATCAGCAAAGCATCACTGTAGAATATGGCCATATAGGGGCCATCAACCAATAGTACTAATAATCATATATTCAGCTCAGATAGATCATTTTCACATCCGGTTGAAGACTTGCAAAAGAACATGCAGCCCATAGCATTGGCGGTACACAGCAGATATTCTGATAGCTAAACTGCATCGAGTTGCACCTCCATGCATAACTCACATTAAAAAAAAATTGACATAAAAGTTTCACGGACCATTGTTTTTAAACTCTAAATTACCCATTCGACAAGAATATACAGCACAAAGATGCTAATCACCAACTTTTTGTGTTTAGATGTTGATTTTTTTTCCCAAAAAGAAGCCATAGCAGTTGCACATACCGATCTGTTCTCCTGTGTGGAAATCAAAGACATGGATCCACATATCTTCTCCTCCAGCAACAAATTTATTACCCAGTTTTGGTTCCAATGAAGCTGATTCCACATTGCATGGCATGTCATAGCTTTTCACCAATCCAAAGCTGGAAAACGAAAGGAAGAAATGTTAGAAGGGAATGCCTACGAAAAGGAAAGAATCCAAATCACAACTTACTGATTTGCATCCCAAAATTTAACTGTAGATCCATCTGCAGTAGTTATATAGCGACCATCCCGACTCACTTCAGCACTTGTTACAGGTGACTTTGTTTCAAGAGTTTGAACAATTTTGCCACTTCGGACATCCCATAACCTATACAGTCAGAGATCAAATTAAAAGAAGTATCAAGATACAATGATGAGTTGATGAAAGACTTCTGGCCAATAATTGAAAAGGAAAAGAAGAAAAACAATGGAGTAACTGTTCTTCCTTCCATGATGTTGGTGATAAAGATGATGAGGATCTGTACCAGTAGATAAAAAGAAAAGGCACACTTTCCAATAGAATGTTCAAGGTGAAACCATGCACAATATTGAAATGTTTTTCCTTCAAGTATGATAATGAGAATACCAGGACCGAAACTAAACCTACAGAGTACAGATGGAAATAATTCTAAATCAAAGGCATGCTACTGCAACCAATTAGTTCATCTAACAGCACGAGATAGCATCTTGCGGTTGCCTAAGTGCTGAATCTAGTGTCTATTATTAGTGAGCATGATACTGTAATTTATTGGGAGACCATCTCCGACTAACTTTACTGGAACAGTCTCTGATCAAAGCCCACAAATTCTTATCATTTGATCACTTTCTAATAACACAGAAATGCATACAAATGCATTAGCATGTAAGAGAATTGGATAACTCATCAAATTAAGTTTAGTTTGCATATGCCCCCCAAAAATTTCTATTTCCTATCATGCTTATTATTTAAGAGTATGACTATACAGCTCTAAATTTTGAGCTAAATAGTGTAAAACAAGTTTCATTAAAGATTTTATTGTTAAAAAAAATAAAAAATCAAATAAGCTTAATGCATTTACAATTACCTTCTGTAGGATAAGACAAGCTTGTATTCACATATCCTGTCTTTAGAAATACTAAGCTTAATGACACAGACTGTATTTTGATACTTCACAATGACAGAATCTCAGATATAACAAGATATAATACCCTGGTCCAACCAGTCAAACAAAAAAGAGCAAACACAAATAAAAGCAGGTAATTATATGACATCATATGGAATCAGACTTGATACTGGCCATACCTCACACCACCAATATCAGTACAAGAACTTAATATGGTCTGATCACTGTGAAGCCATGCAACAGTTCTGATTGAACCTGGTGAATTGTCAACTTCTCTTGGGGGTGCATCTGGACGATTCAAGTCAAATATACGAAGAATTTTTTCAACTCCACCAGTAAGTAGAAGGTGTGTATCCTACACAAAGAACAACTCAGATATTGCATTTGCACACTAGACACAAAGGAAAATGCCACGGAAACAGATAAATATTTTTCAACCAGAAACTATTTTTTTTATTAATATTTAAACAAACCCACGTAATTAACTTAAGTAATGCAAATAATACACAGGGATCAGATTATACAAACCTAGAACCAAATAATAATTTTCCAAAAAAGTAAAAATCAAACAGAAAGGATGTAAAAAGTAAAAATCAAACAGAAAGGATGTAAAAAGCAAAATCAAATGGATGGTATAAAAATACAATGGAGGAAAAGAGATCCAGCCGAAAAAAATCTAAGGTTACCTAGAAAGCAATTAAAAGACACCAAAACTATAGCCCGCCTGCTTATAATCCATCTCAAATTAAAACATCTTTGAACTTTGGTGCGCCAAAATATAGGAAGAAAAAAAAGGACACACACCTAGAACAAGGCCTAGGTTCATAGCATCCGGCAAGAAACCCAATTCAAACTAGATTGAGTTTGTATTTGTAGAGAATCAAAACTACATAAATCAATGCATAAAAAATCTGCGTAGTTAAATAACTTTAACAGCCATTGAGACACCATTAAAACTTTTGAAGGCACTTTCAAGCAAATAGCAGAAAACAACATTGTTATAACTGCTACAATCATTTTGAATTTGGTTTAAGCATCTTCTTTGATGGATCAATCATATGTTGACTCCTCTAACATTGATTATCAGGTCACTGTCTTTAAATGTGAAGACTATGGACATTTAAAGAACCGTAAAAAACAAACAAAATCAGACTCAAGGAATAAGAAAGTAATAGAATAGAAAAGGTAAATTCAATTCTACCTCTGAAAATGTGCATGCTCGAACAATATGCTTATGCTCAAAAGAGTGTAATTCATCTCCTGTCAATGCATCCCACAGTTTTCTGCAAACAATACACCAGACATATTATAGAAACTCTCTAAATTTATTGAGTTCATAATTTGTTGATTGTGCAACATCTTTGCACTAGCCACCATGGGTGCAAGCATGAGAGAGAGGGGGGGTCTTAAAGAAAATTGTCTTAATAGAGGAGTACACGGATCTCTTGAAAGGAATTCAAAAATTAATAAATATTCATGAATTTCAAAATATAGAAGGAAGGGACTTTAATAACATACGCAGAAAAATCAGCAGAGCCAGATGCTGCACGCAAAGCACTACTGTCCAGGCAGCAACTCCACACTGCACCCTTGTGCCCCTCAAATGTTCCAATCCAATCACCAGTCTCCCCATTTCTCAACATTGGACTAGAATCTGAATTTCAAAGGATAATATTATTCTGAAGTGAGGAATTACAAAGTCCCGAAGAATAGAGGTTCAACTCCAATTTTCAGTTAACATTTGACTAATCAACCATCATGCAAATCCTAGTTCAGTTTTTTCGTGACTAAGTCCACATTTGCACAAGGAGTTGACAAAATGATCCACAAACCTTTCAGGTTATCTTGCATTTGGAAGAAGTGGTGCAGCAAGGAATAAAAATAATGAGTATTTGATCCTTTGTTGCCATAGAAAATTAGAGAAAGGAACTTCTTTCATTTTCATTTTGTTTTAAACAGGGAAATTTGCAGATCCAAAACCCGATTCAAGAATAAATTGACACCTAATTTACACTTGGAAAAAAGTTGATCACTAATAATGTAGCCCTCATATTTTCTCATGCATCAAGCTTCATTAACAACTAAAACTTTCACTCTAAACAACTGCTTTCCTAATAATTATTCAGATAATAATCCACCTGTGTCTTCAAACGTTGGAACAAGCTTACCCTTAAGTAACCATGTAAGTAAATTGAAGCGACATTTCCAAATAACAAGACAAACAGCAAAACTACTTGAAGAATGCCTGATTTACAACTAAACTTGCAGTTACTTTAATCAAAATGTCCACAGGTGAAACATGGAAACAAGCAGAAGAAAACCCGATTCAGAATTACATATGGGATCCAAATTCTAGGTTAAACAGATAATAAAATAATCAGCGTTGAAATATGGGTTCCCAGTCTAAAATAACAAAAGATCACTGATTGACTATCTAAAAATAAATTCGACTGCAATCAAATTCAGGGTTAACACCAGTCAACAAAAGCTAGACCAAGCTTTCAACTAAGCCATAGGTAACAGAAATGAACTGATAACCTTGATGAGTAACGACTAAATGACAATGCAAAGGAAATCCAATTGCTTAATGGAATCCAAAACCACAGTTAACAACAGATGCCCAAATGAAAATGGATAAAATTCACCGCTTAAAACAACAGATAACCGTAAAAAGAAAGAGAGAGAGAGCAGGCATACCCTTGCTAGCACTGATGAGAAAGAAGCCATCAGGAGTGACAGGACTGTAAAACAAATCCACAACAGGACGTGAATGTCCATGGCACACTAATGGCACTGCCACCTTCTTCTTGTCCATTGTTCCCTCTCAACAACAGCAGCAGCAGCACAAATTCAACAAACCCCAAAAACCCTTATGGATCAACAATTCCAAGAACCCAGCCCCCAAAAGAAAAATGCTTTACTCTTTATTCATTTATTTTTTCTTTGATACACAACCAAAGCACTTGCACAAAACCCAATTCACCTGTTCAACTGCACAACATAATTTGATGTCAAAATTAATCTCCTTCTCTCCCCATTTGTAGAATGTAGAGGATGTTGCTGGCTTAAGCTATGATTTACTCTTGCTTAGGCTATGTAAAATGTTTTCTATGAAAAATTAATTTTACGAACACATCAAAAAAGAGGAAAAGGAAATGAAATGAAAATTTAAAAATAAATAAAAAAGATGGAGAGTAACTGCTCTGTGAGGGCTAATCGCAGAAGACTTAAATGAGATGGGGGACTGGATTTATAGGGTTGGTTTCCCCCTTTTCTTTTCTCTTCTTCTATTTTCCCGTTGTTTCATTGTTTTTGTATTTTTTTTAATTTATAAATAATATGAATTAAAGTAAAAAAGTAACGTTAACTAAAAGTAATTTGATAAATTAAAATTTTGTCATGTACATTTCCAAATCATCATGTTGTTTAATATCATTGTCATTGCTAGGCTGCAGTCGGATTACTTCTTTTTTTTTGACATAAAAAATTATTCAATTATTATTAATGTGTTTTTTAATAAGAAAAATTTTAAATTGATGTGATGTAATCTAGTTGAATTTACATGTATAAAGATATCTTAAATGATCAATAAAAATATAGTTTGAAAAACAAATCAAGATGATATATTTTTATAAATATTAAAATAAAAATATATTAGATAAACTCGGATCAACTCGGGTTAACCTGTTAAATTTACTATCCAAGTTATAAAATCCTAATAATCTTATAGAAAAAAAATAAAAAATTATTAAATTCAATTCTTAATTAATTTAATGTTGAATAATAAAATTGAAAATAAAATTTAACTAAAAAATAAATCGAGTCAACTTGGATAACCTATTATACCTAGGCCATGGAATCGAGAAAAATATAGAAAGTAAATCAAAACAAATTATGAAACTTAATTTTCAATCAACTCAATGTTGAAACATGAAATTAAAAAAAAAATCAATTAGAGAAACACAAAAAGCTCTTGAGTTATTTAAACAAATTTGTAATTTAGGTCATGAGACTAAAATAACATCATAGTGCAAACCAAAATAAATTATGAAATCTAATTTTCAATCAACCTAATATTAAAAGATGAAATTGAAAAAAAAAAGATAAAAAAAACCTCGAGTCAACTTGCCTAACCCGCTACCTAGGTCTTAAGATCGTGACAATCCATAGAAAGTAAATGAGAAAAATTATGAATCTCAATTACCAATCAACTCAATATGAAAGGATAAAATAAAAAAAATAAAAAAAATAACTTGAGTCAATTCGGGTTAGAAGACTAAGATAACTCTATAGAAAGAAAATAAAAAAAAATTATAAAGTTCAATTATCAATCAAACCAATGTTGAAAAATGAAATTGAAAAAAAAATATTCAATAAAAAAGAACAAAATATTTAATTATCAATTAACCCAATCAATCTGGCTAACCTGCAGAATTCGTGATCCTAGAAGATCGAGATAACCCCAAATAAAGAAAATAAAAAAATAATTATAAAGTTTAATTCTCAATTAATCCTTTGTTAAAGGATGAAGTTGAGAAAAAATTAATTAAAAAAATAACCCGAGTCAACATGATTAACCTACAAAACTTATGACTTAGACCATAAGACTAAGATAACTTTGTGGATAACAAATCAAAATAAATTATAAAATCCAATAATGAGTAAACTAAAATAAAGTTTTTTATTTTAGGACCAAAATAAAAAAGGCCTTAGCATTTCACTATTTATTACTATATTAAAATGCCAAAGTCTTTTAGATTATACCAAAAAAAAAAACCCAATGTAGGATTATTTTTATGTCAAAAAACTTGAATGATATGTAAAAGTATAATTTAACTCAAAATAATTATTCAAAATGATATTTTTTTTATATAAATTGAGACAACAACTTATTAGATCGAATCAAGTCAATCTGTATGTTGTGTTATGAAACCATGATAACCTTATATAAAGTAAATAAAAATAAATTATGAATCCCAATTTAAATCTAATGTTCAATGATAAAATTGAAAAATAATTCAATTAAAAAACACAAAAAATAACATGAGTCAACTTGGGTTAATATGCCAAATGATGAATCTAGTCATGAGACAAGGATAACCTAATAGAAAATAATTTGAAATAAATTATGAAACTCAATTTTTAAACAATCCAGTGTTGGATGATGAAATTGAAATAAAAAATAATTAAAAAAAAAATAACTTGAGTCAATCTGGGTTAACCCGCCAAACTCGCGACCCGAGTCATGATACGAGAATAACCTCATACAAGGTTGTTAAAATTGTGTTTTGACTCGTAAAATCATACGATTTTACGAGTCAAAACATGCTTTACGTATTGAATCGCTTGAAAAAATTGAAAATGGGTGAAATCGGGTGAAATCGCAAAAATCGAATGAAATCGCGATTTCAGGATCAATTTTGCGATTGTGCCAAAATGATGCGCTGAAACAAAATCCCCCCATGGTCCAGCTGTCAGGCGCCTATTGGCTGTGGAAATGCACAGTCATGCGACAATCAACTCAGTGGTCACTCTTCAGTCTTCACTGTCTTCAGTTTTCACAACTCACAACTCACAAAATACTCTTTCTTTTTTCCAACTAAACAAATCCCTAATCGGCTAATCCCTAATCCCCTTATCTAATTAACCAACTGGGCATCGGTAACCACAAAAGCGACGACGACGATCTCCATTCTCCACAAAAGCAGTCACGGTCCAGTCTTCACTCTTTCTCTTTTCTCAGTGCTCACGGTCGCAACTTCCTTTTCTGTTTATCGTGATTTTAACAGCGACAACAATCTCCTCAACAGCTCATGGCTTTGGGCTTCCTCTTCAATCTTCATTAACAGCGGCACGCCGATAACGATCTCCTTTCTTTCCTATATTCAACAGCAGTAGATGACATCGGGCCTCTTCACCAGCAGTCGTTCAACCATCATCATCATCGGCTCTTCACCGTAAGTTCATTTTGCCTTCATCATCATCACTGCAGTAGTTGATTTTGCCCCTGTAATAGATTTTTATTTTTCCCTGTTAACTGTTAGTCTGTTACCCTGTAATTATTAATTACAATTTTGATTTTGCCTGATCCTGTAATTTGTATATATATAATGTTGAATTGAATTGAATTGATCAGGTGAAAATTGGATGGACTGAATAGATCGAGTGATAAAATTGTTGAATTGAATGCCACACTGCCACAATATATATCTTGACTGAATTAATAGTATTAATTGAGTGAAAATTGGGTTGAAAACCGTTGAATTGGACTAAATTGAATGCCATTTCAGTATTATAGGACTGGATTGAATTAAATTAATGGGGTGAAAATTGGACTAAAAAGTGTTGAATTGGACTGAATTAAATTAATGTATTTTAAAATTCCTTACAATTTTACGATCTGAGTTTGTATTGTATTTTCCATGTCGTGTCAAAATCGCGATTTTAACAACTTCTATCTCATAGAAACAAAAACAAAACAAATCACAAAAGTTTAGTTCCTAATTAATCCAATGTTAAAGGATGAAAAAAAAAAAAACTTGAGTCAACTAAGTTAACCTGTGAAACCTATGGTCCGAAACATGAAACCGAGATAACCCCATAAAAAATAAATTAAAAAAAAATATAAAGTCTAATCCTCAATAAATTTAATATTGAAAGATGAAAATGAAAATGAAATTGAAAAAAAAACTATAAATTGAAAAAAAACCAATTAAAAAAAACCTATTATAGTGAATAGTGTTTTGTGAAAGGGGGACAATAAAACCTCCTCTAATTTTTTTTGTTAATGTTAATATTGTATTAATATTGACATTTCTGTAAAAAATATTTGATAATTTCTTAGTTGGAAGAATTTTTTTTTTTAAAATGAACAAATGATTATGATAATCCACTCGTGTAAACGATTTTGATTGCTAAATAATTATTTTGTAATGGATAAGGATTCAAAGGAATTACCAATTAATTGAAGCACAAAAACTGAAGTGTTAGTAGAACATCAAATGATTTTTCATACAAACGAAGATTTGAATGTTATATTCTTTAATCAATTCAATGTTATATTCATTAATCAATTCAATGTTACTACTAGCCTACAATTTCATGAAATGATCCAACCAGTATTCCATTATAATTATCTGTTAGTTATAATTAAATTTAAATTTCACTATGTCAAATTTTAAAAAGCTTTTAAATCCAAAATCAAATATATTTTTTTATAAATGCACTTTGATATTATTGATTGTAGAAGTAGATTCTTTGATATAAAAATGTATTATAAAGGTTTCTGATCACCAAAATAATTATTCTTAGTATTCACAGGTTCCTTGTAACGAGAGAAGTTTGATGATGGTTTTTAGATCCTTAATATTGTCTAAAACGAAATAAATCTAACCTAAGAAAAAAAAAAGTCTAACCTGATTTGAATTTGAATTTCCGGAATTTTTTTTGAGGGGGGTGTTTAGGTTGATGAATTGATTTCTAGATATTTTAAAGTGTTAGTAAGATGTTTTTGGGTTGAAATGGATTAAAAATTATTTGAGGGAAAAAATCCATTTCTTTGTTTTTCCAGCCACCATAATGGTGTCTAAAATTTGGGTTAGCAGATGACAAGTCGTCTATCTTCATTTGGGCTCCTTTTTGGCCCTTTGTTTTTATTTTATTTTTTATATTTATGTTAAATATAAATTTCTTTTAAAAAAATATTGAACCTTGTTGAGTCTATAACCTGGATCGTATGTTTGATGAGTTAAACTATAATGTCTAAGTTATTGTTTTTGTTGTTTAATGCATTTCTTGTCTCACAAGTTAAAAAAAATATTTTCATCATTTTTTATCGATGATTTATTTCTTAGTTAACTTAAAACTAAAAATAAAAAAAATACAATTTCACTCTTTGTTATCAATGATTTACTTTTGCTATCTCAATATCACACACATGTCTTGGTTTTTTTTTCTTCAAAAGAATATTTTGTACAAAAAAACTCTCATGCTCTTTATTGTCATATAACTAAATGAAAAATAATCTTTGAGATAAAATAATTATTAAATCTGATGAAGTGTATGACTTGCGTTGTGAATTTGACTGATTTACTCAAGTTTATTGATTTTTTTTAATTAAGTGTTTTTTTTTACCAATTTTATCTTCAACATTGAGTTAATTGGGAATTGAGTTCCTAATTTGTTTTATGCAAGATTATTCTCGTGAGTTTCACATGTCAACTCAGGTTGACTTAGATAAATTCAATATGTTTTTGTTTCAATATTAGATAAAAATATCATTTATAATGCAACTGATTTTGACCTCATGGCTAAAATCTATTTCTTGTTTAGGAGACATGTTAGTGATGTCTAGACGTTTTCTTTTAGTGTTCAATTTTTTTTTAAGAACCGCGACGTAGAATGGGCTAATTTTATTATTATTTTTTCAAACAAAGAATTTATTCTAATAAACAGAGTTATTAAATACATAGCCCGTGTTGCGAGATCAAATTTCTTGATCTATATTTATCTCTATATTTCTTGAGTTTAGTTTTTAGTTATTATTAACGATTTTTTATATATTTTATTGGGATGTATAATCCTTTAATTAAATAAAAAAATTATTCAAAGAAATAGATTTATTAAAAGAACTGGGTGAATGACCTGTGTTGTGAGATTAAATAATTAACATGTATCTCTTGATTTTTCTAGTTTAATCTTTACTTATAATTAACAACTTTTTTTTTATTTACTAGTACGAATAATTATCGATTTGTTTAATTATATATATATATATATATATATATATATATATATATATATATAAAAGCCTTTTGATTTTTGATTAAGAATTTTTTTTTCTAGCAAAAACGCGTTGAAAAAACTTCCAAGCTCATTTTTTTTCTCAAAATTAAAATTATTTAAATAGTAACGAAGCAAGGGTCAATAACTAATGCTTATTCCAGAACATGTTAATAATTCGTGAGATTTTCATATTGTCGAGGTTGGGTTGATTGTTTCCATTGAGACTGCTTCCATTTCCTCGAGTCGAGATTAACTACCACAAAAGACCCTCTCTAGCCCAGATTAATCCTCCGAAACCCACTCTCCCTGGATTGCCAATCGAACTTCCATCCACATCAAGCTTGACAAACTCACCATCGGGTCACTGCCATGAAAATTCAACATGCACATTAGCCACCGAGCTAGACCTGTTCCAAGCCAAATGAAAGTCAGTAGCCGCCCAATATATATTCTTTAGGAGCCAAACGTCTCCCTTATACTATCCAAGGACAAAACAATTCCTCTGCCTCCATATCCACCACAAAGCCGCTAGGAACAAGAACCCATTATCCGAATCAGCCATGACCGTAATCCACTCTACAATGGCCGTGGTCCAGAAGTTGGGAGCAGTGCATATCCCCAAGGTTGCCTTAATTCTTCTCGGCCCAGCACAGTCCCCGCATACAATGGGCTGTATCTTCATACGCTGTGTGGCATCTCTTACAGATTGCAGTACAAGCTAAATTGCGTGCGCCACCATAAGGGAAGCAGGAGGTAAACTTCCGTGGAACACAAGCCAGAATAAGTACCTGATCTTTTCTGGAACTATTAACCGCCAAAGCCATCTCCATTTATGTTCCGAATGAACAGTCCTAGCTAGAGTGGGAAGTTAGCCTAGAATAGGCTACTTTCGGAGTATAAACCCCATTAGCTGCTAAACCCCGATTAGAAGCTTAATTGATTGATGAAAAAATAAATTTGGAAGCCTAATTTGGGTTTAATTAAGAAAATTAAAATTTTAAGAGACTAAATTTAATTCTTGTCAAGTCAATTAATTGAAATCAGGGGTAAAATTGCAAGAAAATCAAAGTTTTGGGGTTAATTAAGGGTTAAATTGAAAAAATTCACTGCCAATGATCAATCTGCAAAAGGCGCCGAATTATGAGGACCCAATTGATGAAAATCAGGGGTGAAATTGAAGAAAATTGAAAGTTTAATAGTCAACTGAGGGTTAAATTGCATAAATCCAAGACTAAGGACTAATATGAAAAAGACACTAAAATTCAAGGTTGATATTGTAATTTGGTAGGGGCAAAATTGTATTAAATTAAAAGTTTGGAGTCAATTAGAGGTACAATTAAAGATATCAAAAGTTGAAGAACCAAATTGAACTTTGACCAAAATCCCTAATTCAAGGTCAAAACGTGTTGCTTTTGAATAGTAAAAAAAGAGAGAAACCAAACGACACTACGTCTGGTTCACTGTTCATTGTCTTCTTTTTTTGACTTGAAAAAGTTGCTTTGGTAGTTACTTTTCAATGACGTTTAATGTTTCATTTCTCAATCAAACCGGAAACACCATACACCACCATGATGGGCTGACATCGTACCACACCCCATAGTAGGTCATGCAGACCAATTGTCCTTATAGCTACCGCAACGCCACCCCAAAGTGGCCAACCCGACTAACATTTGGCAGCCAACTTTTTCAGTCTATGATAGCAACTTTGAACCAACGGTTGAGATCCTTCTAAGTTGAATCAAGGGCTAAGATTTAACACCACTAAAGACAACATGTCCCTCTTCCATCTCCTATAAACAAGGGTGGATTCCATGCTCCAAGCATGAAGAAAATTGGGTCCACATTTAGTGAAAAACCAAACTTCCCCACCAATTTTTCTTTCCAGACAACACTTCTCTTTGTTCTTTCTCTCTCACTGCCAACTTTCACCATTGCAACCACCAGCTCCACGACCAAGCCACAAGTATCTCTTCCATGCTAGGTGAGCTTGTCTGCCATCCCTTTCACCCTTCTCTCTTCTTCTTCTTCTCCTTCTCCCCACGTCCACTGTTTATGCATGAACAGTGGATGTGAATTATAATTCATGCCCTGTTCATGCGTTGCTTCGGGCCGAACCAGTTCTGTCCCAACCCAAATGGCTAGGTTGGGTCCGGCCCACCTCCTAAAAAAAGAAGAAAAGGATTCGTTGGGCCGAACTCGGCCCAAACCCTTTTTTAGGCTGATTTCAGCCAAACCCATTTGGGCTAGTCTACCCAGTTCGGTTGGGTCCAACCCAAAACTGGGCTGGCCCAGGCATTATATTTTATAATAATAATAATAATAATAATAATAATAATAATAATAATAATAAATATATTATATATATTAAAAAAATGAAAAATTAAAAAAAAATCAAGGGTCATTTCAAAAAATTTGTTATTTTCTCATATGTTTTTCTACCAATTTTGCATAATATCTGGCTGTATATTTACACTGTAAGATATAAATCCAGTATTATAATACACAGTTTTCTTCGAATGTTTCTAAAAAAATTTACAAAATCTAAAAAAACTCTAAATTTTTGAATTAATTTCCTATTTCAAAAAGCAAAAAGCAAAAAATATTTTGTTTTCATACATACGGTCAAATCCTAAAATTTTTCCAAACATATTTTTCATAAAAAACAAATATTGCATCTTTCGCATGTTTTAAAATGCAAAATGAATATCGTAACCAGTTTAGAATTATACATTGAGATTTAGCCAAAATATTAAAAATCCTTTACCCAATCATTTTATTCACTTTATATTTAAAGTATCAAGATTTAGTTGCAGTCTTTAGTATATGAGGGTGTAAAACTACAAAATAGAGTATACCTTTGATATTAAAGATATAAAGTGAAAAATAAATGTGATGTTAATTTTGGACCTTAGAATGATGCCCAATAAGATAGAGACTTTTTCATGAAGAGAAATCTACCTTAAATCTTAAAAAAAGACCAACGAATAAAAATCCGATCTAGAAAAACAATTAAATAACAATGCAGCTTACCTGATATGGTGCACAAGGAGTGATGCACAACCAATCTCTTATCCACACTCTCACAAACAATAAATTTTTAATAACCATAATATCATAATATCAGGCGTGGCGGTGTTTTTTTGTAACAACATTGGCAGCTAAACAAATAAATTAGGCAAACGTTAGAAATGAATATTTAATGATGTTTGTCATCCTCCGCCACAGCTCAAAAAACCATGAGTGGACGACAATATGAAATATTTTTAAGTGATCCTTAATCTACTCTCTTCCAATTTGTCTGGAAAAACAAAAAGAATAAAACAATTGGGAGTCATTGATTGCGTCAACTGTAAAGATCTTTCTCCTGTCGGTAACTCAGCAATGAATATTCGACAGTCATTAGCAAAATTTGATGACCGACTAGTCAAGTGTAGAAGATACACGTTGCATGAAAGTGTCCACAAAAGGGAATATATAGTCAAATCAGAATTCTCTTTGTTGTCTCGAAAACTCTCTGCTTTTTGTCAAATGTGAGGGGAAAAAAACAAGAACTGCAGTACCCTTTTAGAATTAATTATGTTTTTCCAGGATACAATCAATATGTTCTTAAATTGTCAATGAAAACACTGCTCTCTCTCTCTCTCTCTCACTCTCTCTCTCTCTCTCTCTCTCTATATATATATATATATATATATATATATATATATATATATATATAAAAAAAAAATCTACTATTTTTTTTAGATTGATTTAAATTCATTGGTACATATTTTTTTTTGTTTTTATTTAAAAGGGTCCACACATCAATCTGCTATATATATATATATATATATATATATATAATTAATTAATTAATTAATTAATCTTTTGTCTCTTCAAGTTCATGTATCTTTAATTCCTGACAACTAATAAGATAATCTCGATTATTGTATATATATATAAAGAAGAACCCACCATTGGTCCATAATCCTACACATTTGTGTGTATGCATGTGTTTACTAATTTATACCGTGTATATTTTCCTTGAAACCTTGAATAATTCGGCATCACAACTTGCAAGGAACGCACTTCATATTTTCTTCATTTTTGTTCTTTGGCTACACCACAAACGATTAATCATCACCATCAATTTCTTATGAATGAATGGAGGTAATATTTTATCTGAAAGCTATCAACTTGCATAAAACTTTTGTTTTTTTCTTGTTTTTGTTTTTTTTATTTCATATGAACTTGGAGGCTCCAACTAGGAGATGATACAGATTTTTGTAAAGTTGCAAGTGTAACTTGAGTTAGACACCTTTGGTCACATATAAGCGGTGTCTAGGTCACATATAAGCCACCATAAACTAGTGAAAGACAATGAGCTAATTCTTAAAACGCTTGCTAATTAAAACTCCTTTTCTTATGAATGAATGGATGTAATATTTTATCTGAAAGTTATCAAGTTGCATAAAACTCTTTTATTTTTTATTTTTTGTTTCATATGAACTTGGAGGCTCCAACTAGGGGATGATACAGATTTTTGTAAAGTTGCAAGTGTAACTTGAGCTAGACACCTTTGGTCATATATAAGCCACCATAAACTAGTGAAAGACAATGAGCTAATTCTTAAAACGCTTGCTAATTAAAACTCCTTTTCTTATGAATGTATGGATGTAATATTTTATCTGAAAGTTATCAAGTTGCATAAAACTTCTTTTTTATTATTTTTTGTTTCATATGAACTTGGAGGCTCCAACTAGGGGATGATACAGATTTTTGTAAAGTTGCAAGTGTAACTTGAGCTAGACACCTTTCCCATATAAGCCACCATAAACTAGTGAAAGACAATGAGCTAATTCTTTTTTTTTTTTAATTATTAAAATGCTTGCTCGTGTTGATGATATAACGACAAGCAACCTACCTGGTTACCTAAAGGATACGGTGAGTGATGAATCAACATTTGTTTTTTAAGATTCTTATAAATAGAAATACTCTTAAAAAGTAAATTGTGTTTGCAATCGTGTTAAATTTTAAAAAACTTGGGCTTGATAGTTAGTTAAGTCTAAAGTAGCGTGAGTTTGATAAATATGCCAAACTCTCACTCTAACTTGAAATTGACAGTCAGCTAAGCTCAAGATAATGTGAGTTTGACATGCCAAGCATTTGGATTCAATCATTACCAAGTTCTAAGGTCATATGCTTGATCGTAGACGATTCCTTAAAATAAAAATATTGAAGGCATGATAAATTGTCATGTCTCTTCATCCAGAATAATCATTCATATTGATACAATTATTTCTCTATACTCATAAATGTATACAAGGTCTCTTAAGGGATCTATCGTACTTAGTATCTCATTAATAATATATAAGAGATATTTGTCTCTCATTAATATCGTCGAAAGCATAAGACTTTTTAGTCCTTCCCTTCTCTAAAAACGATAAGATTCAAGAGGTATAAATACCTCCTGAATCATCTAGGTAAGGGTTCAAAACTTTTTCTCTTAAGATAAACTCATAAAGATTTCAAAGCATTAAAAAATTTAAGGCTCTTTTAAGTTATTTATTGTCTTTTCTATAAATATACTAGTTAACTTTATCATTGGAGAGTCTTTAAATATCCTTGATTGAGACTATTTTTACATGTGCTAAATTTTTTACCATAAACCTGAAATTCTCTAGACTAAAAAGAAGAAATCGAAGTACTTGAATATATTGATTAATCACTATCCCAAACACTAAATAACTTATTATTTATATATATTAAATTTTAAAACATCATCAATAAATGATCAAGATTGGACAAGATAGAATTCTTTGGATAAAATGTTTTTGAACTTTTTCATTCCCAACTAAATAGAAGATAATTTAGGTTATATAAGACCATTTGATAATTTTGGGCCAATTAAAAATATGAGAAATTTTCACGCTAGTACTGATGGGTGAGATCCTTAGGAGAAGCATACTTGTTATCAATTACATGTATATGCAAACTAATTTAGAAAATTGTTCAAAACATTCGTGCTCAAGGCTTTATGTTAAGATCTCTATCCAATTCTTTTTTCATATTTATTCAATACCATAAATTAATATTCATACATCTTGCTTAAAAAAATCTATATCCAATGAGTCCCTAAATAGTGTTGTAATCTTTATATATATATATATATATATATATATATATATATATATATATATATAAAATTTATTGGAATGAAATAAAACTAATAGCTCCTAGTCAGATTTCTAAATATTAAACATATGGAGTCATATTTTTTTATAAATATGTATAAAAAAATTCCACTTGGAGCTTCTCTCGGGCACTGTGGGGATAATCAGCAGGATGGTATATGTAATATTCGATTTTTGTTAATGCAGTACCTCATCATAATAATCTTCTCAATGCAGCCCCTCTGCTGCATGTCTTTCAATTGCTTCAGTTCCTCTTACAGTGTTAAATGGGCTCTTTATTTGGGATGTGTTCATATCTTAATGCTTAAACTGAACTATATATATTTCGAGAGAGAGAGAAATAATAATTATTGCTTGAAAATCAAGATTTTAAGCTCAATAATAAGTCCAAAGTTCAAATTTTGATGCTTGATAAAAAAAGAAGAAGGAAGAACATAAAAATGTATATGTAGCTTGATTCTTCTATCTCAAAACCGATTCTCATTTAGAAGAATCATCTTGATTGGTAATTGCAATCATATCATTAGTAATTGCTTGCCACAACTCCATGGATGTATATATTGGGATGGAGCAAGAAAAAAAATAATCAAGAGAGGTCAAATTAAAAAAAAATAGGTCTTTTTTGAAAAAAAATCAACATTGACTCTGGATGACGCAGGGAGGGGCTGGGAAAAAAAAGAAAAGAAGTAAAGAAGTAGTTAAAATTTTAATTATTTTATACAAAAAAGAAACTGAGAAAAATTTCCTTGCAAGTACCGAGCTCCTGCCAGCCCCCCCCCTCTGCCACTGAATTTGCCGCCACCTCCAGCTCAAAAAACTCATCATCCAAGTTATTTTCCTTCACCAAAAAGCTATAAAATAATTGGGATTGGATTTGATTTTAGTATAGGATTAATCTGATATCAATTATGTGGTGTAAAAGGTTTTTAAGGAATTGTTTTTTAATTTTTTTTCTATTTAGTTTAGGAAATTAAATAATATACTCAATAATTTTGTTTTTTTTCTTGTTTATTTAGATTGATTTTTATTTTATTTAAGAACTTTTAAATCTTTAGAGAGACAGACTGCTTAAAGAAAAATATTAACAAATAAATTTTGGATTAGAGTTTTTATATGGTGGACCTATTAGCATAATTTTGTATTACTTGTGTTAATTGTCTTTCTTGTATTTTTTTTTTATATTAGTTGTTATCGGAGCTTTGCATCAATTAGTATTAGCCCTTAACAATTTCTAGTGGTTTTAGTTGGATGTCTAGAGGATATATATTAAAACTCAATGATTTATATTGGTCAGTTGTTGTATGTTGTTAAATAATCTTGATTGAAAGATATCACAGAACAAAACTTGCTTGTATAAGAGGGGATGAGGGGATTCTCCCTTGAGAAAAAAAAACATTCTAGAACTAGTATGTTATTTTTGTTTGCATTAATTGTTGTTATTAAAAATTATAGTAGAAGAATATGTAATAGAATAGTCCTCACAAAAATGTTATGTTGAGGATCCATAATGGAGTAGCCCACATAAAAATATTATTTTTTTCTTGGGTTCAAAATAACTTTTTATATATATTTTTAAATTGTTTAGATTTGTATATATCAAAAATAAATCTTAAAATAATATTATTTTAATATATTTCTTATACTTTTAAAAAATAGGTATTTTCGTAATGACAAACAAAGCATCGGTAAAAATCAAAATAACTTGGTCTGTGTTAAAAACTTAAACGACGTGGATAAGGTGCGACCGTGCGAGGGCTGCATCAATGTAAACGAGATTGCAGAAAAGTCCTCTACAAGAAGCCGCCAACTAGAGAAGAAATGTTATTCCACAGAAACGCACATTTGGTCTCTGTTTCTCCATCGAAATTCCTGGTGAACTTTCCTCTTTGGAAGGAAAAGCCAGCAAGCTTTCTCTCTGGCATTTCTTTCTCTGAATCTCTCTTTCAGTACTACCATTTTACTCATACAAACTCGCACATTTCTGCGCTAACCTGAGCGTTTCTTGTTCACTTATTGGCTGCATGTTCAAGACTTGATTGTTCTGGTTTTCATGTAACCTTGTTTAAATTCTGCTTCTGGGCTTCCCTTTCCTTTTCTGTTTCCTGTCTGTGAAAAAATGAAAAGCGAACGTCTGGTTGTTTCGGTTACAAAATCTGTGGTTGGATGCTGATAACATGCAGGACAAAGCAACAAAATTATATTTCTTTTCTCTTGATTTCCTTCTTTGTAAGTAAAAGAAGTAATATTTTTCTCGATCAATCCTCCTGAATGTCATCACCTCAGCTTGGAAGTGCAAGACATTATCTTCTTTCTTTTTTTGTTGTCAAGATTTCCTCGTTCACCCACACCCCTGTTTTTTTTCCTTCTCTTTTTTGAGTTGATTCGTCTTCAGTATCTTTTTTTTCCTATCTGATGCTTAATAATATCTTTTAATTCAGAGATGGAGCACATTAAAACTCCGTTTAGAGGTATTCTAAACGATGTTAGAGGAAGAGCAGCCTGCTATAAACAAGATTGGGTTGCAGGCATTCTTTCTGGATTCGGGTATCTATTAATTACTCAACTCGAGTATAATATTTCCATCCTGTCTTTGGAATTTTATCTAAATTTTCTTTCAAACTTTTCTGACAGTATACTGGCACCAACTACATATATCTTCTTCGCTTCAGCCCTTCCTGTTATTGCCTTCGGCGAGCAACTTAGAAGAGATACAGGTTCTCCTCCTCATGTTCTCCTAATCACGCTTCTTTAGAAAAGTATAACCCAGCAAAAGGTGGATATTCTCACTTGTAGAAATTGTAGTGCTTCCCTTTTTTTTACTTCAGACAGTGAAAGACTAGGAAAGTAAATGGTAATCCTGAAAAGCACAACATTATTTTGCCTATGGTAGAGTGCAGGATTTAGGCACCGTTTGGTTTTTTTTTTTTAGCTTAAATTTAATTTTTTTTATTTTAATATTGTTTAATTTACTGATATTAAAAATGTTTTTTTTAAAATAAAAAAATAATAGTTTAATGTATTTCTAAATAAAAAATACTTTGAAAAACAACCACTGCGATTAATCTATTAAGCGTGGTGCATAGAAGGTAAATCCTAAGGATATATTTGATTTCTTATTAACTTAATCTCCTTGCACTGTTAGCTGCAATTTTCTATCTTAATCTAAGGTCCATGATTGCATTTAAGGAGTTTGAAAGTAATGTAATTTCTATAATTTGCTGTTTGTAGATGGAAGCTTGAGCACAGTAGAAACTTTAGCTTCTACTGCTCTTTGTGGCATCATACACTCAATACTTGGTGGGCAACCTCTATTAATATTAGGAGTTGCAGAACCCACAGTTATAATGTACACTTATCTGTACAACTTTGCCAAAGAAAAGGAAGAATTAGGGCAAAAACTCTTCTTGGCGTGGGCTGGATGGTATTGGAAATTTGTTTTGTTACTTGCTTAAAATTGTTTCTTGTATTTGGGTTTTTTGATTCATTCATTTTTCTGGTGACTGCCGCAGGGTTTGTGTATGGACAGCTCTTTTGCTGTTCCTTCTTGCAATATTCAATGCGTGTGCTATAATCAATCGGTTTACTCGAGTAGCAGGCGAACTTTTTGGCATGTTGATTTCTGTTTTGTTCATGCAAGAGGCTATCAAGGTGAGTACAATCAATACAAAAAAAAAAAAAATGTTTGAGTGAGTGAATAGCAACTTGATGAGGGTGATGCTACTAAAATATGTCGCACAATGTTTGGATCACAGGGCATGGTCGGCGAGTTTGAAATTCCCAAAGCTGAAGACCCGAAGCTAGAGAAGTATCAATTTCAGTGGCTTTACACTAATGGAATTCTTGGTATCATATTCACTTTTGGCCTTCTTTATACTGCATTAAAAAGTAGAAGGGCAAGAGCATGGTGGTATGGCACAGGTTTGTGAAGCAATCCTTAACAATTTTGCATTTTGGTTAGAAATTAATACGTGAACACAAGGAATTTGAAATTGTTGCACGATGGTGTCCAGGTTGGTTTAGAAGTTTTATTGCAGACTATGGTGTTCCTTTAATGGTTGTGGTGTGGACAGCACTTTCATTTAGTATACCAAGCAAAGTTCCTTCTGGGGTTCCCAGAAAACTTTTTAGCCCTCTTCCATGGGAATCTGCATCGTTACATCACTGGACTGTCATCAAGGTAACCAAAACTTGATTGGAATTTCTAAGGCAGCAATTTAGCAATGAATCATTCTCTTTTTTATTTACTTGTTTTGTGCATGACCGTTTTGTCTGCTTCTAGACACTTGCAGCTAATATCTATTGTCGCATCAAATTACAGGATATGGGGAATGTTCCCCCAGCATATATCTTTGCTGCCTTTGTTCCTGCTGTGATGATAGCAGGGCTCTACTTTTTTGACCACAGTGTTGCATCCCAGATGGCACAACAAAAGGAGTTCAATCTTAAAAATCCTTCTGCGTATCATTATGACATCTTGTTGCTGAGCTTTATGGTACATACCATCCACATACGTTAAAGCTGGCTATTCTTTCCATTATGTTTCTTGAAAACTTAATATTCTACTGTTGACTGATTGATTTCAGACTTTGCTTTGTGGATTAATTGGGCTACCTCCTTCTAATGGTGTTCTACCACAGTCTCCTATGCATACTAAGAGCCTTGCTGTCCTCAAAAGACAGGTCAGATTACAGAATCTCGAAGGAGAACTTCTTAAGGTAATTAGATGAGCAGCCTCTAGATGCTTATACGATCTGTTTGATCATTTACAGTTGATTCGAAGGAAGATGGTGGAAAGTGCCAAAGAAAGCATCAAGCAGAAAGCTAGCAACTCTGAAATCTATGGCAAGATGCAGGATGTGTTCATTGAAATGGACAGCAGTCCAATTGTAAGTTCTATGATCAGTACAAACTTAATCATCGTGTTGAAAATAACATTGTAAGGCCTCCGACACCCAAAAACATGAGCATTTTCTTACAAATGACTTGTACAAGTTGCATGTTTAAAAATTCTAAGAACATTAGTTTGTCTCCAGGAAGATGGTAAAGTTCCCAAATCCTCTCAGCACATTAATGCCAACACCATGATTTTCTGATATGCAGACTACAGTAGCCCAAATCCTCTCGGCACATTAATGCCAACACCATGATTTTCTGATATGCAGACTACAGTAGTTAGAGAGCTGGAAGACCTGAAGGAGGCAGTCATGAAAGGAGAAAATCCAAAGGATACATTTGATCCTGAGAAGCACATTGATGCCTACTTGCCTGTCCGAGTTAATGAGCAGAGAGTAAGCAATTTTCTGCAGTCACTACTTGTGGCAGCATCAGTGAGTGCTGTGCCTGCAATAAAGTTGATACCTACATCAGTCCTTTGGGGATATTTTGCTTACATGGCAATCGACAGTCTCCCCGGGAACCAGTTCTGGGAAAGAATGCTACTTCTCTTCGTTACACCTGGCCGACGCTACAAGTAAGTTCTTTGTTATTCTGAGTTGTTAACAATTCAACTAGCATTTTAGAATTAGAGCACAGTT
Source organism: Populus nigra (assembly GCF_951802175.1). Taxonomy (NCBI): domain Eukaryota; kingdom Viridiplantae; phylum Streptophyta; class Magnoliopsida; order Malpighiales; family Salicaceae; genus Populus; species Populus nigra. The sequence goes on from NC_084859.1 coordinate 8,814,661, forward strand.
TTCTCGAAATCTTGTTTTTGTGGAATCTAAAAAACTAGATCGAACCAAAATTGTTCTACTTTTTCTCAGCATTTCGGAAAATTTATATTTTTGGGGTAAGAGAATAAACCAGTACTTGGACCTTTTCCTTCAAGATATTAAATTCATTATAAATGCTAATTGTTTTAAGAAACTTCCTGATTGCAAGTAAATACTACATCATTCTGACATGTATTGTTATTAGCTGCCTATGATTTACCAGTTACATCTGTGCCTGACATTCACTTTTGGCAGGGTCTTGGAGGGGGTTCACGCTTCTTTTGTGGAATCAGTTCCATTCAAATACATTGCCATATTTACAATCTTCCAATTCGTGTATTTCCTGTTCTGTTATGGTGTGACATGGATTCCGATAGCTGGAATCTTGTTCCCTTTGCCGTTCTTTGTTCTCATCAGCATAAGACAACACATCCTTCCTAAGTTGTTCTGTCCAAATCATTTGCGGGAACTAGATGCAGCTGAGTATGATGAGATTACCGGCACCCCACGACTTTCTCTCAGCCTCTCTTTCAAGGCATATTATTCTCCAGATCTATCAAGATATCTTCCGATACTTTGTAGTTTTCGTCGAGTTGATACTAAATTCATGTGGCATTCTATCAGGAAAGAGAAGCGCATGTTCTTGGAAACGAGGAAGGGGAAGTGGAGATGTGTGATGCTGAGATATTTGACGAGCTAACTACAAGCAGAGGGGAGTTGAAAGTTAGAACTGTAAGCTTCAGTGAAGAGAAAAATACTCAGGTATTCTGGTTTCTTTACTCCTGAGAAGTACAAGGAAAAAGTATATCATGTTCAAGAGTAGGACTATTGGTGCTATGCTACATCTGGGAAGCACATGTTTCCTGAACGCGCACAAGTGCGTTTCAAATTTCTATATAAGAATTTGATGCTTAAAGTTTTTTTTTTTTTTTGGTCGTTGCAGGTTTATCCCGATGGTGCTGTCCAACCAGAATGAGAAGATAAACCATCTTGGTCAGGACTAAAAAATTTAAAGAGTGATAATGAAAAATGATACTTCAATAAGGAGAAAAGAATCCCATCATGATAGTTACAGAAAAAGAAAGACAGAGAGAGAATAGACCTCATTCAAAATGTTCTTGAAAGAAGCGAAGCCAGCCAAGAACAGATCATTAAGTTGTCCATAAAAACCACCACATCCTCTAATTTCTGGTCCCTTCAATATTCAACTCCAAATTAGCGTTGTAGTAGAACTACAAGATTCCAAAGGTGAAATTCTGTCGCATCAATACCATCTCCATTATACAAAGAACAACTACAAACTACATATTTTCCAGTAGCGAATACAAGCAACGGCTGGATTTCTAACTGAAAATTGTTATTATTGCTCTTACTTTGATGTGAAGTAATCGATTGCTTATTCACTCTTTTCTTCCTTCATTGTTTAGTTATCTCCAATTTCCCTGCTGTAAAACACTCGGGCTTTGTCAACTGCCATATAAAGGAAAAATGTAGAAGTTAAAAATGTTTTCTGTGATTCATACAGAGAGGCTTTCAATTGGTTATGGGAGCCACGGCCCCACGACAATGAAAAAGGCGCATATTACACGCATTCCCCATTTCTATCACATGAGGTTTAAGCTCCATTTCACTAATCAAAACATCACCTTATGACATATTGTGCAAGAGAAACATTGCCATGGTGTTTACTCTCCGTGTACAGATTGCGTTGTTTATGACCATCACACCTGGAAAACAGAAACTCTCGATTCCCCAATGGCAGTCACCAATCATAGTGGCACAATGGCAGAAAGCGATATCATCACAGTAGCTCTTCCAACACCAATCATGATTCTCTCATAAAAGAAACATTCTAATTACACTCATTTCGAGGAACCAGCTTCTATCATATATATTGAGTTGCAGGAAAAACACAGATACTTGGTACATAGAAGGAACATCATAATTAAACTCATTTCAAGCTCCTCGTGTTTCCATCATAGGAAATCTTATAGTATATAAAGATATATGATGATCATCTAAATGGATGAAGATTGAACAATGTAGTTGCACAAGCAATGCAACTAGCACATTATGCAAGATGACGCCATGGATTTCGAACACTAACCAGCTTTACATCATCTAATACTGGACCACATAGAGAACCAGAGTTGTCACTTTTCATGGTGTAAAATGAGCTAAGGAAAGTAATTCTCGTGTGGTTCGATATGGCCTTGAACACGAACTTGGCGTGCTTGAACCCTCCTTTGCCATTAGATTCATAAGGAACTTGAGTCTTATCCTTACCAGCATATACCTCTACTACCATTGATCCCACGCATGAGTTGCTAGTGTCCCCAACACTGAATGTGAGGGCATATATCTTACTGATTGTGGTTTTTACAACTTGTGAGATAGCACTTTCTTTTCCTGCCACAAGTTCAACGGCTCTTTTTCCTTCTGGGACTGTAAAGTGATCGCTATCTATATATTTTACTGCCTTGAGCGAGTCAACCATCCATCCAGGTAAAGGGCAATGGTCATCTTCAATGTTGGGAGGGACAAGGACACCCCAGTCTGCGTTAGGAAACACGTAAGGACCCTCTTCAAAATTTCCATTCTTTAACAAGTTGTCTGCAAAACAAGGAATCAGCGTAATCAACCAAACCATATTGGACTTTTTTTAAAAGAAAAATCATAAACATTAGTATCATTACCTTTAGGACGTTTAGGATTGGACAAAAGCTTTAACGCGACAGAATCAATAAGTGGGCCGCAAGCAGCATCCTCCTCTACACCTGGGTTATGGATGGAGATCTCAACTTCAGGCCCATCAGCTTGGAAGGCCCACGCATAAGCATCCCATCCATTGCTACTATACATTGTTTGCATGGGCAAGATTCCCCAATCTCTTGGTTCCGAATTTGGTGAAACAGAGACGTTTAATTTCTCCTCCTGGGCACAAGTGCGAGCCACATTGAAAGTTAACGAGTAGAAGAGGCCTTGAGTGACCTTCACTCTTTGTTTAATCGATGCTTCGTTCCCTAATCGAACTGCGTAGGCTCCAGCAGGCACTACCAGCACCATGTCACCTTGTTTATGCCCTGATTTTATGTACTCGATGAAGCCAGAAATTTCCCAGTTAGGAATTGCGTTCTTGGCTGTCACCACTGTTCCTTTCATTTCTGATGGCCTGGGGCCCTGCTCGAAGTCTCCATTAGGCAATAAACCTGAAATTAATGGCCATTAGTTAGTTTCAAGTTCTTGATGTGTGGTAGCAATAATTCATCTGTCATGTGCCATGGGATTACGATGTATTTTTAAACCCATAAAGAAAAAAGAAATGACAGCAGATGTTTGATTACAAATATGTTCAAGAAGATGCTCTTTCTTTCTTCTTCTTTTAGTTACCTCCTATATTATATATATAAAATAAATTCTTTAATGAGAATTTTACAGCTACATACTTTTTTTCTCAAACCGGTGCTCAAACAGTGGATTTGGAATTTATTATCTCGAGAGATACGAAACGATTGAATATGACTACAGCATTGAAGAGAGGCAGAATTCATTGACCTAAACACTAATTAAAGAGGTAAAACATCAATGCTTGGATCCTTGCAGATCCCTTCAAGGAGTGGCATTTTGGTTCGCAAATTGATCTCACATAATTAAAAGGATATTTGGAAGAATGGTAATAATTGTTTTTTATTTAAATTTTTTATATATATCAACATGTAAGAACAATAAAAAAACATAAATAATTATTTTATTTTTTTAAAGCATGATTTTAACTGTGTTCCTGACATATAATGCTACCAACTAGTTGATCAGCGTACTAACATAAGCAAACAAGATTAACAATATATGTTAATCAGGGGAGTTTTGCATAAAAGATCTAGCAAACAAGATTTGGGCAAGAGGTGGACTACTAATTAATCAAATTACTTGCGAATCAATTAGTGTTTAGTGGCAAGCAAGCAAATATTTGTGCCTATACGAAAAAAATACTCGGAGGACTTACCATCGGTGACTGACGATGCAACCTGCGAGGTGATGCAAAGGGTCACTAACAGCACGGTGGCTCTGTACATTGTGGTTGATTTACAGATAGAGAGGAGGGGGGGGGAGGTGGAGGAGAGGCCTGGGAATGTTTGGCATGGAGGTCACTGAAGGTGTGCGTCGGGTTTTATTTGTTTCAGTCCACGAGAAAGACACCGGGCTTGATCAAAACTACACGAATGCCACTACAGCTATCGTCAGCTACGCATTCATTACCAGGCACAGAAAATTACAAAACTATTCGTTGGTCATCTTCGTTGAAGATAAAGTAATTACAAAACGATTTTCTTGGGTTTGGAACTCAATATTAAAAAAAAAAAAAAAAAACTCATGCATTAGAAAATCTTTGATGGAGAAATCTTGTGAATTACTCTTGAAAGTCCATGAAGAGATAAAGTGTCACGTGGAAGTTTTTTTTCTACCTGTCACCCTTCTTTTTCAAGCAAAATGCATTATTTTCTGAATTTACTTGGTTTTTTTATTATTTAAAAAAACAGTTATATACACGATCATGTTTATAATACAAGGATCGATTTTTTTGGGTTTGGAACTCAATATTAAACTCTTGGATCGCTCTATTAGAGGTTTGAGAGTTTTAAGATTTAGTTGTCTTCTGGTGGAGGTCAAGACACAAGGTAATGAAAGCCACATGGTATTATTGGATTGTTGTTCTATTGTCGGTCTGAGGATATTCCTTCCCCAGTTTAATCATCACTCTCGGGGAAGGCTAACGCGGTGGGGCTTGCACGTTTCTTCCAAGGGTGTCGAGCTCAAATATTTTTCCGTCGTCACAATCCAGGTATGGTTGAATGTTTTATGTTTGTCTAGGTTTAATGCATTATCAGATCTATTATATTTATTGATTCAAATATAATATATAAATTTTTATTTTTTTTATATTATTTGATATATTAAAGTCTCTTATAACATATTATATTTTTATCTATTAGCTGGATAAATTATGTGAAACATAACTTTCAATACAAAATTCATTTATAAGGGTAGAATAACTTTTCAGCAATTCAGTACTCTAGCAAAAAAAAAAATTCAGAAGATATAATTACCTCATGAATCATCAAGGTGAAGGGTTTAGAATATCTTTATTCTCAATATTTTTACCATATATATTTAGAGTTTCTCTCTAAAAAATATCATTGTATTTTCTCTCTTTAAAAAAAATACTTCTTTAAGTATATATTTGAGAGTCCTCACTCCATACATATATTAAAAGGAACATTTTACATGTACCAACTATCAGTCATTTTAGCTTATCAGACACCATGTATAAGTTATTAGTCACCTTAATTAGAGAGAATAGATCATATTACTAGAACGAAGAGATTAACCAATTATCCAACACGGAAAGAGAAGCAAGGGATTTAATGTGGGAGAAGCACATGGTTTTGATAATGTTGTGTTGTCTGTATGGGAAGCTGACTGGTGTGACCAAGATCTAAATGATGCATCTATCGACAAAAATAACCTTGGCTAAAAAATATATTAATGCGATGGCAAGCAGAAATATATGTGAATGACAAGTCATATGGATTAGAAAAGAAGATTATTCAGATCTTATCTCATAAAACCCATGTGCTACGAAGCATTTTGAATGAGTATGCATGCAGCTTCCTGACACACCCAACTTCGTTGATACTTTTTATTAAAAATAAAATTTCCAGTATGGTTTTGCTCCTTTTTGGTCGGCAATCGTAGATTAACTTATTGGTCAGTGGCATGTGCAGGCAGTGAATGAATGCATGGCGATTGGGCTGAGGGAGGGCATTTTACGGTTCTTGCAGGAGTTGCATATGACTTTCGTGCATGCATCGCATTGATTTTTTTTTTTCATAAAATTATATTTTATATTTATTAAAATGTTGTACCTTGAAAAATTAACCAAGGTGAGAAAATGAAAATCCCTTGAATGCTAGTAAAAAAAAAGTTTGTTTTTAAAGGTATTTTAGTTATTTAGTAAAAGTAAAAATTCAAAAATCCCCTAAACATATTTAAATAAATTTTGTTTTTAAAAATAATTTAATTATTTTATTGTGTTTTTAATAATATAAAAAATCAAATTATTCTCTATCAATCTGATAATTATTAATGAACCTTGCTAAAAGATTGTATTATTCTCAATATTAACCAGTTCAATGGTTTTTTTTAAGATTAAAATTATTATTATACTGTTTTAATTTACAATATATAATGAATATATATATATATATATATATATAATGAAACTTTAATTTCTTTAATTTATGTTTTTTAAATGTGGTTGAAAGCATGAATCTTGATGTTAGCGAGCAGAGCTAAATTATCATCCCAAATCTTAAGATATTGGGAATCTTTGCGAGCTTTATTTGGAGAAGTTGCCGGCACTAGGATGACAATTTAACTTAAATTTCATACATACCGAATATGGATCAGATTTAAACAGGTAAAGAAGTTAAGGGTTCTTCCTTTGACCTGGTTTGACTGTGGTATTATTCAAATAAAGACAGTAGAATCTGACTCTATATAGTTTTTTTTCCACTTTCTTTGACGATAAATGAGTATATTTTAATAGTTAATGTATTAATTAAAACTAAATTATTCCTTAAACGACGAGGATCGATGTATCATCACATCTTTTATATTAATTTGATGCTCTTTTTTTTTTTTGAAAAAAAAAGAGTAATTCCTCTAGATGCAAGCTAAAGGAATATGAGTTTGGACAGATTCATGTCCTCGTTCTTCGTAGAAGTAAGATGCTGCCCAAATACAAAACATTAAGCCCATGATTTTGGACAGATTCATGTCTAGCCCTTCGAATCCAGGAGAGCACAATTGCCTGAAACAGGTACCTTTCTTTGGATATTTCCTTGCTTCAGCTTCCTCTTCCTCTAGTTCAGCTTAATCACAAGTACTTTCAGTGTTTCTGTGTGTTTTTTTTCTTGTCCTGTATAGGCCTCAACAGGTTACAATCAAAGCTTAAACAGTCCCAGAATTAACAGAGCAGGGGAACTGTATTATCACGATAAAAACTGAAATTGTCACCATCACGAGGTTGATATTCTTTTTAGTGATGTTGTTTTAGACTTAAATAATTTAAAACAAGGATTTATAAAAGTTTTAACCAATCATGATGTGATTATCATTTTCTAGGAAAATCTTTGCACTTTATTCTAGGGGTGAGGAAAAAGACTGAAAAACCGATTAAACCAAGAAAATAAAAAAAAAAATAACTGAAAAAATTAAACTGTGAAAAAAATCGATTAAACCGATTAAATTTTTTTAAAAAAGCGACTAGTTTGGTTCGATTTCGATTTTATAAGTCTAAAATTAAAAAAATCAAAATTTAAACTAAAATACAACTAAGTTAAATTTAAAAAAATTAAACCAAACCGAATTATTATATTCATACACGACTACGACTAGAGAGTTTACTACTACCGATGGTTTGGGATGAGACCTTTTGGACAGGGTCCATGTCCTAATACTAGAATAGGATTATTATTATTATTATTGCTATATATATAACCTTTCCATAATCGGGCCTAGCATTAAGCATCTAAGCTAGAGATTTCTCACTCAGGTTAAGTATCCACCGACTAGTGTTGAGGCTACCTTATAATCCCTTGTGATTTACTAGCCCGCTATTGAGACTCCATAATCATGCTTAGGTCTTGAACCTCTCCTACTTTGGGAAGCCCCCACCTAGACACTACTTGCAAAACTACATATTTAGAAGAACCTTCAAGTAGAGAAAAAAGTATGTAACCTTGCAAAATCCCGAGGACTGAATTTTGGTTGAATAAACAAGAACAACTCATAAAAATGATCCAAACCCTCTTAAAATGCTAATTTAAAAGCTATAAAATGTCCCAAAACTTTTTGATGTGGATAGAAAGCAAATAAAAAGGGTATTTTTATGGATTCGGGGTATGTTTTAGTGATGGTTGCTGGTGAATTTGCTTCGTCATAAATCTCCTAGCAAGATAGCTAGAAAAGTGAACGGAAATGGTGGGAATAAAAACGGAAGCCAACTTATAGCCTTATATAGGTCTGTTAAAGTGGTCGACCATAATAGATACCCATGGAGAGGACCCAACCAGACAAGAAGAATTAAAATAGAAAAAGAGGGATAATTTCATTGCAAAAAACAAGTAATTGATGCAATGTTTTAGAAAATTAAAGCAGGATTCTTATAACAATAAAACACAAAGGTAGCGTTTGGTTATTGACTTAGGATACAAGAGATGAAAACAGTGAAAACAAAAAAAAAACATATTTCCTTGTATTTTGTATTTTAAAAATATATAAATTCACTTTAAAATTGTTACAAAAACAAATCAAACACGTATCTATCTCTTTTGTAATTTTCCTTTCTATCAAACAATCAAAGGGATATATATTATATGTATAAAAAAAATATTATTAAAAAAATTTAATTTATAGAGAAATCAGATTATGACCTGAACATAATTACGAGGCACAAAGTCTTGATTTAAATTTTTCTAATTACAATTAATTATCATAGAAATTATTAGGTACTTCAACAACATTATTCCTTCGCACACTAATGAAAGTGAAACTTACCATGATAACCATGCATGGATGATGTATTATTTTGAAATTACCTAATACTTCCCCTAATTATCCAAAGTTAACCTTTTTTTCATGTGCCCTAAGGAATTCAAAACCCAACTTGGATTGCTTACTGGTGAGGCTGAAAGTTTATTGGTCTGAACATTAGGAGTTGAACTTCCAACTTTGTTTCGGGGATGATATCTTGATTTAGATGGTCTATAAGTTGTAGGTTGCGCTGATAGGCTTAGAGGTTTGTAAAGCCTCTAGTCAGAGATTGGTCTGAAAGACCCACCACCAGGTATCGTTCTCTCGTTGTTTTTTTTTTTTTTTTTTTAAATGGATCTCGACCCTAAAAGCAAAAAGTTACAAGATATTTGACAAGTATTTTAATTTGTGTATCAAGATTCATAGAGCGTTATAGTTTCATCTTAAAAGTTTAGTTTGTATTAATCAACCCCATTTCCTCTAACCCTTTGTGTTACTAATAAAATATAAATGTAAATATCAATGTTCTCAAAATTAACAAAAGTTTTAAAAACTTTAAGATACATGAATTGAAATTAAAAAAAAAAATACATTTTTAGTATAACAATTATGTCCAAGCATGTGCTTCCTTGTGGGTATAATCAAAACTCAAAGACTTCAACAACAAAAAAAAGTGAGCATCGCTATTTTTTTCACATGAAATAAATTTTTTGAAATGGAGATTAAAAACTTGATAAATATATCAGATAAGATTAATTGACCATCATATATGTTAATAAATGAAAGAACAATAGTGCGGCTTGTTCGACGTAATACGCCAAGAGCAAACTAGTTGTCCTATTCAAATGGTGTTCTAGATTAAAAAAAAAAATTAGTGCCCCTGTCGTTTTAAACCCAACCTAACTATAGCTCAAATGTGAAACAACAAACTGTCAAATGATTAAATTGCAAAAGAAATCTAAGGATCAAAATTAAAAGAAAACGACACATTTTATTGACTTGTGTTAACCTGTAAAATCAACAACCTGAACAATAGCCACAACCACAATGAGTTAATCTGGTTGGATAATCTGCCTCTTTCTCTTTCCTTCCCTTGTTCTTCTCCTGGCTAAACATTGATTGGATCTCAACTGACTTTAAATGTTAAAGGACAAAACTTAAATGCTAAAGGATGATGACATTGAAAAAACATTAGCCTAAAAAAAAAAGGAAAAAGGAAAAAAGGAAACACATGTGAATCTCCTAGACCGAAATTAATCATATAAACTTGCAACCGGTGAAATTCTAGACTCGATTTCAATAAAAAAACTCAATTCCAACCAATTTAATATTGGAGAATAAAATCATAAAATAAATCTCAATTAAAACTATTTTCCAAAGCAAAACGAATTGCAACAAATAAAATAAGGACTAAAACACATAGGAAATAAATTGAAAGAGGATGACATTTTAAAAAACTTCAATTCTAAAAATCATCTTAAACAAAAAAAATGCGGACAAATAAAAAATTAGAGAATGAAACTAGAAAATAAATAAATGTTAAACGATGAAATTAAAAAGATATTAATTTAAAAAAAGAATAAGAAAACCAAGGAAAACTTATGTGAATCTTCTAAACCTTGGATTAATCCCTCAAACTCTTAGTTCAATAAAAAAAACTCAATTCTCGATTAATTTAATATTAGAGGATGAAATTATAAAAATTAAATATAAAAAAATATGCTAAAGCAAAAATATTTGGAAAAACAATAAGAATTATATCACATAGAAAAAATAAATTAAAGGAGGATGAAATCTTAAAACCAACTTTCATTAAAAAAATTTAAAACAAACAAATAATAATTAAAAAAATAGAGATCTAATCTTCTAATAAAAAATAAAAGGAGGATGAAATTGAAAAAAAAATTCTATAAATCATTTTAAATAAAAAAAATTCTAATTAAATAAACATGGATAAATCTAAAGAAAAAAATTTTGAAATGCTAGTTTGAAATTTTAAAGTTTCATGCACGTGAAGAAAGAGGGGAAAAAAACAAACAAAAGCCCTCATATACAAACTCAGAGCTCAAAACACCGCATGCGCCATCTTAAAAAAATGATACATTAAGACAAACCTAACCACACCATGAAAGCTTGTCACTGAATGCCAAACATCGTTTAAAGGCATTGAAGTCTCTATATACACATCTATAATTTTTTATATATATTTTTTTATTAAAAAAACAAAATTATCTAAAACTATTTGAAATTAAAAAAATAATTATTTTTCAAAATATTTTTCAATATTTTTTTTAAAAATTATTATTCAAATTAAAACAATCTAAAAATACTAAAATAAAAATTAATTTAAAATGAAAAAACCATTTTCTTTTTTATAAAAACATTTTCCAAATTCCAACCATAAAATTACGTCAGAATATACCATCCTTAAAAACAAGCTCATTGATTTTTCCTTGATTTTTCAGTAAGGCAAAAACATCAGTGTAGCGATGAATAATAAATTAGAAAGCCTCGCCCTTGATATTTTGTGCTTCTTATAAGAAAACAAAACAAAGGGTAACACGTGCTTGAATGAGCACACGATGCACGATCCACAGACAACACATCACACATAAATTCTTCAACATGACAGATCACGAGTTTGCCATGTCAATTCATCCCCTATCATCAACGGCCAGGATCTAACAACATTTTATCATGCCAAGGTGACACATCCATTAGAGCCAAAGCATCAGATTCACAAACAATTCAACGGTCCGACACTAGAGGTACAACCAAAATACTGTTCCTCGTCCAGCATAACAAAAAAACAAAACACACATTCTAAGTATATATTTCGACAAATATGTGGGCCCCACAATAAAAACGTGGGTCTTGCCAGATATGCCCTGCCACCTGGAGGTCCGGATTACTTCTCGGGCTGACCCGATCCATCTGAAGCCAAACGAGACGCGATCGCTGAGTGATACATCATATCGTGAAACGTAATGCCCTCCACTGTCTTCCTTCTAAGCCGCCTCGCTTTCTCTTCAGTGAACGACCCAAGGGCGAACCTCGATCTGGGGCGACCTGGTTCCTGATCCGAACCCAACACCCCGGATTCCTTATCGGGTATATCATCGCTTGTGCTGCCACCAGCACTGCCGCTGTTAATGTAATCCGGAGAGGAGGACCAGCCAAAGAGCGGGGCCCACCAGGTTGAAGAACCAGACTTCTTGCCATACGGGTCGGGTTTCCTGGAGGATCCGGATGATGCTCGGACAGGTGCTGGGAGGGAGCAAGCGAAAGCGAGTGTGGAAGCCATGATGAGAAGAAACTAATCCAAGTTTCTGACCTTTTTCCTGGAGAGAGAAAGTGAAGAAAGAACTGAGAGTTTTAGAGATAGAGAGTGTTCCGTTGAAGACAGCGAGAAGGATGGAGCTTGAAGCAGGTTTGAGTAAAATTTCAAGGTGGTCGGTCGTGATCACCTGCGGTTAAGTGTACGTATTATTGTGACCCTAATGGCTTCAAGGACGTGTACGGTATCGTTTTGAGGGTTACGGACCTATGGTACGATTCTTAAAGCGTGTTTGATTTCGGGGTGAGCGTGGAGGGTTGTAGAGGATTAAAAGATGGCGAGTAGTGGATAAGATTGGACACGTGGACGGTTGTTGGAGTTGGGGGTTCAAATTTCGGGCTTTTTGCCTTTTCAGGTCGTAACAGGAAAAAGGTGGTGGTGACATGCGTAGCGGAGTTGCGAACAAAAGAGCTAATATTTGGACGTACGAGCGTGCAAGCATACAGAAACCAATTATCATAAATTATGTGATGCAAGTGTTTAATGCAATGTGGTTCGTCGTTACGTGCATCATGGATCATTAGTCTAAACCAGTAGAAGAAATAAAAACAATTATGCTTTCTTTGTTTCTCATAAACTCGTTTTCATGAAAGTTATGTTTAAAAACTTACTTTTTAAATTTTTCTATATTTTTTTATTATTAGTAAAGTTAGTCAATAGAAAATACTTTCCAGTCAAAAAAAAATTTAACTTGGTTTTCAGGAAAGTATTTTCCTTTTATTTTGAGTGGAAAATACTTTCTGCAAGTTATGAAAAAATTAGAAATGTCATATTATTTGTTGATTATATCAAATTTGGTCCTCAAACTTAGAATTTAATTTTTATATTAATTTTGGTCATTTTTTTATAATTGTTATTTTCTTTTTTCTTATCATTTTTTAATTGAAATTTTTTATCTATTAAATTTGGTCCTCATTCTTTTGATTGTTACTTATTTTATTTGAAATAATTTATGAAATGTTAATTATTATTATTATTTTAATTTCTTTATTTTTTATTTTTTAGATTTGATCTCTATTATTTTGATTATTATTTATTTTATTTGAGATAATTTATAAATTATATTTTTTTTTCAATTTCATTCTCATTCAAATTTTTTAATTTGTAAGATTTGTTCCCATATTATTTGAATAAACTTGAAAAAAATAAAACATTAATAAGTTATTTTCCGGCTCATTTCCCATGACATAACCAAATACTGAAAAGTGTTTTCCAACTTATTTTTCATTACACTACCAAACATCGGAAAATAATTCACTTTTCCGGAATTCACTTTTAAAAAAAAAACTACTTTCCAGCAAACAAACGAGGCTTTAATGACAATATTGATGCTTTAAGCATTATAGATTATATTACTTTAATTACTCCAAGGATTTTTCTATTTTAGACCCTTACCGACACATGCTTTGCTACGGATCGAGTCAATTATTTTATCATCTAAAAAACAATATTAAAATGATATTAGTTTATTTTAAAAGTAAAAGAAAATTTTATACCTTGAGTTATAGTATTTAATGTCAAAGGAAAGAGAAATTGAAAAAAAAAATGTCTGCCATAATCTGAATTAGTATTGGTGAACTTGTGATTTGGATTTGTGAAGTTGTGACTTCTTTATAGAAAGCATATAGAAAAAAAAACAAAAAAAAAACTTAATATTTAATAAACTCAAGTTTGAAGACAAAAATCAATAAAGAAAAGAGGTGTTAAAAAAGAAGATTAATGTCAACTTAGGGTTTACATCTTTTACCTATGACCTAGGTCATGAGACGAAGATGACCACATCTAAAAGAGTAACAAAGTTAAATCCTCAACAATTCAATGTTGAAAGCTAAAAATTAAAAATAAAAAATAAAAAAATGAAGAACAAACTTGACATAAAATAAAAAAAAAAATGATGTAAAAGCCTCAAGCCAATCTAAGCAGTATGACAAATGTGTGACCCAGACCACAAGATATCGTCATAGAAAGAAAAATAAAAACAAAATAAATATACTTAATCTTTAATAAGTCCAATCTTGAATGATGAAATTGAAAAATAAAATTATTGAAAAAACATACATGAAAAAAGATCAATATCAATTCGGGTTAGAATTTTATACTCATGACAGGGTCATCAGACTAAGATCACTGAAACAAAAAAATTAATAAGCCCAATTCGATGCAAATCAAATATTGAAGGATGAAATTGAAGAAAGAGAACCGATTTGAAGAAAGGAATGAAGGAAAATAAATAATAATTAAAGAATAAGAGTCAAATCTCATATAAAAATAAAATGATAAATGATGAAATTAAAAATAATTTTTTTAAAATATAATAATTAAAATAATGATGATCAAATTTGATATAAATACCAAATAGAACAAAATACTAAAGGATGAAATTGAAAAAGAAAATAAAAGAAAATATTAAAAAAATAAAGAGAAATCAAAAGAATAGGGGTCATAATTGAAATAAGAAAATGAAGGATTACTCTTAATTTTGGTTGGGGTGGCATGTTTTCCAAGAGGAGAAGAGAAAAAAAAAGAGGGGGGGGGGAGAAAAAATTCAATTGTTGCTTAACCACCATGATATGGCTTACACACGCCACCCCCATAGATAGGCCTCAACATGATCCATCAGAAAGGGAGAAAAAATCATCACTCTTATACCTTTTACACGCAAATAGGTGTACGATGATCAAATAAAGTTTGAAAAAAAAAATAAGGTGACATGGGTAGAGAAAATCAAAGTGGGGAACAAGGTGAGAGAAGACTATCTATCAGATTCAATCGCAACTTAAAACACTTCTCCCATTACTTAAAACCATTCGACCAACAACTTAAACCATTCGGTCACTTCTGAAACAAACCCAAATCTGGCCGAGAGTAGAGGCAAGACCCGAAGAGTGAAGAAAATAAGTGAGCGAAGTGTGAATTATGTGGAAAAACTAAAGAAACAACCTAATTTTTATGTTAGAGAGGGTGAGGTTAAATCTGTCTATTATTCAAACCAATCAATATTCCTTTTTGTTTACAAGGAAGTTTATTTTAATACTAACGAACTTGACCCTTTTATTCTTAATGTTTGTGTATTTTTTTTTTGTAGGAGTTTGATGATGTGTTTTCTAGTGAGATTCCTAGTAGATTGCCACCGATAAGAAGAATCGAACATCATATTGATCTTATACCTAACGCATCAATTCCTAATTGACTAGCCTATTGAAGTAATCATGAGAAAATAAAAGAGTTCTAAAAATAGGAAGAAAAGTTGATGACAAAAGGTTATATTCATGAAAGTATAAGTCCTTGTGTTGTTTCTGTATTACTTGTGCCTAAAAATGATGGAACTTTGAGAATGTGTGTTGATTGTAGAACAATCTATAACATAAATGTGAAATATAGACATCTTATACCCAGGCTTAATGATATGTTAGATGAATAGTATGAGTTGTGTATATTTAAAAAAATTTATTTAAAAGGTGAATATCATCAGATTAAGATGAAAGAGGGAGATAGGTGGAAAACTTCATTTAAGACTAAGTATGGATTATATGAATGGTTAGTACGTAATGTAATGTCTTTTGGTTCAACTAATGTACTTAGTACATTCATGAGGTTAATGGATCATGTGTTGAGATCATTAATAAGAAAATTTATGATTGTGTATTATAATGACATTCTAATCTATAATAAGAACTTGAATAAGCATGTTAATTGTATGCTAATCTGGAAAAAAAAAAGTGTAGTTTTTGCATGAATAAAATTGTGTTTCTTGGATATGATGTAACTTCATAAGGCATCGAAATGGATGAAGCAAATGTTAGGGTTATCTATGAATGACCTACATCTAAATATATGATTGAGGTAAAGAGTTTCTATGGATTAGCTAGCTTTTATAGATGTTTTGTTAAAGATTTTAGTACTATAGCTGATTCATCGAATGAAGTTGTGAAAGAATCTACTGGTTTAAAATGAGATAAAGAACAAGATTCAACTTTTAATATGTTCAAAGAAAAGTTATGGTTTGCACAAGTTTTAACTTTACCTGACCTTACTAAGGCTTTTAAAATTAAGTGTAATATATCCAAAATAAAAATAGCAGTTGTTTTATTGCAGGATCAAAGACATATTGCTTATATAAGTGAAAAGCTATATGGCAAAAAGAGTTTGTAATCCATTTAGACTATAAATTCTTAAAACATCTGAAAAAACAAGGTAAGTTGAATAAAAGACATGTCAAATGGGTTGAGTTCATAAAGACTTATCTTTATGTGATCAAATACAAGCAAGGTAAAGAAAATATAATGGCATATGCATTTTCGCACAAATATGTCTTTTTAAACACTATGAATATAAGATTGTTAGGATTTAAGCATGTGAAGGAATTGTATGTGAATGATTCTGATTTTTCCGAAATATATAATGCATATGAACTTTTAGACTTTAGTAAATCTTATTGAATAAATGATTATTTGCTTAAGAAAAATAGATTATATGTACCTGATAACCTGATAGTTATATACATGAATTGTTTGTTCATAAAGCACACAGGGATAAAAAATATGACATTTTGGTATTGTCAAAACTTTAGATGTATTGCATAAACATTTTTATTGGTCGAAGATAAAAAGAGATATGCAAAGAATATATGAGCAATGCATTGCATTTAGGAAAGGAAAATCTAAAGTACAACCACATAGATTGTACACATCTTTACTTGTACCTTCTGAACCATGGGTAGATATTTTTATGGACTTTGTTGTAGGTTTACCTAGGTCAAAGAAAGATAGAGATTCTATTTTTGTGGTGGTTGATAGATTTTCCAAGATATTTCATTACATGTTATAAGACTGATAATGCATCTCACGTAGCAAATTTGGTCTTTAGAGAAGTTATATATTTGCATGGTATTCCTGGAAGTATAGATTCAGATTACGATGTTAAGTTCCTTAGCTAGTTTTGGAAGATTTTATGCAAAACATTAGGTACTAAGCTTTTATTTTCAACAATTTATCATCCTCATACAGATGAGCAAACTGAGATAATGAATAAGACTCTATCACAACTTTTGCGTGTTATTATTAAAAAAAAATCTAAAAAACTGGAAAACATGTTTTGCCTTTCATTGAGTTTTTTTATAATAAAATTATGCATTCGACTACTAATTTTTCTCCTTTTAATGTTGTTTATGGATTTAGTCTACTGACTCCTATAGATATTATTGCTTTGCTTATGGAAGAAAAGCAAAAATTGAGAGAAAAAAATATATGCTTCCAAAGCAAACAAGGGTTGTAAGCAAGTTATTTTTCAACCAGATGATTGGGTTTGGGTGCACATGTGTAAGGAACAATTTCCTAAGCATAAAAAAATAAAATTACAACCATATAGTGATGGTCCATTCCAAATTCTAGAGAGGATCAATGACAATGCTTACAAAATTGATTTTCCATGTGAGTATGGTGTTAATGCTACCTTTAATGTTGTTGATCTTACTTTATTTGATTCAGGTTTTAACTCAAGGTTGAATCTTTTCGAGGAGAAAGGAGATGATGCAAATCAATCCACAAACACCATTAAATATCCATTACATGTTCCAATTGAGCTAATCATAAGGTCTATAATAAAAGCATTGAAGGAGGCAATCTATGGGCTTGTTACAAAGGTTTTGGCTAGGGTTGGAGATCTATTGGAGCATCAAGAGGAGGTTCTAATCCATTTAATTCAAGTGCAAGAAGGGCCTAAGCCCAATCCATCTACAACTTTAAAATGACGACAATTTCTCCTTCCATTACAAGGAATATTTGGAAGGAAAATAAAATAGTTTTTAGATACCAAGGACATTTAATTTTTTCATCAATAGGAAATAAATTGGCAGCAACTTTTCCTTTCAATAAAGAAATTAATTAAAGTCTACAATTAGTTCTTCAAGTCTAAAAAAGAAACACAAGTGGCAACAATTTCTCCTTTCTTTCCTAGGACATGTGTGGTGACTAAGGGCTTTATAAATACTTTAATTCCAATTATCTTTTATTTCTTTTAGTTCTCTTTAAGTTTTGTCAGTTTAGAGAGTTTTTTAATTTATGCTTTTAGGATTGATTAATTAGCTAAGGCTCAAGGCTTGTTTGAGCTTAATTAATAATTAGTTTTCAGTTATAGCCTAAGATTTATTTTGGTATATACTTTCAAGTTTATTAGTATAGATTTTGGTTCATTTTTATAAATGAGCTTATTCAGCCCACAAAGGTAGATCCATTAGGATTTTTATTTTCAAGAGTATAAATACTCTTTGTAAAGACAAAATATTCCAACTTGATAACATTATTGATATCGAGTTTATTTAGCTTGTGTTAGAGAGATTATTATATTATATGGTTTTCTAATAAACTAAATTGAATTATCAAAGATTAATTGGCTTCATGGCGTCTTTCTTATACTTCTCGTTTACGAATTGATATCCATAAAGTAGGGGTGCTTATTCCAATAAGGTTGGTGCCTTACAAAAAGTTTTTATTGTATCACACTCCTATCAGACCTGTTTTTGCTTTTTAGGATTCGTTGTCAATCTTGTTGTGAGTTACATGACCACATAATCACGAGGCTCGCATCACTTACCCTTTAAATTCTTTTCATCATTATATGTAAATTCAGGATTCTCTGACCACTTTTAAAATTACCAACCTTTAAGATAACAACACCACTACTGTTGTTAGGTATAAGATCTTGAATACTAAACACTTAAAGCCTTTTTAGCCATTGTACCACTTTAGCATCTTCCCCACAAACCTTACCAACAACTCCATCTTCACTCCACTACTTTAAACTTAACATTTTCTTCCACAACTGGGGTTCTCATCAATACAGTTTTTTCAAATGGTTGTACTAGATCATTGTAGTGATTTTATTGTAGGATTTTGGTCTACTCTTTACCATGAACTTGTATAATTCAGCTTTTCTCTAGTTTCTCTTTATCCTCTCATCATTTCATAAGCTATACTATTTGAGTTTGTTAAAAAACTTATCTAGACAACATTAATTTTGAAATTGAAAGAACTTCTTCATAAGTTATTATCAGAGGAGATTAGATTACAGATCAAACATGGTAGTGGCAATAATAGGTAGATTTGAGTTAAAATTTTAGATTACGACGAATGATTGTAATTGTGTTTCAAAAATTAGTTTTAGCATTGGAATTGAATTGAAAAAGGGATCGGGGGATTATCATTATATACTGTTGAAACAGAAAGTTGTGTATATTAAAAGTAGTGTCAAAATTTTTATTTTGAAAGAAAGAACACACACAAACTTAAATTGAAAAATCTTTAGGACTCATAAATCTATTTTCTTCTTCTAATTCATTTTTTTTATTAAATTAGTTTCTTAAATATATAGTTCATTAAATAATAATAAAAAAAACATGGGAGCTTCTCAAGCAAAAGTTGGCTATGTCTGACGAGCACTTTTAATCGAGGTAAATTGACCCATCTATAGGCCAAATTAGATGAAATTGACCAAAATGAAATATAACATGTAAACAGACGAAATGACACAAATCTAGGAGCTAAGATGAAGTTTATAGAATTCATTATAAATTAGAAGGGGGTAAGAAATTAAGCAACAGAGATTTAACACATCAGAATAAGTTACAAATTTCATCAAGCTTTGGTAATTATTTTTTCTATTAACATGATTTTATCTTATCTATAACAAAAAGGTTACAAATAAGCAGTATTACTCACCTTTCTAGAAAGAATTGTTAGGATATCCAATAAGGAACAAAGATTTAACACATCAGAATAATTTACAAATTTCATTAAGCTTTGGTAATTATTTTTTCTATTAACATGGTTTTCTCTAATCTATAACAAAAAGGTTACAAAGAAGCAGTATTACTCACCTTTCTAGAAAAATTGCTAGGATATCCAATCTCTCCCGTCAAGAAGGAAAATCACAGGAAAAAAAAACGATCTAACATACTAGGTCTTAATAGCACAACATCAAGCAAATCTAGTTTACTGCTTGATCATTTGATAAAAGGAGAACATGGATGACATAAAGTTAGCCTTCAAAAAGTAAAAAAAAAAAAAATTATTATGAAACTAAGGAACAAAACTTTCTCAAAATCAATGTTAATAAAAGAGTTGTAAACATTTGACAATGAATTCCTAAAAATGCTAAAATTAAAGCACTGGATATGATACATGTGAAACCCTGAAAATTTATAATTTAAATATGCAGATGTGTAAACCCTCATGTAAATGTAAGACTGAAAGTGGTATGATTTCAATGAGTGATGGAAACCAAGATTAGAAATAATAGATAAATAATGATATAAAACGGAAGGGACGACCTCTATAAAATGAATTTTGATTTAGAATTCATAAGAACAGAGAAACTGGTAACGTGTTTTGATGGATAAAATAATGAGAAAAAAAATAACAAAATGTTTCTAAGAAATAAGTGATGTAATAAAGAATACATTATAATAAAGGATAGTGCAATAAAAAATTATAGGATTGAAGGTGCAAGCACCGATTAAAAATCAGTAACGTTATTTTGAAACGGTAATAAACCTGATAAATAAATAAAGATGGAAATTCTAAAATAAATATATATTCAAAAATAATAAAATGACCTTAAAGGTTTAGAAGGAAAATTGAACAAGAAAATTTGGATTGTTGACGAAAAAGTCATGAACTGACCAATTTTACAATAGGAAACAGAGCTCTCAATCCAATTGTCGGATCGAGATGAAATTTTGCATGAAGTCTACTAATATGTTTTTCTACCTTGGTGAAACATCTCATCTCAATCAGAGTTTGGTAAAGACTAGCGATTTAAGTAGAAATGAACCAGATAGTTTATATGAAAAATAAAATAAAATACATAAAGGCATGAATGAGGGATAAAATTATAATTATAGAAATGAAAAGAGGTCACCAGTTAAAAAGAAAGATAGAAAGAAAGAAAAAAATAGAGAAAATCGAATAGAGAGAGAAATGCATATTTTGGAGAAAAAGCAATAATAATCCAGTGGCCATATCTCTGGAATCCACCGTTGGATCATGCTACGTTTTGGATATGTTGTTCTTATCGCACTCCTCTACTAACTAACCAGGGGGATTGGAAGGAACACAATCCTTTTGATGGAAATCATCATCGGAAATTTTCTGGAAAATAAAAAGAAAATACACCTGCAGGGCAGTTTGGTCGCCAACCGATTTCTCTCCATTCCACCGTTGGATCATGCTCATTCTTGGATATGTGGTGTGCTTAGATGTTTCCTTCATTCTGGACGGTGGAGATAGGAAACTCATTCTCCGGCAAGGTTTCGTGCATGTTGAACAGTAGCTCGTCTATTTTCAGAGGAAGCTGTGGGGACTGGACAATTGCATGAAGTGGAAGCACATGCATATACTCTAGGTAGGTGCATCACACTTTGTCTTTTCAATTTCTGTAAACTCATTGATTTCATAATTTATTATTTTATTACTTCGATAAATATTGGAATGAATATGAGTACCTTGCATACATTGATGTGTATCAACTAGTTATGACATAATTGAAAAGGATACGAGTGTCTTATATACATTGATATGTATCAAACTTGTTGTGATATTACAGGAATGAATAAAAGTACCTTGCGTATAATGGTATAAATCAATTAGTTAGGATAAATTGACTCTTAAAAAGATATTGTTGACGCTCTTAAACGACATGTGATATGGCTAGAGGTTGAGATAAAGAGAAAAGGTTGAATTGTGGATGTTGTGTGTAAATGGAAAGGTTGATGAATCTAGACAGATTCGTCTCCTGACTTGTGGAGAGAATTCGAGTAGGAGGATGAGGGAATTAGAATCAGGTTCCTTCATAATAATTGTAGATTTGGATGTTGACTAACTAAGAAAACTGACCTTACTTAATTTAAAGCTATAGAACTCCAGTTATGGGTCACCAACCAAGACTGGGTCATGACAAACCCTATAGGGCAGTAATTCTAATTTGTTAACGAATAATTTCGAGTGTCTTGGGGGTAGAACTAGTTTCCCCTCCCTTCATAGGACTTGTAGCCCCGTGTCTTAACTTTCTAACGAGACCAAACTTGCTTAAAACGGAGTCCTAGAACTCCAGATATAGTAAAAAAATCTGAGGATATGTCAGAATATGACCTCTGCTGGCAGATTTGGAAAATCACTAAAATGACTATTTAGACGCATTAAAGGGTGAAAATTTGGGTCCTTTCCCTTCGGGAAACATGTGATGTTACATCGTAGCTTAGAAAAGAAACGAGCCATGTTCGAAATGAAAATTTGTAATGATAACTTAGCCGGACAAAGAATGACAATATTAATGGATGAAATTGGCATGGACTAGCATACATTTAGTGTATGTTAGGATCCTAGGTAAGGAGATCACCATGTATTGATGCCTATGGGGCATGGACTAGCATACATTTAGTGTATGTTAGGATCCTGAGTAAATGGATCACCATGCATGGACTAGCATACATTTAGTGTATGTTAAGATCTCGGGTAAGGGGATCACCATGCATCGATGTCTATGGGGCATGGACTTAGTATACATTTAGTGTGAGGATCCCGGGTAAGGGGATCACTATGCATTAACGCCTATGGGGCATAGACTAGCATACATTTAGTGTATGTTAGGGTTCCGGGTAAGGGGATCGCTAAACATTGACGCCTACGAGGGGATGATGATACCAGTGAAATTAACATTGACAATGAGTTAAGCGGAAATAATTATGGTTGATTTTATGGAATTTTGAATGGAAGTTAAAAATGAAAGATGAAACGGTTTTAGTAGTTGAATGAAGAAGAGTTCCAATGGAAAAAAAAATAGAGAAATGAATAGAACATGAATACATGTTTGCCTGTTTAAATTGTTGGATATTTGTGTTACTATACTTATTGTGATATTCATGTTTCAATAATATGTATTTAGATCAGGACCATCGCGTGTACTACAGGAGTAGATCCTAGCTTTTGTTCACTTCTTGTTATGTAGTTCTAGGTAGTATATCCTTGTATTTTGGAATATTAAAACATTTATAGAACTTAATTTATATTTGTTGATGTTTAAACTTGAATAGATGAACTTAACTCTGAAATTCATATAATCATGTTTCTTGTATGCGTGTTTATCTCATTTATTCCTCTATAATGATATTTGTTATTCAATGTATATTATAAATATTATGGTTGTGATGAGGATGATGTTTGTGGGATTGAAACACAAGATGATTGGGTCGTGATTGAGTTATGAGATGTGAGATATTAAAAGTGTAAACAGGTATATGTCGATAACTTGGAACCTCCTAGTATAGGGGAGACTCTGCCGAAATTTTGGTGAAACCTGTATATCAAAAAACAATTTACCTGAAAATTTCCAATGTATCGCGAAATTTTTTTTAGAAAATCAGGGTTGTTACAATAATGTTCAACTTATGGTTTGGACTTGGGTTACTCATGATGGGGATTTAGTTGGGAGTTAGGGTTTGAGGGGAACACCATTTAGTAGGTGAGGGTTTTTCCTTAGGTTTTAGCTTGTATTTCATTCAACTCCGTTAGGTTTTCACCTTGGGATGCATCTGGATAGATTGGGTTTATTGGTATTGATGGGTTCGACCCAATTATGAAAGAGTTAGTTTTGACCAAATATGATTTGGGTAACTCCGTTAGGTTTTCACCTTGGGATGCATTTGGATAGATTGGGTTTATTGGTATTGATGGGTTCGGCCCAATTATGAAAGAGTTAGTTTCGACCAAATATGATTTGGGCCTTATAAATGTGCATATGCTTAGTCTACATGAGGTCTAAAAGTGGTTAGGATTAATTAGAGTGTTGTGGTCATTTTATTACAAGGATTTGTAAAAATTCTTAGCTAAGTTTAGGTTCATGATGGGCGGTTATAATGCTAAATTGGAGAAAGAATTATTGTGTCTTCATATCAGACAAGGATTCTATATCTAACATGGAAACCAAGGGGCAGTAACATATGAGAGTAAATTTCCCTATTTATTTGTCAATTACAAGTAAGGATTCATTTCCTTGCAAGGAAAACAAGAGGCTGCTAAATTTGGAGGACTTTCCTTATTGTTTTCTTTTCTTTCTCTTACAAGATTTCCTACTTTAAAGGGAGATTGCAGGAGGCTTTTAAAATGGAAGAATTTAGCAACTATCATCCCTATTTTTAAGAGCATTAATTCTACCAAACAAGGGAATAAGATCAAGTATTCAAGGTAGCATGTTCTAAGCATGGAAAGACTTCTAAAAGAGTTGCCAAACATTCATTATTCATAAGCAAGAAAATTAAACAAGCTAGGGATGATTTTGGGGATTGATTATTTCCTTGTATTATTTTGAATATTTTACTTAGTTTTTATGTTATTTTAAGTATTATTTTAACCATAATATTTTAGTTTTGGTTTTTAAGTTCTGGGTTTTTTTTTGCCCAAATTAAGTGTTTAGGTATGTTTTATGCATTAGGCTTATGTTAGTTGAATGCCTAATGGTTTACAACTCAATATGGGTCCATTAGGTTTAATTATGTTAGAAATATATAATGTTTTCCTCGCTATGAATTTTAAAAACCTTCATATGAATAATATTATTGTGTTTTGCTTGAAGCAAACGTGTTCTTTGTTGTGCCAAAGAAGAAAACTTGACTTATCAAGGTATAACTGATCTTGTGGCATCAATTCATAAATTTCAATACCTCTGGTTTTTAGTTACAGGTTAACTCTAGGTCAAGTTTCTCAAACCTGATTTTTGGTTTTCTTGGAAAAGTATCATCTTATTTGGGAATTGTTTGATCATGTGATCAAAAGGTCCACATCAATTGGTATCAGAGCTAGGTTTCAAAATTAGGTCATACCCCTGATTTCTTAGTGTCAATTTCATTTTCATCTTTGTATTTTTGTTTTTTGTCAGAATCCTAAGGGTCAGTTTTGGTCATATTTATTTTCTTTTCGGTGTGATTTCTTGTTTATTTTCATTATTATTGTTCTCTTTAGAGTAAAAAAAGAAAAAAAATTACGCGCCAAAAATGTTAGTTTGGTTAAATTTGGTTCAATTGCATCTGTTTTGCATCAGCTTATCAAAACACCTCAGAATTGACTCGTATTTTATATTCTAGTTATTTGGGGGTGAGAATACATCAATTTTAAATTTTCAACTCATTCGGGTATCAATTTATTAGGGTTCTGGATTCAAATAAAAAAGGTTGTTAGTTATTTCTTTCGCGTCAGTATATCAAACGTTATCATAATTGTATCAAAATTTATATTATGTTTATTTGGGTTGGAAACACACCAAATATAAGTTTTTTGCTCAACTAGACGTCATTTGGTCTAGGGTCCGAATTCGGTTCAAATCAATGTTTTCATACCATGAACTCTATTTGTGTCATGTCTTCGTCTCGTCTTGATATTATCTCTGCGACCACCATTAATATAGACTTCTAGCATTGAATTTACTTATAATTGAAGCCTTTATATGAAACACGAAAGGAGAGTAAACACGTGAAAAAGTGAATAAGGAAACATAAATTGTTTTTTATACCACTAACAAAATTTTACAGATTCGAGATAGCTAAGGAAAAGCAAGAAAAACCACCTCAGATGAAGATGAATCAACTATGACTTTAGATTCAAGGTGTAACACAAATAGTGGAGAGGTTTAATTTGGTGATGGGTAGTATGCATGTAAGGGTGAAAACGTGTGGTGCTGATAGGGAATATTATAAGGTTGATCAGGATGGAAATCATGCTAGGAGGCATGAGAGGCATATTAGTCTGATTGTTGATGTTGATTTTAAATGATGATATAGTGTCTTAGGGCTATAAGAATTAGATTCGACAGCCTATTAATAAGAGGTTTCATAGGATTAAAAGGGCAAATCAGTTCGACCAAGAAGATGATTTGGGTGATTTTGAATATCAAGGTGTTATAGGTGTAGAAGGGGACTCTAGTAAACTAAAAATTTCTAGTTTTCAAGGTAGAAACGATCTTGAGGCTTATTTGAAGTGGAAGAAGAAAGTGGATTGGAATTTTCATTGTCGTGTTTGTTCTAAGAAAAAAAATGCAAAAATTGTTGTAATTAAATTTGTTGATTATGTTGTAATATATGGGATCAAAGTGTGATTTATAGACAGATGGATGAGGAAAGATCTATAAATATATAGGTTAATATGAAGGTTTTGATGAGAAAGTGATATGTAGCAAGTTATTATTATAGAAAGTTTTATAAAAAATTACAGAGTTTGAGTAGAAAAATGATAATGAATAAAATAAAAAGACAAAAATTATGATGATTTCGAGATGATATAGTGAAGAATAGGATGGCCAATATGACTTCTTAATGGTCATAACAACCCCCTCCCTAAAACTAATAATAATAATAATAAATAATAATAATAATAATAATAATAATAAAGGGGCTGAGGGGCGAGTCATTATGTTTCCTTGGATAAAAAATGTCCACGAAAAGAGCGCGCCTTTCGCCTCCGCCTTTTAAAACCAGAACGTGGCGCCTTTATTAACCGCTCACCAATTGGTTGACAACAGTTGTCAACGAATATGAGGTGGATGGCATGGCATGTAAAATTGTAAAACATGTCCACGTAATGGCAGCAGGTATTTTGAGAGAGGACAAAAGGGCATTTCTTAGGAGAATAATTACTTAAAATTAAGGATGGTCAATTATAGTAGAAAAGACTAGTTAATTGTTTTTTGTACCCATAGTAATTAATTACTTAGCTTTTTTATTTTAAATTAAAGGGACTATGTTATAATTAGCTGCTAGCAATCATGATAATTTAAATATAAAAACTCACTCTAATTTACTTCATTTGTCAAAGCTAATTCATCTAATTTTATTTACATTATGTTTTTAAATTTAATGGTTAAAAGTTTGATCATTTTAGCTCTTAAATATAAAAAAATAATTGATTATATGGATGAATGTAGTTAAAGGTTTTATATTATAAAAATACCCTTTTTGAATATATATCTAGAGCTTATTAATTTAACAGAAAATTCATATTAATTTGTGTTTTTGAAAATTTAAAATTTTTAGATTTAAATTAATATTTTTTTATTTTTAGATTATTAATATTAAAAATAAATTTTAACATATAAAAAATATTATTTTAATATATTTTAAAAAAAAACACTTGTAAACACGCCACCACTATAATTAATTAATCATTTCTACCGCCAGGTAAGCAAGCTGTTGTCATAACTTTTCGCTAACACCAGCTGACTAGTGTTGTCAGCTTATATGCACCGCTCACCATAACTTCCCCCTATACGCAGTGTGCATGGTGCAGATTAGCCCTCTCCTCCACAAAATCCACCTCTACCCTCCTTATCCTATACCCCAAGAGCTCGTTAGCCAGTCAGCGTCATCCAATTCAATTTAAAGCTCCCTCCCTCACTTTTTCGCGATGCAATGCAATGCAATTATCACTTTGTTTGTCTAAACCTGCTCAGCACTTGAAGAACCCTCTAATGGCTGCATCCGGGTCGGGCTCCATCATATGGTTCAGGAAGGGGCTTCGGATCCACGACAACCCAGCCTTAGAATATGCTTCAAAAGGGTCTGATTTTGTTTATCCAGTTTTTGTGATTGACCCGCATTACATGGAGCCAGATCCAAAAGCCTTCTCTCCAGGGTCAAGGCTCGCCGGTCTGAACCGGATCCGTTTCCTGCTAGAGAGCTTAGTAGATCTGGACACGAGTCTCAAGAAGCTGGGTTCGAGGCTGCTGATCTTAAGAGGAGAGCCAGGTCAGGTTTTGACTCGGTGCTTGAAAGAATGGGGTGTGAAAAAGCTTTGCTTTGAGTATGACACTGATCCACATTATCAAGCTTTAGATATTAGAGTTAAGGTAACAATACTATTTTCTCTTCTTTTATTTATTTAATTTTATTGTTATTATTAGTTCTTTTTTCTCATGAGTTTTGGTGATATGGTTTTTTTAACCTGTTGATCAAGATCAAGAAGTTGGTTACAGTGCAAAACAAGTGAGTTTCATGTATGGCCTGAAGCAGGGGTGGAGCTACATAGGGGGGAGAAGGGGGGCAGTTGCCTCCTGAAATTTTCAAAATATTCATTTTAGCCCTCTTTAATTTTAATTTTAATTTTATCATTTTAAATTTATCCTCTTCTTTTAGATGTTTGCCCCCCACATTTCTTGCAATTCTTTATTTGCCCCCTATTGTTGAATCTTAGCTCCGCCCCTCGTCGGAGGGTGGTTTCCAAAATGGACAGTAACATTTCGCTTGCACCGTTCAGTAACGCTGATATGATAATATATATATCATGGTTAGTACAAGAAAAATGGTGTTGTACCATTTATCATGAGTCAGTTACGTTCAGGCGGTGCATGATATTCATTTGCTGTCCTGCACCACCATCAACTTGCTGACACATCAGTAGCTTGAGAAACCATCTTGCAAACATTCATAGAAAAGCTAAGAGGAACGGAGCATGACACTGGTCCATTTTTTCAAGATTTAGACATTGAAGTTAAAGCACTATACTGTATTCTCTCTATATCTACGTTCTTAATGCTGTTAAAATCATCGCAATCGAATGTTTCTTAGCACATTAAAAATTGCATTTCTCAACGAAATTCTACACTCTTTTCATGCACCCGAGAAAGAAAAAAGAAAAACATTAGGATCTGTTCATACTGAAATTAAATATTTGGTAGTTTGCCACTTATGCATTGGGTATCATTGACAGTTTCAAGAGTTCTCTTTTCATTGTTTTAATTCTAGAATCTTAATGGTTTTTAGTGTTCCTTTATTATTTCAAAATTTCAAGTTTTAAGGTCGATTTCCTCCACCTTAGTAAGGCCCAACCTGAATTAAACCCATTGTCGGCTCTATGAATGAATGTTGTGTGAAATGTGAACATTGAATACGAAGTACATGTATAGGGAGTGCTAAATAGTTCTTGTAAGTATGTGCCTGAGTAGCCTATCCCTGCTGATAGGAGGATTGACTCATCTATGTTCTTACAGGAATATGCCTCTGCAGCAGGGATTGAAGTTTTTTCTCCTGTCAGTCATACACTTTTCAATCCAGCAGATATCATACAAAGGGTAGGTTAGAAGTGGTATTGTCATGTTCGTTGACATAATTTCTTTTACTGTTGTGGAGCTGTTTTATTTGTTTTATCATGCTAATATTGGCTACTTTTTTCCTGTTGCAATGGTTCATATCCAAAAAGAATGGAGGAAAGCCCCCACTGACTTACCAATCATTTCTAAAGCTCGCTGGACAACCTTCATGGGCATCATCCCCACTTTTAACCTCTATTTCCTCACTTCCTCCAGTCGGAGATGTTGGAAGCTCTGAGATTTCAGAAGTTCCAACTATCAAAGACCTTGGTTATGGAGACATTGAACAAGTATGAATTTATCACTGCTCTAAGATTGTTCCATTTTTGGACTTCTGATAAATAAAAATTTGTTTGAAGGAATGGATTCCTTTCAGAGGAGGCGAATCAGAAGCATTGAAGAGGTTGAAAGAATCAATCAGTGATAAGGTACATTGTAGTAGCACCCATGAAGTTTTTGCTTTCTTGACTAGCTGATAATTAGAAGATGAAGTCATTCACGCTTTTATTTAGTTTATGAGTTTCATTTTTTCCCCGTGGTTTCTGCGATCCAATAATTCATGTAAGGTGTTAGAGAATAATATAAATTATATCCTGAGATCTTACCTAACAGCTTAAGTTATTGGGTTGAGATGGTTCTTTAACATGGTATCAGAGCCTTGATGACCAAGCGGTCACGAGATCAAATCTCAAGTCTCAACATTCCCATTTATTTGATAAAAATTAAACACAAGGTAAAGTGAGCCTGTGCAAGTTTCAAACCCAAAGAGCTTTCACTTGAGGGGGTGTGTTAGAGAATAATATAAATCATATCCTGGGACCTTACCTAACAGCTTAAATTATTGGGTTGAGATGGTTTTTTAACATAAGGTTTTATAATGCAACAACCGGAATTTGTTCTTACATGTTCAATGTTTGTTTTCTTGAAGTTTTATTAATGTTTAAGAGGCTGGTTATACTCTTAGCCAATCCCAACTAATATGGGACTGTGGTTTGCTTTAGTTGAGATTATGGTTATCAGCTAATGTTATATTCATGCAAGTGGAGAGAGTTTTATGGCGATGTTTCTGGAGAAGCTCTCTTGTTGCTCTGGGGAGTGACACGTGGCAGTCAGTTAGCTGTTGTTGGTTGATCAATTGTTAGTTAGTTTTGGAGGGAATATCTGTTAGGCTAGTTGGTTAGTGCACGTGTGAAATGGGAGGGAAAGTCAGGCAGTCAGTTTGGCACGTGCTTTGTTAACGAAATGGAAGAAGTTATCCATTTTGCGTATTGTAATCTTCTGATTTCTATCCTGTAACCTCTCTCTCTTGAGCAACAATTCTCTTTCACATATCTAGATTCATCTGTACTCATTTTACCTTCTTGCAACAAGCTTTTACAATCCAATAAAGGCATCTTTCAATGCATTTCTGAATTGATGGATTCATGTTCTTAAATTCAATCCTGCAAACAACATTGAATCTATATTCATTTTTCCTCAATCTACTGGTCACTTCATGCATATAGCGTTCCCTCATGCCCATTAGAACCCACTCTCCTATTTAAATGTTCCTCCTATAGTTTTCACAAGATCACATGAACACCTTGCTTGTACAAACCTAGGAAGTTTGCCCCTTTTCAGGTTATGAGATTTTATCTGGTTTTACTGAAATCCCATCAACAGTAGTCACATGTTTTTCTTGAATTCGTAACCATAGTGTTCCTCAATTTCTGTCTTGTAGTATGTAGGTGTAGCATTTATGTTGCTCACCTTTTCTTGGTATTGCAGGAGTGGGTAGCAAATTTTGAGAAACCTAAGGGCAATCCTTCTGCGTTTGTAGAACCTGCAACAACTGTGTTATCACCTTACTTAAAGGTGAGCAGTTGATTACTTTGTCGGTCATTTGATCTGTTTTACTTGTCACAGGAGTTGTAACATGCAGCTAGAAAATTCTAACTAAAACTCTCAAGTTATCAACAAGCCCTTCATCATTCTTCATTTTCGTTGCCATTGTTTTAATCTCCTAGGCAGTTTGGCTGTCTCTCTTCCAGGTATTTCTATCAATGCCTTCAAGATGTCTATAAAAACGTCCAGAAGCACACGTCACCACCTGTATCTCTTGCAGGCCAGGTCAGTTCAACTCCATCAATCATCTGTAATGCTTGTTGCACATGCTGCTACACTTGAATTTAGATTCAAATTCTGGCAGTTGTTATGGAGAGATTTTTTCTACACTGTGGCTTTTGGTACTCCCAATTTTGATCGGATGGAGGGCAATAAACTATGCAAGCAGGTAAGCACCAGTCATCATATATGCTATATTTCCTTAACTTACGTATATCTCTTCTATTAGTTTTTTTCCTTGTTTTGTTTATTGCAATTTGAAAGGAGCTGGTTCCTTTTTCTTCAAAAAGGGCTACAGATCCCTGATGTCTGGTTCATGCCATAGCATTATTTAAAATTTTGCTCTGAGAAGACCCTCTATAAATGTAGTTTTGGTTATTTGGAACTTACTTATGGCTGGGTGTTTTTTTTTAATTAATTTATTTATTTTTAATGAGGGCTGGTGCTTAGCGATTCCTCTATCTTCTTATATATTTGAAAATCAAACAAGGAAATACTATCTGCTGTCTTCATTTTAATTTCTGCTTGCATGGATTTCCTCTATATTACAAGGCCATGACTTAATACCTATGTGGAATTATAGATACCATGGAATGATGATGATGAATTGCTAGCAGCTTGGAGGGAAGCTAGAACAGGATATCCTTGGATTGATGCCATCATGGTCCAGGTTAGATTTGTTGCAAAACTACTAATTGTTCAGTTTTCCAATTTATATTCCAAAACAAGTGTGCTGATCCAGTTTCTAGCAAACTCACTGGAAGTTAAATATGTGTCATTCTTGTAGCTCCGCAAGTGGGGTTGGATGCACCATCTAGCACGGCATTCTGTTGCATGTTTTCTCACTCGTGGGGATCTGGTATATTACCAATATATCCTCCTCTCTTTTTCTTAATCTCCTCTGTTACTGACCTGAATCATTACTGCTTATAGTTTCTTCACTGGGAAAGAGGTCGTGATGTTTTTGAGAGACTTCTGATTGATTCAGATTGGGCAATAAATAATGGAAATTGGCTATGGCTATCGTGCTCATCCTTTTTTTACCAGGTATGCAGAAGCAGTATAAACAAGTTTTGATGATACCGTCACTAATTGGTTGGTAGGGACTTGCATCATTCCAAAACTCCAAGATAGCATGGGACCTTCAGCACTCTGACTGCATGTGAGACTCATGTTTAGTGGTCTTTCAGAATAAAATCAGTTCAAAAACTATCGAAGTCTTATAGAGGGGAATGATTGTCTCATTTGATAATTTTGAATCATCTAATTTCAGCATTTTTTTCTGGCAACATTCTAAAGGTTTGAACAGATAATATTACATGGTGAAATAAACCGAAAAGCACATAAGATTCCTTATATGTAGTAGGAAATACTGGTTGATTTGTTTCCCGATCCCTTATCTGCTGCCTGCGTTTGCCTGAATTGAGCTTAGATGCTCGTTTCCTTTTTCCCCTTCAAAACATTACTGCTCTGTTTCACAATTTGTTGTGCTCCAGCTTTCTATAATTTTTAATGGTTTTTCTGCTGACAGTATAACCGTATCTACTCACCAATATCATTTGGGAAGAAGTATGACCCAAATGGTAATTATATAAGACATTTTCTCCCTGTTTTGAAAGGTAATCTGGAGTTCCTATCATGCCATTTTATTTCTTTTGGCTGAGTGTAAATTGTTATATGCATTTTATAATTATACAAATGCTCAGATATGCCAAAGGAGTACATCTATGAGCCATGGACAGCTCCACCAGGCATTCAAAGAAAAGCAAAGTGCATAATAGGAAGAGATTATCCAAAACCAGGTCTGTTGTCTACCATTTATTGTGCCTTATCCTTAGTTATACACCATTATCTGGATCCGGTCGTTTTTTTCCAAGGGATTTGTAGGGAGTTGATTTATTCACTCGCAGCAAAAATGCCTTGGAAGCCATGCTATATCCATTACTATGTGCCATTGGTACAAAAAAAGTGCTGCACTCTGTCGTAGCACAGTTCATTTTGAATTTGCCACTCGCCCGCCAAATGCCAAACTAGGAGTCCATGTGTTATTAGCGTCTGCCTCCTGTTTACCTATTTTCCCAATAATTTTGTTTGCAGTTGATTTGCCATGCATTTGCATGCAGTTGGGACTTTTTTTATATAATGAAGACTTTCAGAGAATCCAAGATACTTATTTTCACCCCCATGCTTGTTTCAGTGGTGTATCATGATTCTGCAAGCAAAGAGTGCAAGAGGAAGTTGGCAGAAGCTTATGCATTAAACCAAAAATTGAATGGCCAGCTGAGCCAAGAAGATTTAGATAATCTAAGGAGAAAATTGGAGCAAGATGAAGACCTAGAGCCAAAAATTAGAAGGCAAAGACAAAAAGTTAGTCACCTGACCTGAGAAGCTTTCTGCAAAACATCTCAGGGAAAGAGGAAGAGGATGTGTTGGGTATACTTAAAGTAAATTTTGAATTTTATTGATTCAGGCTGACCAGTAGGCATGAGGCAAAGAAATGTGGACGTAAGCTCTTGGCGAGAACATACTATGGCTGTAGGAAAATTTTAAATGTTCAAGCTGCTCGAGCAGCTTAGGTTGATGCAGCTTTGTTGAAGGGAAGTGCTTTTCTAAATTGTGTATCAATTAATAACGGTTGTTTTAGCCTGGTTATTAGAACTGATCTAGTGTATCACCATGCTCAAGACGAGGGTCACGCTGGCCAAGCTAACTCTTTAATTTAGGCTTAGATTTCATCAACCTAAGCCCAATAAAAGCCAACCAGTAAGGTTTTTTTTTTTTTTCACGATCATGCCCATACACGGGGTTGTGAATTTGATATTTAACCCAAGTTAACCAAGAAATTATCCAATATATCTCTTCTAAAATCAATCTATATTTTTATAAGTTGATTGGGTTGCTTTTGATCTAGTTAGGTCAACTCGGTAATATCACAGCAGCTCCTACACGATAAATTTCAGTAGGCAAGCAATAAAGTCGGGAGATTTTCTAGATTTACTTACTTGGTCGGATATAATAATATTTTTAAAGAGTTCCCCACAACATATTTGGATTTTTTACATTAAAGAAAATATCGTTGCTTAGAATTTGTTTTTAAATAGTTTGGGTAATATTGTTTTTTTTTCCGGCAAAGAAAGGGGCGAACAAAACATCGTTTGTCCCATTAACTTAAAAAAAAGCTTGCGGACTTGGCCTAAACTTACTAGCTCGTGCGCAAGCTTTTTTTTTATATATAAGTTAGATGTTAGGCTTTGCTTACCAGACCTATAACATTTGACCTCATTATTATTTTCTTTTCTTTTTCCCTTAAATTTTTGTTTTTTTATATGTTTTTTAAACATTATGCATTTATGTTTTGATTAATATGTTTTCTTAGTGATTTCTTTGGCTTATTTACCTTTTTGAAATAACAATATTTTTTATTATATTAACTGTGTTTAATTTTTTTATGAGATTAGTGTGATTCGTCTATAATTTTAATAGATTTTATATAGATTAAAATTATTTTTAAAAATTAAAACGTTTATTTTTTATAATATTTTTAATATATGCAACTTGCATAAAAAAATTTCCTTTTATTTTATTCAATAGTTTTATGTATGTGTCGATTTATGTTATAGATTGATTTTCATGAATAAATTTATTAAATACAATCGAGTAAATAACTCGTATTATAATATTAAATATCTAAGTTTATATCCATCTCTTAATTTTTTTTAAAATTTCCTTTTAGCTATTATTAACAATTTTTTCATTGGTTTACTTACATAAATGATTATAGGTTTATTTAATTAGATATTTATATGAATTTTTTTAATTTATACTTTATTTTTTTTTCAAAAAAATAACCTTCATACCTATAGTTTTTTCAAAGAAAAATTTATAACCTGCGACAACACGGGGTCAAATAACCAGTCGTCATCTAATTGGATTGCATGGACTCTAAATCCCAGTGGGGCAAGAATGGATGGTTCACTTGCTCCTGTAGCTTACCAACACTCCAATGGCTCCATAATTTTTATAGTGTTCCTAAGTATTTTTAAAATATTAATTTTAATGTTAATTTCAAGGAGAACTATGATTGCAAATAAAAGGGTGCCTCTTCTTATTTATTTTTAGTCATTTTTTATCAATTAAATTCTATTTAGAATTTATATCAATATCCTTAAAAATATTCCAAACACAAAAATTAATTTAACTCTTGAAATTAAATTTAATTTTAAAGATTTCAAAGAACCTGGATTAGGTTTACTTTGAACTTTTTTTAAAAAATTGAATTCATTTTCTTGATGGGTCAATACTATAGGCCATTTAATTTGGGTCCACCAAGGCCGAAGTATGTGATTTGCTTCCTTCAGGGAAAAACAAATCTTACAACTAAAATGGCGTTTCCATACCAAAAATAGTTAATTCCACTTAAATTTTGATTCTAATATTTCATCTTGACTTGATTATATTTTATTAGATATTTTACTACTTGTAAATATTTGAATATAATGTAATAGGATTAACAACTTGTGTAATAGAAATAACACCACCCAAAACTTTATATTAATCACTTTTCTTCAAATAATTAAAATTAAAAAAAAAAGCCATGAGTAAATCAGTGTAGTCAATGACATTGATCATTATGGGTTGGGTTGGAACAATGAAATTACTTCTTTGTTATTTTTAAACAAAACTATTGAACTTACTATGGGTTAATATGATTTTTTTACCTGAATTCATTTGTCATTAACAAATAGATCAGGAAAATAGGTTTTTTTTTTCACACAATATAATAACTAAATTATCCTTAAAAACAAAATTCATTTTGCTACCTTCTAGGTTCTTTTTAGTTTTTTTTTTCATTTTCGAAGCTAGTAAATTGATCATATTACCCTTTAAAGCAAACTTTTTTTAACCAGTCCAAGGACCTTTTTATATTTTCATCAATTTTTTTATAATTGACTTTATTAGTGAGAAATTTAGTATTTTAATAAATTTTAAATATAGTTAAAAAAAGGTTGGCATATGGGAACGCATGTGCCCTTTAGGCTGAGCGTGAGGCACTATCTGATGGCCAAACATCGACTTTCACAATGACTTTCGAGACCTCACGATGCTTTATTCCACATGGGGTGACATGTGCAGTGTTTTAGGCAATTACATGTTGCCAACAACCTCTCTTTTTTTTTTTTTTTGTCTCTCCTCTCCTTAAAATTCACGCTTGTCATTCAAAATTTCATAGTTGTTATCTCATTTACTGATATTTCAACTTTAGTCTTTATTTTTTTTGTTCTTGGCTCTTTTGTCAAATCTCAATTTCATCATTGGATCTGTAATTATGATTTGTTATTTTTTTTTTCAAATCTAATCCTCATTTTTTTATTATGATTTTTTGTTTTGGATTCTTTTATGAATTTTATTTTTATTTTTAATGTCCCTCTTCAATTTAAATTTCTAACTTATCATTTTATTTATTTTTTTATTTCATATCTGATCCTCATTCTCATAAATGCTTTTTTTTTTGTTTTTGATTCTTTTATATAATTGATTTTTTTTCAATATTATCATTTAATATTTGAATAATTGAGAATTAGACTTTGTAGTTTTTTCAAATAGGGTACTTTCGATTTAGTGATTTGGGTCACATGTTTGAAAAATTAACACAAGTTGACATCTTTTTTTTTTAATTTCATCATTCGTTGTTGTTTGTTTTGAAAAATAGACTTCATGATTTTCTTCGGTTTCCTTTCAATCAGTTATCTCAATCTTATAATCTGGATAGCAGGTTTGGCTAGTTAACTCGACTATTTTTTAGGTTATTTTTTATATCTTTTTTTTTGTTCTTCCTTTAAAACTCGATTCTTTTTATTAAGCATCACTATTCTTTCTATTTTTCTTTTTTATTAGGATATCAAAATCTCATGTCTCGACTTGCGAGGTTTGATGACCTTACTCAGGTTTGCAGTTGTTTTATTTTTTTGGCTTTTTTTTGTTGATTTTTTTTTTAATTTCAACCTTCTACATTTGGATTGTTAGGGATTGACCATTTTTTTTTTAATTTTATTTATATGAGGTTGACTTGACATCACAACCCTGGTTTTATTCAAACACTTTTTTTTTTTAAAATACTCGAGCATTTTTTTTATGTTATAAAAAAACCAATCCCAACCGCGGAGAAAAGCACCATATATCTAGTTTAAACTCTAGGAATTAAAGTGAAGATTTTTTAAACAGTACCATCTCTTTCATGAAAACCAGAAGTAGCAATCCCAAACTCCTTTTCAATCTTTGCGACATCAGCACATCTTTACTACTTCCATTACTTGCATAAATCATTAAAAAAAAAAAAAGAGTAACATTAATAAAATAAAATAAAATAAAAAAATCTCTTTCACACACGCATGTATTTGGAAATTTTGAAAAGTAAAAAAAAAAGTCACACACGTGGGGAAACAGTGACACGTGCAAAGTGAAACCACACCCTCCACACACGCCTCCTCAGTTCTCGCAAACTGAACGTACCCCATAGCCACCCGGACCCCATTTTACAATCTGTCTTTCATCCAACCATTTTCTCTGACTGGTCGAAAATAAAAAGCAAAGAGGTAGATTGGTTACCAACTGGGAGGGAGAGTGTGACCTCAGATCAAAACGAGAACACGTTAATATTATTACATCATAAAGAAACAATGTGGAGAAGACTAGCCTCTTCACACCTCAAAACCCTAGCCTCCGCCTCCGCCTCCGCCTCCACCCCCGTCCGATCCACTCAATTCCTGCTCCTTAACCGATCTCCTTCCGCTTCGGTCTTCAATCGCTATCTCAGCGCCGGTTCAGGTCCTCTCTCTCGACTTAGTCTAGTGTACTGTTGTCTCCTCTCAGATCTTCACCTACACACACTTACAACACCGTTTGTGACTTCCCGATTGTATTTTTTGTGTGGTTTTTGTAGTTAGTATTTGACTCGTTTCTCGTTTTATTTAGGTATGTGTTATGGAGATGCGATTTGTTTTAAATCTATGAGTTTCTATAATTTTGTAATTTAATTTCGGTGACTGCAATTGGATGGAGATTTGTGATAAATGCTGCTGCTGCTGTTAAATGCTGAATTTTATAATATTTGCATCATTTGTGATGTGTATGAAATTGAAATTAAATAATTAATGATGAAGAATTCTTTGGTTTTGCAGTGGATGGTGCAGTAAAGAAGAGGGTTGAGGATGTAATGCCTATTGCTACTGGGCATGAGCGGGAGGAGCTTGAAGCTGAGCTTGAGGTGCTTTTTTCCCCTCCTGTTTTTGGAAAGTGAGAAAGGGAAATGGGAATGACGTTTCCAATTATGTTGAAAAACAACAAGAAAATGAACTGTAGTGTTATCAAATTTTTTTGGTTTTTGATTTTGATTTGCATGAAATGGGAAGTTAAATGGAGCTGAGTGCGCTATCACTTGTATTTATTGTAACCTTTGCTAATGCATGGCTTTTTTTTTTAATAGTCATAAACCAAGTCTGTTTTATCTGTTGGGTTTTATTATATTATGTGGAAGAGATTGTTCTTATTTCAATTGTTTTTTTTGCTGTTCAGGGAAAGAAACTTCTTGATATAGACTTTCCTGAAGGCCCTTTTGGCACAAAGGTTAGTGCTTTGCACTTTGCCACTTCAACAATGTTGTTTCTCTTTAGTATTGTGTTTTTAATAGGTGAGGTCATTCTCTATGCGTTCGTTTTTATATTATTATTTCTGCTGTTCATTTGTGTTAATGGAACATGGTTGTAATGATTCATGTTTGTATGGCAAAAATGGTTCACGCCATATTATATGTTGTTTTGAAAAAAAATATGAAAAGGTGTTCATAAGTCTGACAGCATGTGCATGTTAGGATACAGATTTGGCACGAGGAAAAAAAGTAAATTTGAGTTGCTTGGATTTGATTTCTAACAGTTTTGTTTCATTAGGTTAAATGTGACAGTGGTAGTGTAAGGTTTCTTGTAAAAGTTGGTTGACTCCATGAGTTGGTCCTTATATGATTTTGGTAAGGTAAAGATGAAATGGACTTCTGTTTAAACCAGAAGATGGAATAATCTCCTTTTTCTCTTCTAGAGGCTGCCATTTTGCTTGTTATAATGATTAACATGGTTCCTGTGTTGAGGTCTCTGAGATTGTGCCAAGGGCCGAGGCACTTAATATTGCTTTGGAAGTAGATTTCTAAATTTTACAGTATTATTTAAATCAAACTGTCATGTATCCAAGGAGATGCATAGTAATCAATAATGAAAAATAAAAAAAATCAGAAATGAAAAAATAGCGAATTTAATGGGAATGAAGACAATTACTATGTTATACAGACTTGAGATGAGAATCAGATTAAACAATAATAATTAATTAACTAATTTTTAGCGGTGGCTGCTTCTTTGGAGTGGCAGCATGGAAGATGTTTTGTGGTAGAGATGGCAGCTTTGACAGTGGAGGTGCTGATGGTATAAATTTCAAGACTATTTCTATTCCTTATATCTGAAACTACCACCCCATGTTTATAGCTCTAGGACCCTAAATCCTCAACTGATTCCATCTCTTTAATTTCTGTTCCGAGTTAATCTGTGAATGAGTGGGCTTTAAATAACCTTTATTCACATCCATATCTGTTCTTGGAAGGTTAACAATAAAAATCTAATGGCTTATGGTAGTCTGGTTTTGTTCAGTTCATTGAAGGAGTCTGGTTTGGTTCAATTCATTGAGGTAGTCTGGGTTGGTTCAGTTCATTGAGGTAGTCTGGGTTGTTTCAATTCATTGGGGTAGTCTGGGTTGGTTCAGATTATTTGGGTCATTTGTTGGTGCAACCTGCACCCAGCTGTTATCAAGGAAGATAGTTTCCTTTTATAGAGAAGTGGCATTGCATTCTTCTCCTCTAATTTTACATGTCACATCTGTATAAATTATGTTTATTTATATAGATTCTTTCAGATGGATCAGTCCTTTTCTTTGTGATTTTATTTGTGTGCACAACTTTGATAAACTGCCATTTTAATTGGCTGGTAGTTCAGTGTCAGCAAACTTTAAATAGGTGCCCTCAGCCCTTTGAATTTTCCACTATTATAAATGCTTCCCCATCCTTTGAAGGTATAGTTTATGTGTGTATGATTGTCTATAATGGACTCTTTTGAATTGTCAACTATTCATTGTTGACGACTTGTTATTATTATTGTCTGTATTATGCCTTCTGTCATATTCCATTGTGCAGAACTATGATAATTTTGGCTGTATATCTAATCTGTGTATATAATTTTTTTTCCCTTGTAGGAAGAACCTTCTGTTATCAAGTCCTACTATGACAAGAGAATAGTTGGATGCCCTGGAGGTGAAGGAGGTGGGCATTTATCATTCTTATTTCTCCTTTTTTTGTTTGAGCTGATGATAGCATCTTCATCAAATTAAGCAGAAGTACTTTATTCCTGTATATTGAAAAAAAGAATTTTGCATAATTTTTTGAGTTGCAGAGGATGAACATGATGTTGTGTGGTTTTGGCTGGAGAAAGGCAAGCCTCATGAATGCCCAGTGTGCACGCAGCACTTTGTGGTAAGTGGAAGGTTTGAATTGAAATCACTAGCAATTTGTAGGGCCTTCTGCAGTGTACTGAGCCTAACTTGAATGTGAAGATCTATGCATATATTTGTTCCTTTGAATCTAGTTGTGTATGCATATTCACATGCACCCATGTGTAATGAATGGTTTATAACCAGTATGGTTGACCAATCAGTTCTTGCTGTAGATGATTTTACCTCATCATGCCATGGGATGCCTATTAAGGTTTAGATGACAATCTATTTTACTAGAAATGCATATTTGTGATCTGTTTGATCAATTTTGAGCATAAATATCTGAATTAAAATCAAAGTTAAGTGTAGGGTAAACATTGAAGGCTTCACAAGCTTTATTCAGTCCAGAGTTGGAGTGTTCAATTAAAAAGTGATGTCTATAGACTTGGTTTAGATTTGATATTTGGATCTCATGACTTAGGGTAGTTAAATCTGCAGAACGTGTAACTAAATAATATATTTTCTGCCTAGATGCATGTGATTCTGAATGGATAGACTAAGTGAACTTTTTTAAACTGAATTGTCTCTGGCTGCACGTCTATAACAACAATTTAAGAGTATTGCTAAATCTTGCTGACTCTCTTGTTGGTGTTTGACAGCTTGAAGTTGTGGGCCCTGGAGGGCCACCCGATGGACATGGCGATGATGATCATCATCACCACTAGTTGCAGCTTTCAATTTTGCTGTTGGAATAAAATGTGAGAAGATGACGAGACAATTTCAAGTATACAAGTGCAGCTTCGAAGTTCAAAAGCTTTATTATGTCTTTTTGGTATTTGATTGGTCCTTTATTGTTGTGGCTGTTGCTTTGGCAACAAATGGAATGGATCTCCGCTTGTGGTTATGTAGACACAGAGGCTACTGGAACTCAGGATTTTGTTAGGTTCTTTTAATGCATTTGCCAAATAATCCATAGCTAAACTTACATTCTTTCGGGTTTCATGGAACTTCTTGATGTAGTTTCAAGGGAGCCATCGAATCTTTTACAGCAGACTCAGCCATTTTCAGGATCGTTGGAGTTCTGTGGTGCCCTTCTTGCTGCATCACCGCGTCATCAGTGATTATGGCACGAATGAATTCTTTGACTGGATAATCTGATACAAGCTTCAGAGTTATCTTTCACAGATAGTAATAAAATTCGATGACTCAGTAATTTTATTTCTGATAATTGAATAAATATTGGATGCTGATGTGGGGAACATGGCCTTTTCAATTCTAACCTCTCCAGTCTTTGTGGTTGTTTTATGTGGAAAACTGTCAGAAGAGAATCAGTGCAGCCATGTCACCTCCATTGCATACTATTTCATCAATTTAAATGATTTTGATCAAAACTGTGATTATCATCTGAACTTGCAGTTAAAAGTCAACAACACAAACTCTTACTAATGGTGGTGAGCATCTGCAGCATGGTAGTGTATAGGTAGATGGGTGTCAATCTGAATGGTTAACAGGACGAAGAGTTCGAGGAGATGAGGTCAGTTGATCAAAATAAATTATGGCTACATGGTTGGATGCATATTTGTCCAATTTGCAGAGAATGCCAGCATTTTCAGCTTCTGTTTCTTTTCTATGGCTAAAATTTACCACCCTTTTATTATTATTAGAACCTTACAATTGAGTCCTATTTTGATGAAAGGATGTATCAAGAGATCCGGGTTAATCTGTGTGGTTTAATCTGTGGTTTAGTGTGGGATAATGGTAAATGAGTTTATCAACTAAATGACAGAAAATCCCAAACACTAGAGGGCCCAGCGGTCCAAGGACATTCTTCTCGCCCCCTCGATCCTGTAAATTTGAATATGTAGTGTTAACTAAATTGTGGGCTTGCGCTACCCACTAACCAACCTAAACTTTTTTTTAATATAAAAAAAAATGTTAAGATCACCCAAGCATTTTTTTTAAAATAAATTATTAATTAAATTTTATTTAATAAACTTGCCTAATTTTATTTTTAAAAAATACAATGATAATAAATAAATTAATAAAAAAATTAACATAAAAAAGGTGAAAAAAACCTAACTTGAGCCTATCCAAGCTAGCATGCTAAATCTGTAACCTGATTGTGATATTGAGACAATTCTGTAAAAAAACCCTGAATAAAACTATGAAACTCAGTTATTAAATAACATAAAATTGAATGACAAAATTGAAAGAAAAATTTAATTAAAAAAGCAATGAAAAAAAAAGTTAATTTGGGTCAACTCGCTAATCCTGTGACCATGGACATAAGATTTGGATAATTTCATAGAAAGAAAACTGAAAAAAAACACAAAAACCAATTCCTAATAAATAAAATATTGAAGCATGATATTAAAAAAAATCAATTTAAAAAAAGAATATAAAAAAAGGATTTAAATCAACTCGTGCCAACTACTAAAACTCGTGACCTGATCTTAAGCTTGTGACTAACTCTATAGAAGGCAAACCCTAACAAATATCGAAGTAAAATTCCAAATAAGCAAAAAATATTAAGGGATGAAACTTAAAAAAAAAAGCAAAACAAAAGAAATAAAAATTAAAATAATGAAGACTAAATTTGATATAAAAATAATTTCAAATTAAACGCTCAATGATGAAATTAAAAAAAAAAACAATTAGGAAGAGGATGAAAAAAGACAAACAACAATTAAAAAAATGAGGACCAAGTTTGATATAAAACTAAATGGAATCAAATGATGAAGGGCAAAATTGAAGAAAAAATTCAATAAAAAAAGATATAAAACAAAATAAATAGCAATAAAAAAAAAGATGATCAAATTGAAAAAAATAAATGACATTTATATTTTGGCAAAGGGAAGAAGAGAAAAAAAAAATAAGGGAGGAGTAGACAAGAGTCAATTGGAGCCGAATCACCACGCTACTATGCACAAGCGCGACACCAAATAAAA
Organism: Populus nigra; assembly: GCF_951802175.1. Lineage (NCBI taxonomy): Eukaryota > Viridiplantae > Streptophyta > Magnoliopsida > Malpighiales > Salicaceae > Populus > Populus nigra. The sequence continues at coordinate 8,858,308 of NC_084859.1, forward strand.
GATGACGACAATGCGCTTCCAATATCACCCTGGAAGGTTGTGTTTGGATGAGGGATGATGCCGCATGCACCACTCAAAAGGCACGAGAGTCGTCCATTAGTTGGTGCGTGCCTTGCATGTGTCAATATTTTTGTTTTGATAATATTTATATCAATCAAAAGACCAAATCACCTCAGGTCAACTTGTTTATTATAAAAAAGACCAATATAAAAAAGATAAAAAAGCCATTGGATGTAAATTTATCATATTTGTTTTTTGTTTTGAAAGGTAATATAATCTTTATAATATATTTGAAAATGTAAAAAGATCGAATTGTCTTATGTGCAATCTTATAAATTCCTTTTATCTTTTAGAGAAATATAATTATTACACTATGTATTTAAAAGAAAAAAAAGACCGAATAATCTCAAATTAATTTAGTAATGACTAATGAATTATTATAAAAAGATCATTTTACCCACTAAGATCATTGTTTTTTTGTTGGAAGAGCAAAATGATAATTACATTAATTATGGTAAATAGTAATTTGTGTTTCAGTGCACAGTAAATTACTCATGATTAGGGTGTTTTTTTTTGGTGTAATATTCAAGAAGTGAACGCATAAGGAGGATGTAGGATGAGTCTTTACAATTGTTCAAAGAATTTATTACCTTGAAAGAACCAGATTAATGAAGGGTTGAGGTGAGCCACAGGGTAGGATTTATAGTTAAGGAACAAAATAAAATTAATATTTTTTTAGATTTACTTTTATAATAGGAAAAATTACCTTAACAACATCCTTTAATTAAGTTCAAATGCTTTAATTTGAAAAGGTCAATAAAAATTTAATTTTAAAAATTATGACATCTTGAACTTTATATGTATGTTAACACTTAATATTATCTCTAAAAAAATCACTAAAAAATATCAAATTATTTATAAAATTGCTATTATTTTTTATTTAATAACTAAAAAGACGTTGTAATATTAATATTACAACTTTTCTATTAAACTAAAAATAAACTAAAACTTGATATTTCATCAAACACTTTGTAAATCAACCCCAATTTTATAATTCTCATCAGCACAAACCTAATAGAAATGGAAAGTCTTGCATTCTCCGGGGATAAGAGAATCCATCTATTTAAAACTCACAGCAGGTACGTACGATTATAAATACTGACATTATACCTAGGTCATGGTTTCGGGGTAGTAGCGGAGGACATCGTCTTCAACCCATTTGCTTGCTGCGGTCTTAGCCTTGATTCAAGCTATCAAGGGTGTTGTTAAAATGAACTTGAGCACACAAGTCATGGCAAGAGACTCCTGTTTACATATCCCATAACTACGAGGGATTTCCAAGACAAGGAAGAACATAGCTAGAAGTTCATGGCATGGAAAGTTTTTCCTTACAGATCAAGGCATCTAGCCATCTGCAAAACTGGCATTACTTCACATCATTTTGGGATCGACGGAGCCATAATCCCCATGTTTCCTAGATAATGGACGCTAATACCGAAGAGACGGAGTGAGTTTTCAAGTTGGAGCAAGGGGCCATGTAGGTTTATAGGATATGGGCTGAAGAAATAAAGGGTTTTAATATCCGAGATTGTTTCATGCAAGGTTTGGCCCTAAGGAAAAACATAAAGGAGAATAAAAATCCATGAAGCTTACTGCAACGGATTTGGAATAGAGCCTTAGTTGAATTAAGAAGATGAAGCACAAAACGTTAATAGAGTATATATTCAGCTATGACAGACCAAGTTCTCCATGTACTGGTAAATAAAGCAACCGATATCTTGTAGAACAATATTGAGAAAGGGTATAAAAAAAGAATTGATTCAAAATTCCCATAAAAAGATATATCTTGTTTCCAACAATGAGAAAGGAAAAAAAGTCGGTTTCTGTTCTTCTTTGAGAGAAAAATGCACGGAGAAGGATTTCAATACGTAGCTTTCATTATATTCTTCCTTGATCAATCACTTTCTTCCTTTAATTAAATCCTTCGCTCTATTTTCGTAACTTCGTCCAATTCATCGAGCTTTCCCTGCAAAAAGGCAAAATCATCTTCATTCAATTCCTAGAAGTTCTACCAGGAGTTGCAAGCAAGGGATACAATTATGCTTTGGGCGGCAGTTTAAAGATGCAGGAGATAGATAACAAGGAAAAACTAAAGAGAGAATAAAAAATAAAAGAAAAGCATTTGAAATTAAATTTGTTTTATTTGATTCAAGAGAGGTGGTAGGAAGTTAGGTTTTCATTATTTGGACATGTAGATGCAAAGGAAAAGAAAAGAAAAGGTAATATTGTCGCTTGTTACATAAAAAACTAAAACAATAGTGTTTTTAGTACTATGCACATGCTCACAAATAACTATGGATTTCAATCATGATTTTTTTTTTTATTATCAAGCTTTTTTTATCTGCAATTTGAGTTTCTAGTAGCCACACTGATAATTATTTGGGTTTAATTTGTTAAGGATAAGGAAGACTGAAAGATAAAGAATTAAGAAGAAAAGGACAGGTAAATTGGAAGGCACTTTTAAAATTATGGTGAAAAGTTAACTTCGATCCTTATTTTCTACTAGATGTGTTTTCAGTTCTTTTTGTTTTTTAAAACTCACTTTTAATCCAAAAATTCATTTTCTTTACTTTTCAATACTAAAATTTGAGACAGGAGAGACATACTCACCAGATACCAATTAAAGCAAGAGAAATCATCATCACTAATTTCGACCATGAAAATGGTTGATCTTGGTATTAACGAATTCCATTTGATACGAAAAGTTCTACTTTGATGGTTTTTTGGCTCTCACCTTTCTTGAAAGGGTAGATCTAGTGTAGGAAAGTTTTTGGAATTCTGAGTATTTTGATTGATTTTTGAGTTATTTGAGACCACATATAAATTTGTTAAGGCCTCTAAGGTGTTTTGTTTTATTTTTTCTTTAATGTGTTTTGGGTAAAACAAATGTTGAAAAATGAGTTTTTGAGTATAAAATACTCAACCATTTTGGCCAAACTCCAAATAGATAACAATGACTCCTTGATATATCAAGAACTTGCAGGCTATGACGGATCAACTCAATCAAATCTAAAATAAGCTAATATAGAGTCAATTTAGCACTCTTATCCAAACACAAAAGAAGCAAGTTTTAGAATATACTTTGATAATAAGAACTATAATAGAAATGTTTAAAAGTCCTCATACATATTCTTGACACATACCTACACAATAATTACCATAACAAGCTCAATTTAATTCAAGCATGATAGCTCGTGAAGTAGCATCTACCTCACAAATGTATAAGTAGTTTCAAACCAATTAAATGACCCAATAAATTTATTTGTAACTAACTTAACCTAGGATTGGGAAATTTAATACTTTATAAGCTGCCTTCCAATAAAGTGACCTTAATCTTCCTACACCAATGACTTGTATTGACTAGCAAGAAAAGGAAACATACCCAGTTAGTTACTTTAACAAGATTGTAATGGCTTATTCAATGGGTGATTTATACTCCTATGAGGAGTTTGAAGAAGTTCATCAACAACTAATATTAGTTGCAAAACTTGGGGAGAAAAAAAAAATCCAGGTCGCAATATTAAGAAAGCTCAAGGAGGCTAAAAATTCTATTGATAAAGAAATAAAAGAGATCAAAACAACTAATAAAAATAAAAAATAATCAAACCCTTTTATTGTTTCCCTAAAGTAACAACAATACTGGTTGTTTCTAAATTAAGAGGACTTTTTAATAAAGGATAAACACAACAAACTAAGCATGATTGACCATGACTAAGGATGGATTATGGTAAAGCCAAAGTATTGATACAAGAAAATCATGATAAACATCTATGTGAAATATATAGGTATCTTATTTGTCATAAAATTCAATCTAAGGGAGAAAACTTAAGGGGGAGGGGGGTGATAGATAAAATAGATTGACATACGATTGAAAGCTAAGATTTTTATACCTAAAAAGCTTTTTAAAAAAGAATGACATAAGCACTAGTTATAACAAAAGTCATTTAAACTCAATGGTAACTATGATGAATTGGCTAACAATCACTACATCTTTTAAGACTTTGAAAGAAAGTAGTAATAAGCCAAAATACAGTTTAGAAAAATGCAATGTCTAAACATATAGGTGAGGAAGTATAAAACAATATCCTAACACTATAATATACAATTACCTTAATTTTTCTTTAAATAAAAAGACACGATATAAAAGCTAATGGCTGGCTTAACATGAATCATAATATAAGATGACCTTTGATTATTGTGACATCATTCCTATAAGGATTATAGATCAATCAATTACTACTGATATGAAATAAGGGTATAATGATAAGAAAAATAGCACAAATTATATGGTAAAAAATTTCTTAGTATGTTTGGTCTTCACCAAAGTGTTTCTATGTCTTATTCACTACCTGGTATAGTTTATAGTAGCAATGTTGAGCCAAATCTAGGTGGATTTACTATATATATTGAGATTTATTTAATTTTTTTGAATGAGAAATTTCTTTAATCTTCATGAAGGGGAGATTTATTTTTTATACACTTAAAACAAATAAATTATTTCCATTTTTAGGGATTTTTTCTTAAAGAATTGAGGATTTTATGGAAAAGATGGAGAATTAGATATTAATTGAAGAATTAATAGAAGAACATAATCTAATATTTTAATTAGCAAAATTCTAAACATCATGCCTAAAATATTAAACATGATTTGTTTAAAATAAACTGATTGGTTAACATGTCAGACATTTAAAAATATAATCGATATTTTGATGAAACAATGATCAATTAGCTACATCATTAATGGTAAATTCCTTCGATCAATTTCAGTACTGATATAATGGTGGAATATTCTTTTACGTAGTCTAGAAATAAAAAATATATAAGAGATATTATTTACACAAAAAATATACATCTACGTATCGGCCTAATAAGAATAGTAATTGTTCACAATCAAATGGAGAGTTACTAATAGATTAAACTAGTCAGAATTGCAAGTTAACAAGAGTTGTGATTGACAAGGGAAAAGTGATTGACTATGCAAGTTTAGTTTTGTATATTAAACCAAAAGCTTCAATCTTACTTGTAATGAGAATTACTAATAGATTAAACTAGTCAGAATTGCAAGATAGTTATGATTCATATAATTGTCAATAAATAAAAGTTTACATTGTATTAGAATTCAATATGCAAACTCCTTATCTGATATGAATAATTTTTTATAGGATTAAAATAAAATGCTTAGCTAAAACTTTAATATCTTATCAATATTAATAAGTCATTCAATACCTGGGAAAGATGATGAGCTCCATATATACAAATTTCTTTCTATAATTTATACAATTCAATTGTTTTTCACTTTTTGCTTTATATATAGATTTCATTTATTTCCTTACATTGTTTATCTTCCTCGCCTTTCTTAAGGTTTAGAATCTTGAAATGCCCACATTCTATTTGATTTTGCAAGGCTGTTACCTGTCTTCGCTTAGAATTTAAATTTATCAATACCTTCCCTTCATACAAATATGATTTTTTTCTCAATTAGAATGTGCTTCAAGATTTGATTCATAATTAGATATTCATTAGAGCACATGAGTTTTGTTTATAAAGTTTTTCCATAAAGGATGCAAATTAGCAATGATCGTAGCAACTTGTACTAGTTTAAAAATCTGAATTTTCAATATCTTGAATTTGAAAGCAAGGACTTGCAAGTCATCTACATGCTCTATGACATATTTATCAATCATGGTAAATTCAAAATATTATATTGATTTAAATTTATTAATACCTTCCTTTTCATTTTGATAGATACCTTTAACAACTAATCCTCTTGATAGTATAATAATACCGTCTAAATATGCAAATGGCATGGTCTATGTTCTCGATAACAACGAAGCTTGTTACTAATAAATGACTTGGATGACTTGACCCAAGATAAAAAGCATAACAAGAAGATATCTCCTGAACAAAGGAAATTAATCATCACTTTGTTTACCTCATGTTCTTACTTTCTCTCTCTAACCATAATAATATTATTTTTTTAATCAAATCATTGGATTATTTATCTCTTAAAATTTCTTCAATGTTTATTCTTACACACGTCTTTTTTTAGGAGGATTGCAACCATTATATGACATAGGGGTTATATCTCGTAGCTTGGTTAAGGGAACCCACCTGAACCATAGCAAAAGTAAGTCTTCATAGAATAATTGTCATTGTTTACGGACTCGAACCTCTATCAATATCTATCTATGACTAGGATGAAGCTTGGGTGAAACTAAGTGGAGGTCCAAATTGACTAATGTTCAAGAGTCAACAAATAAGTTGTGGTTAGGGGTGAAATGCAACTCGAATCCAAAGCTAGCTGGTTCTCTCCGAAATGCATTGAAACACAACAGTTGACTAGATATCTAGGGATAAAGTACTATTTCAGTGTGAGCCATGAGAACGGTATCAAATCAATGCAAACTCTGAATATTAGATATGATCTAAAATATCAGAGGTCAAGGTTGGTTAGTGAGACATTAGGGATAAGCTTCATAGTCAAGAGAAAACATCCTTAATTACCAGCTAAGACACTTAAATGACTGCTCAATGATAAAGAAGGTCGAGGTACAGAGCCAGAATCTTTAAAGCACTTGAACAACTCATACAATTTGTTAGAGAGAGTGTTCACAATGTAACCATGACACCAAAAATGTCCTTTTGATGCTCTGTACAGGCATCCTTGTCTTCATCGGAACTCGTAGGGGGTAAGTTTTACAAGGCTTTAGTTGTTCATCATCCATCAAATAGAAAATTGCCAATTCAATGAGGAGAAACGTGATCTCACCCTTCCAGTAAATAAAGTTGATTTCATTTCTATCAAAACATTCAAGTTTGAACTCTTATTAATACACCTTAATTGTTGTCTCTTGCACATGAGCATCCATCTTCAAGTAGCCAACTTATAACACGTTAGAATTATTGGTGGTTGATGATTGTTTAGTCCTTGTAACCTGTAGATAACATCATTTTTAAAGTATTATTTGCCCCACTATAAAAGTAGATGCTATTGGATTAAGACAGATATAGTTCCAGGGCTAATAGAAAGACCCTAAAAGTCTTAGATAACAAGACAAATACTGACATTTTATAGTTATTTATCCAGAAGGTGCAGTGATTTCTTAAAAAAACGATGACTTTTGGATGATAAAACATGAAGAAACCACTCACAGAACTGAACATTCGATTGAGGCCTCAATTACTGCATGTTTGGAACAAGCAACTGAGACTCGATCGGATGTTCATCCCTTTTTTCTCCATCAATATATTCGTTGGAGCTTCGACTGGCACAGGTTTAAAACAGCATCTTTCCAACCTTTTATTCTTTACACTTTGGTTCTTAAACTTTTTTCGTTTTGATTCCTAACCCTTTTAGTACTACAACATGACCCTTGATTTCAATTTTTGTTCACACCTTGGATTCAACAAGAGTTCTTTTAGTGTGGTGTCACTTTTAATTTTTATAACTTTAATTTACGTTCACAAACTAATCTATCTACAGTTAAAATGCAGATCACAGGGAAACCTCAGCTAATATGGTATGGCTCACAAACGTCTCGTCAATGAGTGATCACCAGCTTCTTTCATGGAAAATATTATGCCCTTGCACTTTATTCATAAAGTTGAGAACTGGAATCGATGTCTCCTATATATAGAGCTAACTTTATTACATCGGAAGCCAGCTTAATTATGAACAGCTAAAACTGTATTATACGACATAAGACAAGTTGCATTAGCTAGTTTTATATCCCTGAAAGTGGCTAGCCCTAGTAATTTATATCCTTAATGAATCCGCATTATTTCTATTTTAATCTCAGATTAGTGACAACAGCATATATGTCGTCCGCAGTTTAATAAACCCACAGATTAAATTTAATCATTCACGTAAGTGAGATTGATTCTTTCCCTGCTGTGTATGGGGTATGGAATTTAGTAGTTGACTTGCCCTACTTTTTTTTTTTTTTTGGTTCTTCTTCCTTTTAATTTCCCCCATAAAGGAGGGGAATTGCCCTTTTCTAGCGTTGACGTTGAGATAAATTACCACATTTTATGGATGCCCATTTGCTCCCTGTAACGAATCACGGCATACCATGTCAGCTCTAGTCTTTCGAAGAGTTTAGTCAACTGGTTAGAAACAAGAGGAGGTGCTTTAGCAATGTTTATAGAACCCTAAAAAAAGTTAGGACTAATTAATTTTGGACACTAGAGCTAAAGCTATAAAGTGAGTTGGACGGTAGGCATGTATGGTGCCTCAAGTATGAAGTTCTTTCGTCCATAGCTAAGAATTTCTGGGTTTTTTTTTTGTCAAAAAGGAAAAAACACTGGTTGGATACAACTGTAAATGGATGTCATCTGTATAGGAAACAGAAAAATTATTCCTCCATTACATGCTGGGAAAAGGCTGCATCTTATAGGTGACCTAACAGTGATATCTTATGATGAGAGGGGAAGACCCTTCGGCATTCACTCTGTGATATCTACTGGTGGGCCTGGATATCAAAACGTACCTCGCTGAGGCCAGGAGATATGCCGAAGCTGTCCCTGTCTTACAAATTTAGTAACCAAGACATATTCCAGTATTGGCATTTGGCTTTGGGATGGAAAACGAGGTGGGTGCAAAGAGAATTTGATTTAGGGGGAGTGCTTAAAAAAGAGTTGAAGAACTCTCTGTGATGTTTAGAGAATTTGATTGAAGTGACACACCCATTTCAGAGATTCCTGATCTTATCATTTAACAAAGAAATATAAATGTATAGATGAACTTTCAACCACAATGGAATGGAATGAATTGGAAAGAAGTTAGGTTCTCGAAAGCCGAATGCTTTGCAGTTTTTGTAAAAGGATGCCTGGGGATAGACTTTAATTTATCACCACGTAATAACAGTCTAAAATACTCCAGCACTAGGAAAAAGTTACAATGAGCTTCAAAAAAAAAAAAAAAATAGCTCTTCCTAGCAAAAGTAAAGCACATGGAAACATAAACCAGTTTTTCACGAAAACTCTTCCTGCAAGCCTTTCCATGGATCCATAGTGCATTCTGCAGAAGTGAGTGTGCATTATATATGACCACCAGAGCATTGCACAAACACTCGAGCGCTTACAAATCAGCGTATAAGCCAGACAGCAAAGGCACCTGCGAATGAAACCCTCTCTCTTTTATTCCCTAGTGACGTTAGCATAAACAAACAAAACTTTTATCGGTGGGACTTGAGCTGCCAAAAAATAAGGTATAGTGGTAAGCACAAAAGCAAGAAAGAGGATGGAAGGAGAAAAAAATCGACATGCTTTTTCACGCGTCTCTTTCATACGAAAAACGCAGGTTGTTGACAAGAAAACTCACACACACATTCAGACAGGCCTATCATCATGTTTCTGTGTAGATATATATAGTACACTAATACAAATAAAAAGAAAATTCAACTTCTCATCATTACTTCCTTCTGTTGTTGAGAACTAGTTTTCCTTCTGTTGTTGAGCACTAGAATCATTAATATCAGACTTTGTTTTATTGTCATTGATAAACTGGACACTCGAAACTTGTCTTTAAGCTTGTGATTAATGGAATTTGTCAATCATGGGAAATACATAAACAAATGATTGAGAAGAGATATTTTGTAATACTGATCAGGATTTATTCTTTCTTGTTTTCAGTAATATTCTTGAAAGCTGTTGTTGATTGTTGCTGCTGCTGCTAGTTGGGATTTTTTTTAGCTTTATTTTTTTAGCCGCTGCCCACAAGCATTAGATTCCTCTCTATTTTCCGTAATCCCAGAGACTTCCCTCTCTCCTACCTGTGCGGTTCAGGAATGGATGAATGTGACCCTCTCTGCTTTGATTCTCTCTGCTCTTAAAAAGATTTCCTGCTTTTTTTTTCTTCTTTTCTTTTCCTTGTCTTTTTCACCCTCTCCTTTTCATGGATGCTTTGCCTGTCCCTTATTTCAGTTTCTAATATGTTGCTGGCGTTCACACTACATATAAAATTCTTACTAGTGAAAGATATGCATATTCACTTGTTGTATTCCTTTTCCACGCTATAAATACACGTTGTCTTTCAGGTTTTCTTCATTGCAGTACCTCCTCTTCCTGTCATTTATTAACATATAGGAGGTGCACTAAGGTGTTTGGTTCCATCCTCAAAAAATGAGCTACTCACAACATTTTTCCATGGGTTCTGGTTTGTTTCCTTTTGTCTTTTTGATTGCCTGTTTCATTTGAATTGGAATATAGTTTAGATTCTATTAATGCAATGTTATATGTGCTAATCTTCTTGGTTTCTTGTACTAAATCTGTGTTTCCTCTTTTATTCCGTCCTTTCAACTTCGTGGTATGTGAGAAGTGACTTCGTTGGTTCAATATTCAGGTAGTAGACCTGCAAGAAGAAACTTTGAATTTGGGAGGACTTGTGTGGTGAGGCCCCAAGGGAAACACCAGGCCACTATAGTTTGGTTACATGGTCTTGGTGATAATGGTTCAAGGTATTGTATCTATTCTTTCCCTTCTATTGTTATTGTGTTGTTTTGTTTTGTTTTCTTTCATTGCATTGGCATGGTAATCCACCATTCAAAACCAAGTTTCAGATTCCAAAACTCTCCTTGAGAAAAGAAGAAACTCTTTTCTTTAGATTTATAAAAAATTGCAGATAACCTATTCTTTGTACTCAAGTTCATCATTGAACGAAGTGTTCTGAGGCTCAAACATCAGTGTGTCTTAGCATATCACTCCCTATTCAGCAAGCTACTGATCATTGTTTTTCTGTGGACTTCATCTGATAAACAGTCCAATTGGGCTAGTGGGAACTCAATGATTTATTCCTTAACTAGCCATCAACGATTTATGCTTTTTTCCTTTTGTAATACATACAAATCCTTTGTTGGAATATGGTGTGCCTTTTGGTTTCAAGGACAAGATAAAGAGAAAGGAGTTCACAAATGTCAACACAGAGGCATGTTCTTTATTGGAGGGGTCCATACGATATCAAATATTTTCGTTTTCTTCTCCTTTCATCGAGATTCTCATTAGAATAAGTTCCATGGGAAGAGAAGCTACAGCAGTGCCGTGAAATAATGTCGATCTGATTATTCCTCCTTTCCTGTCATTTTCTTGTTTGATGCTGTGCTCAATTTGGGCATATGCTTGAATTGGAAAACTTTTATTATGTCATATTCATGGCTAGGAGACCACTGGTTCACTTAATTCTGGCAACCCATGTTAAATGTGCTCTGTTCTTTTCTCTGCTAAGAACTTTAGAGATAAAAATATTCATTACATTTATGCCTTCAACTGCTGCTCTTTCTCAAATGCTGTGATCCCAATACTTAGAAAATATACTGCAGATGGTTAAAAATATGCTATATTTTAATTTAAGAGATAAGGGATTTTTGTTTTCTTCTGTGGGACATGGCAAAGAAAATATCTCTTAAATCCAGTCATGTTTCTCATTTTATTCTCTATTTGGTTGCAGTTGTTCCCAGCTACTGGAAAACCTCCCTCTTCCAAATGTAAGAAGCTCAGTTTTTTTGGTCTTCCTACTTTATGCACTCTGAATGTATTTATATTTTTTTTTACTTTAATTATCACTTTGTGGATGTTCTGTTTGCATTCCTCCTCCATAATTATCTTATATGTTTGCATTGAAACTCATGATGCAGGTTAAATGGATTTGCCCAACCGCTCCTACTCGTCCTGTGGCACTGCTGGGTGGATTTCCTTGCACTGCATGTAAGAATGATCACCTTCGTTTCTGATTAATTTAATCACCATTGTTCACTGCATATCCATCTTCAAATATTTCAGAATGGAATCCATTTACCTAAAATACTTGTAAAACTTTCACAGGGTTCGATGTGGGAGAAATTTCAGAAGAGAGTCCAGATGACTGGGAGGGTTTAGATGCTTCAGCAGCACATATAGCAAACTTATTGTCTACTGAGCCGGCTGATGGTATTTTTGAGGCTATATTTTCTGTGAAAATCTACCTTATCTGCATGCAAGATTTCCCTGTTGGCAGCTTTTATAAAACACTGTGTGCTCATTCCACTACAAGGGCAACTAATTTTCACAAAAAAAGTAGAAGTTCAACTCCATCTGAGATATATGAAGTGATGGTTTCTGGCCAGTATTAAATTGCTCTATACTGTAACACTAGATTATGCAACTTTGATCATGGCTTCCTTTATGTTGAACTTCTTGAGCCAATATAGTTTTCCAAGTTGCAAGTTATCATATCATGTTCGAAAGTCATCTAATATTAATGTAATGCATCAGTCTCTGTCCATTTTAGCTGATTCAAATAATGGCAACTTCATTCTTGCAACATTTTTTTTTATGACAGTTAAAATTGCTATTGGAGGCTTCAGTATGGGTGCTGCAACAGCCCTTTATTCTGCAACTTGTGCTGCCTTTGGACGATATGGTAACGGTAATGCGTACCCTATCAACCTCAGAGCAGTTGTTGGACTAAGTGGCTGGCTTCCAGGTTCAGGGTATGACCGTACTGGGCTTTCTTTCCTGAATAAACCCTTTTATCCTGCAGCTATTACATGGATGAGGGATCGGTTGATCCATCAGCTATCAAAAGAGAGCATCTATATAGCTCAGTACTTGTCTGCAATAATTTCCCATGTTTGCTAGTTAAGAAAGGTTTCTTTTTTGTTCATACAGGAGCTTAAGGAGCAAAGTCGAAGGGTCGCATGAGGCTGCAAGGCGTGCTGCATCCTTGCCCATTTTTCTTTGCCATGGAACAAGTATGCACTCCTGTCTTCGTCGTCCCTAGCTCCATTTTTTAAACTAAGATATTGATCTAGCATAATATAGTTGGTAGTCGCACTTCAAAAATCTGAGACAGTTTATGAAGCTGAAAGGAGTAGCTTTCTTTGCTCTGGTAACAACAGGAAATCCATAAGAACTTGCATATCCTTTTGAAGTCTTTTTATCATTATCCAGATTTTACATCTGCAGCTGATCTGCTTTAGTCTACAGCATTACTAGAAAATCGCCCGCTGTTACGCGGGTGATCAAGTTTTTTTTTTTTTTTCCCATTGTTTTAGAAGATTATACCTCTTTTTTTAAATATTAAAACACTATAATATTAGCCGTTGATCATATTATATCTTTATTGGATTTTTTGGATTTAAATTTTTTATTTCATGTTTTTGTATGCTCTTCATTTGTAGTATTTCATGTTTTTTATTATGTTTATGATATTGAAAATAAAAGCAATTCGCATATAAACATCGCACATATTGAATAAAATGGACTCATCTTAATCAGCTTGTATAGGAAATTAGCAGCATTGTCTACAACCTGCCATAGCTGTGAAAATGCCTAGAAATCGACCGGACTATTCACCTTGATTGAACAACTATATATTTCCATCGCTATCGGATATACACATTTCCCTTCCAAATGAATCTTCATGCAGTGTGACTCTGATAATTCTTTTCAGGTGATGATGTAGTCCCCTATAACTACGGAGAGAAATCTGCTCATTGCTTGAACACAGCAGGATTTCGAAACCTGACATTCAAATCTTATGAAGGGTAAAGCATTTTCTTCAGAAAGCAGGAACTAACTTGTAATGTTAAATGTAATACGAAGCAATTTTTGAGTGCCTTAATGTGGGCTGCAGGCTTGGTCACTACACAGTCCCGAGAGAAATGGATGAGGTTCGCAATTGGCTTACAGCGAGCCTGGGCCTTGACGGCTCCCGCTCTTAGTTGCAGAACAGAATCAGCTTCAGTCTGGAGCTTATAAGGACGAAGAACGGGGAAAACAATAATGGGAAGAGGAAAAGTAGTTAGCAATAGAACAGGTTATGAAGTATATGGTATAGATAATATAACCTTCCTGGTTCCCTGCCTGACCCTAAAAATAAATCTTGCATGTTGTCATTTTGATTGTAGAATTTAGCAGTAATGGGTGTAGTCAATTCTGCCTGCTGGGAATTTTGTATTGGTTAATCTAATATTAAGTCTAGTGAGCTTTGCCTACTATCATTCCCTCTCTCTGGTGAATGCATGGCTGTTTGAGTTCTCAGATATGCATTGAAGTTTCCATGCCACAACTTAGATGGACGAAGGGTGTTGACTAATGCCTTTAAACCAAGCTATAGAAATCCTACTTTTGTATCTTATAAACAGAAATAGGAGAAAGGAGAAAAGCACCGCATTCATCTATATATACACATGCTCAAAAAGAGATTATTAACCTGCAAAAGTACCAGTAGATTTCTATGCGCAGATGACCACAGAGTTATCAACGAGAGTTTAAAAATGCTTGGAGCCGTAGAATTAAGTCACGACGGTAATTGCGTGCACTCTCCAAAATTTATTGCCTATCCAAACAAGGGTAAAAAAAGGGTTAAAGTCTAGCACCATCATCCCTGATTTCTTGGGCACAAGGGCTGAGCTTGTGAGCAGTTTCTTGGAATGTATCCTGGACGACAGAACACAAGTCACTTCAGCTTTGGGTAAGAAAAAAGTTCCATATTTTGCCAGACATATTGAAATGGAATATATCCAAATAATTAAGTCATCACTTACCACAATTCGCATATTCCATCATTGGTAGCCAGTGCTACCATTATGATCGCCATCATTTTGATGAATTCCAGCCTATGACTTACAATACGGAGCAAGAGGAAGGAAAGAAGGCAAATCCTGCAGAATGAATTTGCGTCCACTTCTCAACCCCCCTGACGAGCTTGATCTTAACTCACGTGAAATAGATTTTTGGAGACGCCCGTTTCTGATTAAGTGAGAAAGATTTCACTGCCTTTGTACCTGGGGTACAAGTGTTCTTGAGCGTTTCAGGCATACTATCCTCCAAGTTGTTACAGAGAAAGCTGTCAGAACCAAGCTCACTTCCATATAATTTTGGAGTAAAATTACAAGGTGAATGGCGCCAATTAAAGTAGTCAGATGATGAGAGGAGGCCGCTTTCTTGTTGAGATTGAACTAGTGAAATTTTTGGACAGCCCCTTAAGTTTAGAGAAGCTGAAGAAGCCACACCTAAGAGACAACCCGATGGTGGAGTCAGAAAGCCTATATCTGTAAGTGCTTCCAATGTCGATGAGAATTGATTAGGTTTAATACAATCACTGTGAGTCTCTGGAGTATCCCGTGGCTCCTGAGATGGATTGTTCCCTCTCTCAGCTCTTCTATAAACTGTTTCTACAATTTCATCATCATTATGACGTTAATTCGATAGTAACTTCAGAAAAGGGGCAAAAGAAAGAAATTTCAAACAGTTCAGAGCTTAAGTCTGCAAATTATAGAGGTAAGGATTCGAAAAAGCATGTGGCAAAAGGCATTTCACTATTGATAATTGTGACATTGTTCTCTACTCAACTTTTATGCTTGAAAAGCTCAGAGATGTTCAAATAAGCAAATATCACAAGAAATGAAGCAGAACCAACGTGTATTTTAAGAGTGAATATCAAGATAACTTTAATTAATCAATCTCGAAACTGACATGAGGCTACAACTTGCTAGTATCGCTGTAGTGCTTTTGTAGCCTGCTAAAGTTTGAATCTCCCATACCTTGGATACTCATGAGAAAAGAAAATCTTAATACAATTAGATCAGCAAGTTCTATTTTTTATATGGCAGGACATGTGTCTTTTCTTGTTTTCCGCAGCCAATGTATAAGACATGGATTCAGGATATGATCACACCAACATAAAGTGGCTAAACAGGAGAGTGAAGAGTCACCTGTTTTTTTTTCCATAATGATTGTAACATCCTTCACATCGGCATCCATCAAAGCATCCTACTCCAGCCTTAATATACAGAGAACGTTTACAAAATAAGAACAGCTCAAAGATAGAATATGTTATATAATTTCCAATCTTAATCTGCCATCCTAATTGAACAAGGCTGGTTGGTTTTCCTTTTTTATTCAAAGGCAAAAACAAGCACAACATCAACGTTGACAACGCTATATAAAATCAATTTAATCCAGATAAGCATTGAGAAAGAACAGTACTTTAGGAAGCTCTTTGGAAAATATATTGCTAGAAATGTTGGCTCAAACCTGAAAACATTCACAATATTTTTTAGCACACTTTGACTTCTTGCAGTTGCTCCCTTTTCTGTGCCTGGAAGAGGATGGTGTCGTCCAATTTCCTTCTTCCTGTAGATCATTTTCACCTCAAATATACTCCTCGTTGAGGCTAAGAAACAAGATGGGTAACTTGAAAAATTAGATATTACCATCATATTTATTGGAGAGTTGGTGGTATGTGTTACAAATATCAAATTTCAATGTAAAATTATTATGTCTTTCATTGCCCTTTCGGAAGGAGGAATTCCGTCCTCTAAATACATGTAATAATCCTTAATTTACTGTCTCTAATCCCTGATTTGCAGTCCATAATAAATATAAGATTTTCTGTTACAATTTGATTGCCATATATTGTTGATATTCTTGCCATAATATACACTAACATCCCCCTTTAAATTGATGTTGGCCGATCAAGAAGCATCAATTTGTCAATCATGAGTTGATGTCGAGGCCGAGACAAGGCCTTCATAAAGACATCAGTTGTCTGATGCTCGATGGAAATATGAGGTAGTGTAAGAATATTATGATCAAGAGCTTCACAAATATAGTGACAATCAACTTCAATATGTTTGGTGCGTTTATGAAACACATGATTAATAGTAATTTGAATAGCACTTTTTTTATCAGCATGAAGAGGTGTAGAAGTGTGTCGAGGAAAACCAAGTTCACGTAGCAAACCCTAGAGCCACACAATTTTAGAACATGCAGAGGACATAGCTCGATACTCAGATTCTGTGAAAGATTTTGAGATTCAGTCTTGCTTTTTGCTTTTTCATGAAATTAAAGCATTTCTAAGAAACATACACCACCCAGTAACGAACCGACGTGTATCCATGCACCCTGCCCAATCTGCATCATTATAACCTGTTAATTGTAATGAATTATTAGAAAGAAAAAATAATCCTCGCCCAGATTTGCCTTTTAGATAGCAAAGAAGTCTTCAGACAGCAGCTAAATGAGGTTGAAGAGGAGCTTGTAAAAACTGACTGACTTGTTGTACTGTAAAAGAAATATCTGGCCGAGTAATGGTTAGATAATTTAAACTACCCACCAATTGCCTGCATATGGAGGGATCAGGTAACAGGTCACCATCATTCTGACAAAGTTTTAAATTAATCTCGAGAGGTGTAAGAACACTATTCCCTGATTCAAGATTGCTCAAGAGAAGAATCTTTTGGGTGTATTTGTGCTGATGTAGAAAAATCCCATTGGACATAGAGTGCATCTGTAGACCAAGGAAATATTGAAGATGTCCCAGATCCTTCATATGAAATTCACTGTTAAGAGAACACTGTAAATCCTCAATGAGTGGAATGTCAAATCTTGTAATGATAATATCATCCACATATACCAGAAGAGCAACAATACCAGTAGTAGTTTGTTGAAGAAACAGAGAGGAATCTTATTGGCTCTGAATAAATTTAAGTTTCAAAAGAGTAGTGCGAAATTTTTCAAACCATGCCCGTGGTGCTTGTTTTAGACCATATAGGGACCGTTTCAATCAGCAGACTTTATCAGATGAGTGAGTAAACATACCGGGAGGAGGAGTCATATAAATATTCTTTTTCAGGTCTCCATGTAAAAATGCATTTTTTACATCCATTTGACGAAGTGGCCATCTCTTGGAAGCAGCAATTGTGATAATGGTTCGTATGGTAGTCATTTTAGCCACAGGTGCAAATGTCTCCTCATAATTAATACCATATGCCTGACAATTTTCAAGAGCCACCAACCATGCTTTATATCATTTCACATATCCATCAGGTTGGAATTTAATAGTGTATACCCATTTGCAGCCAATAGGTTTAATTCTGGTAGGACAAGAAACAATATCCCATGTGTGATTATCCTGAAGAGCCTGAAGTTCCTCTTTCATGGCCTGTTGACAACAGTCTTGGGTAGAAGCCTGGGCATAAGTCTTAGGCATAAAAGTACTATCAATAGTAGTTGCTGAGTATCCATACCTGTTTGGGGCACGTGAAACTCGAGTTAATCGTCTTAGTTGAGGGGAATGATCAGATGTCAGTTCCGTGTCCGGAAGGGGCAAAGTGGATGATGGATGACGTCTTTGATATACAATTCCTGGCTTAAAACATTCAAAGATATAAGATGGACTATCATTATCAAATGTGGGAAGCTGGATAGGAGTGGATTCTGTAGAGGGACAAGAGGGAAAAAAATTCTTATTTTCAAAGAAAATCACATTTCGAGAGATACGAATTTTATGATCATTTGCATCATAACACACAAACCCTTTATGAGAATTACTGTATCCTAGAAAAGTACAATGAGCAGCTTGGGCTGAAATTTTATTATGTTCAATAAATGGTAAGTGAACAAAACAAACACACCTAAAAAGATGGAGAGAATCATACTTAGGAATAACACCAAATAAAATAGAGAATGGAGATGTAAAGTTTAGAACTTGAGAAGACAAACGATTAATTAGATGAACGACTGTTGACAGAGCTTCTACCCAAAATCGAGTAGGTACCGAAGAATCAATTAATAAGGTGCGAACAATATCTAAAAGATGACGATTCTTATGCTTAACAACTCCATTTTGTTGAGGCGTGTAAGGACAAGATCTTTGAGAGAGAATCCCTTTATTTTTTAGATATTCTTGAAATTCTTTGGACACATATTCCCCCCCGGAGTCAGAACGAAGTATTTTAATATGAGCAGAAAATTGATTTTCAACAAATACAACGAAAGCTTGAAATGTTGAGAATACATCAGCCTTAGATCGGAGAAAATATATCCAAGTGAAACGACTGAAATCATCAATAAACATGACAAAATATTTATACTGAGCATGAGAGATAACAGGGCTTGTGCCCAATACATCAGTATGAATAATTTCAAAACATTTAGAAGCACGACTACCATGTGAAGGAAATGATAATGCTTTGCTTTTACCCAATTTGCAAGAACTACAATCCAAAAGTTCGGTTGAAAAAGAATTTTTATTCCCTAAATATCCATGTTTCATAAGATGAGTCAATACATTAGAATTGGGATGCCCTAATTTCTTATGCCAAAAATGAGGATTATTAATGACAGTAGACTAAGCACAAGAATTAATACTTGGAATAGAAAATTGTATTGAAAATAAACGTCCCACTTTAGGCCCCTTCGCGATCACCTTCCCCGACACTTGATCCTGCACACAACAACCATGACGATCAAAGTGAATTTCACAGTTATTTTCTACCATTTGACCAACAAAGAGTAAACTTGTGGATAATTTTGGTGACACAAAAATATTTTTGAAATAAGACCCCAAATTACCAATCGATAAAATCGGCAGATTATCACCATTTGCTACCTGTATATGCTGATTACCCATGTATTTTCGCATATTATACAACCCATTTTCACTACTGGTCATGTGATTCGATGCTGCCGAATCCATTAACCATTGTTTATTATGTGCCGAATCCAAGGAAAAGTTAAGTTTATTTTTCTTACCCGAAATCCCGAGTGCAGAGAAGGAAGATATTATCATTTGCTGCACCATTTTGGGAGTGAGAGTGCTCGACGAAGAGCTCACCAATGATGAAGATTCTGGTGCCGATGGTGAGGACACGGTTGCGGCAAACATAGAAACAGCCCCCAATTTTGACTGCATAGTAAACTCTTGTCGATTCTGTGGTCGCAGACAACATTCCTTGATTACATGCCCCTCTTTCTTACAATAATTACAGAATTTCTTGCAGCAATTTCTAGCAATGTGGCCTAATTTCTTTGCAATTAAAACATTACACACTCACACCCCTCTATCGTCCCCTTCTTTGAGCCATGTAAGCCACATTCATCTCTGTGACAGTGTCCTGAGTCAACTCGTGTTGAGTGGCGAGTCGTTGTTCTTCCCGTAACAGTTCCCCCAAACATTCATCCAAAGTGGGTGCTGGACTTCGGTTGATCAAGCTAGCTCTCACGGCCTCAAATTCTAGCCGGAGCTTCATCAAGAATTGGTCCCTCTAGCTCTCGGCATGAACAAGGTATAATGCTTCTAAACTCTCTTTCGGTATTTTAGAGTAAATTATACCAGTATATTCACTCCATAGGTTTAGAAATCCAGTATAGAATTGTTCAATTGAGAGATTACCTTGTTTGTAATTGGCAATACCCATTTTGACTTAAAAATTTTTAGCCGAATTGTTCTGGGAATAGACGCGTCAAAAGTAGTCCCAAATCTCCTTCCTTGTGCCAAACGATCGAAGATTGTTGATCATATGGGGTTCAACAGACCCCAGTATCCAAGAGAGAATTTTCACATTCTTGGTAGTCCATATACTCAGCTCCTGTGGATTGGTTGGTGCTGGTGAAGATCCATCGAGATGCCCACATAATTCCTTCCCTTTAACAAACATGTGAAATTAAAACTCCCAACTGGTATAGTTTTTGCCATTGAATCGAGTAAGAAAAGCCTCTTCAGACATCCTAGGAACCCAAAAAAAATCACCAAATACTGACGAATGCAGTCTGTAAACTGAAGAGAAGAACAAAGGTCTAGATCAGAATAATTGGCTCTGATACCTACCATGTTACAAATATTAAATTTCAATGTAAAATTGTTCTGTCTTTCATTGCCCTTTCGGAAGAAGGAATTCCGTCCTCTAAATACATGTAATAATCCCTAATTTACTGTCTCTAATCACTGATTTGTAGTCCATAATAAATACAAGATTTTCTGTTACAATTTGGTTGTCATATATTGTTGATATTCTTGCCATAATATACACTGACAGTATGCTTGACAACCTTAAGAGCAAAAGCTAGAGGATTACGAGCTTCAATTTGTTGCCGCATATGAAGAACTGCGTCCGCGTATTTAGACTTGTTAAAGCAATTTTCACATGAACAAGTATCTAGACAATAATTTCTAGCAGCAAAGCACTCACAATAACTGCACAGTATCAAAAATTAAAGGCGACATAATTGAAAAATAGCAGGGATTGTTAATTTTCATTTTTTCAATGCACCGTCTAATAAGCTGAGGCCTCAATTCACAAACTTAGATGAATTAGTATTTTCTCCTTTGTATGTGGAATTAAGGAGCCGTGGACCATTGTATAAGGTGGGAGTCATCCCCAACAACCATATTTTAATAGGGCAATATCAATTCATAAAAACCAAAAATTCATAAAATAGCCATTGCTTCGCATTTCTTAAGGGCATTAAAGATATTATTACTTGTCACTCCTAGACTCCACCATCTGTAATTACCAAAAAAACGTTAGCCAAAGAAGCACATTGATGCTCTTTCTTTTTTGTAGTAATATAAGCCATAAAAAAAAAATACAAATTCTAAAGATTTCTACACACATAGCTTCTGTTCATTTACAGTTTCAAGCATCTTGATCTCTTATAGTTGCAACGTCTGCAACCCTCACTCTCGGTGGAGTACTTTGCCTTCTTCCTAATTATATCACTAATAGCTACAGAGGTAAGCAACTTGAAAAGGTATAGTTAAGAGTCGGAAAGTTTGAATAAAAACATTAAGGTACTCACCTATTCCTCTCAGGGCTCATTTGGATCAACTCGATTATATAAGCATTTTCTGAAGAAGGCATAATCCCTTTGCACAGAGTTTCCTGCTGCTCAAATGGTATTGAATGTGAAGCCAGCCACCTAAGTCAACAATGGTGGGAAAAGGTGAAGCCATCCTTTCCACCTTAGTTAATAATTGTAAGCACTAATTCGGTGCCACTTGTAGTACCAATTGGTGCCCCTTGTCTTTTGCATGGATGCTTGCCTATAAATAGGCAATGCAATCAAGCTTATTGCACACCACAAGAGAGAAGAAGAGGAGAGTGAGAGAGGGAAAGTAATCCCACAAAATTATGAGATATTTATAAGATAATAAGTGAGGTGTTTTCTCCTAGTAATAGAGAGATCTCAGTTGTTCTCCTATTAGTAAAGAGAGGTTGTAATTCTCACTTTACTTAGTAAAATCCTTCTATACTTACTCGTGGACGTAGCCAAATTGGATGAACCACGTAAATTCTTGTGTGTCTCATTTCTTATTTTATCCTATCCTTTGCCTTTCATCTTGTCGGGTTTGCATGTCAGTATCTTAATAGTGGTATCAAAGCCTTCTGGTTGGTGTTGTTAATACACAAAAGTTATTTGTGTATATGGTTACTATTCACGTCTACGACACTATTCACCTATATGGCACTATTCATCCATACGATACTGTTCACCTACGTTACTGTTGGCGTATATAGAAAGTCAGTGTGGTGATTAAATACAGTCTAGGAAGTTCTGTCTAAGGAGATTGGGTTTTAAGCGGGACCGTTTGTGACCCCTCCAATATTTCCTAGGAACTTACTTAGTGAAGTATTATTTACACGATACTATTTCTATATACGTTAAAGATCTATGAAACGATGATAGCTGAATAGATCACAGTGAATAAAATGACAGCAAAGTACGAGATTGAGAGGTTCAAGGGGAGCAATTTTTCATTGTGGAAAATGAGAATCAAGGCAATCTTAAGGAAAGATAATTGCTTGGTAGCAATTGGGGATCGCTAGCGGGGATCACTAATAATGCAAAATGGAATGAAATGGATGGCAATGTTATTGGTAACATATATTTAGCATTAGCTGATGAAGTATTATCAAGTGTGGCGGAGAAGAAAACAACTAAGGAGATATGAGATACTCTGACAAATTTATACGAGTCCAAGTCTTTGCACAATAAGATTTTCTTAAAGCGGAGACTTTATACCCTTCGAATGGCAGAAACCACGTCGGTGACTGACCGCATCAACACAATAAGAACTCTATTTTCACAACTCATTACATTGGGTCAACAAATAGAGGAAAATGAATGTGCAAAGCTTCTACTTCAAAGTCTTCATGATTCGTATGATCAGCTCATTATCAACTTGACCAATAATATCCTCTCAAGCTATTTAGTTGTAGCCGCTATCTTGGAAGAAGAAAATAGACGCAAAAACAAAGGAGACAGAAACAGTTTAAACCAAGCAGAGGCATTGTTGGTGTCAAGAGGAAGATCAACGAAGTATGGCTTCAATGGGAGTCAAAGGCAAGGGAGGTCCAAATCAAGAAGTAAGAAGACTGTGAAATGCTACAACTGTGGCAGAAAAAGGACATTTCAAAAAGGATTGTTGGTTTAAAAAGGGTATAGAGAACACTGCAGAGTCATCAAAACCTTAAGGATGTGTTGCGAGCACCTCAGAAGATATGGAGGTTTTATATAGTGAAGCAGCGACAATCTCTACAGATAAAGAAGAGCTTACTAAGGTCTGGCTAATGGATTCAGGAGCAACATGGCATATGACTCCTAATCGAGATTGGTTCCATACATATAAACCCATATCTTGAGGTACAATGTTCATGGGTGATAATCATGCTTTAGAGATTGCTAGCATTGGCACCATCAAATTGAAGATGTATGATGGCTTAATTCGTACTATTTCAGGAATGCGACGTGTGAAAGACTTAAAGAAGAATCTTTTATCCGTAGGATAATTTGATAGTCTTGGCTGTAAGATTCGAACAAACAATGGAATAATGAAAATTATCAAAGGAGCGCTAGTGGTTTTAAAGGCAAGAAAGACAGTTGCAAACATGTTTCTATTAATGGGAGAAACACATCATAGGGCAGAAGCGTCAATCGCATCAGCCAGTCCTGCAGAAGAGAAGACGATGATATGGCAACTAAAAAAAACCGAAACCGGTTCAAACCGGTTTGGCTCAGTTTTTTCCGGTTTGGCTTGGTTTTTTTTCCGATTTGGCTTGGTTTTTTCGATTTGGCTTAGTTTTGGCTCGTTTTTTTATCCAGTTTTTTTCGGTTCGGGCTCGGTTCGATTCAGTTTTTTTGGTTCCAGGCTTAAAAAACTGAAACCGAACCAAACCGGTCGGTTTTTTCAAAATTTTAATCGGTTTAATCGGTTTTTTTTCACGGTTTAGTTTTTTCGGTTATTTGTTTTCCATTTTTCTCGGTTTAATCGGTTTTTTGGTTTTTTTAACACCCCTAGTGGCAACAAAAACTAGGCCACATGTCAGAGAAAGGTTTAAAAGTTCTCTCTGATCAGAAGTTACTCCCTAGGCTTACAAAGGTTACTTTACCTTTTTGTGAGCACTATGTTACAAGTAAACAACACAGGTTGAAGTTTGGCACATCAACAACTAAGAGCAAATGCATCTTAGACCTGATTCACTCTGATGTTTGGCAAGCATCGGTTGTATCCTTGGGAGGAGCAAGATACTTTGTATCATTCATAGATGACTTCTCTAGGAGATGTTGGGTGTATCCAATTAGAAGAAAGGCAGATGTGCTTGCAATCTTTAAAACTTTCAAAGCGCGGGTGGAACTTGAATCTGAAAAGAAGATCAAGTGTTTGAGGACTGACAATGAAGAAGAATATATCAGTGGTGAATTTGATAACTTCTGTCAACATGAAGGTATCAAAAGGCAGTTCACAACAGCATACACTCCACAACAAAATGGAGTGGCAGAGCGGATGAACAGAACTCTATTAGAAAGAACAAGAGCAATGTTGAAGGCTGCAGGTCTAGGAAAGTCTTTCTGGGCAGAAGCAGTCAATACCGCCTGTTATGTGATAAGTCAATCTCCATCAACTGCAATTAAGCTGAAGACGCCGATAGAGATGTGGACTGGAAAGCTAG
The DNA here is from genome assembly GCF_951802175.1 of Populus nigra. Classification (NCBI taxonomy): domain Eukaryota; kingdom Viridiplantae; phylum Streptophyta; class Magnoliopsida; order Malpighiales; family Salicaceae; genus Populus; species Populus nigra. The sequence continues at coordinate 8,883,081 of NC_084859.1, forward strand.
CTGATTATTCTCGATTGCATATATTTGGAAGTCCGGTGTACGTGATGTACAATACTCAAGAAGTCAGCAAGCTGGATTCAAAATCCAGAAAATTTGTATTCTTGGGATATGCTGATGGAGTGAATGGGTATCGCTTGAGGGATCCCATTGCCCACAAGGTAGTCACTAGTAGAGATGTCATATTTGTAGAAGATAAAATGCAAATTAATAGAAGAAAATAATAGCATTTTAAAGGAGACTACAGAAGTCTAGATGGAAAATACTCAGAATCGTATTTCTTCTGAAGCTGCACTAGAGCATGAAGAATAAGAACAAATAGAGTTTGAAACTCCTGAAGTTCGACGGTCGACTCGTGAAAGAAGAACACCGACTTGGCACTCAGAATATGTTACTAAGAGCAATATTACATACTGTCTTCTAATAGAGGATGGAGAGCCATCAACTTTCCATAAGGTTATTAAAAGCACAAATGTTTCTATGTGGATGATAGCAATGCAAGAGGAGATTGAAGCTCTGCACAAGAATAACACTTGGGATCTTGTTCCGCTACCACAAGGAAGAAAGGTCATTTGCAACAAATGGGTTTACAAGATAAAGCGTGATGGCAATGATCAAGTGGAGCGGTATCGTGCAAGATTGATGGTGAAAGGATATGCTCAGAAAGAAGGAATAGACTTCAATGAAATATTTTCCCCGATGGTACGACTTACAGAGTAGTCTTGGCGATGTATGCTCTATTTGATTTTCACTTAAAGTAGTTAGATGTGAAAACTACATTTCTTCATGGAGAACTTGAAGAAGAAATTTATATGCTCCACCAGAGGGTTTTGCTGAAACAGGCAAGGAGAACTTGGTTTGCAGGTTGAACAAATCTCTATAGGGTCTCAAACAGGCGCCGAGGTGTTGGTACAAGAGATTTGATTTCTTCATAATTAGCCTTGGGTACAACAGACTCAATTCAGACCATTGTACGTATTACAAGAGGTTTGAAGAAAATGATGTTTTCATCATTCTGTTGTTGTACGTGGATGACATGTTGGTAATAGGCCCCAACAAAGATCGAGTCCAAGAATTGAAGGCACAGTTGGCTAGGGAGTTTGATATGAAGGACTTGGGACCAACAAATAAGATTCTAGGGATGCAAATTTACCGAGATAGAAGTAAGAGGAAGATTTGGATTTCTCAAAAGAATTATTTGAAGAAGATTTTGCAACGCTTCAACATACAAAATTGTAAGCCAATTACCACCCCACTTCCTATTAACTTCAAATTATCCTCAAGTATGTCTCCTAGCAATGAAGCAAAGAGGATGGAGATGTCTCGAGTACAGTATGCATTAGCAATGGGAAGTTTAATGTTTGTCACGATATGTACAAGACCAGACATTGCACAAGTAGTGGGAGCAGCTAGTTAATACATGACAAATCCTGGTAGAGAGCATTGGAATACTATTAAGAAGATCTTGAGATACATCAAGGGTACCTCAGATGTCGCATTATGTTATGGAGGATCAGAATTTACTGTCAGAGGTTATGTTGATTCAGATTTTGCTGGCGACCTTGAGAAAAGAAAATTCACTACATGCTATGTGTTCATAATTGCAGGAGGAGCTGTGAGCTGCTATTGTAGTGTTATCCACAACAGAAGCCGAGTATATGGCAGCTACACAAGCTTGTAAAGAATCAATATGGATGAAGAAACTTATGGAGGAGCTCGGGCACAAACAAGAGAATATTTTTTTGTATTGTGATAGTCAAAATGCCTTGCATATTGCAAGGAATCCAGCGTTTCATTCAAGAACAAAACACATAGATGTTCAGTATCACTTTGTTCGCGAAGTGGTGGAAAATAGAAGTGTAGATTTTCAGAAGGTTCACACAAAGGAAAACCCAGCAGATGCCTTGACCAAACCAGTCAACACTGATAAGTACATATGGTGCAGATCCTCTTATGGCCTAGCAGAAATGTAAGCAGCATGAAGATGGCAAATATAAAAAGGATAGATGAATCACAGATGATCATGTGTGAAAACTTGATTAAATCATCAAAGTCTTCAAGTGGGAGAATGTGAAGCCAGCCACCTAAGCCAACAATGGTGGGAAAAGGTGAAGCCATCATTTCCACCTTAGTCAATAATTATAGGCACTAATTCAGTGCCACTTGCAGCACCAATTGGTGCCCCTTGTCTTTTGCATGGATGCTTGCCTATAAATAGGCAATGCATCCAAGCTTATTGCACACCATAAGAGAGAAGAAGAGGAGAGTGAGAGAGGGAAAGTAATCCCACAAAATTGTGAGGTATTTGTTAGATAGTAAGTGAGGTGTTTTCTCCTACTAATAGAGAGATCTCAGTTGTTCTCCTATTAGTAGAGAGAGGTTGTAATTCTCACATTACTTAGTAAAATCCTTCTATACTTGCCCGTGGACGTAGCCAAATTAGGTGAACCACATAAATTCTTGTGTGTCTCATTTCTCATTTTATCCTATCCTTTGCCTGTCATCTTGTCAGGTTTGCATGCCAGTATCCTAACATCGAATGCAAAAAATTGCGAGGAGTTTGCATAGTACGTACTTATAGATTGATAACTGGAAGAACCTGCTGCCATAACAGCTTGACTTTCCTACTGTCTATCTCCCATGCGAGTAAAAAATTTCCCCTGAAAAAGATGAAACTGGGATGCTATTCATTTCCTTGCCTAAATAATGGTCCCCATCAGACATTAACTTCTCCTTATGTTGGTGCAGATTGCTTCTTAATTTCTTGCGTATACTAGAGTCTGAGCCTACAGAATCAGATCTGACAAAATTATCTCCAACTGAGGAAATACAAGATGATAAAACACGGTTTCCACAATTTTAAGCTGATATAATGGGTTCACATTCGGATGGGAAGAAAGAGGACTGCAATGTTGCAATCTAAGCACAACTTCTAGCTTGCCAACTGCTAGTGATTCCTCTTGGATCAAAGTGAGGTGGAACAGAACTCTCAAAGTATTTATAACTATCCGGTAAGCATAAATTACTTGTCTCATGAGCCCCGTAACTAGTATGTTTGCAAGCAATTGCAGCCCCAAAATTCAAATGTCTACGTATGCCACGTTAAAGCTGATCAGCCTCCTGTATCAAATACCAATACCACATATTAGAGAATAATATAAATCATATTCTGGGACTCTATCTAATAGCTTAAGTTATTGAGTTGCGATGGTTTTTTGACATGATATCAGAGCTTTGAGGATTATGTGGTCACGAATTCGAATCTCATCACCTCTATTTATTTGATAAAAATCAAGCACAAGATAATGTGAATCTATTCAAGTTTTAAGCTCAAAAAGCTTTCACTTGAGGGAGGTGTTAGAGAATAATATAAATCATATCATGATACCTCATCTAACAATTTAAACTTTTAGGTTGAATTGATTCTTTGACATGTTAGAGAATAATAGAAATATATATTGGGACTTCACCTAATAACTTAAGCTATTAGGTTGAGATGGTTCTTTGACATGGTATCAGAGCCTTGATGATCAAGCGATCACGAGTTCGAATCTCACCATCCCTTTTTATTTGATAAAAATTAAACACAAGGTAATGTAGGTCTGTGCAAGTTTCAAGTCCAAAGATGATGTGTTAGAGAATAATATAAATAATATCTTGAGACTTCACCTAATAGCTTAAGCTATTGGATTGGGATGGTTCTTTGACATGATATCAGAACCTTGATGACCAAGTTATCACGAGTTTAAATCTCATCATCCTTATTTATTTAATAAAAATCAAGCACAAGTTAGTATGAGCATGTGCAAATTTCAAGTCCATGTGAGCTTGTGGTTTAAAGCCCAAACTTTCACTTGAGGAGATGTGTTATAGAATAATATAAATCTTATTATCCCGAAACCTTACTTAACAACTTAAGTTATTGGGTTGAGATGATTTTTTTGACACCACATTCCACTATAATATTAACTCGTATTTCTCTTAGCAATACTTGATTGAAATCAAATATTATATTGAAAGGAATTCTTTTTGCAAGAGAAAAAACGTAAATCTTTTTAAATCCATTAATCATCAAGGATAAAACAAAGATGGGAGTAAAAATTATGTTACATGTTTAATTAAATTTAGCACAAATTTTCTAAGCATCTAAGTAAACTATTAGTGGTATTTTTCTCTGTTAACACACAATACATAGAGCACCAAACGTTGATTGATGCATAATAACTCAAGAATCATTGAAGCTTAAGCTTGAAAACCCTCTTGATTGCAAAAAAGTAACCCTCTTGATTGCAAAAAAGTGTTCGTGCTCCGATTATGCATTGCCTTTTCTAGCAGGTCCTAATGTTTTTTCCAAGAACTTTAAACCAAGTGTTACGAAGTAGAAGGATGCGATACCATCTGATATAAACTTTAATAACTAGCACCTCTATAGTCCAATGAGATTCCGCTAGAGTCTTAACTAAGACTGAAACTTTTTGTGTTTAAGGACAGCTAGGCAAAATCTAAGCAGGACAGAAGCCTGCAATGACACTGATGCACTTGAACACGAAACTTGAATGATAATTGTCTTTATCATAGCACCCATCATAGGGCACAACTTTAAACACTATAGTACTAAAGACTTCTGAACAAAATTTCCCATGCAATCATATCAGGCATAATTAATAGCAAAATATTAGCTCACTGTTAGCATGTAGATTTTCACTTTACACCAGGTAAATTTAAAATTTTATAGAACAAAATCAACAGATGAAAGAACTTAAATCCTTACATAAAGAAGAACATAACTAGTTAGAACAAAGCGAGTAGAATAAAGCAGCATCGTCTCTTACACTATAAAAAGGCTCTAAATTTGGACATGAAAGATTAAACTACACAAGTTTTGTATTGTATGATGATGTATCACAATATGGGTATCAGTTTTAACCTTAACAAATCCTTTTGATAGCAATCCTACTCTCTCTTTAGAATCTTTATATGCCTCATCTCTCTGCAAAGATTCAGGAAATGAATGAATACTAGCACCAAGTTTATTACATTGACCACCTGCAGCCTGCAACTCAATATTCTGATAAACGGACAACAATGGGAAACCAACTGAAATTTCACATTGAAATTCTTTCAAATTAATATGAACATGACGAACCCAAATCAATTTATTCACCTGAGATGAAAATAGCTCATGGAGTCATGGTGTTGTGCTCCAAATATAGGGGCCCAACTATATCGGACTCAACATGATCATCAACATTTCCAGACAAACACAACAGGAACTCTTGGAACCTTTCAATTTCTCTCTCATGCGCAGTGGTTTCAAAAAAATTCATTGAGACCGAAGGGAGCTCCTTGTCGGGAATCCGGCTCCCCCATGCGCGGACCGGTGGTATTCTGATATTTGCTCAAAGGAATGTTAAGCACACTGACACAATATTTTACGTGGTTCGGCAAATCGCCTACATCCACGGAAGATGTCCATTTTATTTAGAGATAGAGAAAGGATATAATAAATACATGGAGGAGGAGGATCACTTCACTCTACTCTACTCCCAGCTCTCTTTGGTGCTCTTACAGCTGCTGCAATGGCAGCAAGGCTGCTGCCATTGCAGCTCTCTCTTTCTCTCTACTCACACTTACATTTTGTTCACTCTCACAATTCTCTCAATGCTCTCAAATAATTATGTCTCTTTTATAGGCAGTAATGGTGAGCATAAAGGGGCCAATAATGCCTTAAAGCATGGCATGAATTGTGCCATAATTCATGCTTCCACTTGCTTAGTGGTGGGGTATTGCCACAAATGGCAATATCCTAACAATCACTCCCTTTGCCATTTGTGTGGGCAATTGTCCTCTTGCTTCTTAGTACAAGCTTGCATTCTACAGGTCTTTCAAGCTTACCATTCTGAGAGCGTCTTCAACACAACATTCCCCTTCGAGCGTATCAATCATGCTCGGTCCGGAATAATTTTTTAAGCCTTACACCAAGGCTTACAACACCCCCTCAAACGAAATATTCCCAAGTGCGACAGTCATTGAGTATTTCAATGTGATCACAAGCTCACCACTCTTTCAAGAGTCTACTCATCCAGGAGTTGCGCCTGCCCTCTGTTCCACCCTAGGAACCATGCCTTATTTCTCCGTGAGTCTCTCGCTCTTAGTCGTAAGAGTCCAGGTAGCTCTCCACCTTTAACCATGGGGGCAGCCCATTAAAGGTTGATCCATATCTGTCTCTATACTCTGAGTATTACAATGTCATTACCGAGCTCACCACTTTGACAAGAGTCAACTCGTTCCCGGAACCTGCACATGCCCTTCTGCTTGTTCATAGCAGCCGCGTCTTAATGCTCCACAAGTCACCCACTTATTGTCCAAGGCAAATGTCTTCTAGCTCATTGATCTTTAGCATAGGGACAATATCCATGAAAGTCAATCCTGCATTTGTCTCCATACTCATCATAGCCACTTTATTGGCTATTCATACACCTGTCCACTTATATCTAGCCATCACATCGGCTTTGGGGCATTCTGAACTGGGCTCATATCATGGCCCACACACCTTCTCCTCAGGTGTCTCCGCTCGTCGTCATGCGGCGGTCTGAAATGGAGCTCCTATCACGGCCCTTACACCTTCTCTAAGGTGTCTTCACCCGTTGTCATGAGACAATCTGATCTTGGGCTTATATCAAGGCCCTCACACCTTCTCTAAGGTGTCTTCGCCCGTTGTCATGGGGTGGTCGCATCCACCTTCAGCTGAGATGCTTCAAAGTGGCTCCAAAATTCTCTACCACCATGTGCACTATGGGAGAGATTACTGCCACTGATTACATAAAAAGAGAAAGTTGCGGTATACTCCTCGCAATCCTCCACCTCGATTTCTATATTTGGAGCTTCTATGCCTTTCTGCTTGACAGCTCCACCTACATCAACTCTCTTTGGTGTCTTCACCTTTCATTGGCGGTTGCACCCCCTTAATTATGTGCTTCTGCAACAGCTCATCTTTCCATCCTTGTATGCATTGGAAAGGTCTTCGCTTGTTGTCTTCATCAAGAGCACAAGAGACTTCCTGTTGTACAATTTTTCACACGGTCTCTGCTCTAAGCTTCATTTGAGAACTCTTCTTCTCCTTGTACCTGTTGTCTCATTACAGTACCTTATTGGATCCTACGGGTACTCCTGGACAATCTCCGTATGCCCTCGTGCAATTTTTGTTCTCCAGATTTCTCTTTATTCCTTGTTTATGTTTGACAATAGCTCATCCTGTCACAACACCTGTCCAAGTCAAAATAGAGTGCCAATCTTTATCCTTTTACTGTATTCCTCTTCCATTATTAGGGTCTTCATCAATTCTTCCCTCGAGAAATCACAATCACCGAATCTAACTTCTTTGGAGAAATCACCACTTCATCAGATCCTTGATCATACGGAACCCAACTGTTCCCTTGTGCCGTCATCCTGCTAGTCTTCAACCGTTTCATTACAAACTGCTATATATACGAAAATAGTACCGTATGGATAATCCTTCCACTAAGGAAGTTCCCAAGAAAGATTGGAGGGGTCACAACGGTCCCGCTTAAAACCCAATCTCCTAGACATAACTTCTTAGGCCATATCTATCCATCGTACTGTCTTTCCGTATATACAACCATTTGCTAGCTTTGTTGCGGTTTTCCTTTACAAGTGATCTGGAATATACTGGTTTAATACATGATTCCTCAACATCTGGCGAGACTACCAATTCTTAGATTCGTCAAGATTGGTCTTCGTCAATTTTTACTCTACACCTCTAATTGTCCACATGATCGGGTGTTCAGAGTGTCCCAATTTTGCCTTCCCTAAAGGCAATTAAAATTCTCCACTTAGCAGTTTAGCACATGTAATTGCGTAAACATGTGCACCTTCTTCTTCTTCATCTCCATCGACCACCAGGTGACCTTTAGATGCCTCCTGATCGGGCAATCTCTTTCAATAATTCACCATCTCCATTTTCGATCTTAATCTCAATGATCGGACCATACCATTGCATCCGGAACGATCAAATTAGCAGGAAACAAGTCTGAAATCGTCCAAATCGCATTTCAGACGGTTAAGATTTGATCAAAACAATTCTGGCCTAATCAGCGACCCAGATTCAATCTCAGATCTGGTTGCACGTAGAATCAGCTACACTGAATCCTATCCCTCGGCTCGCGGCTCGGATCCAACTCGGCTCGATTAATCTCGGCTCGGCTCAATTCAGCTCGGCTCGCGGCTGATGACGTGGCCGGTTGGTCCCACGTTGTTGACGTGGCTGCTGACTGGTCGCTAACCTTGCATGCTGATTGTGCATGATGACGTCATTGTTACATCATGCTGATGTCATCATGGGGCATGCCCACTGTGCATGCTGACGTCATAATTACATTATGCTGACGTCATTCTTATCCGGGTCAGCCACGTGGGTCGGGTTGTCTGGTATTCGGGTCGGGTCAGCCCATCCGGGCAAAGAAGACGCGTGAGGCGCGTCTGCGCGTGTGGGCAGACGCCTTGCCGGAGCGTGATGGCGCGTGCTGCCATGTTTCATGTCTGATTTTGACACCGTTTTCACCAGTGGCTTCGTCTCTTCCTCCTCTACACAGTGGTATGGTCAAAACATAATTTTGGCAACTTTCATTTTTTAGCAAAAATGAAACACCACTTTAAACCATGTGCTCTGATACCAATTGTCGGGGAATCCGGCTCCCCCATGCGCGGACCGGTGGTGTTCTGATATTTTCTCAAAGGAATGCTAAGCACACTAACATAATATTTTACATGGTTCGGCAAATCGCCTACATCCACGGGAGAGGTCCATTTTATTTAGAGATAGAGAAAGGATACAATAAATACATGGAGGAGGAGGATCACTTCACTCTACTCTATTCCCAGCTCTCTTTGGTGCTCTTACAGCTGCTGCTGCTGCCATTGCAGCTCTCTCTTTCTCTCTACTCACACTTACATTTTGTTCACTCTCACAATTCTCTCAATGCTCTCAAATAATTATGCCTCTTTTATAGGCATTAATGGTGAGCATGGAGGGGCCAATAATGTCTTAAAGCATGGCATGAATTGTGTCATAATTCATGCTTCCACTTGCTTGGTGGTGGGCTATTGCCACAAATGGCAATATCCTAACACTCCTCTCCAATTTGACCGGATATTGACACTATTACCTTTGCATTTCTAGCATTATTACCATCAGTTTCAGTAGTGGTTTCTTTGTAGCCTGTAAAACCACTCGTTGAAGAGTTCATAGTGTTGTCCCCCTCGACAGGATCAGCTAGATATTCATCTTTTAAAGTGAAGCATCAATTGAGACTTAGGTTGGATATCACTTTGTCTACAAACATCTGAAGCTACCACTCTGCCCACCTCTCTGTCATCAAACAGATTGAACTCTTCAGAAACAGAAACCAATGCTGTATTTTACAACGAAAAAAACATTATAATTCAATGCAATAACAACATCATAAACAAAACTAAAACTACTGAGTATATTATATAAATAAATAGCAATCCTTCATAAGAAACTGTGTTGTTGCTGAAGATCTACACAAGGCGAATTAAACATAGGTGATGGGATTGGGATGTTAGTTTGTGAAAACCTTTGGCAATACCATGCTGCCTTAACATATCTTATGGGAGAGAGATTGCTAATGTATCTAAAATAAGGAGATACTCACAATTCAAAAAAAAAAAGGAGAAATTAAACAGAAGAAATCACGCAATTCAAATTGTTTCCAAATTCAAGAACTCTATCCAGACAATTCATAAAGGTGTTGAAAGCTAAGCTGATTACTTGTTTTTGAAGTCTTAGAAGAAGACTCTGCAGGCTGTAGTGAGAAGAATGAAGAAATGGAAGAAATTATGTTAAAACAGTTAAATGAAGTAGTTAAAACAGTTATGGTAGTTATAGTCAGTTTTTTCTGTTAAATTCTGTTACAACCGTTTCTTACATGTGTAAGAATCATAGCCCTCCATTAATGGATGGATGAGATGACCTTGATTCCTAAAATAATAGAATCAGTTACATGCAATGTGTATAAAAGCAGAGTTTGCTGCATTAATGAAATATAGAAAAAATACAAGAATTTCTTCTCATCTTCTCTGCAAAACTCTTCTACAGACTCTTTTTTAGAAACCTGAAAAATCAAACAAAAGGATCCATACCCATATATACGGATGAAAAAGAAAAAAAAACTGCATTATACACGTTGTGGCAAGGAACTAGATTGCATTGCATTATAAGATGGCTATGATATTCATGGTACATTCTCATTTCAAAAGCAAGAAAAAGTTTCCTGAGTAATGATTCTGTGGATAGAATTTGCCTTCATTTCTGAACGTTTTCTTTTTCTTTTTTCAATTAATATAGAGATTAGAGAGGGCCCTTCATTTTTAGACTTCCATGTGTAGCAATCATCTTGCAAAAACTAAACAAGAACATAGAGGGTTGCCTATACCTTTATTATAGAATCATAATGACAACACCAGGAATTGCTTCTTCTTTTTTATGAAAATAATAATGATAATAATAATAAAAGGTTAAGAACTACAAGTAAGAAATCGTTTGAAAAATAAGATCCATCAGGAATAATGGTGATGAAAATAGATTAGGAAACTGAACAGAAACTTTGGAAATGACAAAAATCTAGAAGCAACAGAGACTGCCGTTTCCGCGCCAAAATATTAATCATTATCAAAACCGTATTAAACCCATCTAAAAGGAAAAAACATTTACAAATATGGTTGGAACCGTGTTGGAAGATGGTCTAACGTGTTCAACTTTGTAGTCTAAACTCGATTTAGTTATCCGATCAAAATTCATTTGATTTAATTTTTTTTTAATATTTCATTGTTTTTTAAAAATTTTAGTTTTTCTTAGATCACGATGTTTTGAATTAACACATATGAACTTGTTAAACTAGTCACATGAGCTATGAATTTGATTGGATTTAATAATTTTTTTAACTAATTTTTATTTAATTATATAATAATAAAAATAGATATGCACATGAAAATAATTGAATAATTTTAAAAAAAAAAATAAAAAAAATATCATGAAGGATTATACAAAAAGAGTGGTTACTAATATTAGAAAACATGAATGTTATGGTCTATTAAAAAACCAAGTAAAAATGAAATATAATTTATGAAATAATATCTTAAAAAAATTTTAATTAACATTTTTTTTTATGAAATTCAATTAAAATTGAAGATCTATAGAGTCGGGCATCCTAAGTATATTTTTAATAAATTTAAATTCAAATTGAGAAAAACAGTAAAGGTCAAAAAGAAACTAGACATTTAGGCTCAAACGAGTTCATGTGCTTGGCTTATTAAAAACATTCTAGGGGCGTGGACCTGCAAGCCCAGGTCAATGCTTTTAGCCTCTCTCTTTTTTTTTATTGATTCATCGGTTCAAGGACCGAACGTCTGTCTTATAAAAAAAAGATGATGTGTTGCCAACTATGGGACATAATACATCGCTTACCTTTTGAGGTTTTCACCATTAGAGAGGTGGTTAAAAACTTATGTCAGGGTTTTTTAACCTAAAAAATAATTTTTAATATATTTTAACTTAAAATATATAATAAATATTTTTAGAATCTCAATAAACCAATTTATCAAACCCAAAACACTTCTAAATTTGACTAAAATACAAAATTAAACTAAAAAGAATTTATTTGTCAACCTCGATCTATTTTTTCTAATAAGATCTAAAATAAAAAAAAATTCAATAAAAATACTCTTGTTGTATAAAATTTATTAATGCTAAGAACAACTCTCTCTTTTTATTATGAGAATATAAACCACCAATAACTTTTCTTCTTCTTTTTTTTATTTTAAGTTAAACTTTTTCTTTTCTTTATCAAACTCGGAAACTTTAACTTTAATAAATAAAGTTTTATACAAATGCAAAAAATCCAAAATTATAGGAATCTAAAAGAAAATCATCACAAAATATGACTAAATACAACTTTTTTGTTTGAATTTGAGATAGGCTACTATGTATTTTTTCTTTGTTTTTCAATTTTATCCTTAATTTTTTTTGTTATATCTTAATGTTATAAACTAAAACCATATCTTAATAAATTGATTCAATCAAGTTCAAAACTTTTATCAAAATCTTCTTACTTCAAGGAACTACAAATAAAGATATTATCAATTGAAAAAACTAAAACCAAAACACAAAAGGATAAAATTAAATAATAATAAAAAAATAATTAGTATCTTAATCCACAATAAAATATGAGATGATCTACAATGTATTGGTGAACAATATTTTACTCAACCTTCTAACTTATTAATAATTATGTTTTTGTTAAATATGACTAAACTTTGAATTTTATGAGAAAATAGGAAAACTTTTAATTTTTTGAACTTGATGGTGGAAACCATTTTTTCAATTGTAAAATTCTTTTATAAAAATTAAAACTCATTGTATGATAATCCCACTTATATAAAAAGTGAATTTAGTAAATTATATTTTGTTAAAAAATTAAACAAGTTTTTAAAATACGAATTCATTTCAATCCATGGAGTTCGATGCTGGTATGGAATGGTCCCTAATCTTCAGTTAACTTATAATCCAATGCTGAGATAATAGATGTTGAGAGAGGAGAGAAGGTGAGAGAGAGAGAGATTTTATGTTATGCATTTTGAGCATGTGATATTATATTCTTTGTGTTATGTGTTCGTATTTATGATGGAAGTTTATTTGTGATGTTTTAAGCATCTCAAATTATTAAAAAAAAATAATGGTCATTGAAAAAATAATTAACTGATTTTTTTAATTTAATTCAATTTTCTTAAGTTTATAAAGTGGATTAATTAAAATGTCTTTAAGGTTTAAAATGATTTTAGAACGATGCTTAAATGGTTATAATATAAGGTGTTTGATAATGAAAATGATGCAAAATTTGGGTGAGAAAGGGAAAAACTAGTAGCCCCCCCAATTTTTTAACAAATTTTCAGTTATAGTATTTTACTCACACGTTTTAAAGTATTATTAATTTGTTCATTGAAAAGTTTCAAGTACATAAATACATATTTTTACTCTTCTAATTTTTTACTTTAGTTTTTTACTCAAAATCAAATTCCTTAAAAAATATAATCATTTTTATAAAAAAAAAATATTGATTATTCATTGTACCTTACAATAATAATGATTAATTACCAAAATCTTTTAGAAATTTTTTTTTAAAAATAATTATTGACCTATGTAAGATGCATATTTTTAAAAAATTGTGTAACATGCAATAACACATAAACGTAGGGATATAATGCCGATTTTTTTTCTTTAAAAAATCAGCATTTTACTGATAGGTTAACATTTACAAGAAAAATAGTTTAAATAATAAGGATTTAGCGATTAATAATTTGATATCTTTTAATTTACATTAATTTTTGATTAATTACGCGTCCCTTCAAAATTGAACATAATTTTTCAACATGTCTATATATAAAATTGAACTCATTATTCTTTTGAAGTGGCATAGTCCAATTAAATAACTCACCGCTTGAGCTTATCATTTCCCTAAGTAAAATTATAATTACATTTCATATAATCAAAGAACGGAGCCAGTAATTTTTTTCTACTCTGGACTACATTACAAATACATATAATTTTTTTTTAAGATCAATTATTAACTTGTATATATAAATTTATCAAGTTAATAATAAAATTTCAATCCAAATACATAACATAAAATATAAAAAAATAAAATAAAATTTAAAGTACATAAAATTGAAAATAAAAATAAATTACACTATTAAAGTTGCACCCATTGATATTTTGTAAAATAAAATTCACCTATAATAGAATCTGAATCAGTATCTTCAACAAGCTCTCGTTCAATGGAAATCATCATAGAATCCGCTAAGAACTCCTCTTCCTTTACTGATTGATGTTTGTTTGCTTGGTTTAGAGAATAAAAACATAGTTTTTCCTTTCTTGCTCCCTTAATTTTCCATTATAATTTATAACTTATATTAAGTAAAAGGGATTAGGGAAGTCAGGTGCAAGATGAAAAGATACTAATGTTAAAATAAAATATTCATGAAATGCAGAATATACAAGGATAAAATAGTGATGCAGACTGCGTGGAGATTTGAGGAACTTAATTTTGAAATAACTAGTAAATTTTTTTTTGATGTGTTTATTTCATGTTTTCTCATGAGTCTAAATTCGAACCCCACAGCCCTTATGTCATGTTTTTTCATGTGTTTATTTTTTGTTGTGTCCCTGTAACTTTAGTTTTGGTTCTTGTGTATAACCTTGGCTTGTTCAAGCTCAACTCAAATTCATGTTAGCTTGGCTTGAAGTGGTTTCAAAAAATTGAAAAAATATGATCCAGAATGATTCATTAAAAAAAACACGAAAGAGAAACTGTCATTAAATGAGGTCATGCTTCCTCCTACTCTACACAAATTAAAACAACGCATTTAACAAGGTATTCAACGAATCATAACTTATAAATTGAGACCCATTAAAGTATTAAAAACACTTAATGTATTCAAGCTATTAGATTTATAGGGTACACTCTATTACAATGAATGTAAAATATTGAATTCAAAATGAAAAGTCAGGCTTGTAAATTCTTACATAGTGATTTTGCACTTTTATAGCTCTTAGTATACTGTTGAGAAGAAAAAAGCTAAAATTCCAAGTTACTTGGAAAGCATGTAAATCTAATTCTCACATCAATTCATTATTTGTGTTTAGGTTTTTTGTAAAAGACAAAAGAAAACAACCAATTAATAATTTGTGTTAGGTTTTCCCTAAAAAAAAATAAAGAAAAACAACCAATTAATTATTTATATTAGGTTTTCTGAAAAAAAAAGTGGGTTATTACATTTTTTATAACTGGGTTGAAAAAATGACACCACAAAAGGAACAAGCTAAACAAAACAAGCAATCAAGCCATCAAAGTTTAATGAGTCGGAGGTTAGAAAGAACTTGGAGGTTTCTCGGTGGCTAGCTTTGCGCATTTACAGTGGTAGCCCCTTTGCTTGCTTCATTTGGCATTCCAGTTGGGACGAAAAGGATGGGCTACTTTCCTCTTGATTTAGGAACTATTAACATATTAGATTAGTATTAATTTTTTTTACTTGGGCTACAACCCACCTAAATCTTTTACAAGGCTCCGCCCTTGAATATAATGGAAATTAGTGTTCAAAATTATATCAACGCAAAAAAAAAAAGAACTACAAAGTAGAGATTAACGAGATTTTTAATCAATTTTTTGTATTCATTAACTAAAACTAAACATCCTTCTGTCATAGATTGCGCACTCAATGCCAGTTCCTGCCTCTTTTTTTTAAGTATTGAATTTCTAATTAGATTTTATGTGATGTAAGAAATAAATTGCATATTTATTTTTTGTTTTTTAAAATAAAATATACTCATAAAATATTTTTAAAGTTAATAATAAAAATTCACATGATATTAAATACTAAAAATATATTTTAAATTAAAAACTTATAAAATTAACACTGATTTATTTTGATTTCATTTACCTCTATTTTTTTCTAAAAACAAATAATAAAATATAAAAAGAGATTTTACAAGGTTATCCGTAGCCATGCACGGATAATTATACTAGTGAAATTTAAATCAACGAAAATTCCATAAACTTGATATCACTTTAATTGAATGTTGAATGGTTGGGTGCCCTCACTAAAATATGGGAGCACCAAGAGTTTGCTGGAGGGGTTTGGGCTTAATGGGCCACAGTAGTTTAGATTGGGTCGTTGTAGATGGCAAATATTGGGGGCTTGAAGCCCATTGTTTATGTACTTCGATCTTAGTTCACAGTGTTAAATTAACTGAGCCTATTAATATTATTTTCTGGCAAAAGAACAAAAGAAAAGGAAAACAAGGGAAAAGACGTTTGTTTGTACACTCTTTAGTTTAAACCCTAAACCCTACAGAGGAAAAACTCAGCTTGCTTGTTCTCTTTCTTTCGTCCACTTCAATTTCTTGAGATAGAGAAGATATCAAACAGAGCAGAGGATGAATTACAGATTCCAAAACTTGCTTGGAGCTCCCTACAGAGGAGGCAACGTTGTAATTACTCAAAACACCCAACTAATATCACCAGTCGGCAACCGAGTCTCTATCACTGACCTCATCAAATCCCAAACCATAACCCTCCCACTCCAATCCTCCTCCAACATCCGCCGCATTGCCGCCTCCCCCGACGGAACTTTCCTCCTTACTGTCGACGAGAACCACCGCTGCCACTTCATCAATACCGCCCGCCGCGTCATCCTCCACCGCATTAACTTCAAGAATACAGTGAATGCCGTCAAATTCAGCCCCGATGGTAAATTTATCGCGGTTGCAGCGGGAAAATTGGTCCAACTCTGGCGGTCTCCGGGGTTCAAGAAAGATTTTTTCGCTTTCGAGTTAGTTAGGACCATAGCTGATTGCGAGGATACAGTTACAGCAATTGATTGGAGCTTAGACTGTAAGTATTTGCTTGTTGGCTCGAAGGACTTATCGGCACGCCTCTTTTGTGTTGAGAAATTGAAAGACGGGATTTTGAATAAGCCATTTTTGTTTTTAGGACATAGAGATAATGTAGTTGGTTGTTTCTTTGGTTATGATAAGAAAAATACTAATAAGGTTAGTAAGGTTTATACAATTACGCGTGATTGTTATATTTTTAGCTGGGGTTATAGTGGTAATAATGACGGTAATTTTGATGAAAATGATGAGAGGATTTCAGAGCCGGCCTTCCCGGGGACGCCGGAGAGGGATGGGGAAGGGAATATGGATAGTGGAAGCGTGGGTACTGTTAAGAAAAGGAAGGATTTTGATGGGAAAGATGAGGGAGAAGAGGGGTATTTGCACAAGGAGAAGTGGGAGCTGTTAAGGAAAGATGGGTTTATGCAATCACCGGCGAAGTTAACTGCATGTGATTATCATAGGGGGCTTGATATGGTGGTGGTGGGGTTTTCTAATGGTGTTTTTGGGTTATATCAAATGCCTGATTTTGTTTGCATGCATTTGTTGTCGATTTCGAGGGAGAAGATAACTGCTGCAGTTTTCAATGAGATTGGGAATTGGTTGACATTTGGTTGTGCAAAGTTGGGGCAGTTGCTTGTGTGGGAATGGCGGTCAGAGAGTTATGTGTTGAAGCAACAAGGGCATTACTTTGACGTGAATTGCTTGACTTACTCTCCAGATTCACAGTTGCTGGCTACTGGTGCAGATGATAACAAAGTAAAGGTAAAATATGAGCTTATGGAGATGTTTTATGTTTTTGGGAAGTTGTAGTCACTTAGCATGCTTTTCTTAGGTAAAATGCGTTATGAAATTGTCTGCATGATACAATAGGTTGGTTCTTGCAGGATATTTAGGTGAGCTTGCTGTTGTATATATGGATTGTTTGAAAGAAACGTGTTGCTATGTGCATGTGCTAGCTTGTGATTGGTTGCAAAAATGTTATGCTTATTTTGTTGATATGCAATTGCCCATGTATATTCTGAAGAGTATATTGAAAAAGTGTCATAATGCATATGCACAAATGTTAGGATTTTTGTTTATCATCTATATGGTATATCCATACATTGTGTGTTTGTTTGCGATGTAGAATAATTATCCCAAGAGTTTATGGACCAGATTGAAGCATGAAGTTATTGTTTTTCTATTTTAATTATTTTCTTAGTTAGTTTAGGATTTTAATTATTTGTTTCATACTTAACTTAGGATTTTTAATTTAATTAGTATTTTACTATTTAGAAATTCTAATGCTAGATCAATTCTATTAGCCAAGAAAGTCTTAATTAGGAATCTTTTACTATAAAAGATTTTAGGACTAATATAAATTGAGATGTCTTGTTTATTTTATAGAGATCAAGACTATTGTTTAGATTTAATAAAATATCAGAGAATTTTTCCTAGATTTCTCTACAGTTTTGTCTGTAACGTTAGGGCTTGAGAACCCTAGTTTTATCTTCCCTAAACGCTGCGTTAGATGGTATTAGAATAGGTCAACATGTGGATTGATGACAACCCGTGAAGAAAATCGTGGAGTAGTTGGTGGCAACAATCTCCGTGATTGAGATCAGGGGATGCAGGTTGTTTGAGATCAGTTAGATCACCATTTAGTAGTGATAGCAGCTTTAGAGGGCCGAATGCAAATCGACATCAATGCTAGATTTGATGACCTTTCAACTAGGCTTAAGGCATTAAGGTTGCACACAAACATGAACTGAGAAAAAAGAGAGGCACACACCAGAGATGATGCTTGCGACCAACCTGTCATTGAGCCGGTTCATGCAAATCCTCGTGGTCAATATGAATACGGGTATTCATTTGATGAAGAAGATCAAGATAAGGTGACTGAAAATAATAGGTATGATCAAGACTATTGTATAAAGGTTGAGATTTCTTCTTTTGGTAGTGATTTAGAAATAGAGGAGTTCCTTGATTGGTTAGCTGAATGTGATTGATTTTATGAGTATACAGAAATTTTAGATTTGAGAATGGTAAAAGTTGTAGGGTCTTGGTTTTGTGGGATAGGCTATTGGAGACTAGGAGGCGAGAGGGTAGAAGATCTATTATGAATTGGGAATGGATGAAGTAGTTATTGAGAGGTAGGTTTTCCCCCCCTAATCCATAAGTATCAAAGGTGTTCCCAAGGCTCCTGGACTATGCATTAATATACAACAAAATTTTTGCATCTAGTTGAGGGAAATAACGTGCATGAAATTGACAGGCAACAAATTACTAGATATGGAGAGGAACTGAAACCTGCCATTAGAGATAGAATTGGACTTCAAATGCTGCTAAATGTTATTGATGCATGAAATATGGTTTTAAGGGTAGAGATGTTGATGCATGATAAAACCAATATGACATTTGATTATTAAAGGAGGGTTACGACCATAAAGCCTTGACTTACACCTGTTGAGAAGGGTAAGCGGCCATATACAAACAGTCAATCCAAACTAGCTATTGCCAACTCTAGCAATTCCTAACATGGATAGCCAGAAGAGAGATAATCTTCATGCCAAGTCGCCTCCAATAAAGTGTTATAGATGCAATCATAAAGGGCATAGATCTAATGTATGTCCTCAGAGGAGGCCTGTGAATGCGGGGATGAAGAGTGTAGATAAGATACAAAATTATATCCGGAGGAGTATTGTGAATCTGATGGTGAGGGTGAGTATGAGGATGATGATGATCAAGCTTATGTGTTGAGGCGATTGCTATTCACACCAAAAATTGATGATGAGACACAAGCTTTTTCGTACTAGGTGCATGATAAACCAACAAATTTTTTATCTTATTATTGATAGCAATAGCTATGATAATATTATTGGTAAGGAAACCACTATTAAATTGGGTTCGAATATTGAGAAACATCTTGAACCTTACACTATATGTTGGATTAAAGAGGTACCTAAGGTAACATTAACTAAAAGATGTAAAGTTTCCTTTTCCATCTGCAAATATAGGGATGGAGTTTATTGTGACGTAGTTGATATGAATGCTTGTAACTTGCTGTCTGGTAGGCCATAACAGTATGATGTAAAGGCATGGCATGGGAGACGGGAAAGCATTTGTAGGTTTGTTAAAGATGTGATTAATTTTACTTTGATGTCTTTGAAGGGGAATTCCTAACCAAAAGCTCGAAAGGTTGGAGGAGAGACATTCATTGTGTTGAATCTTTGTCAAAATTTGAGTTATATTTAAAGGAAATGAAGGAAGTACATGCTTTAATTATGAAGCCCTTACTGTCGAAAGAAGTTGACAAGGCAGTAGAGGTCCTTGAAGCTATTAAGCCTTTATTGTAGGAGTTTCAAGAAGTTATTCCAGATAAGCTACTGGATGAGTTACCTTTTATGTGTGATATCCTACATCAAATTGACTTGATACCAAGGGCTAATCTTTTGAATTTGCCTCATATTACAGAATGAGCCCAAAAGAGAGGGAGATCTTGAGGGAGAAAATTGAAGAATTCCTAAAGAAATGGTTGATTTAGGAGAGCTTAAGTCTATGTGTTGTCCCTGCTTTACTGACACCAAAAAAGAATGGTAGCTCGCATATATGTGTTTATAGTCACGCCATCAACAAAATCATCGTGGGATACAGGTTTTCAATTCCATGATTGGATGACATGCTAGATCAGTTGTGTAATGTAACGATTTTTTCGAAGATTAACTTAAAGAGTGAGTACTATCAGATTCAGATTTGACCAGAGGATGAGTGGAAAATGGATTTCTAGACAAAGGATGGGTTGTATGAGTGGTTAGTCATACCATTTGGGTTAACAAATGCACTGATTACATTCATGAGGTTGATGAATTAGGTTTTGTGACATTTCATAAATAAATTTGTTATGCTTTATTTTGATGATATCCTTGTGTTCAATCACAATAAAACAAATCATATCGAGCACTTAAGGAGTGTTTTAGAGGTGTTGCTAAAAACAAGTTGTATGTGAATCTGAAAAAGTGTAACTTCATGACCAATAAGCTGTTATTCTTGGGTTTTGTAGTGGAAGCCAAAAGAGTTGAAGTTGATGAGAAAGTGAGGGCAATTCGTGATTGGCCCCTACCTTAGGCAATTAGTGATGTGCAGAGTTTTCATAGCTGGACTATTTTTTATAGGAGATTTATTTTGAATTTCAATAGTATTGTGGCATCGATCACCGAATGTTTGAAGAAGGGTAAGTTAAAAGGGGTGAGGAAGAAGAAAAGAGTTTTGCCTTGATAAAAGAGAAGTTATGCAATGCTCCAGTGCTTGCTTTACTCAACTTTGATAAGTTGTTTGAGGTTGAATGTGATGCTTGTGAAGTGGGTATTGAAGGAGTTCTTTCCTAGGAGAAACATCCTTAAGCCTTTTTCAGTGAGAAGTTAAATGAAACTCGCTTGAAGTACCTATGATAAAAAACTCTATATTGTGGTAAGGGCTTTGAAAATTTAGGAGCATTATTTCATTAATAGAGATTTTGTCTTATATTTAGATCATGAAGTCCTAAAGTCTCTAAATAGTTAGAAGAATGTTAGTATGAGTATCATGGCCAGATGGATTACATTCCTTTAGAAGTTCAACTTTAGTTTGAAGCACAAAGCCGAAGTTTAGAACAAAGTGGTTGATGCATTGAGTAGGTAAGTTGCCCTACTACTAATCACTTTTCATAGCAAGATTTTGGGTTTTAAGTGTTTGGAGGAACTACAAGCTTTTCATAGCAAGATTTTGGGTTTTAAGTGTTTGGAAGAACTATAAGCTGAAGATGTTGATTTTCCAAAGATATGGGAAAAATATTCTAAGGTCGAGTTAATGGAGATTTCTATATATATGATGCTTATTTAATGAAAGGTAATTGATTGTGTATTTCTCATATATCCTTTTGCAAAAAATTGATTTAAGACTTGCATGGTGATAGATTAAAGGGTTATAGAGGAAGAGATAAAACAATGTCAGTTTTGGAGGATAATTATTACTGGCCTCAACTCAAACGTGATGTAAACAAATTTGTTCAACGTTGTTTTACTTGTCAAACAACTAAGGAGCAATCATAAAACACTAGTTTATACATGCCTCTATCTATACTTGAACATATATGAGAAGATATTTTCATGGATTTTGTGTTTGGTCTTCCATGAACTCAACGAGGAATGAATTATGTTTTTGTTGTTGTGGACAGATACTAAAAAATGACACTTTATACCTTGTAAGAAGACTATAAATGCAATCAATATGGCTAAGCTATTTTTCATGGAGATAACGAGGTTGCGTGGTGTTCTAAAATCCATCATGTCTGGTAGATACTAGGTTCCTATGTCACTTTTGTCTAACTTTGAGAAAGATATGTAATTTCTTTTTGAAGGGGGTGTTTGGCCCCGCGTTTCAACCGGAGTTTCAAAAAATTTTATATTTTCTTCAAAAAATTTTTTTTTTTGTGTTTTTGAATTTTTTTGATATGCTGATGTCAAAAATAAATTTTAAAAAATAAAAAAACATTATTTTGGTATATTTTCAAGCGAAAAGCACTTTGAAAAGTAAGTGCTACCACTATCCTAAACACCCCCGGAATTTAGTAGTATTGCTCATCCACAAATTGATGACCAAACAAAGTCTCTAAACAGAATTTTGAGCAATCTAATTCGTAGCATTTCTAGAGACAAGCCTAAACAGTGGGATGTTGCATTGGCTTGGGTACAATTTGCTTACAACAGTTCCAAACATAGTGCTACTGGCAAGACATCATTTGAGTGTGTAGAGGAAACCTCAAAATCATGTATTCGATCTACATTCACTATCTAAAGCTGCTGGGTTTACCAAGTTAGCAGGGACTTTGGCTGAACAGAAGCAAATTGTCTATCAAGAGATAGGAGGAAACTAGAAAAATCAGCTACCAGAAATAGGTACGCAGTAGACAAGTATAAACAAGTTAAATTGTTTCAAGAAGGAGACATGGTCATGGTTTTCTTGTGCACATAGAGGTTTCTAGTAGGTACCTATAACAAATTAAACATAAAAAAGCATGGTCTATACAAGGTATTGAAGAAAATCAATGATAATGTTTATTTGATCTTCCGGATAGCATGGGCATGTTAAAGACCTTCAATGTTGTTGATCTTTACGAGTACTTTTCAGAATACTAAACTCAATTTGAGAACAAGTGTTTTTTAAGTAAGGGAGATTGATGTAGAACAATTATCCTAAAAGTTTATGGACCAGATTGAAGCATGAAGTTACAGTTTTTCTATTTTAATTATTTTTCTAGTTAATTTTGAATTTTAATTATTTGTTTGCTACTTAGCTTAGAACTTTTAATTTAATTAGTATTTTACTATTTAAAAATCAAAGATGAATTCTATTAGTTAAAAAAGTTTTAATTAGAAATCTTTTCCTATAAAATATTTTAGGATCAATAGAAATAAGAATGTCTAGTTTATTTTATTGAAATCAAGACTATTATTTAGATTTAATAAAATACTGAGAATTTTCTCTAGATTTCTTTATAGTTTAGTCTGTAACCTTATAGCTTGAAAATCTTAGTTTTATCTTTGCAGTACACTATTTCAGTTTGTCTATGTGTGTGTCTTCGTTACATTTAGTTGGTTGGATTCCTGTATTTGTGCTCCATATTCCATTCACGGTCCTTTAAAACTCCAAATTGTTAGTATAGTTTTTTTTCCTACAAGCCATATGCTGTTGCAGTGTTGGCTTTTTCTAAGGCAAGGAATTTTATTTAAAATGATGAAGTAGCATGTAACTAATGTATGTTTGTAGTGTTTAGTAAGTGTGTGATCTTACTGACTGTGTCTTAAACAGTTCCTATTGTGGTATATTAGTACTATTTTTCATGTATCTCATAAACTTTTTTCTAGACTGAATTTTAGTATTTGAGAATCATTGGAAATCTTCATCAGGAGATATTGTGCAGGCATATTTCATAATACCTTGAAAATATGATGATCCGTTATTTGTTTCTGATTGTAGCTTTTGTTCATGTGCTATACACTTGTCTCTTTGCTGGTCTCCCCTATTTTTGTACTTGAATGTCATGTGAATGTGTTTGTATTTTCTTGTCACAGGTGTGGACCGTTTCTTCTGGCTTTTGCTTTGTAACATTCTCAGAGCACACAAATGCTGTGACCGCGCTTCATTTTATGGCAAACAACCATTGTCTTTTAAGTGGATCTCTTGATGGAACTGTACGTGCATGGGATTTGTTCCGTTATCGAAATTTTAGGACATTTACCACCCCTTCTTCAAGGCAGTTTGTCTCTTTGGCAGCAGACCAAAGTGGGGAAGTCATTTGTGCTGGAACTCTAGATTCATTTGAGGTACGTTTATCTTTTGGTGCTGTACATTCAAGATCAATCTGCTGTTTTTTATTGTTTTTGCTGACAGAGTGCTTAATTTTTGTATACAATAGATATTTGTTTGGTCAATGAAGACAGGCCGTTTATTGGATGTCCTAAGTGGTCATGCAGGTCCTGTTCATGGGCTGACATTTTCTCCCTCAAATGTGAGTTGTATTGATATCTCTTTCCACTTACTGGTTATGCATCCCTTGTTTTGTATTAATTCCTCTTGGTTTCTCTGTTTGTCTGAAGTGGTTTGTTTACATGAATTTGTTGAGGTTGGATCGCCCTTCTACATTTGGCATCCAACATTATCTTGGATTCTTGTAACTAATAGTAAACATATAGGTCTGCAGTCAGCTTTTTGTACCTATTGATTCATGAGCAGCTTCTGAAGTAAACCTGTTTGACCTGTAGGCAGTCTTAGCTTCATCATCATGGGACAAAACTGTTCGCCTGTGGGATGTTTTTGAAGGAAAAGGTGCCGTTGAAACGTTTCCTCACACACATGATGTTCTTACTGTAGTTTATCGTCCAGATGGACGGCAATTAGCTTGCAGCACATTAGATGGGCAGATTCATTTCTGGGACACAATTGATGGCTTGTTAATGTACACAATCGAGGGCCGCAGGGATATTGCTGGAGGGCGTCTCATGACTGATCGTAGATCAGCAGCAAACTCAACTGCAGGAAAGTGCTTCACAACCTTGTGCTATTCTGCTGATGGGAGTTACATTTTAGCTGGTGGAAGTAGCAAGTACATCTGTATGTACGATGTTGCTGATCAGGTTTGTTCCTTTCTTATGTAAAACCTTCTGCTTATCATTTACATTTTTATTTTGTAAACATTTTAAATCATTTAATTATTTAGCTTTATGATGACATGAACATTATCACATGTTTCTATCTATACTGGGGCTCACTTTTTTGTTTTGTCATCTATAAGCAAGTTGAATGTAGAAAATTAGATTGAGAACTGTTTGGATGTTGGAGATACTTTTGAAGAATGACATAGCTTAGTTAGCTGGTTATTCTTCTGTTTTACATTTGTTTGGATGGGTTCATAGGTCCTCTAGTGTGATCTTCTCTCTTAGTGTTTGAGGTACTGGATTGATTTATGTATGAACTGCAGGTTCTGCTGCGTCGCTTCCAAATAACTCACAATCTTTCATTAGATGGAGTGCTGGATTTCTTGAACTCGAAGAAGATGACAGATGCAGGTCCACTTGATTTAATCGATGATGACGACTCTGATGCTGAAGAGGGTGTTGATAAACAAACTCGAGGAAAGTTGGGATATGATTTACCAGGATCCATGCCCAATCGTGGAAGGCCTATTATTAGAACAAAATGTCTGAGAATCGCACCTACCGGGCGAAGCTTTGCAGCGGCAACTACAGAGGGGGTTCTAGTTTATTCCATTGATGAATCCTTCATCTTTGATCCCACTGATCTAGACATAGATGTTACACCAGAGGTATCTCACGTTCTTTTGTAAAATTCTTTGAAACATACATCTTTAGCTTTATTCCCTCTTTTAAGTACTCTTCATGGAGAATTCAAGGCATGTTATGAGGCTGTCAAATTATCAACATCTACTTAGTTGAAAATAACAATTTTTCTTTATTGATATATTGTAGTTTTTCTTCTGCTGATTTTATTTGATGACTACAACATCTGCTTGTTGGAAATAACAATTTTTCTTCATTGACATGTTGTAGTATTTCTTCTGCTGATTTTATTTGATGACTACAATGGTGTGCAGGCAGTTGAAGAAGCATTAGATGAAGATCAACCAAACAGAGCTTTAATTATCAGCCTTCGCCTGAACGAGGATTCTCTAATTAAAAAATGCATTTTTTCTGTCAGTCCATTGGATATACCAGCTATTGCCTCCTCAGTCCCATACAGATATCTGCAAAGATTAATAGAAGCATTTTCTGATCTTTTAGAAAGCTGTCCGCACTTGGAGTTTATACTCCGCTGGTGTCAGGTGCTTGCTGCCATCTTGCAAAATTTTATAACCTCAGAGCCCTTCCTGTATTCAGATCTAATTCGTTGTTTGTGTTTATTTTTTGACAGGAGCTGTGCAAAGCTCATGGAAATTCAATTCAACAGACTTCCAGAAATCTTCTTCCGGCATTGAAATCCTTGCAGAAAGCAATTACTAGAATACATCAGGATTTGGCAGATACTTGTTCGTCTAATGAATACATGCTACGATATTTATGCTCAAGCAAAAACAAATGATGGACCACTATTAGTGGCTGGGATTTCCTCACTATTTGCTGACAGAACTATAACCTATTCTCCAGAAAAGGGAGCAGGTCAAGCACTCCCATAGCTAACACAAACATGCTAGATTCAGATACCTTGGCGCAAGGTTCACGTGGTTGAAAGCGTCTGCTTGTTGGATCTGACGCTGCAGTTTATTGGACGCTGTAATATGGCTTGGGATCATATGCATGACAGCATCAAGAACTGCCTTCAATGCAATTTTGATACAGGAAAGATGAACGTGGTTCCGTGACAATTATGGATGAGGATAGCTGTATAATGTGCTGTTAGACAATCAAAAGTTAATCGATTTTTTTTTGTCGTGAATTTAATTTTCCTCCCAAAACTCTAATGATTGTTTTTGTGTTGCACTGTTAATTATGTCTCTATGGAAGAATTATTTAATCTTCTGTAAGCCATAATAAAAGCAAATATATTAATCATATAGGGAGACAAAAATAAGAAGGAGCATCTAATGACCAAAACCACAGAATCAGAAGTGCATATATTTCTCAGCTTTGCAGTTTCTTTTGGACGTCTGTCGTTTCGTGCCATTTATGAAGCTATTGTTAATTTTCAAGTAACCTGTAAAATTTTATATTCAAATGCAATTAAGAAACTTAATTTTTAATTAATTTAATATTAAATAATAAAATAAAATAAAAATCAAATTAAAAAATTTATTAAAGTAAAAAATAATAACAATTAAAAGAACGAGCAAGAAAAAAATCCAAGATGAAATCGTAAAAAAATTCCTTTTTGAGATTATATTAAATAAAATAAATAGTAATAAAAAAAATAGAAACCAAATTTGTTAGTTGAAAAAATTAGAGAATGAAATTTTAAAAACTAATTTTTGAGATTATATTAAATAAAATAAATAGTAATTAAAAGAATATAAATCAAATCTAAAGGAAAAACAAATTAAAGGATTGTTTTGAAAATTTAAAAGGTCAAGCACGAAAATCAAGAAAAAAAAGAGAAAGGAAAAACAAAGAAAGGTCACTATCATCAAATCAGAGATATATAAGTTAAACGCAATATCTAGAGATGAAAGGGTTGCTGAGACGATTTGAACGCTGCTCTACAAGCCACTGTTTGGCCACAAAATGCCACCTCACGTCTCACTTAAATAACACGAACACAATTCACATACTAGCATGTGTAATGCATACTTTAATTAATTTTGTTCTTTTAAATAATGTTTTATAATTATTAAAATACTAAATTTTCACTTTAGTCAACTTAATTATAATAAAAAACAAAAAAACTAGGATAAAAATATGAAAAATCTTCTTGACACCGATTAAAGAAAATTTGCTTATAAGGATAGTTAACAAATTATCCCTAATAAATTTGATAATGATTAATATACGTATTATTTTTAATAGCAAGTTGTCATATTTTTTTCTTGAAAAATTAATCATTACATTATTTTAATTCACCATACAATTTATTTATTTTTAAAAAATTAAATTAAATTTATTTTAATTTTAACACATGGCAGTTTCACATGCCTTCGATGAACATGCAAATCTAACACGAAAAGGCGGAACTCTTATTTATTGGGGACATATTGTGTAATTGAGAGTGAAATAGTGCGTTTAACCATCGTGGGAGTGGCAAATCGTGGCACCAAAATGCTAGAAGTCATCTTCACCAAGCTATAATGGAGGTGATTCAGTCTGTAATATCTAATACGTTTTCAAAAGGCTTCATTTCATTTTCTAGTTAGAGAACTTCTGATGCAAGCCATACACGAGGAGTTGGAATTTGTGTTAATCTTAGTGAGCTTTATACACTTGTTTTTTAATTTTTTTATATAAAATAATTATGCTACACTCCATATTTTTTTTATACCCTACATTCTCTTACATTATTTCCGTAAAACCTCAAACACAATTTCTTTAAATTTTTCCGGGTTGACCATGTGACCCAAGGACCCGCCCACAGCTTCTTATCCAGATCAACCTAACTATATTGAAGCATTGAGAACAATCCTCTGTTGGACCGCATGGAATGTTAAATTCTAAAACAGAAAAAAACAGCATCGAATATTTACAGTCTATTTGACAAAAGTACATAATCCAGAAAACATTTTGCAGTTCTAGTTATCAGAAAGAGAACGCCAAACAGAGAAACAAGACAACTGCATGAAAACACTGAGGCATATGCTTGACAAGCATCACATAACAAAAATTTCATAATTTGTTATTCGCTTCACGGTAATCATTCTACCTTCTTTCAACCATTTTCCACTTGGTGGTTAACTTCCAAATGCAGCGAAACTTGAAAGAATTCAATCGCAAATTCCCTATGCAACAATTTCTTGATGCAACACAAAGTATAAAGATTGATGACAACGAATTTATTGTTGTTGAAAATAAGAACAAACAGTTTGAGCTTATACTGCTGAAACATGCCTAGCATAAACCTTGCATATTAGTATCTCATCACTTCCGGTTGGAGCAAAGGAAAAAAACGGAGACCATAATAACCCATCAAATTTTCCGAAAATTCAGCCAGAAAGACTTATTCAGACTCCTCTTTTCCTGCAATATCTTGGAGCTTTTCTTTCAGTTCGCCAGTCTGCAAAGGAGGGGCCATAGAACCCAGATCAACTCAAGGAAAGTTTGATCCTGCCAAAATTTTACTTACCCAAAAATTCAAGAAAAAGAGGTCTACTTTAAGTCACTGACCTGGTGCATATTCATAATTATATCTGAGCCACCAATAAACTCTCCCTTGATAAAAATTTGAGGAAATGTAGGCCAATTGCTGCAAAAGAAATTGGAGGGTCAAGAAACAAGTGTTCTTGCACATAATATTTTTTAAATCACTCTCCAAGCATATTGAGCAAAGACATTTTTAAGTGGCATGACAACAAAGAGTTCCATCTCTAAATCCCTTCCCCTTCTTTTCTTTTGACTTGGGGTCAAAAGCAGGAGAGGAAGTACAGCTGAGATTGGTCCGGAACCAAGTACAAACAAATAATCGTGCATATAATACCAAAATTTTATCTTTTAAGCAAAAGAAGGAAATTGGACATAAACCAAAGAAACATAACATAAAAAGCAAGGAAATACTCTTTTCACAGACATTTCTGGAAAAGAAAAAAACACCTAGGTACAGTCCAACATCAATTATCAAGCTGAAAGATATTTTAACATCAGGAGGCAAAAACTAATTGCCTTGACAAACAGAACAGATGATGCTAGACTAGACCTGCAATACCATTGCAAAGGATTCTACAGATGCATGCCCAAAGAGATTCCAAAGAGAATTCACAAGTTTTAACATTGAATTTCTTACAGACCTGTACTTATGTATCAAGACTTACTCCCATTAACTACTCATGTTATTCATATAAACCACCAAATGGAACTAACCTGTATGCTTTTACTCCAGTTCTTAGGTCAGGATACTCCAATATATTTCTAGCAGTTATCGGAACATCTGCAATCACCAAACACCAGATCAACTGACATTGCCATTCAAAGATAACAAATTAAACCACCAAGAAACTAATGGGCATTGGCCGGCCGCAATACTGCCATTAAACAATTTAGAAAAACTTGAAACACATACTTTATATCAACAAAAATATTTAGCCTTTTCAATCAGTGTCAAATTAGTTGACAAATGCATCTAAAGTACATGTACATTTACATAAAGCTAATAACAAAATAGTCAGATTGGGATTCAATAATTTCATGCTTTCTCAACCTGACTAAATCTCAGCTAGGAAATAACCAATCATTCAAATAACTCCTTTCCGTTAGTGCTACAGTCAAAGTTTTTGTTTTTGTTTTTTTTTTAAGAAATTCTTGTTATCACTGAACATGACATAGCTATTTATTTCAACCAATATATCTTCAAAATGAGAAGGAATGGCAAACTATCCAGACCACCTAAATAGGGTCGTATTTTAGGCTTAGTAAGCAGATCTAATACAGGATAACCCCCTCTCATGCATGCTCTAGATGGTAGTGAAATAATCTTTAGAATTTACAAGAAAACCAATTTCAGCCACTATAATGCTCTCATTACCCATGACCCTTACCATTCTCAATCCCTCCTTTTCTAGGCCACCAACAGTGAGGTTACCAGTAAAGAGAAAGGAACTATCCATATATCATCCATGTATTTGCTACATGTGTGGGTTAACACTATTTACTGTCAAGGAAAGATTGAATGCAGATTATCAAACAAAAAAGTTTTAACACTTACTGTATTGTTTCAATACTCTAACCGCCAGAGCGCTAAATCCACATTGAGGAAGGTCAGGATATCCCTTCATGTAAATTACTATTGGGTGTTCCTTGACATCCTGCACAACAAATGAAAAATGATCATTGAGAGATAACAGAAAAGAAACTAGCATCAGCTACATATACCTTGTCAACAAGTTCCTTAATATTAATTCCGCTACAACTCCCACTCTCATTCACAGCCTTATTATTTGGTTGAAAATCTGCATGACTGTCGGGATCATTGGGAATGGTGGTAGAGAATCTGAGCTTGACGTGGTTAAAAGATGCAGGCACCTACAAACAAACCAAGCAAAGCATGACATGAGCCATCCATACTCACTTCATGTATATGTTGAGACTTTGCAATTTGTTTGCCCAACTGATATTACACATCACTCAAGAATCTCAAGTTTATCATATAGTTAAACTGCCATCTTGTGCAAAAATTAATTCGCTTACTAAGTTCATGAAGAGCAGCTACAAAAATAGTACACACAAAGTTTAGATGGTTCTCATTTTGCCAAACCCTAAAAGAAAAGAACTTTCCAAGGAATATTCCAACATTCCAAAAGGGCTTAAGATCAAAAACCAAAATCACTGCTACGCCCAAGAAAACAGAACTACAAGTAAAGTTTGGTTCTTCAGAGCAAAAACCTTAAGAAACCCTAAAAATAAATAAAGGAAGCTGCAAACAAATGGGAAATCGCATAAATAAAAAATCAAAAGTTACGAAAGTGTAACTAAAACCCTAAATCTTGAAGCCGCGACTGGGTTCCGGGTAAAATGAGGGATTCTGAACAGCCTTAAAAAAATATTCTCAAAATCAAAAGGTATCAAATCTACCATTGATCACATAATAATTAGTTGGGTTCTTACAATTCTAGGAGACTGTGATGCACGCGAAATACCCTTCAAGATTGTATTCGACAGTAACCTTGCCATTATTCCTTCTGCAAAAATCAATTTCTATTTCTGAAATTGACACGCATACAAGAAATCGAGGGGGTGAGAGAGGTTTGCCTCTTTGACTTTGTTGGTTCCAGAGAAGCCCGGCCAAATCGAAGACTCAAAATGAGAGGCGCACACAACACCCTAAACCTTAATTCCCTTCGGAAAAACTAGTTTACAGTGCCTTCCTTAGCTGCGGATGGAATAAAAAAATTTTGAAGGTAGAAAAGATGTCCAGCAATATGAGGCATTTAACATTGTTATTACACGTGGCATATTTTGTCAATCTTAAAAATTTTTAAATTAAACATTTAGGAGTTATTTCCATATAATTCAATTAACTTAAAGAAAAATATAGTTTGAATTTTAAAAAATAATATATTAAATTATTCTAAGCTTTGCAATATAATCAGTTAAATTCATGATTTAAAAATAAATTCTAATAGACAAATATCAGTATTTATTTTAAATTATAATAACTTTATAAAAAAAATGAAGATAAATTTAAAATCAAATGAGTATTTTAAAAAAATTAAAAAAATATAAAAAAATAAAAATAAAAAAGTTCACCTTCTACCATGTCAATGAAGTGTTGCACCCTAGTTTTTTAATGTGGACATAAATAAAATAAAATTACTCATATAATATAACACAAATACTTAAAAAAATAGATTAATTAAACAAAATTTCTCTAATTTCAAATTCGATATCTCCCTCGTCTCTATGAACACAGTTTTGTTAAAGAATTTATTTAAGCACTTATAGCCTAAAATTTGCTTTTCTTGGATCCCTCAACATTTTTTTTCTTGCCGGTGAAAAAACAATCAGTCATGTTTTTTTTTTTGAAAACTAAAAAACAAAAACCCAAATTAAAGCTTCTGGTTGTGGATTAGAACCCTAATTTTTAGATCTGGTGAATTTGCACAGATATTTCATTTTTGTTATGAAAAAGCTTCTGGATGTTGAGTTGCCGACAATAATAGAGGAAGAAGAGGGATCGACGATGCCGAGTGGTTCGTCTGTATTTTGATTGGCAATGAGCAGAAGAAGAAGCAGTCAAATATTTTAAATTTTTTGTTGAATATTTCTAGTAATTATATAGAATATAATAACAATTTTTTAAATTTTTTGTTGAATTTCTTTTATGCATAATTATATAAAAATATAATTTTTTTAAAAAAATTAAAATAAAGTAGAAAAACAACTAAATAACTTATATATGAGTTTTTAAGGGTATTTAAGAGTATGGTAGCGTTATTTTTTAAAGTGTTTTTTTATTTAGAAATATATTAAAATATTTTTTATTTTTTAAAAGTTAATTTTTACATTAGTATATTAAAATAATTTAAAAAACAATTCATGAAAAATAATTTGTATTACATTCCTAAACAGTTATAAAATAAAATTTAAAAATAATAATAATAAAAATCTTTGTATATTAATACTCAAGCTCCCTCCTTAACCTTCATCGACGTGCCAGCCTTTGCCTACTAATGTTGGTAATATCAAAGACATCCTCGCACTCATTTACCTCCTCAATAAGCGTGTCAAAGGCCAATTTCTCAACAACACCAGCACCTTCAAATTCATCGCAAACATCAAAACTTTTCTCTTTATCCTCGCTCATCTCATCAAAATTATTGATCATTTTGGATTTGTTGAGTATTTTTTTGTTTATATAAAATTTATATGTACAGTAAAATAATAAAAATCCCTTTAATAACAAAAAAATCAATTATTTTGGATAACAGGATATAGATATTTTTTATTTTTCAAAAATAAAAAAATTACAGATACATCTTTGAATCCAAAAAATTTAATGCATTAAGCTCAGAGATATTAGAGTCTTTTGGGTCTAGTTTTGTTATTAATTGTTGGTTTTCATGAGGGTGGAATAATAATTTATCATTAAAATAATATTTTTAATTAGAAAAATTATTGGCGTGTGTTCAACACACTCCAGTGAGTGAGTGGTGTCCATGTCATTCAAGTGGCACGCGTGATGCCTTCAGATAACCAAAACTAGCTTTCTGTTGTCTCCCTAAATGCACTACTATATCATCTTCCATGTAGAGTGGCATGTGGCTATGGTCAAATTATCACCGATGATTATTTGGTTTTCCCCCTTTCTTTCTTTTTCATGACAAATAATGTACATCATTGACCTCTTTGTTTCTTACCTTTTGATTTCAAACCTCATTATCTTAATTTTTTATTTTGTTCCCTTTTCATTTATAGAAGTTTTTTATCTTTTCAATTTAGTCTTTCATTTACAATTTCTCATATATTTTTTTTAATTTCAATCTTTATTTTTTTATTTTTAATTTTTTTTCCTTGACACCTTTGTTGAATTTTTTTTTCATTTTTTTCATCATTTAATCAATTTTTTTTTTCAGTTTGACCTTCATTCTTTTGATTTTTTTTTCTTTTTATTAAAATTATTTTTCAATTCAATTTATCCCTCTAATTAATGTTTTTTTTCACCCTTATTTTTTATATTTTTTTGTGTAATTTTGACCTTCATTCTTTTTCAGTTTGACCTTCATTCTTTGATTTTTTTTTCTTGTTTCATTTTTCAATATTTAATTTGATAGAAATTCGGCTTCGTACAATCTTATTAGTCTACATTTGCTATTTTTAATATTGATTTTGTGATTATTTTCAAGTTTTTTCTATGAGTATATCCCGGTTTTATGACCTAAATTTTGTGTTTTGCATGTCTTTTTTTAATATAATTTTTTTTAGTTGTTTTGTTTCTGTTTGATCTTTCAAGATATTATTTTAATTCATCTATAATTTTTTATTTATTTCATACAAACAAAGTTTATTTTTCAAAATAAAAATATATTTCTAAATAATATTGTTGATGTGTTCGGCCTTGCATAATATTTTTTATGATGTTTATTTATTCAATCAGTTTCATTTGTATTTATCTTTTAAATCATGAATTTTTTAGGGTGTAGATTTATCTTTTATTGATTTAAATAAATAAATTCAGTAAACACAATCGGATTAATGTCTTATTTTATGTGATTCAATATTTTGATCTATTTTCATTTATTAATTTTTTCAATTTTTTTCTTGGTTATTGTTAATGATTTTTTTAATATTTACATAAATGATTATCAATTTATTTAATTAAATGCTTGTATAGATTTTTTAATTTATACTTTTGAATTTTTTTATGTAAAAAATTTATTGAAGTAAAAAATATATACCTAGTATTTTTTTAAAAAAATATTTATAACTCATGAACTAATTTAAACTATAAGAGGTGAGGTTTAAAGTAATTGTTTCTTTGATTTTATTCATTTTTGTTACTCGCAAATGTTGGAAATCATCCCAATATTTCAATTTGTTTATTGTAGTTTTTCTAGAGAGTATTTGGCTTGGAGGTGTGGTGACTTTTTCTAAAAGTACAATACATTTTAAGCATAAACCATACCTAACCACACCTTTAAAAGCTATAAAAACATGTTTTTTAGTAAAAAAAAAGCACAAACTACCTCCCATCCGGAAGCTGGGTGTTTAACTTGGAAATGTGGTGGCTTTTTTTATAAGATATAATATTTTAAGCACAAATTATACCTAACAACATCTCTAAAAGCTATAAAATCATACTTTTTACCAAAAAAAAAAAAAAAAAAAGAAGCATAAATTACCTCCCATCCAAACACTTATAATGATCCGACGCTTGCAAGCTGAACCGCTGGCTCATGTTTTTTTATTTTTAATATAATTAAATTCATTTTATTTATCATTAAATACAATGTCCTGGGAGTCTCATTCTTGAAATCTTGTTAGGACAATCTTTACTAAAAATAGAGATGGCCTAATCCTGTCAGTCAGGAAAAGCTAGTACTGTTGTATGAGCCCATTTTTTTAAGAGCAAAGGAGTACTGATTGTGTGAACCACTGCTGGTTTGGGACCTAAAATCTTCCTTAAACATGCATTCAAATGTTTCACAACAGAATAGAAAGACTGTAAAAACTCAGAATATGTTATATTATCAGCACAAAAGACTTTTGAAAGACAAAATTATCAACATCCAGTACTCAATTCTTCACTGCGTGTCGGCCGTCTCCACTGTCATCGCTCCACAGACTACGGTTAAAGTTGTCGTCGTCGTTCAGCCTATATTGCCTTCTCTCCAACGGATTTTGCTATTTTGTCTTAAAGTTCAGGGCGTCCTCTCTGACGGTCTGCGCCTGAAACTGTCACTCCGCCTGCGCTCGTTTCTCTCCGTGCGATTACTCCAAAAATTACCGTTCCCTCTAAAGTTACCATTTCTACTGAAACCATCATTCTGCCTATAGCTATTTAGACCATGTCGCATCTGCTCTGGATCGTTATTCCTAGAACTGTTGTTCCATCTAGTATTGTTGGTTCGTCTGTTGGAATAACTATGGCTGTTCAGACCATGCAGCATCCTCTCTGGAATATTATTACTCCTAGAACTGTTGTTCCGTCTAAAATTGTTGTTGGTTCGTCTATTAGCATAACTAACCCCCCTTTCATAGCGTGCTGGTGACATGTTTCTGTTCCATCTGAAATTGTTGGTTTGCCTACTGTTATGGCTAGTCTCCATATCATGGTCTTCTGGCGACATCTCAAGTTCAAAACGGAGGAGTACAACAGGACGGTCATTTCGGTTTGAAGTTCTCCTAACCTGATAATAAGAACCTCCTCTATTCCTGTCTTCATTCTCCTCATCTTCTTCTTCATTTGGGATGACCATAGCAGGGAGGTCGTCAAAATCTCTACCAAGCTCCTCTTGTTCCTCTCTTGTTAAACCGAGCGTAGCAACAATGTCCGCGACATCTCTTTCATACTCAAAGTTGGCCCAGTCATGTTGTCGTTGGATGTCCACCTCTGATGGGCGGATGAAAGGATGGTCAGACCTTGCGTGCTTTCTAAGTTCTGAATAACTCCCACTAAAATCACAAGTCTCCCGAGAACAACTCCGTACCTTGGAATTCATGAATTCTCGTGCAGGCTTTACAACAGTCCATCCATAGATTTGTCCTCGACACAGAGGGCACCAAAGCTTAGGCTGCGGCTCACTCTCTTTATGCCCAGTTTGTCCAAGCATTTGCAATTCTCCCCCTGTTCTAATGGAAACAGAAGGAATTTCATGCAAAATTTCCACGGATGGAGATGACACATTAGACTTGCGGAATTGGTCAAGGCAATTTGAGTGGCGATAGCTAGTATTGCACATGTGAGGCCGGCAGCCTTTGCCAAAGGAAGAACATTGTAAGAGAACAGCATTGTGGGGATGTTCCATGCAAATGGGGCACCTAATTTCTTCCCATTCTTTGACATCTTTGGTCGATCTCAATGACCTCTCGGGATCGTCACCTTTATCGCGTGGATGGTCCACAGAGACGGGGCACCTGACATTCCCCCATTTTTGGATATTCTCATCCAACCCCAATGAGCTTTGGGTTTTGAATTGCTCAGAATTTTTTGAACTCCTAGGGTAAGGCGACGATCTAGACCGATCAGAAGACAAACGATCGACTCTTCTATCCCTTGGCATTTTCAGAAACTTCGAATTCACCTTTCTCTTAAAAAGAATATGATCCCTTGATAATCATACGAAAATCATGTAATCAGTGAATTGAGTTTAGCTTTAAACATATGAAAAGCAACAATAAAACAGTTCAAAATAAAATGTAACTGGAAGAAAATAGTCATCAAATCCAAGAAACCATTTATTTACCCAAATAACACAACAAAGAAAGCAATGGTCTTACAAACATAAAGCAGGAAGTCACATTCCTTGTGTTAGCAAATATTGTTTGTTAACCTTGTAGATTTCATGAGTGTGTTCATCACTATTAATGTCCTGTATAAAGTGTCGAATAGAACAATCATTACCCAAAACTATAGTCCAAAGGAGAAACATAACGACAACATATTCTTTGTCCTTGCGAACACGTTACATCTTTTTAAAATTGATTTTTTCTGGAATTACTTGAAACATACCCCATTATACATCTTTTGTGGCTAGTTTTCAACAGCAAGTCAGATGCGCTAACAAATAAGCAACAAATACTGGATAAATAGAATCTCAAATATCATTAAAAAAGGTGGCATAAATTACATACCAAGCAGTTGATCGATTTTCTTCGAACAAGCCAACCAACTCTAAGCAGATGTGAGAAGCAGCAGAGACCCAAGTCAGCTCAACTGAAACAATAAAAGAAAAGACAATTTTACTGATACAAAAACCACAAGATTTATAGATTTAATAGCGATAACTTGGAGCCCGGAGAGATGCTTGTGATCCCTCTGAACATGCACAAACACGACGAGTGAGGAATGCATGGCATCAAAAGCAACAGGCAGGAATATGAGATGAGAATTTCATCAAGCAAACCACATCATAGACATGCAACAAGATAATAACTAGTTCAGTTGAAAGAGGAAGTCTAAGTCACCTGAAGATCCGAGAGAGACGGTTTGGCTTATCAAATAAGAGTACAACACGGCTTGATCGTTACGAATGAGGTCCTTGTATATATTTATAGCACAATAAGTTACCAGCTTTTTTATTTTTTTTTTATTTTTATCTAAGGTCGGTGCAAGAACCCTCGATGTGGTCGGTAATAGCAAAGGCCCAAACAAAATTCTGAGTGTTTGGATTATTAGTCTTACGCCCAAAGCCCATTCCATGACACAACTGTCTTTGTCTTCGTGTTTGTGTTTGTGTCAATCTGGACTGTTTGAAAATGTTGAATCCGATTCCGACTCAAAGAATGAAATAAAATAGAAAGGCAATTTAACTTGAATTATTGAAAACGACGTCGTTTCGAGCACCTGAAAAACCTAATTTCAACTCAGCTAACTTAACTTTGGCCGCACCCTAAGAAATTAAAAAAAAAAAAAAGAGAAAAAGAAAACATCCCATTCAATTGTTCATAATTCATCAAGAAAGATCACGATCGGGAAAATAATTTCCTTGTTAGATTTTCGTACGTGAAGACATTTTTGAAGGATTGCTTGAAGAATTTTTCTTCTGCTTGCTGAGGTACTTACAAGTTCATAGTGTCTAGTTTCTTATGCTAGTCAAGAAGCTTTTTTTTCCCCTTAAGGAAAAAAAAAAGTAATCAAAACTATGAAAACATGTTGCAAAGGTTTCCCTCGGCTGCATTCCAAGTATGAATAAAGTCAATACTAAATTAATTCTGTTCAATATCTTTTTTGATGTATTGCCAGTTTATGTTAACTAGCAAGCAACCTCATCAAGATATATTCCCATTCTGGGCTTTCTTCATCTTTAGTGCTCACTAGAATTTGAATGGGTTCAATCAAATTCCATTGCTGACCAAGTTTACCAATCTTTGAGTTAATTTTCCAGTAGTGCTAAAAATGGGATTGGTGTAATGGCATAGCTGGTAATGTATTCATCGAAGAGTTATTTGAGATTCTATTAAATAGGACTAATGTATTCATAGCCGGTAGTTTTTCCGGCACTATATTAGTATTTTGTAATCCAATTTCGTAAATTAGGATTATTTCTCATGTATGCTGATTGTTATAGTCAGGTGGAATTTGTAGTTATTAATCTTTTTCATAGATTAATCCTGGAATTGGAGCAGGGAAATGGGTGCTCGTGCTGCACTTGTGTGCTCAATATTGTGATATGGACCATTATTTAAAGCGTAGAATAACTATTAAACTTTTTGGAGCTTCCAATTCACATTGGAAACAGATAAATAATGAACCTCACCTCTAATATGAATGCCAACTCCAGTAGAATTGCAGGATTCATGACATCAAACAGTGGAATGGAGGTTGCTACTTTAGTTCACCTTTCCTTTTTAGCCTATGTTGATGGCAATGTAATGTTTGGACATTTAGCATTAAATTGCATGGTCAAGTGTTGTTTCATGCTTTAATTTTTCATTAAACTTGTGTTATTTCACTTATTTGTGTGTGTTTTGTATTTGAACTTTAGAAATTTGGATGTTTAGAAGTTTGATGACTTGTTTAAATTTAGGTGCTATTGCAAACTTCTCTCTCTCGAAGTTTTACAAGTCCTATACGGTTGAAAAATTGAATAGGCTGAAGATGCACTGAACCAGCAGTGAACTGTAGCTGGAGAAACCTTTTCTCGTATTCTATTGCCTCCCTGTTAGCATAAAAAACCGGGGAAAAAATGCAGATTTTGGTGAAAATGGTAACAGGAAAGACCCTAACACTGGGGATGGAGTCTTCAGACACTGTGGACTGTGTAAAGGCCAAAATCAAAGATGAGGAAGACATCCCACCAGACCAGCAATGCCTAATCTTTGCAGGAAAACAGCTGGAAGATGGCCAAATCCTTGCTGACTTCAGCATCCACAAGAAGAAGAAAACAAAGCCCCTCAAGTTTACTCTGCTCCAGGTTGATGATGTTGCTGCTGCACCAAAACAGTTAGGTAGCATCATTTCATAGGAAACTCTTAAAATTGTTTATTCTTGGTGTTTCGTGTTATTATAATATGAGGAAACTGTGTTGTAGATGTCCAAAATGTAGAATCAGAAGCAGCAGTTGCCTCGACTAAAGCTAAAAAATCAAAGAAGAAGAAACGTGCTGCATCTGATGTGGGAGACACAATTGATACTGGTATGGATTGTCATACAGTTGATTTTTAATTCTACTTACTGTTCCTTGTTTGCGTTGTCTGCAATTCCTTTGCATAACTTACAAAATACATGGCTTATTATGTTTAGCACTTGAAAGACAAATATTATGACTCGATAAGATGATAGGTCCTCTGTTTATGCAATTGGGTTTAGTTTTAAGTTTCATTACTTAATTAGAAGCAGATAATATACAATTTTGAGGTAATGGTTAGCCCGGTAGTCCTACTATTACACATCTTCATTTCTTTTTCTTTTTTATTTATTTGGTTCTGATTGGAGAAAGAGGATTCACTGTAATAGAAGATATTAGGGATAGGTACTTTTCAATGAGGGCCATTAGCTTTGACTGAAGACAGGTTTTATGAACTAAATAGCAATTTAATAGTCAATGAAAAATATTTGGAGAAAGAGGATTATTGTGGGATTAGGTTCTCAAGTTTTCTTATCTACTCCAACGTTGAAATTAGCCTTGTAACTCATATCACTCTGCCTTCACTGTGGTGGTGGTGATCAAGCATGTAATTCTAGCAAGAAGAAAGGAGTTGAACCCTCCCAATATTTATTTTCACAGTCTTACATGCGTGGAAGTTGACAATGTCAATTCTAGTCAAATACTTACATTCAGCTCCTGCTAGTGTTTTATCCTATTCATAGGAACCACCAGGAGTGTTAGTGTGACACAAATGCGTGACAACTAATTTTGTTATTACTGGATTGAATACTAATGTATGCTCACACATTCACTTAACTGATATAGATCA
The DNA here is from genome assembly GCF_951802175.1 of Populus nigra. Lineage (NCBI taxonomy): Eukaryota > Viridiplantae > Streptophyta > Magnoliopsida > Malpighiales > Salicaceae > Populus > Populus nigra. The sequence continues at coordinate 8,923,806 of NC_084859.1, forward strand.
TGGTGCAGCTACTGATGGAGTCCTTGTTGAGTATGATGTCAATGAGCCGACCATGGGTGAAAAACTTGCTAGTATAACTCTACAAGATAATGGCAAAACCAACAGCCTTGAGATAGAAGAATCACCTCCTCATGCAAAGCCTCCAAGTGCTGACTCTGTTAACATTCTTCTTAAGCAAGCATTGCGTGCTGATGATCGTGCTCTTCTATTAGATTGCTTATACACCCAAGATGAGAAGGTTGTTTTCTCCGCTTTAGATATGTTAATGCTGAACTTCATCTACAGGAGGTTTACTTTAGTGTGAAACCAATTGCTATTATGCTCACCAAAAAGTTGGGTGCTCACTTCTTTTCACATTTGTTTTCAATAAGCAGGTTTTTATCAAGAAACAAAATGTACTGGTACATAACTTGGAGATTTTCTGTTTACAGGTTATTGCAAATTCAATCTCACTGCTCAATCCATCTGATGTGCTCAAGCTCTTACAGTCTCTTCTATCCATAATTCACTCCAGGTGGATAATTATTTGTCTTATCAAGTTGTATCTGGTGAATCTGGCAGTCTATCTGTCCATGAATCTTTCAAATTTGTATTTAGTTTGTGGATTTCATTGAACTTCTCTCTTTAATCTTACAATTCTTAAAGGGGGGACAGAAAAGTACTGTTGGATTTGAACCAAAAATATCTTATTGTCAGGTCTTATGTAATGTGTTTTTGTTCCAGGGGTGCAATCTTGGCATGTGCTCTTCCTTGGCTAAGAAGTTTACTTCTTCAACATTCAACTGGAATAATGTCTCAGGAATCTTCTTTACATGCTTTGAATTCCTTATATCAGGTGAAAATGAGAACTTCACCCTGGAAAGACTCTGATGGTGATGCATAGCAAAAAAAACAAAAAAAATCTTTTTCATCTGTAAATTCATGCCCATCCATACACTTTGAACTTCCTTTTGTATTTCAACCAATTATTTGTCCCTTCCTTGATTATCGAGTTGTTTTTCAATTGTAATATAGTTGAGACAATCAGATATTGGCTTTCCTTAAAATTTCAATGCAGATATTAGACTATTCTTTACTGATGGAGTGTTCAGTTCCATATACTTAGTCATAATTGAATCCCGAGTTCCATTTAAAATTTCAATGCAGATTATGGTGTATCTAACATCTTTTTGACGTGGTGATGCTTGCATTATTACGTGCTATTGAATATAATTGGATGATCACTATATAATTCCTCTTAAAGTGTTAATTTGAAGCATGTTGGTTTTATTCAGCTCATTGAATCCCGAGTGTCAACTTTCCAGTCAGCTCTTCAATTGTCAAGTTGCATAGACTTTCTCTACGCAGGGGTATGTTTTTGTGCGGTATTATGTAGATAGTGGCTAATGCAGCTTGATTTATGGACAACGTGATCATTTATTTCTTTCTTTGTTTTTCCTTTTCTCCTGCAAACAGGTTGTTGATGATGCATCAGATGAAAATCATACAGTAACTCCTGTAATTTACGAGGACAATGATGAAAGTGATGAGGAATCTGAAGATGCCATGGAAACTGATCAAGACAGCAAAGAGGAGGAAGCGTCTGATGGACTTAGTGATATTGAAGGAATTGATGGCATGAGTGAGTGATGGCATTATTCAAGCCTATATTGGTTGCCTTTTTGACAACATTTGACAGTTGATGATGTCCTAGAATTAAGGGCTATCAATTCCACTGTAGAGTAGCTGGACAATCTCTTTGTTTATGTCCAGTGGACATTGAATCGCTTGACATTATGAGGGAGCTACTATAAGCATTTTCCAGGGAGCACAAAGATAATTCGGAAATTTCTTTTATGAGTAGAAGCATATGTCAGGTTTTTGAAGACAAACCTGGTTTTTCTGATGTATGTGTGCAAGAGAAATATTACACCATAGGCTTGATCGTATTCACTGCTGTACCTTTTATCAATTTTGTTTTCCTTTGTAGAGCAGGCCTTCCATCGTGTTGCTTGATGACATTTTGAAGAAACCACAGTTGTATCTTCTCTTCTAAGAAATACGAGACAAAACACTTAAAACAGCAAAAATCGTTTCATGTATTTGCTATTCAATTTGTTGAGATTTATGATTGTTGCTAATTAAGAAAATAGCAGTCCCCAAAGACAGTCTAAATGGAACCAGATTTTATAATTTTCCCTAGCTTGGAAAGTCATCGAACCTGCGTAAAGCAGCCGCTCCCCATTTTGGTAATTTATGGCTGCACAGGGTAATTCTTCGCTCTGAGAGCGCTTGTCCAACAATAAACTTTCTCATGAACTGTCCATTACTAGTGCTGTATTATAAGTTGGAAATAGATAAAGAGAGTTATTCCATTACTAGTGTTATATTATAAGTTTGTATGGGAAATAGATAGAGAGAGTTATATTATAACTATAAGATAATTGAATTAATTGAAAGAAACTTAAATAATAAGGGTTATTGTCACATACATGTGATTATACAAACAAGTATAACGAGCCAATTATAAAGGTAAGATCATGGAAAAAAACTTAAAAAAATAAAAGGTTATCAACAGTTAATAAGAAGTTAGTGAAGAACTCTAAATGGTATGAGGTGATTAGCTGTTGATGTCACTATATAAGACAGATTGCAGGGGAGATCATTATCAACAATTCAACTAAAAACTCTAATCACTAGTTTTATTAAGTTCTCCGGACCTTTCAAACTTGAAACAAATAGGTAATATTTGTAAGAGATAACTCTGTAGGTTATAGAACAATAAGCGATAATCAAGTAAATTTACAATTTCCTTTATAATCAACAGGTTTGCAATTTCAATTTCATAAACCAAAAATACTTAAAAGATGTTGCATTATCTAGGAGTTTTAATTTATGGATGTAATCAGAGTATGAACTACTTTATAAATGTAAGTATTCCTTTCTTATCATAAGTTATTGAGTTTACTTTACATTCAAGTTGTTTTAATTATTTGGTTACTTCTTCAATTCAACTATTGTCTGTGTGGAGGTGAATTTAATTATATTGATACTCATGTAACTCTATAATATAAATTTAAAATTATATGAGTAGATGCAATACTATATCCAGAGTTCAAATCAATTAACTTAAAACTCTAGTCTTAAATTGCAAAGTCTTCTTAATTGAGGCAGACATAAAACAATCTATATGAAATAATTGGCAACCACAACAGGAGTGTCAAATTATTTCTTTAGAATTATGGCATCAAAGAAATCAAAATTACCGGGAAGTTTAGAAGAAAAAAACGAGTTAAATAATGTTCTTGTTGGAACAAAACATGAAATACCAACTTTTTAGGAAATAGAGTTAGAAAAGGAAGAGGACACACACACACATGTCATTAGAAGAGAAATATGCATACCTTAAGCGAAGATTAGAGGAAACTAATAGAACCATTGATAAAAAATATTAACACCTTGCTGAAGAAATAGAGGAAAGCTTAAGAACAAGAATAAAAATTTATGATGATTATTACAACGAGATTACAATGATGAATGATAAGTCAACTCATACTATACAAGAGTCCAATATTAGAGAAAGACAAACTTGTGAATGGAATTTAGCAAGAAGCCTTGAAAGCTTTGAAAGGAACTTAGAAGGAGGTTTTGAAATACTACGCAACTTTAATAAAATTTCTTGTTAAGAAGTTGTTATAACACTAGAAGATGTTAATCTTAAGTTAAATGCCAAAATAAAAGGTGAAAATGATGAAATAATATCTGACTTTAGTATGTAATGATGGAAATAGTTAATAATATATCTAAATAGATGGTAATTGAAGTAAAAAACCAAGGTTAAAGAATCTAATTTTGAGAAAACAAATCTCAAGTCAATTGGTAAAAAGCCAATTTAACCAAAATAGTTCAACTTAAAAAGTAGCTTCTCATCATAATCTAAAATAAATTTAGAAAAAATTGTAGTTATAGAAGAAGCATAAAGTAATTCAAGAGCAAGGATTATGAATAATAAAAATATTTCACTGAGAAACATGGGTTAAAAAATGATACCAAGCAATCCAAAGTTTAATACTCTACTAGTTAGGATTAATCCAGAATATATTTTAGGGGCAATTGAACATGCTTATGGTTTAAAGGTTCAACAAATCCATAAACCAACCTATAAGAGACCTTATCCAGACTACATAGATAGAATGTACCTTTATCCCATCAATTTTATATTCCTAGACTTTATATTGTTCAATGGTCAAGGGTCAATATTGCTCTGGAACACTTATCTAGATTCATTCGTCAATGTAGAGAAGTTGCTAATTCTGAATTTTTAAAGTTAAGATTGTTTCTAAATTCATTAATGGAAAGTGTATTTACTTGGTATATAAATTTACCACCAAACTTTGTTCAAAATTGGAATGACTTGCAAACTATATTCCAGACACACTTTTCTAGGACAAAACCAAAGTTTATAGGTAAACTTAGTAAGTCTGAAACAATACCTTATAGAGATTATGAAGTAGTGTTTAGATAGGTTTATGGAGGCTAAAAAAAATGTTGGTCTAGGATTTCTGAAAAGGAATTTGTAACGATATTTGCATAACAAGGTCTAAAATGAGAATTGAGAAAGAAATTTGAAGGGATAAAGTTTACGGATATATATGAGTTGGGGGTAAAAGCTTTTTTGGTACGAGAGTTTATTGAGAGGGAGAAAAAGGTCCTAATTTATGGAACTTATTATCAAGAAACAATAAATGTAGATGTTGCATTGTTCATTAATGAGGAGCTAATAGTTTGCGATGCATTAACGAAAAAGAATTGTAAAGCTTTAAGATCTCTAAGGTCAAATGAAGAAAGACACTATTCATTTGACATAAATCAAGCTGATGATATTTTTTATTGGTTGTTAGCAAACAAAAGGATTAAAATGAAAAAGGAAACACAAACATGTGACTAATTAAGAATTGAAAAGAAAGAATTATTGTAAATGGCATGGGGTGATTGGCCATTCCACAAATAATTATGTAATATTTAAAAATATAATTGAGAATTTGATAGAATCAAAACGTGTTAGGTTTCTTAATAAAAATGAAACAATAAAAATTAATGAGAACCCTTTTCTTTCAATCAATACATTGTCAACTAATATGATGATTATTGCTAATGATATTTTATTGTCCTGGGATGTCACTTTCGTGACTATTGCAACAAATGAGTTGTTTAATGCCTTGGTAGCAAATCAAATACTTAGATTTGAGACAACGAACAATCACATGATACTGAAAAATTGTACAAATGACATATAACTACAAGCCATACTACTGATAAATAAGCAAACTTCAAGAGATTTGTTAGAGGTGGAGTAGTGAAAGAAGTGATAAGCCTCAATAAAAAATATATGCAAATTCTAGAGTGGACAGACTTGAGTGGGCTCTTAATATCCAAAATGATGCTAGAAAGATGACTAATACCAACATAAAGGTTGAATGTGGATGAGATGACTTATCTAGAACAACCATAGCAAGAAAATGGTCACACAATTACCAGAGGTAAATGTGTTATTAAAAAATATACAACTCATTGCAAAAACCATGTGCAACGATTGTAGTTTAATTATGAAAAAAAAGAATTGGCGTCTTAGGGTATAGATATTAAAAGAGATATAAGGAGACATGGTTTCCTCATCAGGGTACACTCTAGAAGGACAATCCATGTTAGTTCATCCTAAAATGGAAACCACTGAGAATAAAAAAGTTGAAGGAGGAGTTCGGGCAAGAAAGAGTTATCCATGAAACAAATCTTTAAGGAAAGACTTACCATTAAGTTCAAAAGAATGCTGGACTGAGGTGAGATCCAAAGAAAAAAGACAGGCTGATAAAATTTAAGAGGAAAAGTGTCAAAGAGATGTAACAAGAACTATATAGAAAAGACTGTAAAGAGAAATAGTGATTGTATTTCATAACTACATGAAGAAAAAGAAAGCATTGGATGCTAAAGAGAAAGTTCGAGAGTGTCATTAATCATAAGAGTGAGCAAAAAAACCAAAAAACCGATTAAACCGAGAAAACCAGAAAAAAAAATAACTGAATTGTGAAAAAAACCCGATTAAACCGATTAAAATTTTAAAAAAACCAACCGGTTCGGTTTCGGTTTTATAAGCTTAAAATTGAAAAAACTGAACCGAATCGAACCCAAACCGAAAAAAACCGAGCTAAACCAGAAAAACACTGAGCCAAACTGAAAAAACTAAGCCAAATCAGAAAAAACCGAGCCAAACCGAACCAAAACCGAGCGAAACTGGTTTGAACCGGTTTTTGTCTAAAAAACCAAACCAAACCGAAACCGGTCGGTTTGAACCAATTTTAATTTTTTTAAAATATTGGTTTGGTTACTTTTTTTTTATAAAAACCGAACTGAATCGAAAATGATCACCCTTAATTAATTATACCAATGATAACTTGATTTATTCAAATAGATGATGAGGACATATATTCAAATGAAAATAAAACAAAGCAACATAAAAAACTAGAAAGAACTAATGAATGATATCTAGTTGATTATGAAAATGAAGAAGACAATATGTTTGGTTCTCTAAAAAAAAATAAAGATGATCTCTTTATAGATAACATGTCATAATATAACATGGTGACTCACATCCCTGAGTAGTTTATCAATCAAAATACCAAAGTTACAAGATTGGAAGGATATGTTGTTGATAACTGATATGTAACACCCCATGAAGTGATAACAAAGGAATCTGATCGGGAAGTATACTAGCAAATGATAATAAGGGATATTTGAGCTAAGGAAAAAGGTGTTGTGGAGTTTGCAGAAGTTGTGAGAGTTTTGCTTGAGAAACTAAATGCTAATAAGCTTGTGTATGTAAAATCATTGTATTTACGCGTTAAAATTGAAGGAGATGAAATAGGGAGAGTATTGGTTAATAATGACACTACTGTGAATATATTGCCTTTGAGTATGTTAGAGGTAAATGAAAAACTAGTGGAGGACTTCACACCAACTAGAGTAGAAATAAGTGGGTTCTCTAAAGAAATCTTACAAGCTAAAGGAATGATAGGAGTTAGTTGAAAATTAAAGTGGGCTCTTTGGCTACATAAACAGTGTTCTTTGTTGTAAATGCGATCCCAAGCTATAATGTTTTACTTGGAAATGATTGGATTCACGTGAATGGTTATATTCTCTCAACTCTGTGTCAAATGTTATTACTTTGGAATGAATGTAAGTTTGAAATTATACCTGCAAATAACAAGCCATTTGTAAAATGCGCAAACCATTTGGAAGCACAATGATATATAGAAAAATAGAGTATAATTAGAATTGCATAGTCATCACCATTAATAAAAATTAAAGAAATAAAGGATGAAATTTGTGAAATCTAAATAAGGTATTTACTAACTAAAGAGCGTGAAAGGAAGAAAAACATCTCTTCTACTAAGTGAAACAATAACATGAAACCATTGTGAATAGCAGGTCAAATGACTACTATTCAGAGGTTATAGGCTTGCTACGATAAAAGTATGGCTTTCTAGACATAAGAATAGATATTAATGGAATAAAAAACACAAAAAAAAAGGAAAGAAGAAAGATACAAAAACAAAGGGCTATAATATAACAATCGAGGCCTTTGAATATAGAAGAGCACAATATAACAAAAAGGAGTTAGAAGAAAATCCAAGTGTTTTTAAAAAAACAAAAAGAGTCACTAAGACTTAAGAGCAATTAGGAACCTTAACTTCATGGAATACATCGGCAGTCAAAAGATGATTATTTCTAATCTCATTTGAGGACTCACTAGGCTAGCTATAAGTGTGAGAACCATCGAGCCAACCAAAATATATACAGCAAGCCCCATTGAGAATGATTTGCTTTGCTAGTTTTTAAGGCATCATCTCAGGAGTATGATTTCTTTGTTTTTATTTTGCTTATTTGACGAGTAAAAAATGGAAAAAAAATCTTAAATAAATGGAAAACAAGATTTTACTTCATAACAAAGTTAAAATTACAATGGTCCTTTCATTACTTTTAGTTTTAAGAACTTGAAGCAGTACAAAATGCTAAATTAGGATCTTTAGAAAACTAAAGAATACCCATCTAGAAACTTGGCCAGCTAAGGTGAAAGAATTTAAAAACAAGCCCAAACAAGAGACACGAACATGAACATAACCTAAAGAAGGCCTAGATATGTATCTCATGCCCTTGATCATGCATATGTATCAAACTTATTAAAACTAATAATTTTATTATTATTATTATTAATATGGGTGTTTGGATCATTTTGCGTATATCTTTACTAATCCTACGGGTCTTGAAGTTAACAGCAAATCTCTAACAGTTTTAGAAAGATTTGAACTCGTGACTAACTAATTAAACTATTTTTTTATTAACACTAATACTTAGTGGTGTGCTCATTACCAGCATGATCTACGTAATATCTCTTCTAGTGTAAATATCCTCGTCCTCACCATCAAACATTTGTCATGTTTGATCATTGATTTGATTGTAAATTTTTTCTTTGAATAATAACACTCTAGAATTTTGCGATTAATAGAATTTGTAAGACATTAAATATGGTTTTTCACTGTAACTATAGTGAAAACCTAGTTAATCAAAAGGCATAATTATTTCAGAGCCAAGCCTCTTCCGGACTCTAAGCCAATGACTTCTACCTATTGACTAAGAAAATTCCCTGGAAACATTCTGCACCCTATACTGTCATATCATGACATATGCTTGTAAAACCATATGATTTTGAGGACTTAACGTGACAAGTTGAGTGCATGTTTTAGCTATAAATTTCATCCCAATCTCTTCATTTCCTCAATCAATTTACATCCCCATTCATCCATAAAAGAAGTAAGAAATAAAGATAATGGCAAACCAAGGTCATGACATCACTTACAATGCCAACGAACTAACTGGTCAAGCTCAGGTGAATTTTCATTTTCTTGTGATTTTTTTAGAATATGCTTAATTTATTTAATCTAATTTACATACGTTTACTTTTCTTTACAAGTTAAGAAGGATGATGTTTTGAACCAATATGAGGAAGGCTACCAATCCACCCAAGACAGCTCCTATACTGCCCAGGCTTCCAGCTTCCTTCAACAGGCAATATATATTGCTTGCGCAACTTCTTTGTTTTATTTTCTACTTTTAATTAAAATTTACTAAAAAAAACTATAGTTTCTCTGAGAATATACAGTACCAGCAGGCATTACCAAGATTAGAGCCCATAATTGTTTTTGGAATGGTCAACCAATTATAGTTCAATAGTAAAGAAAATGGAACTAATCATTCCAAACTAATTACAGTTCAATAATAAAGAAAATGGAATTATTTTTTTTCAGACTGGGGAGCAAGTGAAGAGCGTGGCCCATGGAGCAGCTGAGGTGATGAAGAACACTCTAGGTATGAACAAAGAAAATACCTCAACCAAAAATACAAGCAACGACCCAAGCCACCTATCTACAAGGGCTTGAGGTGTTTTTAGTTATTGATTTATTTGAGATGTAAAAGTCTGTGGGTCCAAAAAGGGTGATGAGGTGATGTCTCATCACTTTAGTACTTGTGATCATAAAATTTTGATTAATAGAAATTTTATTTCCTTTGTGTTTATTAATTTGGATGAGATATTGTGCTTAAAATAAACAGGTTGCTATACGTGACACAAGTGTCTTCAAAAGGTTATAGTGATGTTGATAAACTGAATTTAAATGGATGAAATCTTTGATGATGTTTACTATAGATATGGGCAAATTTTAGGACTAAATTTTCATTTTGAAAATAAACTTATTTTATGTTGTTTTTCAAGTTTTGAAGGTCATCTTTACATATTATCCGGTCATGTATGTATTGGAGTTTTATACAAAAAAAATATATTTATTTTAATTTTTAAATGTTTTAAGTGTTTGCTTGTGTTTTTAAGAAATAGAAAACATGTACTAGTTAATATTTGTCTGTCATAGTCATTTATTTATATCTTGATTATGTTATTTTGATGTTTTTCTAAACTTGAAAGGTTATTCCAAGAATATAATGTTGAATTAGACCATGTATTCAGATCTTTTGACATAATTTGAATTGAAAGTCTTTGACTTGTCTCTTGACAATTTAACAAGTTTTGTATCTTTTTTGTAGTGGTTAACTTATTTTTTTAACTTCATATCTCTAAAGTGATGAGTGGTATGTATCTTTAGAATAATGAGTTTATTCATGTATGTATCTTTTAGGTTTTTATCTTAGAGTGATGAGTAAAACACTATCATTTATTTATATGTGTTACATGTTTCTTTGCGATTTTCATACCTTCCAATATCAAGTTGGTATCAGAGCTTTGGATTTAAAACCATATCTTTTCATGGACGTTGTATGCAAGAATCTAAAAGGGAAGTCCATGGTCTTGAAATTGATGAAATGAAAAGGCAACTCTAAGAGCGTCTTGATCGATTTGAGATTCAAAACAATAAATCGGAGTATGTTATTCCTATCCTTCAAAGGCAACACAACGATTTTAGTGATGATTCTTCTAACAATAATGATCAAAGGAAGCATCCTTTTATCATGATATACAAGAGAAAATTCAGTAACAAGTAAGTGATGAAGCTAAAATCTTTATAATTATGGATTGGAATCAACCATCAAAATCTAATGAGAATGAGAAACATGCTATTGAAGGAGAAGATTTTTGATGTAAAAATCTCGGTCTATGATGAGCCTAAGTATGCTAATGAAATTATTATTATATCAGCTGATCAATATTTTGAGGAGGTGGTTGTAGAAGTGGGTCTTGATAAAGGAAATTATGGAGGATATGCTTAATATATGATGGAGGAGAATTCTAGAATTAATGGGGTTGAAGTTGATGTTTTTGGATAGAGAAAGAATGAACTTGTCAATGTTTCCGAAAATATTCCAGAAATAACTTTTATTAGTTCAGAACACAATAAACCGAATAAAGGTGAAGTAGTTTATTTTTTATTTTATGATAATTCAAGGAAAATCCATTAAGTGAAAAGTAATGTAACTAATGTTCATGATAATTCAAGGAAATTCCATTATGTGAAAAGTAATGTAACTGGTCTTAAAGGATTCCAGTTCAATGCTTACATAAAGGATTGTGAAAGTGTTTTAATTGGACATCCACAGACCATGAAAAGAACAATATAAACTCGAGGATGAGTTTTTCTCAACCATGGAAACTTGACACGAGCATGTCCTTAAAAGGTTCTATTAGTGTCGAGCTACTTGAGTTTGGGTTGACAATATAAATGGATAAAATCTTTAATGATGTTTAATGTCAGCCTACGGACCAGCTTTGAACCAAATTTTCATGTCCTCGTTGCATGAGAAAATAAGCTTATCTTATGAGGTTTAATTTAAAGTTTGAGTGTCATCTTTATAAATTATTAATCCATACATGCATTGGTGTTTAAATTTTTAAAGTGTCTATTTGTGTTCTTAAAAAGTTAAAAATATGTTCTTTTTAATATTTATTTATTTTTTATTTTGTAAAAGTATTTGGGTTTTAATAATGTTATTTTGATGTTTCTCTAGGCTTGGATGATTATTCCAAGTATATAATGTTGAATCAGATTATGTATTGAGATATTTTGGCATAATTTGAATTGAAAATTTTTTCACTTTATCTTTTGGCAATCTAACAAGTTTTGTAATTTATATATATATATATATATATATATATATATATATATATATATATATATAATGTGGAAATTCATCATAGAGAAGCTAATTTTGTTACGACTGGCTTGCTAATAAGACTTCTGACTTCGAAATTGATCTACTTGTCCTCTCAAGTTGCTTGAGCCTCTTTTTGCAGGAATTTGTGGTTTTTCCTTCCCTAACTTTCGTGTAGCTCGTAATTTTTTAGAAATTCAAGCAGGAGGCTCTATATTGCGTCAGATAGGCGGCTGAGACTAAAGAAAATTGTAGTCTTGCATGTACAGCTATGATTCCATGCATTAGAATTGACATTGTTAATAATCGTAGAAATGAAACTCTCTCTTGTGATCCGTTTACACTCCAAAAATAATTGTAAAATTTTTAATTTTTTTTTAAAATATTTTTAAGATACAAAAACAAACATTTATTTAAAATGATTTTATTTTTATATTTTCAGATTATTTTAATATATTGATATTAAAAATAATTTTTAAAAAATAAAATTTTTTATTTTAATACATTTCTAAACCAAAAACATTTTGAACCGTCACTACTATTATATTCAAAACAAACCAGCTAGAATACTGCTGGACGTAAGTCATCGAGCTGCCTTCAAGTTGCCAACATAATAAATAATAAGAAGCTCGAATGGGAAACCAAACTTGCTGTTCAAACAAGTTTTCGCGCAACCATTTTTGACATGTATGCTGTGGTCCAGGATCCTCAAGCCTATATAAACACATGCTTAGAGCTAGATCATGTACACCATATCTATTCATTCAAGCAGTAAGCAATAACTAAGGCAAAAATGGCAGGTAACTCTCTGAAGTCTATTATGGTGACCCTCTTCATCTTTGCTATGGTACTGTCTCCGATATTGCCATCAGCTGAAGCAGGCCGTTTGAATTATCGAGGTGATTATTTACTTAAACGTAGCTCTCTCTCGAATTCATTATTTGTTCATTAATTACCAACACCTCATTTCTTATTGATCTTACGCTTGTGTGCGTGCGTGTGTGTAGGTCTCCAATCTGGACCCATATGTCCAGCTTGTGTATGCTGCTCACCTCCACCTCCAGGGTCCTGCTGCCCATGTTGTTCTACTCCTATAGAACCTGAATCTACAACTGGGTCTCCATGAAACTATTTACGTTCGCTTATGATATTCATATATGTATTCTGCAGGAATAAATTAGTATATGAATAGAAAGGATCAGTATCACTCTCGTTATTCTGTATTCTGTACTCCTTTGTGGAGACATATCCATGTTGTATCATCTTCCATGACTGGCAATTTCAATAAATCAATGTCCTTGTTTTAGTAAGATTCATTTAAACCCTAACGACGGTTAACCCTTTTTTTTTTTTTTTTTTTGTCTTAATAATAGCGATGCTCAACTTATTATCTTATGTTAGAAAGTCCTGCAAAAGAAAACAAAAAACAAAATACATATACGTTTCTTTAATTGATTGGTGGGTGCCATGATCCTAATATTGTGAGTGATTACTAATAAGCTAATTTGTAAATGATTGTTGGAGAACTTTTGACCTTAAAATGAGTAGAAATGCTTTAGATTTACAATTGTGCATGTATTTCTTTTTATCATGAAAGACACTTCGGATGGAAGATATTTTCTCCTATTCATATTGTTAGTTAGATTTAATCTTAATTTAATTATATACCGGGGCAGAATTAGGGGGGTTGGTCCTTGTAAGAAATTTTTTTCTCCAGCCCCCTTTAACAAATTAGAGTTTTAGCTCTAAAAATAAAAAATAAATAAAAAATTTAGCCCCCCTAGAATTTTATCCTCCCCAACTAAAATTCCTAGTGCCAAACTAAAATTCCTAGCACCACCCATGAGGACGTAGTTCTTAGCCATGGTGGAATGACAACTACAAGCACACCGAAAGAATTACAATAGAGTATTTGTGAGAAATTTTATGATATTAATTCAAGTTATAATTAATAGTAATAGATTGAGTCATTAATTAATATCTCATCCGTCTATATTAATAAATCCAAATAATTAATAGTAAATGGAAATAATTACTTTCTTAAATAGTCAAATTAATGTAATTACTTTTTAAAGTCATTTCTAACTTTTACCTTACTTAATTAATGGTCAATGCATTATCAACATGAGAAGATTAGAAGAAACATTTTAAGTTGTAGAAATAATGGAATGGAAAGAGATTTTGAGTTTGATTATAAGGTTTTGTTTCTCACTTTAAAGTGATTATTTCTTAATATCAAATTTATTTAATTTTAAATAAATGAGTTATGTAAGCATAAATATTATTTTTTAAATTAAATTAATCATAATAATCACCCAATTATTAATTACCATAGAAATGAAAAATAACATTTAAAAAAAATATCATCTTCTACTTGTATTGCTAATTTTTGGTTTTTCTAGACGAATCAATTTTGATTTACCTTTTCATAAGGAGATAATATCTCGATAAGCAACAAGTTAGATTAATCATATTTAAGTTTGAGACTTGCATTGAAAAAAAAGGTTAATTGAAAAATTCATTTAAAACCAATATGAATGTTAATTCTTACTAAAAAAATAATTATATTAATTTATCTTTCTGGAAAAGTTATTTGTTCTATTTAATTTATATTATTAGTAGTTTTTCTAGATAGAAAGTTGTAGATAGAAAGTTAAACATAATTGATGGTTGTGTTTAGATACGAATTAATGATACAATATATTAGCTAATGACTCAAAATATAAGTAAAATATCATTAGTTATAGCTTGAAAATCATAAATTTTATCAAGCAGTTATACCAAAACAAGATATTAGAAGCAATTACTATTCAATTAAAAAAATATTAAAAGTTGAGCACCAAAATATACTCCTATTATCAATATCACTCCATTATTTATAACGCATTCTCATGACAGAGCTAGGCTTGTTGTTGGGCCCATAGGAGTAGCTCTTGAGATATTTGAGTTCATATTGGGACAAGTCAGTTTATCAAGGAAGTTAATCGTTTGATTACTTTATAGGTGCAAAAAGTAGAGTATCTATAGGTTCATTTGAGACACCTTACCAATTATAATTAAAATATAAATAAACTGAAAAGGAATGGTGGTTCCTCATAGCTAAACCCCAGCTATAAGAAACCTAAAAGAGAATGATTATTTCTTATAGACAAACCTAAAAATAGTATATTAAGAATTATCTACTTTGTTAAAAATTATGATTTCTTTTTTTTTATTTGACTATAAAAACATCTTCATATAAACTTGTTAATTAAAACAAAGTTTTCTTTAGAAAAGATGCATCTTCACTTTGACTTGATAGATTACAAAAAAATCTAATAATTACGATCTAAAATTTAAATCCAAAAATTTAATAAATTGTATGTAAATATTATTTAATGGATTTTAATTTCTAAGTTCATGAAAGCGTGAAAAAACTTCACATAGAAATTTGGTTTTCAACTAACTGCGATCTTAGATCAAAATGTGTGGGCTGGGCCAAGATATATGGGCTTGGTTACAGGCTTAATTGTTCTTGAAAAAATAAGTCAATCATGGAATGAAAAACAGTCCTATACTTAAATCAATATGTTCACGAGAGAAAATATAGTAAGTTGTGAAAATTGTCCCTTGTTTTTACTTGGTGACCCGAGGTTTTTATAGACATTGGTCATGCTCACCTCGGGATGTAGATAGTTTCACAATTGATAAAAACATTGGTGCTCATTATTGGTTGTAGTGTCTTCATTGTTATTGGTGAAAAGGTTGGTGGATGTTAACAACTTGTTAGCTAAAAATAATCATTGGTTAAGGAAGTGGGTTGTTGATTTGTATGGAAAGTGATTCATGTTTTCATTGTCAACCATTAACTAGAAAAAGTGTATACTTGTAGAGAATATATCAGTTGATAATAAAAAATATTGTGTGGGCGGTGCGATGAAAAAATATTCCGATGTGTGTATAATGAACATTATATTGGTGGAAAAAAAAGAGAAGTAGAAGTTGTGTGAGAAAGGAGGAGAGAGAATGTGTGAGAGAGAAAAGTGAAAGTGGGAAAGTGGAAAAGAGTGAGTGGTTGATTGGGTCGAAGCCCATATAAATCTTCATTATTTTTTGTATGTCTGGTATATGTACTGCACATGCAAGATGAGTCGGCACACCACTGTTTTTGGGTGACACTTATAGCCCACTCTGGCCACTTTTAGTGATATTTTAAGGTCTCATAAGGTTTGTCTCATTGATATTTTCTTAACGATATTAAATGCGTCAAAATCAGATTCTATGTGTTCTTAGTGGCTTTTCCTCTTTCCTTTCTCTTCTCTTGTGCCATTTCAACAGTGTAGAAGAAAAAAATAGCACATTTATTTAGGTTTTAATAATGTTACTTTAGTGTTTCTCTAGCCTTGGATGACTGTTCCAAGCATATAATGTTGAATCAGATCATGTATCCAGAATTGTAGCATAATTTGAATTGAAAAATATTTGATTTGATCTTTTGGCAATCTAACAAGTTTTATAACTACTTTGTGAGTGATGGACTTGTTCCCTTTAACTCTATATCTTTAAAGTGGTGAGTGATTTGTATCTTTAAAATAATGAGTTTATTCACATCTATATCTCTTAGATTTTTTATCTTAGGTGGTGGGCGAAACACTATCATTTGTTTTTGTGTGTTACATGTCCCTTTGCAATTTTCCTACCATCCCGACATCACTACATATGGTTAATTTATTGAAATCCAGCACCATTTCTTCTCCTTGATATTTGCCTTTATTGACCTCTCCATCAATCTTTTGAAGTGTTGTGTTTGTTCATGTCCTTAGAGAAGGAATGTAATGGTTGATTAATTAGCAAAGCAGGTGGCCATCTTTTGCACATTTGGTTGCTCGAACCTTTTAATTTTAGTTCTTTACGTTCTATAACTCTATATCTGACTTCCTTCATCTTAAGCCAGTAGTTTTCGACATGCTTTTAGCTTGTGTCTCATCACCTGTATGTTGGTGGGCTAATCTTCGAGTTGATAGCACTGATGGCTTGAAGTCCTCTCTTTTAAGTAGTGCGTTTTATGCTTCTGTTTTAGCTGTTATAGCCTGTTTTCTTGGCTTCTTCTATCCATTTGCAGCTAGCTTGTGTTTTCCATTTTGGTGCTTAAAACATTTAGTCTCTTGGCTTCTAATAATAATAAAAAAGAGCATTCTTTTCCTTTATTTTTGTAAAGATTGTTGTTACTTAATTTTGGACCCCACATGCTAGAGACGGTGTATACCCATTTTGAACCGAGTGTAGGAGTGTAGCTTATGTTTGCTGGAAAATTGACAAAAGTGGAGGAGAAAGAAATATTTTTTTAAACCATGTTTGAGCTGTTTTCTACTTTTTTATCCTCCCATTTGTTGCCAAAATCATCAGGTTTCTTAGATTGACTAGGGGTCTTCATAATGTTAAATCCATTCCTTCGTTATCTTGTTTTTAAGGTTGGATAAATCCCTCAAAATTTGCACTAAAAAAACTGATTCTACTGTTGCTGCAATTTTTTTGTTCGAACTTAGGCTCTGATTCTGACTTGGTTTCGTACAATATCTGATCATCCTAGCTATGTTCTATCACTCATGACATGTTGAAGAATTGACCTACACTTTTATTGGGTCCTAGGGGTCACTGTTCTTAGGGCAGACTCTCAGTTAGATTTAGATGCTCGGCATTGTTAGATCAAGAAAACCTCTTTAACCAACCAGATCCCTACCAGAATCTGTTATCTAAAACGATTTTATCTCACATTGAATCCTTCATCAAAGTTGTAGTTCGGGACACTTAGATGAATTTGGGATTTTGAATGGCTTGATTTCGGTATCAGAAGCTCAAAATATTCCTATTTGAAATCTAGCGTAAAAACATAGAATCTTGCCGCGAGAAGGTTTCCAGCCGAGTTTGGTTGCAATTTTGTTATTCAAAATGAATATAGCTCACTTTGAATCCTTCATCAAAGTTGTAGTTCGGGACATGTAAATAAATTTGGGCTTTTGAATTGCTTGATTTCAATATCAGAAGCTCAAGATATTCCCGTTTGAATATCTAGTGTGAAAGCAGGGATTCCTGCCGCGAGAAGGATTTTTGCCCAGGTTCGTGGGCCTGATTCGAAGGATTTTTTTTGGACCAAGGACTAAAATGAAAAGTGCTAAAATGAGGGATTTAATTGAAGAAAGATATTGGAAGCTGGAGAGGGGGGCTGGATCATCATAAATGACAGGATTTCTACCACATCGAATAAGAAAAATAAGACTTTGCAACATGCACCTTTACCCATCTAATTTCTTTCCTTTTTCTTTGCCAATTTCCTGCTAGTTTCCATGATTCTCTTGTTGGATTGGAGAGCTGCAGACTACGTTTTTATTGCCTCATTTCAAAGAAAATAGCCAGTGCCTCATGGTCCCAGCTATGGAAGGAAAGAAAGGAGTTGTACCACCTTTTGATCAATGGAAACTAATTGCTGAAATCAGAATAGAAATCATGATATTCAGTTTTCCTTTTTTGCGTTTTTTCACTGCAAATCAGTAGGGATTTGCATCCTAGAATTAATGCATTGAATCTTTCCTAATAAAGAGTTGTGATTAGGCTATATAAACCGTCCACTGACCTAGCGGAAATGGGGCAAAAAAAAAAAAGAGGAGAAGAGAAAAAAAAAGGAGAAAAAAAGAGACAAGCCGCAGGAAAAACAAGGAAGAGCAAGAGAACACAAACTCCACCAGCACATCACAACTTCAACGTCATTGTTTTCGTCTCTCAGAAGGCACGCATGAGCTGTTTCTTGGTCTTTTGTTTCATTTCCTGCAAAACAGGATCTGCAGGTGTTTCTTCCCTAGTGCTCCAACTGCAAGAACTTTAGGGACCCTCACATTCTTTTCTCTTCTTACACCTGCTGGAGGAAAGGTTAGCGGGCCATGACTTTGTCTTTTTGTGTGTAATAAAACATGCTTTCCCATTTTCTGTTTTGTTTCTCTCTGTTGGCATTGTGAAATGAATAAGGTAGTTTGTTTTTAAGGTGAGGAAATAATGGGGTTGTGAGGCACGAACATAGGAGTTTGATTTCAAAATTTTAGTTCTAGAACTGTGGCTCCCTCATGCATACGAGTTTATTCCTTTCCAGTTACAAAATTTTAAGTTGATTTGGCTTTGAACTGTTTTTGTTACGAATTGTTTCAAGCTTCTTGTAATTCTTATAATATGTATGATGGCTTGCTACTTTTCATTTTGATGTTTACGTCTAGTTGTGATGTTTGTGTTTCGACAAAAATATATAAAAACATTTTCTTGTGTGCTGCATATGGCTAGTACCCTAACATGTTTTGAACGTTTTTTTAAAACAAATATTTGAAGTTTCGAAAATGTTTTTTCGATGGATTTCTTAAATACAACAAAAAATATTTTTTTACATTTCTGGATTTTACAATATGTTTGTAAAACTCCAAAGGGTATTGACCAATATTCCTAAAAAATAAAATCTTATTTTGGGAGGAATTCATCTATTATTCACCGTTAATAGTTGGATAAAGAAATTCCAAAGGGATGAATATCCAAAATATTATTGGGAATAACTTGTTATTATTCACTGTTAATATTTGGATAAAGAAACCCTAAGTGGTAAATATCCAAAATAATTTTTTAGGAATAATAAGTCCTCACACATCCTTAAAAGAAGCCTTGATTATAATCGAGGACATTTCAATTTTTTACTCCACGGTTTACGAGTCGTGAGAGTATAAAACACTAAGGCAAAAATAGGCTTTTAAAGCGCCCTAGATTTCTAAATTTTTGTGCCTTCTCCTTGGGATTTACGAGTCGCAAACTCTTGAAATACTAAGGGAAAATGAGCTTTTAAAGCACATGGAATCTCATTGGATTTCTATCTTAATAAATTTAGTTTGGATCAAACCTAGAAAAACTGATAGGATTAGAAAACACCAACACCACAACAATTACAAAGCAAATCAAACACCAAGCAACTTACCTTAGGTAGGTTGCATACTAGGGGTGCTAATACCTTCATTTTACGCAACCAGTCCTTTGCCTTAGAATTTCTGAAAGACTAGTTAGGATTCCTAGTAATCAAAATACTAGGTGGTGACTCCTTTACATAAAAAGAAAAACCTCAAAATCAATCAAGGGTTACCGCTCCGCCGCGCTCCGCCATAAAGGTATGGCAAAAATGAAGAGGATTCTGAACATTGTCATTCTAACCATAACCATGAGTCATTTACCATCAGATTAATCTCTAGTTGACAATTAACTTGCTTGAAAGTTACTAGTTGGCACTAGTATCCATTATTGTCTCTAAAGTTGAGATGGAAGTGCTCTTAGCTGGTTAAGCATAATATATAACAAGCTAATTTTGTCATAATTAACAATAACATCTCCAACAGTTGTCTTTAAAGCTTTTTTTTCTGAGAATTTTAGAGATGTTCACAGAGAAAATAACCATGTAGCGGATAATTTGACCAAGTTCATAAAAAAATTGAATTAGTTTCATGGTTATAATTTTCTTTCATGAATTTATATTTTTCTTGATTTGTCTACTTTATTGACTTAACAATGAAGTGAGTTATTTGATTCATATGTAGTTTGTAATTTTTTTGAGTTATTTTTTGTTACTTCTTTGTTTAGCCATGTTTTTATTCGCTAAATGAGATAATAAAATTATTTTCTTCCATAAAATAAAATAAAAAGTTACTAATTAGCATTTTATTTTATTGATATAAAAATCAAGCAAAATTTCAGCTTAGTTAATCTTCTATAGAGAAAACAATACCACAATAAAATGACAATTAGTTCTGATTTTTGTCAATTTTGGCAAAATAAAAATTAAGAGTGCATTAGAGAGTCTACAAACAAATGAACTCCTTTTTATTCCAACCCTTCCCTCCCTTAATTCTATAGTTTTTTTTTGCGTGTGCATGGAAAGAAATAAACTACATGTTCAAATCTGAGCTACTACTGGTAATCTTACTCATAGACCTACTAAATCATATGCCTATAATAATAATAAAAAAAATGATGTTAAATTTCATGTGTTTTTATTATGTGGGTAACTCGTTAAGATTGCCATGAAGTTCTTAAATAAACTTGATATATATATATATATATACATATATATATATATATATATACATATATATATATATATATATATATATATATATATATTATCACAATCTTAAATTAAATTTTTACAAGATAAAAGCAATCTTAAAAATCTTCCTCCCCTTGCACTTAACGAGCTACCCACAGAATAAAATCTATATATAAATATGATGTGCCCACTCGCCTAGCACGTGTAATGCACATACCACACATTAAAAAAAAAATAGTAATATGCATTCACCTTTCGTGGCTGTTTGGGCTATGGCTCAAATGGCCACTCACCTTTTATGTAGCTGTTTGGGCTAAAACTCAAATGACCACTCACTTATTTTTGGCTCACCCTTTCCTGCATGCATCCTTCCTCTCCACCTTTATCTCATTATGTTTACCTCTTCTTCTTGGGCTCAATCTTTTTAATTCCCGATGAGTCAGAACACAAGCGTTGTATACTGTAAAAGTAAATATTTTATACAAGGCTGCCATTATTTTTTCTAACTAGTGGTTGACAGGACAAACAAGCAAGACATTCATTGCAAATTGGATATTTCTTTTCTCTATCAGTAATTATTTCAGTTATCGTATCATTAACATTCATCAAATACTTTACCAATAACATGTTAAATACTTTTTCAAAGTTGGACACTAATATTCTCACCAATAAATTTTCATGCAAATCAGCTGACATGATCAAGATTTATAAATATTTTGAATCATCAAGTAAAACAAATAAGTTTTTATGCTATATTTTCTTAAACTCATTATATCTTCTCTCAATTATCTGATATGTTATTTTTGAGGAATCTTTAAAAAGCTCACTAGTACTATAATGATATCAATTATTATTATTTTTCAAATTAACTAAAGTGTTAAACATTAAAAAAAATTAAGAATGCGCATGCATGGATCATAGGATTATGATTCAAGTGTGGCTGATTTATGGGCTCTACTAATCCAAGTGATCCATGCATGTTCTAACTTTTGACTGCTATTCTTTATTTTTCAGCAAGTACAAGAGGAGGAAGATTTTTAAGATTGCTTTTATATTGTAAAAAATTAATTCAAGTGTGCTACATAATTTTAAATTAATTATAATGTTTTATTCTATTTTAAAATACACCTAAATAAAAATTAAAGTTTTGTACTTTTATCTATATATATAGAGGAGTGTTTGAAATATCATTTGACATCACCTTTTTTGAATGAGCACTTTTAATTGAATGAGCAAGCAGTGATTACATGCTTCCGATTGGACTGTGGAAATTCATCATAGAGAAATTCATCATAGCTTGCTAATAAGACTTCTGACTTCGAAATTGATCCACTTGTCCTCTCAAGTTGCTTAAGCCTCTTTTTGCAGGAATTTGTGGTTTTTCCTTCCCTAACTTTCGTGTAGCTCGTAATATTTTGGAAATTCAAGCAGGAGGCTCTATATTGCGTCAGATTAGGCGGCTGAGACTAAAGAAAATTGTAGTCTTGCATGTACAGCTATGATTCCATGCATTAGAATTTACATTGTTAACCGATTCAAGAATAATAGTAGAAATGAAACTCTCTCTTTTCACTCCAAAAATAATTGTAAAAGTTTTATTTTTTTTTTAAATATTTTTAAGATACACAAACAAATATTTATTTAAAATGAATTTCTTATATATATATTTTCGGATTGTTTTGATGGGATAATGTTAAAAATAATTTTTAAAAAATTAAAAAAATTATTTTAATATATTTCTAAATAAAAAAAGTTTTGGACCATCATCACTGTCACAATTCAAAACACACCAACTAGAATACTACTGGGCGCAAGTGATCGAGCTGCCTTCAAGTTGCCAACATAATAAATAATAAGAAGCTAGAATGGGAAACCAAACTTGCTGTTCAAACAAGTTTTCGCGCAACCATTTTTGACATGTATGCTGTGGTCAGGATCCTCAACTTCAAGCCTATATAAACACATACTTAGAGCTAGATCATGTACACCATATCTATTCATTCAACCAGTAAGCAATAACTAAGGCAAAAATGGCAGGTAACTCTCTGAAGTCTATTTTGGTGACCCTCTTCATCTTTGCTATGGTACTGTCTCCGATACTGCCATCAGCTGAAGCAGGCCGTTTGAATCATCGAGGTGATTATTTACTTAAACGCAGCTCTCTCTCGAATTCATTACTTGTTCATTACCAACACCTCATTTCTTATTGATCTTACGCTTGTGTGTGTGTGTGTGTGTGTAGGTCTCCAGTCTGGACGGCCAATATGTCCAACTTGTGTATGCTGCTCACCTCCACCTCCAGGGTCCTGCTGCCCATGTTGTTCTACTCCTATTGAAACTGAATCGACAACTGGGTCTCCATGAAACTATTTACGTTCGCTTTTGATATTCATATATGTATACTGCAGGAATAAATTAGTATCGGTATCACTCTCGTTATTCTGTATTCTGTACTCCTTTGTGGAGACATATCCATGTTGTATTATCATGCAACGGCAATTTCAATAAATCAATGTCCTTATTTTAGTAAGAGTCATTTAAACCCTAACGACGGTTAACCCTTTTTCTTTTTTGTCTTAATAATTGCGATGCTCGACTTATTATCTTATGTTGGAAAGTCCTGCAAAAAAAAAAAAAACATATACGTTTCTTGTTTGGGAGGGAAAAAAAAAACAAAAAACATGTACTTATGTAGATCAAGACTCTTTCAATGATTGGTGGGTGCCACGATCCTAATATTGTGAGTGATTACTAATAAACTAATTTGTAAATGATTGTTGGAGAACTTTTGACCTTCAAATGAATAGAAATGCTTTAGATTTACAATTATGCATGTATTTCTTTTTATCATGAAAGAGAATTCGGATAAAAGATATTTTATCACTATTCATATTGTTAGTTAGATTTAATCTTAATTTAATTATATACCGGGGCAGAATTAGGGGGGTTGGTCCTTGTAAGAAATTTTTTTCTCCAGCCCCCTTTAACAAATTAGTGTTTTAGCTCTAAAAATAAAAAATTTAGCCCCCCTAGAATTTTTTCCTCCCAAACTAAAATTCCTAGCACCACCCATGAGGACGTAGTTCTTAACCATGGTGGAATTACAACTACAAGCACACCGAAAGAATTACAATAGAGTATTTGTGAGAAATTTTATGATATTAATTCAAGTTATAATTAATAGTAATAGATTGAGTCATTAATTAATATCTCATCCGTCTATATTAATAAATCCAAATAATTAACAGTAATTGGAAATAATTACTTTCTTAAATAGTCAAATTAATGTAATTACTTTTAAAAGTCATTTCTAACTTTTACCTTACTTAATTAATGGTCAATGCATTATCAACATGAGAAGATTAGAAGAAACATTTTAAGTTGTAGAAATAATGGAATGGAAAGAGATTTTGAGTTTGATTATAAGGTTTTGTTTCTCACTTTAAAGTGATTATTGCTTAATATCAAATTTATTTAATTTTAAATAAATGAGTTATGTAAGCATAAATATTATTTTTTAAATTAAATTAATCATAATAATCACCCAATTATTACCATAGAAATGAAAAATAACATTTAAAAAAAATATCATTTTCTACTTGTATTGCTAATTTTTGGTTTTTCTAAACGAATCAATTTTGATTTACCTTTTTATAAGGAGATAATATCTCAATATGCAACAAGTTAGATTAATCATATTTAAGTTTGAGACTTGCATTGAAAAAAAAGGTTAATTGAAAAATTCATTTAAAACCTATATGAATGTTAATCCTTACTAAAAAAATAATTATATTAATTTATCTCTCTGGAAAAGTGATTTGTTCTATTTAATTTATATTATTAGTAGTTTTTCTAGATAGAAAGGTGTAGATAGAAAGTTAAACATAATTGATGATTGTTTTTAGATACGAATTAATGATACAACATATTAGCTAATGACTCAAAATATAAGTAAAATATCATTAGTTCTAGCTTGAAAATCATAAATTTTATCAAGCAGTTATACCAAAACAAGATATTAGAAGCAATTAGTATTCAATTAAAAAAATATTAAAAGTTGAGCACCAAAATATACTCCTATTATCAATATCATCCCATTATTTATAGCGCACTCTCATGGCGGAGCTAGGCTTGTTGTTGTGCCCCTAGGAGTAGCTCTTGAGATATTTGAATTCATATTAGGACAAGTCAATTTATCAAGGAAGTTAGTCATTTCATTGCTTTATAGATGCAAAAAGTAGAGTATCTATAGGTTAATTTGAAGCACCTTACCAATTATAATTAAATTATAAATAAACTAAAAAGGAATGGTGGTTCCTCATAGCTAAACCCCAGCTACAAGAAACCTAAAAGAGAATGATTATTTCTCATAGACAAACCTAAAAATAGTATATTAAAAATTATCTACTTTGTTAAACAATATGATTTCTTTTTTTTTTATTTCACTATAAAACCATCTTCATATAAACTTGTTAATTAAAACAAAGTTTTCTTTTGAAAAGATGCATCTTCATTTTGACTTGATAAATTAAAAAAAAATCTAATAAATTTTCTTATGATCTAAAATTTAAATCCAAAAATTTAATAAATTTTATGTAAATATTATTTATTGGATTTTAATTTCTAAGTTCATGAAAGCGTGAAAAAACTTCACATAGAAATTTGGTTTTCAACTAACTGCAATCTTGGATCAAAATGTGTGGGCTTAAGTCTGGGCCAAGATATATGGGCTTGGTTATAGGCTTGATTGTTCTTGAAAAAATAAGTCCTTCATGGAATGAAAGACTATCCGATACTTAAATCAATATGTTTATGAGAGAAAATATAGTAAGTTGTCAAAATTGTCCCGTGTTTTTACTTGATGACCCGAGGTTTTTATAGACATTGGTCATGCTCACCTCGAAATGTAGATAGTTTCACAATTGATAAAAACATTGGTGCTCATTATTGGTTGTAGTGTCTTCATTGTTATTAGTGAAAAGGAAAGTGATTCATGTTTTCATTGTCAACCGTTAGCTAGAAAAAGTGTATACTTGTAGAGAATATATCAGTTGGTCATTAAAAATATTCTGTGGGCGGTGCGATGAAAAAATATTCCGATGTGTGCATAATGAACACTCTATTGGTGGAAAAAAAAAAGAGAAGTAGAAGTTGTGTGAGAAAGGAGGAGAGAGAATGTGTGAGAGAAAAAAAAGTGAAAGTGGGAAAGAGAGAAAGAGTGAGTGGTTGATTGGGTCGAAGCCCAAATAAATCTTCATTATTTTTTGTATGTCTAGTACGTGTACTGCACATGCAAGACGAGTGGGTGCACCATTATTTTTAGGAGACACTTACAGCCCACTCTGGCCATTTTTAGTGATATTTTGAGGTCTTATAAGGTTTGTCTCATTGATATTTTCTTAACAATATTAACTGCGTCAAAATCAGAGTCTATGTGTTCTTAGTGGCTTTTCCTCTCTCTTTTCTCATTTTATTCCTCTCTTCTTTCTCCTCTCTCGTGCCATTTCAGCAGTGTACAAGAAAAAAACAAGTATTTATTTGGGTTTTAATAATGTTATTTTAGTGTTTCTCTAGCCTTGGATGATTGTTCCAAGCATATAATGTTGAATCAGATCATGTATCCAGAATTTTGGTATAATTTGAATTGAAAAATATTTGATTTGATCTTTTGGCAATCTAACAAGTTTTGTAACTACTTTGTGAGTAATGAACTTATTTCCTTCAACTCTATATCTTTAAAGTGGTGAGTGATTTGTATCTTTAAAATAGTGAGTTTATTCGCATCTATATCTCTTAGATTTTTTACCTTAAGTGGTGGGCGAAATACTATCATTTGTTTTTGTGTGTTACATGTCCCTTTGCAGTTTTCCTACCATCCTGACATCACTACATATGGTTAATTTATTGAAATCCAGCCCCATTTCTTCTCCTTGATATTTGCCTCTATTGACCTCTCCATCAATCTTTTGAAGTGTTGTGTTTGTTCATATCCTTAGAGAAGGAATGTAATGGTTGATTAATTAGCAAAGTAGGTGGCCATCTTTTGAACATTTGGTTGCTCGAACCTTTTAATTTTGGTTGTCTACGCTCTATAACTCTATATCTGACTTCCTTCATCTTAAGCCAGCAGTTTTCAACATGCTTTTAGCTTGTGTCTCATCACCTGTATGCTGGTGGGCTAATCTTCGAGTTGATAACACTGATGGCTTGAAGTCCTCTCTTTTGAGTAGTGTGTTTTGTGCTTCTATTTCAGTTGCTATAGCCTATTTTATTGGCTTCTTCTATCCATCTGCAGCTAGCTTTTGTTCTCCATTTTGGTGCTTAAAACATTTAATGTCTTGGCTTCTAATAAAAAAAAGACATTATTTTCCTTTATTTTTGTAAAGATTGTTGTTACTCAATTTTGAACCCCACGTGCTAGAGACGGTATATACCCGTTTTGAACCGAGTGTAAGAGTGTAGCTCATGTTTGCTGGAAAGTTGACAAAAGCGGAGGAGAAAGAAATATTTTTTTCGAACCCTGTTTGAGTTGTTTTCTACTCTTTTTATCCTCCCCTTTGCTGCCAAAATCATCAGGTTTCTTAGACTGACTAGGGGTCTTCATAATGCTAAATTTGTTCCTTCGTTATCTTGTTTTTAAGGTTGGATAAATCCCTTAAAATTTGCACACAAAAAACTGATTCTGCTATTGTCGCAATTTTTTTGTTCGAACTTAGGCTCTGATTCTGACTTGGTTTCATACGATATCTGACCATCCTAGATATGTTCTATCACTCATGACATGTTGAAGAATTGACCTACACCTTTATTGGGTCCTAGGGGTTACTGTTCTTAGGGCAGACTCTCAGTTAGATTTGGATGCTCGGCATTATCAGATCAAGAAAACGTTTTTGACCAACCAGATCCCTTCCAGATTGTGTTATATAAAATGATTTTATCTCACTTTAAATCCTCTATCAAAGTTGTAGTCTGGGACACGTAGATGAATTTGGGCTTTTGAATAGCTTGATTTCGATATCAAAAGCTCAAGATATTCCTGTTTGAAATCTAGCATGAAAACATAGAATCTTGCCGCGAAAAGGTTTCCAGCCGAGTTTGGTTGCAATTTTGTTATTCAAAACAAATTTATCTCACTTTGAATCCTTCATCAAAGTTGTAGTCCGGGACACGTAGATGAATTTGAGCTTTTGAATCTTTTGATTTCAATATCAGAAGCTCAAGATATTCCGTTTGAATATCTAGTGTGAAAGCAGGGATTCCTGCCGCGAGAAGGATTTTTGCCCAAGTTCGCGGGCCTGATTCAAAGGATTTTTTTTGGATCAAGGACTGAAATGAAAAGTGCTAAAATGTGGGATTTAATTGAAGAAAGATATTGGAAGCTGAAGAGGGGGGCTGAATCATCATAAATGACAGGATTTCTACCACATCGAATAAGGAAAATAAGACTTTGCAATGTGCACCCTTACCCATTTAATTTCTTTCCTTTTTCTTTGCAAATTTCCTGCTAGTTTCCATGTTTCTCTTGCTGGATTGGAGAGCTGCAGGCCACATTTTTATTGCCTCATTTCAAAGGAAACAGCTGGTGCCTCATGGTCCTAGCTATGAAAGGAAAGAAAGGAGTTGTACCACCCTTTGATCAATGAAAACTAATTGCTGAAATCAGAATAGAAATTAGGATATTTCAGTTTTCCTTTTTTGCATTTTTTTACTGCAAATCAGCAGGGATTTGTATCCTAGAATTAATACATTGAATCTTTCCTAATAAAGAGTTGTGATTAGGCTATATAAACCCTCTACTGACCTAGCAAAATAGGGGAAGAAAAAAGGAGGAGAAGAGAAAAAAAGAAGGAGAAAAAGAGAGGTAAGCCGCAGGAAAAACAAGAAAGAGCAAGAGAACACAAACTCCACAGCATATCACAAGTTCAGCGTCATTGTATTCGTCCGTCAAAAGGCACGCGTGAGCTGTTTCTTTGTCTTTTGTTTCATTTCCTGCAAAACAGGATCTGCAGGTGTTTCTTCCCTAGTGGTCCAGCTGCGAGAACTTTAGGGACCCTCACGTTCTTTTCTCTTTTTACGCCATGTAATAAAGCATGCTTTCCCATTTTCTGTTTTGTTTCTCTCTGTTGGCGTTGTGAAACGAATAAGGCTGTTTGTTTTTAAGGCAAGGAAATAATGGGGTTGTGAGGCACGGACATAGGGGTTTGATTTCAAAATTTTAGTTTTAGAACTGTGGCTCCCTCATGCATACAGGTTTATTCCTTTCCAGTTACAAAATTTTAAGTTGATTTGGCCTTGAACTGTTTTTGTTACGAATTGTTTCAAGCTTCTTGTAATTCTTATAATATGTATGATGGCTTGCTACTTTCCATTTTGATGTATACGTCTAATTGTGATGTTTGTGTTTTGACAAAAATATAAAATAATTTTTGCTGTATACGGCCAATACCCTAAGATGTTTTGAAATTTTTTTTAAGAAAAACAAATATTTGAAGTTTTGAAAATGTGTTTTCGCATGGATTTTTTAAATACAACAAAAATTATTTTCTTGCATTTCTGGATTTTACAACATGTTTGTAAAACTCAAAAGGGTACTGGCTAATATTCCCAAAAAATAAAAAATCTTATTTTGGGGGGAATTCATCTATTATTCACCGTTAATATTTGGATAAAGAAATTTCAAAGGGATGAATATCCAAAATATTATTGGGAATAACTTGTTATTATTCACTGTTAATATTTGAATAAAGAAACTCTAAGTGGTAAATATCCAAAATAATTTTCTAAAAATAATAAGTCCTCACACATTCTTAAAAGAAGCCTTGATTATAATCGAGGACATTTTAATTTTTTACTCCACGGTTTACGAGTCGTGAGAGTATAAAACACTAAAACAAAAATAAGCTTTTAAAGCGTCCTAGATATCTAAATTTTTGTCCCTCCTCCATAGGATTTACGAGTCGCGAACTCTTAAAATACTAAGGGAAAAATGAGCTTTTAAAGCACATGGAATCTCCTTGGATTTTTATCTTAATAAATTTAGTTTGAATCAAACCTAGAAAAACTGATGGGATTAGAAAACACCAACACCATAACAATTATAAAGCAAACCAAACACCAAGCAGCTTACCTTAGGTAGGCCATACTAGGGGTGCTAATACTTTCCCTTTATGCAACCAGTCCCTTGCCTTAGAATCTCTGAAAGACCAATTAGGATTCCTACTGACCAAAATACTAGGTGGCGACTCCTTTACACAAAACAAAAAAAAAACCGAAAATCAATCGAGGGTCGCCGCGACACCGCGCTCCAACACGAGGGTGCGACAAAGATGAAGAGGATTCTGAACATTGTCATTCTAACCATAACCTTGAGTCATTTACCATCTTATTATTCTCTAGTTGACAATTAACTTGCTTGAAAGTTACTAGTTGGCACTAGTATCCATTATTGTCTCTAAAGTTGAGATGGAAGTGCTCTTAGCTGGTTAAGCATAATATATAACAAGCTAATTTTGTCATATATAACAATAACATCTCCAACAGTTGTCTTTAAAGCTTTTTTTCTAGAATTTTAGAGATGTCCACAGAGAAAATAACCATGTAGCGGATAATTTGACCAAGTTCATAGAAAAATTGAATTAGTTGCATGGTTATAATTTTCTTTCATGAATTTATATTTTGCTTGATTTGTCTACTTTATTGACTTAACAATGAAGTGAGTTTAGTTTGTTTGATTCATATGTAGTTTGTAATTTTTTTGAGTTATTTTTTGTTACTTTTCTTCTTTGTTTAGCCATGTTTTTATTCACTAAATGAGTTAATAAAAATCTTGTCTTCCATAAAATAAAATAAAAAGTTATTGGTTGGCATTTTATTTTATTGATATAAAAATTAACCAAAATTTCAGCTTAGTTGATCTTCTTCAGAGAAAACAATATCATAGTAAAATGACAATTAGTTCTAATTTTTGTCAATTTTGGCAAAACAATAATTAATAGTGCATTAGAGAGTTTACAAACAAATGAATTCCTTTCTGTTCCAACCCTTCCCTCCGTTAATTCTATAGGTTTTTTTTCCTTTTTTTTTTTTGCGTGTGCATTGAAAGAAATAAACTACAAGTTCAAATCTAAGCTACTATACTGGTAATCCTACTCATAGGCCCACTAAATCATATGCCTATACTAATAAAAAAAATGTTGTTAAATTTCATGTATTTTTATTCTGTGGGTAGCTCATTAATATTGGCATGAAGTTCTTAAATAAACTTCATATATATATATATATGGTAACTGAATTTAGTACAAGATTAAACAATTTATAATGTATAACAGTTATTCAATATATATTTTATTATTATAATTGCAACTTTTTTTTATGATGTTTAAAAGAACAATAACCTAAATGGAGAAAATAAAAGTCACTCCATTTGAGCCACTGCCCATATAGAGTGAAAAAAAAACTACTCCGGCCAAAAAATTAAAACAACAAAAACATTTGCATTTCACTTGCACTTCCACGCCATGCACAAAAAATGTACCTTTTCACTTTCCTTTATCTTCGACCATTTTATTTCACCTCTCACATAAATTCGGCATGTTATTTCTATTATAAGGCTGACTTGGCATGGAAAAGGAGAGAGAGAAGGTTATCAATAACATACTGGGTATTTAATTTTATCACATCTAATTTATTATAAAGATGTCCATAAGATTAACCTGTTTAAATCTAAAAGACCACCAAAAATATCAAGTGAGCCAGACACATTGTCTAAAATAATAATGCGCTCACTCTCTTAATACTTGTAATGCACATACCACATGACACGACCACAGAGTTGATATCTTCTCCCAAGTATAGGAGTGTCGAAGTAATAAATAACCTGACAAGATTAGGGTCGAACCACAGGGAGGTTAACTGTATAAACTACAAATAAAGAAATAGATAATAACAAAAAAAGAGTTGAAGAGAGCTTTGAGATGTAATATTGATGTAAGGATTTAAACAAGTATAAAATAATTGTCAAGGTTAGAGGATCCACTAATGGTATTTTAAAGAAGTATAGTATAAACTTTTTTTATTACTCAACTAGAAACCACACACACAGAAGGTTCCAATCGGATTATAAATTGTTAACATGATTACATTAGTTATCTTATTCGAATAATGTTAATACTTGTAAATGTTGTCAGGTATTCATGATTATAACTTATGTTAACAACAAATCAAGTTCCTTTCATAGCACAGGTGTCGGTTATACCATACGATTGGGTTATGAAAGTGCCAAGTATTTGTTGTACCAAGACTTATTCAACATAAATATAAATTTACCATTTAACAAGCAAAGTATTAAGAGTGAATAAGATAACAAATACAAAACATGTTAGTATCAAACATTAAGGTCCATGTTGAGTTTATACTATACTTATTCTTACACCATTAGTGTAACTTTTTCACCTTGACATAATAAACTTAATTAAACATAATAAAAGAGAGAAACATAAATAAACAAGATAAGAACATAAATAAAATGTAAGTTAACCAAGTAAAGGAAAGGAAATGAAAGGCATAAACAAGAGATTAATATTGAAAGAAAAGCTTAAGCATTATAAAAAGAAAGAGAACAGGAACATAATCTTGATCTGAAAACCAAGATGCCTAAATGCATGGCAAATGCCTCTTTTTATAGGCCAAAATTTAAAACTATTGATTTGATGACTAATTGTTGAGTGGGTGGCCACTTCTTGACTTGGTAACAATCCTTGTCTTCTTGTTTGCCAAAAAGGTCGTTACTAACATCAGAATTGGAACAGGATGGTCCCCATGAAAGTTCTAGGAAATTGTCTCAGCTTTCCAACAAAAAATGAATCGGTGCATTTGGACTTCTAGAACTCGAGATATGGGCTGAACACTGAACAGTGTCTAGGCTACAGGACAGATTCTGACTTCTCTATTGTTACTATAATTTGAACTTGAAAACGATCTTTTTGAATCTTGGACTCCGCATGAAAGTTTTAGGCCTATATCTTAGCTTTCCATACATATAAACCAAACCTAAATCCAAGTTCTACAGCTTCAGTTATGATCCAATAACTGAATAGTGTTCCAGTTTGGACTGAACCATCATCTCTTTTCTAAGCTTAGCCTTATTTTTGTCTTCTCAATTTCAGTAGTTAAATTCACCAATCAAGCATTTGATTTATGTGATAGACCTGCATTTAAAATGAAAATTTACCATAAATTAAAGGTATCTTATATTTTCAAACTTGTTATTATAAAACATGCTTTAGCTAAGAAGTTATTAATACTTTAAGTGCAAAATGATGATATAAAACCTTGATAAAAATACACTTTCAAGTACAAATAGTAATGGATGTTTAGGTCAAAACCCAAATAAGCATGCACTTTTTGTGTATGTTTGGGCTATGGCTCAAATGGCCACTCACCTTTTATGTGGTTGTTTGGGTCAAAACCCAAATGACCACTCACTTATTTTTTGTCTCACCCTTTCCTGCCTACATCCTTCATCTCCACCTTTATCTCATGTTGTTTACCTCTTCTTATTCACCACATAGATTGTCCATTACACACACACACACACACATACACACACCTAAATATCTTTTTAATTCTCGATGTTAGAGAATAATATAAATCATATCCTAGGACCTCACCTAATAGCTTAAGCTTTTAGGTTGAGATGGTTCTTTGACATGGTATCAGAGCCTTGATGACAAGCGGTCACGAGTTCGAATCTCACCACCCTCATTTATTTGATAAATATTAAGCACAAGGTAAAGTGGGCATGTGCAAGTTTCAAGCCCAAAAGGCTTTCACTTGAGGGGGTGTGTTAGAGAATAATATAAATCATATCCTAGGACCTCACTTAACAGCTTAAGCTATTGGGTTGAAATGGTTCTGTGACACTCGATGAGTCAGAATACAAGCGTTGTCCACTGCCCATCACACACAAAATTTTTATTTATGATTAACTGTTATATTCTCTAAAAGTACATATTTTATACAAGGCTGACACCACCTTTTTCTAGTTAGTGGTCGACAGTGTATACAAGCACCACATTCAATGCAAATTAGGCATCTCATTTCTCTGCCAATAACTATTTCTAGCTATCGTATCATTGACATTCACTAAACACTTCACCAATAACATGTCAAATACTTTTTCAAAATTAGACACCGATATTCTCACCAATAAATTTTCATGCAAATGAGCTGACATGACCAAGGTCTATAAATATTTGGGTCATCGAGTAAATCAAACAGGTTTTTATAAGTCACATTTTCTCAAACTCATTGTATTTTCTCTCAATTCTCTTGTATGTTATTTTTCTGATGCACATTGTTACACCGATATCTGGCATCTTATTCTTTGGGGGAAAATGTCTTGTTTAAGGAGTCGCCACCTAGTATTATGGTCACTAGGAACCCTGACTGGTCAGCAGAGATTCTATGGTACGGAACTGGTTATGTAAAATGGAAGATATTATCACCTCTTAAACGTCCTGCCTAAGGCAGGCTGCATTGGTGGTTCTATCTTAATTTGATAAATGTTTATTTGTTTATGTTATGATGATTTGCTTATAATATTTCTGATTCTGACGCCAGTGAATATTCAACTACGGATACTTCCAACTCTGGCGTTGGTAAATATTACATAGCTATAAAATAAAATAAATTTTAAATCAGTATTTTTATTCCTGACTCTGGCGTTAGTAAATAAACAAATAAAATAAATTTATTTTTTATGCATGCATATATTTTTTATTATTATTTATTTTTTTTATTTTTTTGAGGTTGGGTCTGACTCGACTCGTATAGGCTATATTGGACCCAGCTGGCCCAGCTTGGTCATTGGCCCAAGCTAGTGACCACTGTTATAGATATGGTTGAATTATTCACACATGCTTGCAACAGTAACAAGGTAATTATATTATCTTTGCACAGTTACAAATGGAAGAACTTACTTGGTTTTGCAGGGACTTTGCACGAATTAGCAGACGCTGGGCGAAGCTCCTGTCTTCAAGCTTCCTTTCTTCTCCATGCTCTTTCATTTTCTGTTGTTCTGTTATTTTTTTTCTCCTATCTTCTTTGGTTCCTTCCTCTGTTTGCTCGTCACTGGTTGCCGAAGACTGTGGAGACGATGGTGATGAAGGTTTGGTGGCTGGCCAAAAACTTCCTCTCCACTTCTGTTTCGTTCGCTCTTTTTCTCTTTTCCCCCTATGTTCCCTTTGTTATCCCTTGTCTGTCTTTCTCCTTTACTTTCGTTTGTTCTGTGTCTCCTCTTTGTTCGTATTCTTCCTGTTTCTTTTTATTCTTTTCTCTCTCTCTACTGGTCTGCTGCATTGCTGTTGCTGAGAAGCTGCGCCGATGGACTGCCATTGAATGTTGCAACTAGGTTACGATGCTGTGAAGAAAGACAGTAGTCACTGCTATTGCTGGACTGAGCTGCTGCAGAAGGAGGAAATGGTGGCTAAGGAGCACCCACTGTCACTGCTTCAATGGAGAAGAGAAAAAAACTCTAGGTGCTGGGTTTGAACTGAAAGACTTCCATGGTTGAAGACAAAGCTACTGTTCATGCTTTGAAAACCTGCTGTTGTTGGAGGAGCGCATGCTGGACGGCTCACAATATTGCATAAAGCAAGATGATGTGTTGGAGAAGAAGAAGTTGCAGTGCTGATTTACTAGTGCGGTCCTTGCTGGTGCAGAAGGAGGAAGCTTGTTGTTGTTGCTAGGGGAATTAATCATGTTTTCTTTGCAGTTCACGGCTGAGAAGACAAAATGTCCTTGGAATGGTGCTGCTGGGAAGAATATTAACTGGGGGCTGCTGGGGTAGCTAGCTGGGAAGAGCTGAGAGCCGTCTCTGGAGGTCGGGGAAGAACAAAAAAGGAAAGGGCTGAGGGGGGCTGCGGCTAGTATCGGGTTCGCCGCCCCCTTCTCCCTTCACTTCCTATGGTTTTTCACCATATTTTTTATATATATATTGAGATCTATATTTATAGTATAAAAATTCCTTTATATGTGAAAAACAAAGTTTTAATTAAATTTTTTTTTTGAAGTTTGAATTTAATTAAAATTCAAATTTATAAACGAAAAACTATCATTATTTTGAACATATAAATTATTTTGAAAATAATGATAGAATGACAAAAACACATTGTAGTTTTTAGTTTTCACGCAAGCTAACAAATCATATATTTCATCAAAATAAATCTGTCATCATTTAATTTTACATTTTAAACCCTGTAAAATTAAATTAAAAAGCTATTGAATCAAAATTAGATTACAACACATATTAACTTAAATATCAAAAATTTTCTTGTTTTATAAAAAAAATTTATTTTTTCAGGAACAATCAAGCTTGTAACCAGCCCATTTAATCAAGCCCTAACTTCTTGGGCCATGATCGTAACACGTGGAATCCCAATTTCCGTGTGCATTTTCATGACTTCATTAGTTTTTATAGTAAGTAACAGTTTTTTGTCCTATACTATACTTTATAGCAGGCAATGCTTGTTAGTTTGTAGTACAATTAGTCATAATGATGGATTTGGAAAGCCCAAAAAATTTAATTTTAATTGAGCTAACGGGTTTTCTACCCTACAATTTTAATAGAATTTATAGTAGAGAAAAATTATTAATTTAGGTATTTAATTTTATAATATACCAAATTAAATAAGTACCGAGTGGTGTAAGAGTCATTCAATGTTGTTTCTTACTTTTCCAAGCCTTAAAACTTTTAAGAAGTCGCCAAATTTTCTAACTTTTTAATCTTTGTCGGTTCTTTGAGTTTTCTTGAACATTTTATAAGCCATGCAACCTTTTCATGTAAGCTCTTGTTGTTTATACTAATAAGAATTTGTAATTCCTAGTTCTAAAATATATGAACAATTACAAGATTACAGCAGAGATAAACCTTAGACATCAAAGGATCCCCAATTCTAATTGAAGAGTTGTTTTACATGTGCTCTAGTTTTCCATGCCCAGCATTTCACACATTTTATACTACAACAACTTTGGCAAGATTCTATTCTTAGGAAATTTTCAACAAGCTCACTAGTACTAATGATATCAATGATTATTATTTTTCAAACTAAAGTGTTAAACATTAAAAAAAAATTAAGAATGCACATGGATCATAGGATCATGAGTTAAGTGGGGCTGATTTATAGGCTCTACTAATCCAAGTGATCCATGCATGTTCTTACTTTTCACTACAAGATCTCATAGTTTTACTGACCGAACTATTCTGTCGGTCTGTAATTCAGAGTTCATCGAAAATTTTTTTACCGACGACGTCCCCGAAAGAAACCTTTCGTTGACTTTCTTTTCGTCGGTAATACCTAATTTCGTCGCTATATCAGTCGGTAAAAAAAAACAATTGCCGATGGTTTTACAGACGGAAATTGCACGCAAAAAAAAATATTCCCGCTTGAAATATACCGACAGATTGATTCCGTCGGTGATAGTGGCATATTCAGTAAATATTTTTCAGCTCCCGGTTCAATGCCGACGGACTATAGCCCTTGGTAACTTTGTCGGTGAGTGTGTGAAATACCGACAAAATATATCCGTCTATAAATTCGTCGGTAATTGTGGCATTTGCACCAAGCTACTGTGAAATGCCAACGGAAACATTCTGTCTGTAAATTCATCGGTATGATTGGCATTTCCCACTCTCTGTCAAATGTCGATGGATACAGTTCGTCAGTAAAACCCTAGGTGATTATTTTTAAGTATTTTTTAAAAACATTATTTAGAATACATAATATAAAATTATATAAATTAATAGTAAAAAAACCAATTATGCAAATAAAATTTTTATTCAACATAAAAAACAAAAAAATAAAGTTAAATAATATTCATTACAAATTGAATGTGTTTCAAAAAAAATATTAAATTAATTATTAAAGTTAAATAATATTCATTACAAATTAACATAATGATAGAGCTGGAGGAGAAGGAGGAGGAGGCTGGTTGTTATACGGCAAAAAAGGAGGAGGCGCACATGTATCACCACTCTATGATGCCATGTTCATGATCATTTGGCGAAGCTGTTCATAATTTGCCGAGAGTTGTTCATAAGTCGCTGATAGGTGGTCGTATTTTTCGGCGAGTTGAGCCGTGTGTTGCTGCAAGGCCACGAACTCCTTAGAATGGGTGCTCGATACTGATTGGAAGCTCCCAACAGTTGAGACACTATGGGCCTCCCACAAGTTCTTGGTCGTAGTGTTGGAAAACCCGTACACCCGATTTTTATCGGGTCCACCGGACGATCCAACCTCCATCCACAAATCCGGATCGAAATCCGGATGGGTCGAAGGATCGTCCACATATCTCTCCCTCAACCAGCTATTATAGGTCTCCTGAAAATGAAAAAAGAAATCATCATATTCAATTCAATAAAAATAATAACTTACAAAATAAAATGGTTGAACAAACAGACCAAAAGTGTTGAGCATGGTTGTCAACGAACTGTTGCGCCCCTTTTTGGCGATCTTGACTGTGCACGTGCGTCTCAACAAACAGCTCCATTAGGCTCGGCTCACGTCTAAGAGACGTAGCCTGTAATGAAAAAAATTAATTAACAAATTAATTTAATGATATATTTCATTTAAATTAATCTTACAATCTGTTTTGCATGTGCAGCAAACGGAGCTGCTGGTGTGCGTTATCATTGAGCCATGAATTGACCAATTTCAGTTGCCAGCACCAGACTGTGAGCGTTATGTGAACCGCTAAGACGTCACGTGCTCAAGATATTACAGCCATATATCTGCCGGGATGTATATCGGTTTGAAATCCCTCCAAACTGCCACGTTGTTCCAGCCTTGGAGACCATTATCTCTCGCCGTTTTTTTTTGCTTTTTCTTGCGCTTCATAACAAAAATCACGCAACCTACTTCCATAGCGAGAAATTAGATTTTGAAACATAAATTTTTTTCTAAAAAAATATTGTATTGTTTTCGATGTTACCTAGTTGCCGCATGATTTCCCCACACCTTCCTCACAATAGTGTCATGCGTACTATCCCAGTCAAATTTTTCCTATGTATAAATAATTAATTTTAAATAAAAATAATAATTTATTTACAATTATATTAATAATTTATTAGGAATAAGCTGGAAATTAGAAATTAACATCAACCTCAAATCTGTCAAACCATGCATCGATTTGAGGTATCCATTCAAGATGTCTGGATACCTGACTCCATTGAAATAATGGAATCTCCATCAACGATTTAAACGCTGATTATATTACTCGGGCGACCTCAATGTTTGTGAACCTAAAAATAAATTAAATTAATGAAATATTGATTAGTTGTTCATAAGTTATGTTGTAATTAAAAAAAAAACTAAAACCTTAACAAACTTAAGAAAGGTCGTCCTTCCACTGTGCCTCGAACTTGCGGGTGAATTGATTCTGCTGCGAAAGCACGCCACCTCTGTGTTGTAAACCGCGCTGGAAGAGGTAGCATTGGTTGACGGCGCAGGTGCCTCTTCTTGACAAGCACTTAAGGATATGTCATCCTCGCTGCTAGAAGAACTAGTTGCGACCATACGTGAGCGACGAGCTGTGTATTTCGTTTTACTCATCTACACAATTTTATACGAATAATTATATAATCAAATTCGAATGTTAAAAAAAATTCGGCAACACCTCCCCTATATTAGAGACTACCTAAACTTTTCAAACCTGCAAATATTGACAATAGCCACAACCAATTGACCCATCAATACTAATATTGTATATAACATAACATCTATACAAATAACATCCATACTAATTACAAAGGAAATTCAACATTAACAATTACAATTCAACAAATTATTCAATTATAATGGAAATACAAACAATAAAATATATTCAATAAATTCAAAAAAAAAAAACTCTACACAAACAATTAAAATTAATGGAAATAATTAAACAAAAATCATGCAAAAATAGAGTAAAATTGAGATAAAATAATTAAATTTAATCCAACATATTCAATTACTAATTACAAGGTAAATTCAACATTAATAATTACAATTCCACAAATTATTCAATTATTATGGCAATACAAACAATAAAATATTGCCAATAAATTCAAAAAACAAATTCTAGACTAACAATTAAAATTAATGGAAATAATTAAACACAAATCATGCAATAATAGAGTTAAATTACTAATTATTCCAACATATTCAATTACTAATTCTAAGATAAATTCAACATTAACAATTACAATTCAACAAATTATTCAATTATTATGGCAATACAAACAATAAAATATATTTAATAAATTTTTTTTAAAAAAAACTATAGACTTTAGGAATGAAATATGCTTACCTTAATAATGTGTTTATTTCAAGACTTTATCTACATTATAAAAATACACCAAAACAAAAAAACATAACAAAAATAAAAATAGCTAAAACAAAGAAAAAAAATCCTTAAAGTAAAATGAAATAGAGGAAATACATACCTTTTAATTCGATGAAGATTCAAGTAGAGATTGCAAGCAAAATAAACAAAAGTTTTGAAGGAAATGAGAGGAAAAAAATCAAAAATGAAAGGGGAATAACGAAGCAGATGAAAAAATGAATTGAAGGGGTGGTTGCTGGGATTTATAGCGCAGTTTTATCAATGGATTCACCGACGGCCATTAAAAAAATATTATTTTAAATTATTCCGTCAGTGATGTTTCAAAAATCCGTCGGTACATTTTGAATTTTGCATCATCATTTTTAATTACCCTCCATATTTTTCGCAGTCCGTTGGTAATTCCATCGGCAAATACACGCGGTCAGAGATGGATTTAATGTCCCACCCTTTCGAATTCACACCGTCCGTCGATGATTTTGTCGGTAATTGTGACCTGCCGACACAATATTGAAGGAATGGTATTTGTCCATAAAGTCATCGGTGATGGCTGTGGCATTTCCAGGGACGCTACTATGAAATGCCGACGAAATGGTATTCATCCGCAAAGTCGTCGGTGATAGTTGTGGCATTTCCAGGGACGTTACTGTGAAATGTCGACGGACTGGCATCCATCCACAAAGCCATCGGTGATGGTTGTGGCATTTCCAGGGACACTACTTTGAAATGCCGACGGACTGGAATTTATCGGTTTGGTCGTTGGTGATGGTTGTGGCATTTCCAGGGACGCTACTGTGAAATGTCGACGGACTGGAATCCGTCGGTTTGGTCATCGGTTATGGTTGTGGCATTTCCAGGGACGCTACTGTGAAATACCGACGGACTGGAATCTGTCGGTATGGTCATCGGTGATAGTGCAGTGTGCAAGAAAGATGATGTTTGTAGTGCCTATTTACCTTTCTGCAAACACTTAAATGATAAATTGTCCATCGCACAAAACAATAACAACAGTGCTTAAACAATACAAACTTATAAAATAAATATTTCGTGCTACAAAATATATTATCCATAATATATATTACATGAAAAAAATGTTTTACACAGGGCTTCATTTTGATAGTTAGTCAGAATTTTCTTCTTCATCGTCGTCATTTGAATAGTCATCACCTTCATCGCAATCTTCAATATGGATATCATCATCTTCATCAATATTTGCTTGTCCGCTATAGCTCAAAACAACATTCAACTCCTCTGCGTCTCGATATGGTTAAACCAACTCACTAACTTGAAAGACTTCATCTCGCACACTTGTGTCTTTGTTCTCATCCTGAACAAGCTCGACACGACCCCTGGGTTTTGTTTTTAAAACGGATAACCAATCAACTCTTGATCGATCCTTTCTAAAGAAAGGGGTGTATGTGTAATAAACTTATTAACATTGCTTTGCGAAAACAAAGGTATCGTTTACGTTACAGAGTCTAGCTTTTGAGTTGATTTCGACCAGACCATAGTGCGGATCAACTCTGATTCCTCTGTCAGTTGTGTTATACCAATAGCATTTGAATAAAAACACTCTATTATGCTCGCTATGATATTGCAGTTCGATGACCTCTTCTAATCTATCATAGTAGTCAATTTCTAACTCACTACTAATTGATCCCTTAACACAAATACCGTTGTTGTATGTCTTTCTTCCATACTCGTATTCTTCAGTATGAAACACATATCCATTGACAAAATACCCGTTGTAGCACTTAACTTTTTTTTCAGGGCCTAGGCTTAGTGAAGACAATGACTTAGCAGCACTACTTCCCATTTGATAAACCTTGTATGTAATGTACATCAATGAACAGTAAACAAAAATCTTGTAATGGCATGCATACAGTAATTTTGCAAGTGATAATGAGTTTCTGATAGTACTTACATGTGTTCTGAACCACATGACAAATTGTTCATCTTGTAATTGAAAAATCTAGGATTCGACCAGTTGTGAGTTATTGAACAACAAATATTGTTGATATTACCTGCAAGTGATAATGAGTGTATGATATTACAATATATAAACAATATATTATTAATAAAGTTTAATTAGTATTACACATATATATACTTACTGAATAAAAGGTCTCAGCTCATCACAGTTAAATAGAACATAATTGTGTGCATGTTTGAACTCTATTTCCGACAAATATCTTCCTCTTACGACATTTTTAGGTGTGGGTCGTCCAGGATTGGAGAATATTGACAAGTTCCCACTAGAAGGCACTTCACCGCCATCATCATGTCGTGGAACGCGATTGATTCTCGTTCTTAGATGAGGTTCGAAATAATACGAGATAAATGTTGAGATCTCCTCAACAATATAGGCCTCACATATCGAAGCCTCAACATACGCCTTGTTCTTAACTTTTTTCTTGAGATTGAACAAGTACCTGCATTGAATTAATCAAATATTTTTAATTAAGAAAAATGAAGAAAATAATTTTATATGTGAATTACATTGCAACTGTAATATCTAACCGTTTGAATGGGTACATCCATCTATACTGGACCGGTCCTCCACCCTTTTCCTCGAACAGTAGATGTATGAGGAGATGTTCCATTGAGTCAAAAAAATGATGGAGGGAATATCATCTCAAGTTTGCATAGTGTCTCGACGATATTCGTTTCAAGCCTCTCAATATGATCAACATTCAACTTACTAGAACATATATCTCTACAGAAATGATTGATCTCCATAAGTGCATCCCATATCCCCTTTGCAACAAATCACGAAAAGCTAATGCGATGAGTGCTTGCATAAACACGTGGCAGTCATGACTTTTCATGCCATACAATCTGCATTCCTAAATATTAACTAGTCTTGATATGTTCGAGGCATGTCCATCGCGAAAATATAGACTCTTAAGCCATTTATAGACTAGTATTTGTGCGTTTTTCTTTAACACAAAGCTTGCTCTTAGTTTTGCGACCCGTGACTCATCACAAACTAACTCCATATTTTTACGGATACAGAACAAAGCTATATCCAATCTAGCCTTGATGTTGTCTTTTGTTTTCCCCTTCACATCCATGACGGTGTTAAAAATGTTCTCAAACACGTTCTTTTCAATGTGCATGACGTCAAGGTTATGGCGGAGCAGATTGGTCTTCCAATAAGGAAGCTTCCAAAAAATACTTTGTTTTACCTAATTATAGGTCAAACCAAAACCAGGAAACTTCTACTTACCTGATTGAAGACCAAACATAATGTCACCGTACTCTGATACAACATCATGCAATTCTTCACGAGAAAGACACGGGGATGCAACATCCTTTTCAACTTTGCCAACAAAGAAATCTTTTCTATTCTTTCTGTACCTGTGATTATATGGCAAGAAAAGACGGTGACAGTAAAAAAAAGAAGCTTTACCTCTGTTTATTAGCGTGAATGCTTTGTTGTTTTCCATACAGTATGGACATGCTAGTTTCTCATGCATACTCTAACCAGAAAGCATTCCATAAGCTGAAAAATCATTGATGGTCCACATCAAAGCCGCCCTCATAACAAAATTTTGTTTCCTCGATATATCATAAGTTAAAGCTCTGGAGGACCACAACTGCGCCAACTCATCAATCAACGGTCAAAGACAAACATCTATATTCCAGCCCGATCTGCTTGGACCGGGTATGACAGTAGATAAAAACATGAACTTCGGTCTCATACACATTCTCGGTGGCAAGTTATAAACCGTGAGTATGACCGGCCAACAAGAATAAGAAGCAGCAAATGACCTGAATGGGTTGAATCCGCCTGTACACAACCC
The DNA here is from genome assembly GCF_951802175.1 of Populus nigra. Classification (NCBI taxonomy): domain Eukaryota; kingdom Viridiplantae; phylum Streptophyta; class Magnoliopsida; order Malpighiales; family Salicaceae; genus Populus; species Populus nigra. The sequence continues at coordinate 8,967,777 of NC_084859.1, forward strand.
AAGACGCACGTTCCTTGATTTAGCTGAAAAGTGAGGATGAACACTGTTAAAGTGTTTCCACGCTTCGCCGTCAGAAGGATGCACCATCACTCCATCAACCGCATCATGTGATTGGTGCCATGTCATGTGCTCAGTAGTCTTTAGTGACATGAATAACCTCTGCAGTCTAGGTGTGATTGGGAAGTATCTAAGTTTTTTATATGCCATTAGAGTTTTTCCCCTTCCAGTTCTGGGTTTGTAACGGGAATGCCCACATGTCATGCACTCGTTTAGCTCAGTATTTTCAAGGTAGTATAACATGTAGAAGTTAGGGCACATGTCAATTTTCTGGTATCCTAAACCGAGGGGTTTCATCATGGACTTCGTAGTATAGAAGTTCTCTTTCAGCCTGTTCCTTTCAGGTAAAATGCATATCGTCCATTCAATAATTTTGTCATACCTGACCTCATTCAACCCGTGATCTGACTTGATGGTGAACACCTATGCTACGGCCGATAATTTACTGTGGTTCGTGCAGCCATCCCATAATGGTTCGTCAGAATCTTTAACAAATCAAAAAACCTAGTTGCATTTGCATTAGGTTCTTCTTCTATGATTGGACATTGACTGACATTACCTTGATTCATTCTCATTGCATCCATAACCATATTCCTGTAAGGATTAGTGTTTTCATTTGCCGCTTCATGCATGTTACTAGAACTAGAAGTTGACCCAACCACCCTTTCTCCCATTCTCTTATTACGAACAAATACTTCTCTGTGTGCATACCAACACCGGTAATTCTCCATAAATCATTTGTGTAGAAAATGCATCATTACAACATTTGGATGCAGATACTTTTTTATTTTGACACTTCCTACATAGACACCTAATACCACCTCCAGTAAAATTTCTGGGAATAGATGTTGTGAAATTGATAAAACCCTGAACCCCGTTACAATAATCCATCCTCCACAATCCTTGGCGTGAATCTTGATACATCCATGAACAATCATTCATGACTTCTATCGAACCTCTATAAAATTATGATGACAACATGTATTAAGTAACTGTGTTAGGTAAATAAATTTGCAAAAATATTGATTTACCTCGAAATTATCTAACAAACCATTTACAACTTCTCATAAATATTAAATATTCATTATCAATTATCAACGTCCATACAAATTAATACATATAAATTTATAGAAATTACAACTCCGCAATACCATTGATAAAAATTAAAACAGACCCGTTAAATAAGCTATTAATTATTTCAAAACAACACATGTAATTCGGTAATTCAATAAAGTTTCAACAATTTACAAACAAATATAATTTTACAAAATCTAAAACAAACTATAACAAGTATAAAATTATACATTCATTTACTACAAGTTTTTTGAGAAATAACAATAAAACATGTACATATACTAACAAAATACATATACTAAAAAAAAAATTGACATTTAAATGTTAAAATTTAAAAAGATAGAATTACTTACAAAAACTGATAAAATCCGTCAGTAAATCAGAACACGGATGTTGTGACCACAAAACTTCAAGAAATATGACTTATTGTGCTGAGAAGAGAGATTTTTTTGGGAGGGGGGGCTGGTTGTTTGCAATAGGGGAGAGTTGGGATGGGGAAGAAAAAGGAGAAATAGGGGAGGAGAGGGTCGGCAGAGTGGTCATATATTAACTTTTACTGACGGGCTTACCGACGGACGTATTCCATCGGCCATTTTAACGGTAAATAGGTCACATCATTGTATGGAGATTTCGGTTTGAATCCCTCGATGATTCCGTCTACAATTCGAACGGTGAATAGGTCACGTCACCGTACGGAGCTGCCGTTTTGAATCTCTCAGTGATTCCGTCGGTAAAATCACCCATAAAAACTTCCACGTCAGCGAACCGCCCTTTTTTAATTCTGAATATTTCATCTGTCATTCTGTCGGTAAATACCTACCGAAGTAGTCCGCCGGTATATACTGATGGAATTACAGAGGGAAAGCAAATTACCGATAGAAGTATTCTGTCAGTAATGTTGTTGGTATTAAGTGAATTTCTGGTAATGTTTGACTGCTATTCTTTATTTTCCAGCAAGTACAAGAGAAGGAAGATTTTTAAGATTGCTTTTATCTTGTAAAAATTTAATTCAAGTATGCTACATAATTTTAAATTAATTATAATGTTTTATTCTATTTTTAACTACACCTAAATAAAAATTAAAGTTTTCAACTTTTATCTTTATAGAGTAGTGTTTGTAATCCTAAACAATAAAACTGAGTTCATGGTAGTTAAGGTGAAAAAAAGAAGGATTGGCGCGTATGATAAGAGGATAATTAAGTTCCATGATCCATATTTTATATATATAATATAGATGATTAATTTCTCTTAAAAGGTGTTTGCAACAAATATTTTTAAATCAATGCCGATAATATTCATTGCTCTATATTGCGTCAGATCTGGCGGCTGAAACTAAAGAAAATTGGAGTCTTGCATGTACAACTATGAATCCATGCCTTAGAATTGACATTGTTTGCCGATTCAAGAATAATAGTAGAAATGAAACTCTCTCTTGTGATCCGTTTACACTCCAAAAATAATCATAAAAAATTTAATTTTTTTCTAAAATATTTTTAAGATACAAAAACAAACATTGTTTTAATTAGTATAAAATGAAGCCAAGAAGGTGGCTGGTTACAAAACGCCACATATAGAAATCGACTTCAACTAGAATACCACTGGACGTAAGTTATTGAGCTGCCTTCAAGTTGCCAACATAATAAATAATAACAAGCTAGAATGGGAAACCAAACTTTCTGTTCAAACAAGTTTTCGCGCAACCATTTTTGACATGTATGCTGTACTGGTCCAGGATCCTCAAGCCTATATAAACACATGCTTAGAGCTAGATCATGTACACCATATCTATTCATTCAACCAGTAAGCAATAACTAAGGCAAAAATGGCAGGTAACTCTCTGAAGTCTATTATGGTGACCCTCTTCATCTTTGCTATGGTACTGTCTCCGATATTGCCATCAGCTGAAGCAGGCCGTTTGAATTATCGAGGTGATTATTTACTTAAACGTAGCTCTCTCTCGAATTCATTATTTGTTCATTAATTACCAACACCTCATTTCTTATTGATCTTACGCTTGTGTGCGTGCGTGTGTGTAGGTCTCCAATCTGGACCAATATGTCCAGCTTGTGTATGCTGCTCACCTCCACCTCCAGGGTCCTGCTGCCCATGTTGTTCTACTCCTATAGAACCTGAATCTACAACTGGGTCTCCATGAAACTATTTACGTTCGCTTTTGATATTCATATACGTATACTGCAGGAATAAATTAGTATATGAATAGAAAGGATCAGTATCACTCTCGTTATTCTGTATTCTGTACTCCTTTGTGGAGACATATCCATGTTGTATCATCTCAATAAATCAATGTCCTTATTTTAGTAAGAGTCATTTAAACCCTAACGACGGTTAACCCCTTTTTTTTTTTTCTTAATAATAGCGATGGTCAACTTATTATCTTATATTAGAAAGTCCTGCAAAAAAAAAAAACAAAAAACAAAAAAACAAAAACAAAATACATATACGTTTCTTGTTTGGGAGGGAAAAATTACCACATGGTACCTATGTAGATCTAGACTCTTTAATTGATTGGTGGGTGCCACGATCCTAATATTGTGAGTGATTACTAATAAACTAATTTGGAAATGATTGTTAGTGAATTTTGACCTTCAAATGAATAGAAATGCTTTAGATTTACAATAAAGTATTTATGAGAAATTTTATGATATTCAAATTATATTTAATAGTATCTTATAAGTTATAGATTGAGTCATTAATTAATATCTCATCCGTCTCTATTAGTAAATTCAAATAATAGTAAATGGAAACAATTACTTTCTTAATAGTCAAATTAATGTAATTATTGTGAGTTTTCTTTTTAAAGTCATTTCTAACTTTTACCATTATCAACATGAGAAGATTAGAAGAAACATTTTGAGTTGTAGAAATAATGGAATGGAAAGAGATTTTGAGTTTGATTATAACGTTTTGTTTCTCACTTTAAAGTGATTCTTTTTTAATATCAAATTTATTTAATTTTAAATAAATGAGTTATGTAAGCATACATATTATTTTTTAAATTAAATTAATCATAATAATTACCCAATTATTACCATAGAAATGAAAAATAACATACATAAAAAAATATCATCTTCTACTTGTATTGCTAATTTTTGGCTTTTCTAGAATCAATTTTGATTTACCATGTTATAAGGAGATAATATCTCAATATACAACAAGTTAGATTAATCATATTTAAGTTCGAGACTTCCGTTAGAAAAAAAAGGGTCAATTGAAAAGTTCATTTAAAACCAATATGAATGTTAATCCTTACTAACAGAGTAATTACATTAATTTATCACTCTGGAAAAGTGATCTCATTTGTTCTATTTAATTTATATCATTAGTAGTTTTTCTTGATAGAAAGTTATAGATAAAAAGTTGAACATAATTGATGATTTTTTTAGATACGGATGAATGATATAATATATTAGCTAATGACTCAAAATATAACTCGTAAAATATCATTAGTTATAGCTTGAAAACCATAAATTTTATCGAGCAGTTATACCAAAATAACATATTAGAAGCAATTGGCATTCAATTAAAATAATATTAAAAGTTAAGCAACAAAATACACTCCTATTATCAATATCATCCTAATATTATTTTTAGCGCATTCTCATGACGGAGCTAGGCTTGTTGTTGGGCCCATAGGAGTAGCTCTTTCGATATTTGAGTTCATATTGGGACAAGTCAGTTTATCAAGGAAGTTAGTTGTTTCATTGCTTTACAGATGCAAACAATAAAGTATCTATAGGTTCATTTGAGACACCTTAGAAATTATAATTAAATTATAAAGAATCTAAAAGGGATAAATCGAATGATGGTTCCTTATAGCCAAAAATAGTATATTAAGAATTATCTACTTCATTAACCAGTGTGATTTTTTTTATTTGACTATAAAAACTTTTCGTATAAACTTGTTAATTAAAACGAATTTTTCTTTTGAAAAGATGCATCTTCACTTTGACTTGATAGATTAAAAAAAATCTAACAAATTTTCCTATGATCTAAAATTTAAACCCAAGAATTCAATAAATTATATGTAATTATTTATTGGATTTTAATTTCTAACTTCATGAAATCGTGAAAAAACTTCACATAAAAATTTGATTTTCTACTAGCTGCGATCTTGGATCAAGATATATGGGTTTATGTTTGGGTCAAGATATGTGGGCTTGATTATGGGCTTGGTTATTGGCTTGATTGTTCTTGAAAAAATAAGTTCATCATGGAAGGAAAGACTCTCCAATTAAATCAATATGTTTACGAGAGAAATAATGTGCAAGAGAAATGAGAGAAAATATAGTAGATTGTGAAAATTATCCCTTTGTTTTTACCTGATAACCCAAGATTTTTATAGACATTGATCATATTCACCTCGAGATGTAGATAATTTCACGATTGGTAAAAACATTGATGTTCATTATTGATTGTAGTTCCTACAATACTTTTAGTGAAGAAGTTGGTGGATGTCAACAACATGTTAGCTAGAAATAATCATTAGTTGAGGAAGTAGGTTGTTGATTTGTATGGAAAGTGATTCATTTTTTTACTATCAACCCGTTAGTTAGAAAAAGTGTATATTTATAGAGAATATGTCAATTGATCATAAAAAATATTATGTGTGGGTGGTGCGGTGAAAAAATATTCCGGTGTGTGCATAATAGACACTCTATTGGTAGGGATAAAAAAGAGAAGTATAAGTTGTATGAGAAAGGAGGAGAGAGAATATGCAAGAAGGATAAAAAAAAGTAGAAGTGGGGAAGAAGAGAGAGTGAGTGGTTGATTGGGTCAAAGCTCAAACAATAATATAAAAAAAAAATTTGTTTGGGTTGAAGCCCAAATAAATCTTTATTATTTTTTATATGTCTAATACTTAGGACATGCAAGATGAATGAGTGCATCATTGTCTTTGAGTGGCACTTTCAGCCCACTCTAGCCTTTTATAAAGATATTTTGAGGTCTTGTAAGGTTTATCTTATTGATATTTTTTTAAAGATATTAAATTCATCAAAACTGGAGTTTGTGTTTTTAGTGGCTTTTCTCTCTCCTTTCTCCTCTCTCATGCCATTTCAGCATTGTAAATGAAAAAGCACGCACAATGGGTGTGAAAAGTGCATGGAGTGAATTAAAATTATACAAAGATGAAAAACGGTGCATTTTTTTGTGCATAGTGTAAAAGTGGGAGAAGATGCCTCTGGTCCTGTTTTTATTTCACTCTGTTTCGGTCAGGGCTAAATGGATTGGTTTTTTTTTTTTTTTTCACCATGACAAGTGTTGGTCAGCAAAAACAAAAGATGTACTTGGGTTACAATATATGTTACTGATTATTAAATAAAGACAATGTACTTGGGTTACAATATATGTTACTGATTATTAAATAAAGACAAAGATTATTGGTTTTATTCCTTGAGGCTATAGGATCAAATGTGATTTACTAACGAGATACATTAAATTTAAGTTAAAACGATAAAATATGTTTTTGCAGTAGAAATCAGAATTAGACATCTTATCTTATGAATTCATATCAAATTTCAATCCTAAGATATTGATGCACTAAAATCCCGTGATTTATGTTGATCCTGCTGTTTGCAGGGATGTGAGAAGAATTTACGTAGCACCCTTGTTTTGATTTACTTCATTAATTTTATCTAGACTTAACTGCTTTTTATGAAACAGTTTGCAACACTTACTGCTGAAGCCAATACTTCGGAGACAGAAGCCTCTAAAGGGAGTGAGCTAGGTTCTAGATCTCTTGGATCTCAGGGACTCTGAGGAAGTGCTTTTTTCTGGTCAGGGGGACTTTCCTGGTTCATCATAGTCTATTAGTTCGAGGACTGTTGTCAGCCCTGGCAGCTGAAGCAGAACGAGCTCTTGAGAGCTCCGGATTAAACCTCTTTACGATGCATTTTGTAAGTTATGCCGTCCTTTGTTTTCATGCTAGTAATTTGTGATGGGTAGATGATGCAAATTCTATTCAGAATATAAACACGCATGCTCTTTTCCCTTCAAAAGTCTATTCCATATGATATCCTTTCCCCACTTACCATTGCTTCCTGCCTATATATGGGCCCATTCTAGGTTCAGGTTGCTGGACTTTGCCAAAGACACGTCAGCTACGTTGCCATCTCTTGATATCTCAAGTTAATCAGTGGTGTTATGGTAGGCATTGTATGAGGTTTGTCTCTGACTCTTTGAACTATTTTGAGTGGAAAAATTCCTGGGAGGAGTCAGAGGATCTCCATCTACCATATTGATTTTTTAAAAATTTAAATTTTTTTTATATTTTTAGATTGTTTTGGTTTATTTATATCAAAAATTATTTTAAAAAAATAAAAAAATTATTTTAATGTATTTCCAAGTAAAAAATACTTTAAAAAATAATCACCATCATATTTTTAAACAACTTATTCATGTTTACTTTTATTTTTTTATTTAATAAGTAAAATGCCATGAAAACATAGATAAAGTGAGCATTTTAAACACTATTTTGAGTGGAAAAATTCCTGGGAGGAGTCAGAGGATCTCCATCTACCATATTCATTTTCTCTTTTCTAAACACAAATGTTTGTATTGGCATTTTATAAAACACCACATGACTCTTTTTCCCTTCTCTATGCCTGTAATTTGTTTCTACAATTGCAATATTGCAATGACAAACTTCTTATATCTGGCAGCTTAGGTTAATTGGAATTGGAAGATCAAAGGATAGCAGATTGGATCTTTACCACACTAGTTTACTTTCCAGTGCATTAACACCTGAAATTAATGGGCAGAGCCCATTAGAGTTTTAGAGATCTAAGACAGGAGAGGGCAAGAACCCGATAGAATGAGGAGATGAAGCTCCGCTCTGCATCCATCTATTATGTAGGACCTAGACTAGAAGGGAAATAAAGCCAATCGGGGGCCAAAGCTTTGCTCATAAAACTGAACACCTGATTTAAGATGAAAGAACAAGGGGTTGAAAGATGTCGAATACTGTGGCCGCTTCACATGTGAGATTTCATCACCTTATCACTCAAAGTTGTTAGAACGGCTAGCTTAGGATTGATACTGAAGAGGCATCTAAAGGTCTTTAAAGAGAAGAGTACTTGAGTTGAAGGTTTGAGATAAACTGGAGAACTTCATCACGACATTGTTCATCTTCCGATTGCTTTTTTCTCTTCTTTTTTTGGGGTAAGAGGATGGTGGCTAGGGCTCCATTGGTTTCAGGAATCAAGGGCGAAGTGGATCCAGTTTGGGGATAGAAATACCAACTACTTTCATGGAACTACAATTATTAAAGAAATGGAAATCAAGGGGAGGCTCGCAAGGATGATGATGGCTGCGTGGGTTTGGAATTCTATTGTTACCTAATTTGGGGTTTTTCCTAAGCTAAGGTTCTACCTAAACTTCAACAACAGGACTAGTTTGTTTTTCTAAATCCAGAATCAGTCAGTATTCTAACTGATTTCGCATATGCAAATGAAGAAAATTTGTTGGGGTTTCTTTTTAGTCACAACATGCCTTGGGTTTTTAAACAAAGGTACGAGAGAAAATGGTGTTATGAAAGATAGAGAAATCTTCACCTGAAGAAAGAGTGTTAAATGAGTTGTGTGGTTGATTTTTTAATTTAATATATATGAGGGTAATTTGGTTATTTTATCAAATTTAAAAAAATTTATTAATTCAGGATGTAAAAAATAATTTTTGATAACATGAAAGACAAGTATAATTTTAATCAAATTATAGGATGTTATGAGTAATTTCTTCTATAATTTCTTCTATAATTTATATTTTTTGTAAAAATACTTATTGGTGGTGTATAAAAACACACAAATTAGAAATTTATCATAAAAATAAAGCTGAGGTTATTTAAAAAATTGATAATATGTTATAATCTAATGATGAAATTACTATAATGATATAATCTAAATTCAAATAATATTTTAGTAAGGATCAAATAACATTTTCTAATGATTAAGGTTCAAGTATCATTGGTAGTAAAAATAATTTTTTATGAGGAATGAATTAAGAGATGGAACATTAAAATCAAATGTCACATGATATGTAGTTAATTATCTATGCACTAATAGAAATAATTGCAGAAACATTTGAAACCTTATCACTATTATTTGTAACTACTACAAATATTGAGGATTTTTCATCAACATCTTCTATTTTTGTTTTAATAATTGGTGTAGTTGAGGTCCTCTTGAAATTCTTCTTTCATGAATCATAAGTATGATCCCATCATTTTTTGATGTCCCACAAGCTTGTAACACCACTTTTGGTATGTCTCATCTGATTGCAATGATAACATTTATAAGTAGACTTGTCAACACTATTATTGTTCTTACACTAGTGGCCTAGTTTAATTTGCAATTGTTATTGTAGTCTTATATGCCTTAGTCATTAAAAAACTACCTCTTTTCCTCTCTCATTATCATTTTTAAATTCTACTAGATACATGTAATAATTATCTTTCATCTTATAGTAAAAAACAAAGGATTTCCTAGATTTAGATGATGGAATAAGATTCTCGTCAATCATAATCATAATATCAGCTAACTTTACTTCCATCTTCTTTATATACTCTTTAATCCTCTTCAAATTGGTCTTATTCTCTTTTGACTCCTTTTTCTACTCAATTGAAAGATCATCCATGATTCTCTTCTTCACATTCTTATAACCTATAGAGAGTAAGTGTCTCTCCCCCATAATTAATTCAACGTCAAGTTTCACCATTTTCTTCATAATATTAATCACTTCTTTGTAGTGTTTAGCTTGATCAGAAAGCTTAGCAACATAAATGAATTTCTCATTATCTTTTGATGAATCCATGTCTAGTGTTGATCTTTCCTTCTTTAATTTAGGATATTCAAGTCAATCACAAAAAAAAAGATTTCCCGCACTTTGTGTGAATCATAAAATTATGATTACTATTCATAGCCAAAAACACTAGTTAGGCTACTCCAAATCAAATATCCATTGTTTAGATTATAGAACATTGTGTCATGAATGTGCCAATAAAATTTCAACTTAATCGGACCACGAACAACTCTTATCGAAGCATTTGATCGATCTTCAAAATTATTGTTCAAGAAGATGTGAATTTTATCAAATCTTACTATTTTTTCTAGAAAATCACACATATACACAACATGTTTCTCTTAATTTATCAAAGATAGTAAGATTAAATGGGATTTTTTCCTTTCAAGGACTCATGAAAGACTTTAAAAGGGGGGAGGGGAAATCAAACAATAATTAGAAAAAAAAACTAGGGGTTTAAGGATTCAAAAACCTAGCTCTAATATGATGTTTTCAATAGGAATAAAACACTCTTCTGATGTTCTTATTTAGAGAATGAGGAAGCAAAAATATATATACTATACGAGTTAAGCTAATTTAGAAAGCTAATTATACATGAAATTAAGAATCTATTAGTCAAAAAATTAACTTTAAATCCATGTACATGAAATCAAAAAATCTCAACAAATATACCTAGTTTTGTTTCAACTTTTTAGAGCATAACATATAAGCATAAGTAGCTTGATACAAAACCCAAAATAGATGTGAACATGATGTCTAAAAAAAAGAAAAAAGAAACCAAGTCTTTCACAAAAAATGCAAGACAATGTCAAAAAGTTCAAAACATTACGTCAAACTTAAATACTTTGAGGGGAGAAGATGATTATTTAATGGTTCTGGCATTGCCATATGGGACATGGTTTGTTTTGGTTATTTAAACAAATTATTTCCAAGTTTATTTGAAAAAATATATGATATTTTTAGTTTTCAATGTGATGTTTGTGAACTAGCAAAGAACCACCATGCTTCATTTCTAAAAGTTTATTTAAAAGCCCACACTTATTTATAATTATATATTATGATATTTGAGGTCCATCCAAAGTCACTACTTGAAGTGGATTAGTTTGTTACCATTTTGATGACTATACTAAGATGACCTAGGTGAGCTTGATGAAATCCAAAAATGAAGTGAACATGTTATAATGGCACAAGTTTAGGTTTTGTATAATTATAACAAGGGAGAATATCATAGTTGAATCTTAGCACAAGGCACAAGTTTAGGTTTTCTATAGTTATAATGGGGGAGAATATCATAGTTTTGAACTTCAATAATATTTGGAAGCATATGGAACTATTTATCGCAAAAACTTGTTCTAATTATGATATTTTAGACATAAACTTGGATTTTAGGGGTAAAGATTCATAAGCTAGAAGGATAATAAAAAGAAAAAAAAAATGAAATGGATTTGAGTAATATAATCTTGGACTAAAGTGGCGATGAACACCCAAACACTGAAGATATGACACCAACAAATGCTTTGTTCAAGTTAAAGTCCTTCACAATTGACATACCAAACTAATCATTTGTTGAAGATGTCTCTGACTTATATTTGAATCAATCAGAAAATTACCAAATTATCACACTAGAGGTATTCTTAAACCCACATATGAACCCAAACTTTTTAGTAAATTCAGATATCCTATGAGTTATTATATGTCTAAATATTATTTTTTATAATTAAATCTTTTATTCTTAATTCAATTATCTATTGTATTCATTCCTATTAGTGTATAAGATGCCTTAGTTGATCCAAGGTGGAAAGTAGTTATGAACAAAAAGATAAAATCCTTTGTTAGAGAATAATATAAATCATATATTAAGACCTCATCTAATAGCTTAAGCTTTTGAGTTCAATTAGTTCTTTGACATGGTATCAGAGCCTTGGTGACCAAGCGGTCACAAGTTCGAATCTCATCATCCCTATTTATTTAATAAAAATTAAGCACAAGGTAATATGGGTCTGTGCAAGTTTCAAACCCAAAGAGCTTTCACTTAAGGGGGTGTGTTAGAGAATAATATAAATCATATCTTGGAACCTCACCTAATAGCTTAAACTTTGGGGTTGAATTGGTTCTTTAACATCCTTATAAAAAATAAAACTTACAAACTCATTTATCCTCAAACAAGAAAGAAACTAGTTGGATGTCATTGGATTTGCATGGTAAAGTACAAGCCCAATGACATAATTGAATGCCTTAAAGTAAGACTAGTGGAATAAGGTAATTCTCAAACCTATATGATCAATCACATTGAGTCTATTGTACCTGCAGTCAAAATTAACACAATTCAATTCTTATTATCTTTTTTTGCAAACTTAAATTGACCATTACAATAACTCAACGTGAAGAATGCAATTTTGTATGGTGAATTATTTTAAAAAAGTTAACATAGATCTTTGACTAGGATGTATGATACCTACAAGGCATAATAAAAAAGTATATGGGTTGAAGAGATTATTGTACAGATTGAAACAATCTATGAGAGCATGGTTTGAAAGGTTCATAAACTCTATGGTAGTTTTTGCCTACCATAAGAGCAATTTAGATCTTGTATTATTACTAGAAAAAAAAAAAAGACAAGGTAAGATTACCACATTCTTTATATATGTAGATGATATAGTGGTTATGAAATGAATAACAGAAAGCCTTATAAGATTACTTATCCATATAAATTAAAATGAAAGATTTAGGTCCTTAATAATATTTTTTTAGAATTGAAATATCTTAATCTCATAAAAAACTATTTATATATCTCAAAAAGATAATATACTTGAGATCTTTTATAAAATACTAATATATTAGCATGTCAGCCAATTAAAACACAAGTAGAATAAGGTTTAAAGTTATATGTTGAGTCCAATCATATACCAGCTGATAAAGGCAGATACCAAAGACTTGAAGGGAGATTGATGTACTTAGATCACACGAGATCAAATTTAACTTATGCATTGAGTATTGTTAGTCACTTTATGCATAATTTGAGAGAGCAATACATGAATGCAATTATATGTGTTTTGCGATATCTGAAGGTTACACTTGGAAAGAGAATTTTGTTCACTAAAAATACAGATTGTAAAAACATAGATGCATTTACTAATATTGATTATGCCAAAGTGGTAATTGATAGTGATCTACTTCATAAATAGTGATTTTGTTACAGGAGAAGTATGAAATATGGTATTGGTGCTCACTCAAGTGCAAAAATTGAATTAAAAGATATGACTTTTAGACATTGTGAAGCGTTGTGATTAAGACTTCTATTAAAAGATTTGGGTTATCCATTGAGGCAATTGAGTTGACTATATTGTGATAATAAAACAACAAGCATGTACAAAACATGTATATATTATAAGGAGAAGATGAATAATAAAAAATTATGGAGTTGGTTATGATCAAATTTGATAATCAATTGATCTATATTATAATCAAAGTAGTTTCAAGTTTAGTGTTATTAAAGTTTTGAAATAAGTTGGCCGGGCATGTATAATATTTATGCATCCACTTGAGAATTAGGAGTGTTAAGATTTTGTGATTTCTTGTAAAGCGAGTTATAATTAATTTTTTTATTATTAGGTTGATGATTTCCTATATAATTAGTTTTCGAAGTTAGTAATGTATATATAGTGTTCTTCCTTATTCTCAATATAAAAAATCAAATAATTATTTTCTTTATGTAGAAAACAACATTAATGAAAAAAATGATGAAACTAAAGTGTAAAATTATAGTCAACCAATTTCTTGAAAGATTAAGCAAGAGCACTACCTCCTATGCTACATTTCCTATATCCACCGATAAGTGGATCTAAAGGAACAGCTAGCCGAGAATATAATGTAGAATTTAACTTTAATTAGCATAAGCAAAGATCGAAAATTATTTGGTTTTTATATATATATATTCTAAGAGCTGGTTATCTCCACAGTCTTGCTGATTACATGTCTAAAAAGAAAATAAATTTGAGCAAAAATCAACTAAAATGAAATCCAATAAAAGGGAAGACAAAATAATTAAAGAAAAAGTAGTATATTCTTTTCCTTTTTCACCAAAACACACGCGCACACAACTACACAAAGGAAAGAAAAAGAAAGGGAGGAGAGCTTAGCGAGCCAGTGACAAAGAAAGAAAAGGCAGAATATTATTATTATTATTAAGGAAAGGAAAGAGTTGGTCGTGGTCATGCATGGGTGAGATTCCCAAGGTAGAGAATCGAATCAGCACAACCTCTCTTTGCTCTTGTTGGCTCTTCTTTATAGTTTGCCCCTCTCCATCTCCCCTTTACTCTTCTCCAAGAGAATGGAGGACAGATATATATCTTAAGCATTTTGATATGTTGTACTCTATGCATGTTGTTTTTGAGAGGGTAATAAAGAGATTAAAGGGGTTTTTAATTGGAATAGCAGCCGCAGAAAAGAAAAGGAAAAAACAAAGAAAAGCAAAAGGTGGTCAAAATGAAACCTCTCCTCGATAACTTGTTATTCCATCATTTCCAGCCTTCAACTATCTTTATTGAAACTCACCAGTTGCCTTTCTCTTTTTCTTATTTTTTTTTTCTAATATGGAAGTATTTTACGTATATGTTCACAAAACACCCCTTCAATTCTATATATACATCATCAGCTTATATGTATATACATATGGGTTCGATTAATTAAACACAATGAAAAGGAAAAATATATGTGAAAATATTAGAGCTAGGAGAGCAAGTTAGACAGGTTTGATTATAAGAAAAAACCAGAGAGAAGAGACGTCAAGGGAATACATGTAGCTGCCTTCTAGTTAGACAGTAATCTTCCATATACATGATTCAAAGAAAGCACGAAGTATGAGAAAAAGGGGAATATTCAACTTCGTAAAGCAACAACAATTTACCAAGCCATTCGCCTCCCCCCAAAAAAATTGCTGATTCTCGAAGTAAAATACTGATAGAGACATGACGCATCATGGAAATAATTGAGATAAGAAGTGGGCCTTCCTAAAGTTTATAATACCAAGAGTACTTATTACATGTCTACCAAGATATGCTAATTAGGATTCTTTTTTGGTTTTCATGCTAGTTCGAGAGATCTCCCTTCAAGCCATTTTAACTGCGAATACATACTTTGAAAACATGCTAGTGATTTGAGGGTCCCCAGTGCTATGGTCAAAGGGGCCTTTCTAGGGTTCGTGGTTCACTTAATTAATTAACTACATTTTTGGATTAGGGCTGTTGTGCTTATAGGCTGACAATATCTTCTGTTTGCTTTATATGGGACCCGGAATTGCTGGTCTAACTTACATGGACTGAATGTGACCATCTAAAGCTCAACTTGGTTCAACTTAGTTCAGTTTGACTGGTTACAAATTCCGCACTAGCTAGGCATACATGCAACTTTCTCCTAAGAATTCTTTGGAAAAAAGCATATGTAGTAATCATGACCAGAGAACTCCTTGGCATGCATCTCACAATGATATTCTTCAAAACTAAAACTAAAATGAAGCCTGCATGTAATTATATCAACCTTTTAAAATTACTTCTTACATCCTCAGTTAACACAATTACTTATCAGAAAGATTAAAAGATAAAAATTCTCTTGTATATTAATAATAAAAATTACTAAAAACATCTTGTAGTGTAAGCTCGTGAAAATTTTACATACCACCTTTCCATCTTGTACATAAATAACCCATCATTGTGCTCTTGTAATTCTATATATATATATATATATATATATATATATATATATATATATATATATATATATAATTGTTTGTGGCCACATTGAGTGTCCGATTAAATTTTTGTTAACATGAAAAAAGTATTTAGATGTCGATAACATACTTTGTAAAAAAAAAAAATATATATATGGAGGTTGACCACATGTGATATAGTCGACTTTGTAAGTCTAAAAACAACTTGAGCAACTGATAAAAATATAGTTTGACTAAAAAAATCAAGACGATATCATTTTATTCAATATTGAGATGACAGCCAAGGTTGTCAAAAACACATTTTTGACACGACACGAAAAATATAAAATAAACTCGGATTGTAAAATCATAAGGAATTTTTTCAAGAGAAGCCTATTGTCCCAAATTCAATGAAGATGATACAAATAAAACAATGTTCTGGAAAGGAATAGACATTACTAGTAATGCTTTCATAATCACAAAGACATCATAACACCATCCCACACAAATTCAAAGAAAATCAATACAAACAAAACAATGTTCTGGAAGGAAACAGACATTACCAGTAATGCTTTCATGGACAGGGACATTGGTGACCAGTTCCTTCACACTCGAACGTTTGCACAACAACGTTGTAAAATTCATAATGTTCAATCACCAAATAGTTAAAAAACCTGCAAAGAAAAAAAAAATCACATCAAAAGTTTGAACCATCAATAACAAAAGAAACGCTGAAATGTAGAGAGAAAAGAGGACACGAAGCAAAGCAAAACCAAGGTTTTTATTTTTTTCTTCGAATACATAAACCTGTTCAAACTGTCCACATAGCAAGACGGCAACACTAAGACCTGCCAACATTACAGGTAACCTCCATATGCAAGCTGTGATTGTTCCTGCATAAAACAATAATCAGTTCTACCCCATAGATTGATCCCTGAAGCTTTTTCTTGGAGCTTTTTCTTAAGAAATGAATTCTTTGCTCTTTAAACTTTCAATTGCATCCTTGATAATTTGCTCCATGGGAATAAATTCTAAACCCATGTCCATCAGCTTCTTGGCTCCATTCTTTGCCCTCAACAACCCAAGTTGGGTATCCTTCGACAACCTACACCAATAGGCACATTAAGGATCAAGCAGTAATGATTCACACCATCAAACAGCCAGAAAGAAGTTTTAAGATCTCAATGAAGCAGGGGTGGCAATGGACAGAAGTTTGATCCACAACGCAACAGCAAGCACAGCTTTGTATGAGAATAAAGAGCAAGACTAGTTAAATTTAATGCTCCCAAATTCAAAACCCACAAACCACACTTATCAAGAAAATCCAAATTCACCTCAAATCGGCCTATATACTGATTTTGTGAAAGATATTATCATAAGAAAAATTGGTCTCATTTCATAAGTTCGATTACCAAACTTTGCTTTTACTGTAATGACACCTAACCTAGCAATAATAATCTACTACAATTTGCTCCAATAAGAGTTCAAACATTCTGACAGCTTAACCAATTATATAGACCGACCTCCAGTTATGAGAATATTCAAGAAATTGGTGAAAGCTAAATAAACAGCTGAAATATTCTTCTGATTTGGGGTTTCAATCTATAATCAGTGTTGTCTTTAGGGTTTTTGCTTTCCAGCTAGCAAGCTAAAGCTAAGCTTAACATACATGAGGACAAAGTGATAGTATGCTTACACGGTTTCACCATTATCTTCCAGACTTCCATAAACAAATGCACTGACAAGAAAAAAAAAAGAACAAAAATCGGTTGTTGTTTGAGTTTTGCCTATGCAAAGACAAGACTCGGTGAGTTGTGGAGGCTAAGCAGTAGAGGTGAGTTGTGGAGGGAGAGGCGAGACTGCGAGAGCAGTAGAGCACGCTTGAAGAACCCTTGAGATTTGAGAAAGGGGAAAAGGGAAAGGGGAGAGTGACAGTGTGTCGGGGAGGGGATACAGAGTCAGTTTATTTTTTTCCCTCTTTATCAAACTCGTTAACTCGGTCCGTTTTTACCGAGTTGACTGAGTTTGACCGAGTTTAGTTGAGTTTGACCAAGTTTAACCATTTTTGAGTTTTTAACTCGATTTTACACGTTATATGTGAGTTGACTCGTAAAATCATACGATTTTACGAGTCAACTCGTGATTTTGACAACAATGATGACAACATATTATATCTACTTGAATTTACTCGGATCGATTCAGATTCACTCGAATCAACTCGGAGTAACTTGTCAAATCTCTGACCTAAGTATGAGACCACAATAACCCTGTAGAAAGCAAATAAAAAAATCATTAAGCTCAATTCTTAATCAATCTAATATTTAAGGATTAAATTGAAAACAAAATTCAGTTAGTAAAATGAGTCGAGTTGACCTATGAAAACTTAGTCATGAGACTGGGATAATCACATATAAAGAAAATTAAAACAAATTATGAAGCTTAATTCTCAATCAACCTACCGTTGAAGGGTGAAATTGAAAAAAAATCAATTAAAAAAAGACAAAAAAATCATCTTAGTCAACTCAAGTTAACCAACCAAACTCGTAACTCGAGTCATGAGGCTGAGATAACTTTATAGAAAGCAAACCGAAATAAATTTTGAAGTCTAATTCTCAATAGACCCAATATTGAAGGATGAAATTGAAAAATAAATCAATTAAAAAATGACAAAAAAAAGCTCAGATCAACTTGGCTAACTTGCAAAACTTACGATCTAAGTCATGAGACCATGATATCCTCATAAAACACAAATTAAAAAAAAATATGAATTCAAATTCTCAATCAACATAATGTTGATGCGTGAAGTTAAGAAAAGAATCAATTAAAACAAGAAAAAAATAAGTTAAGTCAACTCGTGTTAACCTATCAAACTCGAATTATAAGATCGAAATAACTACATAAAAAATAAATCAAAACAAATTATGAAGTCCAATACTCGTTAAACCTTGAATGATGAAAAAAAATAAAAAATAAATAAAAACATTAAGATCCAAATTGTAAAAACCAAAGTATTTCAATATTCATTGCTACAGTGAAATGTCAATGCCTTTTAGTAAACCTTGAGGATCAAATTGTAAAAGGCTAAAGCATTTCACTGTTCGTCCCAATAGTGAAATACCAAGGTCTTTTAGTATATGTTAATAAAAATTATTAAATGAGTGTGGTGTAAATTTAGTACTTCCATTTTGAATGAAAGTATAACTTAATACCTTTATTTTTATAATCAATATTGTAGTTTATTGACTTTTTTTTATTGTATGATCACTACCAGAAAACCAGAGAAAACCAACGGAATTACAGACGGATATTTTCCGTCGGTAATAATTACCGACGGAAATAATTCTGTCTCACAATCTGTCGGTATATACCGACGGACTAAATCTGTCGGCAAAACGGTCGGTATATACCGATGAAAATATTCATCGGTATATACCGACCGTTTCGCCGACGGAGTATACAGTTCGTCTGGAAATATGCAACGACGTGGTGACGTCAGATGATTTACCGACAAAATTATCAAGGGATTCAAACTGAGATAGTCGTACAGTGATGTGGCACTTTCACCGACGGAATCACCGACGGAGTATTTCCATCGGTGATTCCATCGAAAAAAACCATTAAATACCCACCTGTCTGCCGACACTCTCTTCCTCTGTTTCTCCTTCTTCTTATTTCCCATCCCACCTCTCCCCTCCCAAACTACAGCCAAACACCCATCCCAACTCTCCACTATTCTCAACACGAGCACTCAAGTTTCTTATATCTTGTACGTGGTCATAATATCTGTTTCTTGTAGATTTTATCATTTTTTTTAAGTGAATCTATCCTTTTTAGTTTTAATATTTAATTGTGAATTTTATTGTTTTAGTATATGTATTTTGTTAACGTTTGTACTTGTTTAATTGTTATTTGTCAAAGAAACTTGTAGTATGAATGTATAATTTTGTAGTTGTTATAGTTTGTTTTAGATTTTGTCAAATTATATTTGTTTGTAAATTGTTGAAATTTTATTTGAATTACACCGAATTAAATGTGTTGATGTGATGAATTAAATAATTAATAGCTTGTTTAACGAGTTTTGTTTAATTGTTATCAATTCTATTTCGAAGTTGTGATTCACTACAACATTATCCAGTGTTACCGACGGACTCACCGACGGAACACGTCCGTCGGTAAATCCCATTTCCGTCGTAATTCTGTCGCAAATAAAAAAAACCACCCACCGACGGAAACGCCGACGGGTTACAGACGGATACGCGCGCGCCCAAAAAAAAGTTTCCCGCGGGAACATTACCGACAGAATCAATCCGTCGGTAATGTCAAGGGTAATTACCGACAGCATTACCGACGGACAATTTGTCGGTAAATATGGCATGGCTGGTAATTTTTGTGCAACTCTCTGTGTAATACCGACTGATATTATCCGTCGATAATGCCGTCGGAATTTAATCACCGACGGATTTAATCCCGTAGGTGATGCCGTCGGTAATGATGGCATGGATGGTAATTGTTCGCCAACTCTCTGTTAAATACCGACGGATACTATCCGTCGGTAGGTATTTAAAATATATGTAAAAAAAAATTTATTAATTGTAAAAAACCTTAATAAACAAATAGAAATGCATTAAACATTAATAATGTAAAAGTAATGTTAAATAATATTCATTACAAATTTAATGTGTTTAAAAAGCAAAATTAAACTAGAATAGCGGAGCAGCTGGAGGAGGAGGCGAAGGAGGAGGAGGAGGTTGGTTGTTCCCTGGACCATACGGCCAAAAAGAAGCTGCACAAGTATCGTCACCCATCTTTGATCTTATCTCCATGACTATTTGACGGAGCTTATCATAATTCGTCAAGAGTTGTTGATATTGTTGTTTCAACGCAATGAACTCCTCAGACTAGGTGTTCGATACTGATGGAGAGCTTCCAACAGTTGAGACACTACGAGTCGAACGTAAGTTGTCAGCCGTAGTGTTCGAGAGCCCGTAGACCCGATTTTTATCGGGTCCACCAGACGATCCCGCCTCCATCCACAAATCTGGATCGAAATCTGGATGGGTCGACAGATTGTCCCCATATCTCTCCCTCAACCGGCTATTATAGGTCTCCTGAAAATTCCATCGGTAAAAAAATAATCAAATGCAATTCAAGATGCAATTCAAGAAAATAATAACTTACAAAATAAAATGAATGAACGAACATACCACGAAGTATTGAGCACGGTTGTCCATGAACTGCTGCACCCCCTTTTGGCGGTCTTGACTCCGCACATGCGTCTCTAGAAACAGCTCCATTGGACTCGGTTCACGTCCAAGAGACGCAGCCTGTAAGGAAAAAATAGGTTGAAAAAATAAGGAACGACAAATTAATTAACGATATATTTCATTAAAATTAATCTTACCATCCGCTTTGCATGTGCGCTGAATGGGACGGATCCGCCAGTGTGCGTGGTCACCGAACCATAAATTTGCCGGTTCCGGTTGTCGATGCCAGACTGTGAGCGCCGTGAGAACCGCTCTGAGGTCACGTGCTCAATATATGTCGTCCATATTTCCCCCGAGATGAATGGCGGTCTGAATTCCTACCAAACCGCCACCTCATTCCATCCTTCAAGACCGTTATCCCTCGCATGTCTTTTTGATTTTTTTTTGGGTGTCATACCAAAAATCACGCAACCTACTTCCTAAGTAACAAATTAGAATTTAAAACATAAACTTATAAAACAAAAATAAATATTATTTTCGATGTTACCTAGTTGCCGCGTGATTCTCCCATACCCTCCTCACAACATTGTTGTCTGCCCTATCCCACTCAAATTTGTTCTGTGTATATAAATAATTCATATAAAATAAAAATAGTACAAGATATAAAATTATAAAAATCATTTATTAAAAATAAGCTGGAAATTAAAAATTTGCACCGACCTGAAATCGCTTAAACCATGCATCGATATTAGGTTTCCACTTAGGATGTCTGGAAACCTGGCTCCATTGAAACAATGGAATCTCCATCGACGATTTAAATGTCAATGTTATAGTCCTTGCAGCCTCAATGTTTGTGAACCTGAAATTAAATAAAAGTAGTAATTAATATTAATTAGTTGTTCATAAATTATGTTATAAGTATATAAAAAAAACTAAAACCTAAACAAACTTACATTGAGAGGTCATCCTTCCATTGTGCCTGGTACTTGCGGGTGAATTGACCCCGCTGTGAAGGCACACCGCTTCTGCGCTGTGAAACCGCGCTAGAAGAGGCAGCATCACAAGTTGTCGTAGATTCCTCGCCGTGATCAGCACCTAAGGATACGTCCTCCTCGCTGCTAGAAGAACTAGCTGCAACCGTCTTCTGACGACGTGCTGTAGATTTCATTCTACGCATCTACACAAATGTACACGAATAATTACATAATTAACTTCAATTATTTAAAAAAAAATCGACAGAGTCTCCTCTGTACTGGGGGGTCCCAAGTTGTCGACAAAATTATATTACACTTCCAATTTTATTTCACATCCCGATCCAATCATCCTGGATCTCAACCCAACTCATCATCATCAACACAACATTTTATTCAATAACATCATATAGAATTACAACTATGAACATTCATTGTTAAATTGATATTTAGAGTTACAAACATTAGATTTAAGTCATACATTCAAATTTACAGATTAATATTACATTTTTAACATAAATTCAACAATAACAAGTATAGCAATAGAAACAATAATATCCTAAATTAAGATAAACTAATTAAATGCAATTCTATATATATAAATTAACATTTTTAAAATAAATCAACAATAACAATTATATTTATAAATTAACATTTTTAACATAAATTCAACAATAACAATTATAGCAATACAAACAATAATATCCTAAATTAAGATAAACTAATTAAATGCAATTCTATATATATATAAATTACCATTTGTAAAATAAATCAACAATAACAATTATATTTATAAATTAGCATGTTTAACATAAATTCAACAATAACAATTATAGCAATACAAATAATAATATCAAAACTAAAAAACTAAAATTAAAAAATAAAATTAAAAAACTAAAAAATACTTACCTTAATAATGTGTTGAATTTAAGATTTGATCTACAAACAATATATAAAACAAAGAACACCAAAAAAAATAATCATAATTAAAATAAAAAAAAATACAAAGATAAAGGAAAAAAAATACATACCTTTTAAAACTACCACCAAAACAAAAAAATCCTTCTAAAAGCTAAATATAAATGAGAGAAGAGAAAGGGAGAAGAGGAGATGAGGAGCAGAGAAAGGAAGAAGAGGAGAAGAGGAGAAAACGAACAAAGTGATGGGGGATGGGCGGTATATAAAGCAATATTTCCGACGGAATTTCCGACGGAAATTAATTGCTGTCGGTGCAATTAATTTCCGTCGGCAATTCCGTCAGAAATTAATTGAAATTTGCACCAAAAAAGTTTGGAAATCCCGCCAAACTTTTCTATCCATCGGCATTTCCGTCGGTACTGGTTCAGACGGACACGTGTCGGACATGCGTTATCCGTCGGTAATTCCGTCGGTATGTGACGTTGGACATTCCATCGGTAATAGTGACACGGACACGTGTCAGACATGCGTGTGACAAACCGTCGGTGATTCCGTCGGTATTGGACGTCGGAACGGCCATCGGAAATCCGTCGGTGAATGTGGCAAAATCCCGTAATTTTTTTGCAACTCTCTGTGAAATACCGATGGTTTATATTCCATCGGTATATCCGTCGGTAAAAAGGTAAATTTTTCTTATTTTTTTAATGTAACCCTCTCAAAAAATCTTGAATTGTAATCTTACAACACACACAACACAATAAAAAAGGCTGACCCTTAAAGAAGAATAAATATTTCATGTTTCAAATTATTACATTATAAAAATAAGGCTTTATAACATGTTTAGTTCGTCGGAATTTTCATCTTCGTCCTCTATTGAATTGTTATCATCAGCTTCATCGCACTCTTCAATTTCGTTATCATCTTCTTCAACAACATTCTTTTTTCCACTAGTAGAGCTCAGAACAACATTAAACTCCTCTGCGTCAACATCAACAAGACTATCGTTGAAAACACGAAAATTCGAATTTTCTTCTAAGTCAATCGACGGAGCAACTCGGTATGGTTCAACCAACTCACTAGCTTGAAAACTTCATCTATCACACTTGTGTCTTCGTTCTCATCCTAAACAACCTCGACACGACCCTTGGGTTTTGTTTTTAAAACGGATAACCAATCAACTCTTGATCGGTCCTTTCTAAAGGAAGGGGTGTATGTGTAATAAACTTGTTGGCATTGCTTTGCGAAAACAAAGACGTCGTTTACGTTGCGGTGTCTAGCTTTTGAATTGATTTCAATGAGACCATAGTGAGGATCTACTCTGATTCCTCTGTCAGTTGTGTCATACCAATAGCATTTGAATAAAAACACTCTAGTTTGCTCGCTATGATATTGCAGTTCGATGACCTCTTCCAATCTACCGTAGTAGTCAACTTCAAACTCACTAGAAGTCGATCCCTTAATACAAACACCGCTGTTGTATGTCTTTCTTACATGCCCGTATTCTTCAGTATGAGGTTCGAAATAGTATGAGATAAATGTTGAGATCTCCTCAACAATATACGCCTCACATATTGACGCCTCAACATGCGCCTTGTTCTTAACCTTTTTTTTAAGATTGAACAAGTACCTGCATATATATATATATATATATATAAAATTATCAATTAAAAACATTAAAATAAAAATCAAAACATTTAATTATAAATGTCATAGCAACTGTAATATCTAACCTCTCGAATAGATACATCCATCTGTACTGGACCGGTCCTCCAACTTTTACCTCAAACGGTAAATGTACGGGTAGATGCTCCATTGAGTCAAAAAATGGAGGGAATATCATCTCAAGTTTGCATATTGTCTCGACGATATTCTTTTCACGCCTTTCAATGTGATCAACATTCAACTTGCTGGAGTATATGTCTCTGAAGAAATTGGCGTTTAAATCGTCGATGGAGATTCCATTGTTTCAATGGAGCCAGGTTTCCAGACATCCTAAGTGGAAACCTGATATCGATGCATGGTTTAAGCAATTTCAAGTCGGTGTAAATTTTTAATTTCCAGATTATTTTAATAAATGATTTTTATAATTTTATATCTTATACAATTTTTATTTTATATGAATTATTTATATACACAGAACAAATTTGAGTGGGATAGGGTGGAAAACAATGTTGTGAGGAGGGTATGGGAGAATCACGCGGCAACTAGGTAACATCGAAAATAATATTTATTTTTGTTTTATAATTTTATGTTTTAAATTCTAATTTGTTACTATGGAAGTAGGTTGCGTGATTTTTGGTATGACATAAAAAAAAATCAAAAAGACATGCGAAGGATAACGGTCTTGAAGGATGGAATAAGGTGGCGGTTTGGCAGGAATTCAAACCGTCATTCATCTCGGGGGAATATGAACGACATATATTGAGCACGTGACCTTAGAGTGGTTCTCACAGCGCTTACAGTCCGGCGCCGATAACCGAAACCGGCAAATTCATGGTTCGGTGACCACGCACACTGGCGGATCCGTCCCATTCAGCGCACATGCAAAGCGGATGGTAAGATTAATTTTAATGAAATATATCATTAATTAATTTGTCGTTCCTTATAATATATTTAATTTTTAACCTATTTTTTCCTTACAGGCTGCGTCTCTTGGACGTGAACCGAGTCCAATGGAGCTGTTTGTAGAGACGCATGTGCGGAGTCAAGATTGCCAAAAGGGGGTGCAACAGTTCGTGGACAACAGTGCTCAGCACTTCGTGATATATTCGTTCATTCATTTTATTTTGTAAGTTATTAATTTCTTGAATTGCATTTGATGATTTTTTTACCGACGGAATTTTCAGGAGACTTATAATAGCCTGTTGAGGGAGACATATGGGGACAATCCGTCGACCCATCCAGATTTCGATCCAGATTTGTGGATGGAGGCGGGATCATTTGGTGGACCCGATAAAAATTGGGTATACGGGCTCTCCAACACTACGGCTGAAAACTTGCGTTCAGCTAGTAGTGTCTCAACTGTTGGAAGCTCTCCATTAGTATCGAACACCCAGTCTAAGGAGTTCATTGCGTTAAACAACAATATCAACAACTCTCGACGAATTATGATGAGCTCCATCAAATAGTCATGGAGATGAGATCAAAGATGGGTGACGATACTTGTGCACCTTCTTTTTAGCCGTATGGTCCCGAGAACAACCAGCCTTCTCCTCCTCCTCCTCCTCCTCCAGCTCCGTCGCTATTCTAGTTTAATTTTATTTTTTCAACACATTAAATTTGTAATGAATATTCTTTAACATTACTTTTATATTTTTAATGTTTAATCCATTTTTATTTGTTTATTAAGGTTTTTTACTATTAATAAATTATTTTTTATATATATTTTAAATTCATACTGACAGATATACCGACGGATAATATCCGTCGGTATTTCACAAAGGGTTGCCAAACAATTCCCAGCCATACCATAATTACCGACGGAATATCCGTCGGTAATTACCATTGAAATTGTAGACGGATTTATTCCGTCGGTGATGTTCCCGCGGAAAACTTTTTTTGGCGTGCGCGTATCCGTCTGTAAGACCGTCGGTATTCCGTCAGTGGGTTTTTTTTATTTGCGACAGACTTAGCGATGGAAATGGGAGTTACCGACGACTGGTATACCAACAGACGTGTTACGTCGGTGAGGCCGTCGGTAATTATTTCACCGACGGATTGCATTCCTGTCACCGAGGGAATTAGTCCGTCGATAAGACTATTTAATAGTGTAGTGGATGCTTTTAGTTTACTAACAAATATTCAAAATGCTTTTGGATCCCTATTTTGTCCCTTTTTCTCATCATCAATATAGTTTCATAGTGTTGCCTTGTCTAATGGTACGCGAGAATAGTATCAAAAACAAAAATTATTTTAAATAAAGGTATTTTTTTTCGAACAAAAAAAATTATACAGACAGGATTTTTCACCATGTTTTTGTAGTTAAAATAATTCTAATGAAAATAAAAAAGTTTATACATACATGTAATCAAATAAATTGAGAATTATGTATGTTAAAAAATAAAATAAAAAATTCATAAACAATAACAACAAATAAAATAAGAAAAATTAAGAAACATTTGTAGATCAAGATATTTAATCTCGTAAGATGGAATATTAATCTCACAAGGTCAACCATTTTGGTGGCTGGAATTAGCATCAATGACCTTTTTCTCTCTCTACGCTAGAATTCAACAACTACTCTCTTTCCTCTCTCAAACCATAGGCTAAAAAAATAACAAAAAAAAACTTTTTACCGAAATTGAATTGAGAAAATATCGAGTTACCAAATATTTTTTTTAAAGTATGAGGACGAAATTAAACTTTTATGTGAACTTTGAAACCATCACCTATTTATAACACATTTTCTACTTTGGTCCCTTATTTTTCATTTTCATCCCTAGCCAACAAATTTGATTCAATTGCCCTTGGATTTGGTCCAAAAAAGATGCAATCACACCAAAAAAAAGTTTGAGGATGAAATTGAGAAAACAAAATTGAACAGTAGATTCACAATAAAATATGAGAGGATAAACAGTGAATGTATGCTACAAGAAAACACCCACGTGTTTTAGTTTTTTTATTTAATATATATATATATATATATATATATATATATATATATATCATCATCATTTGCCAATGAACCACATCCAATGCCATTCACACTCAACCTACACATCATCGTTTGCCCTCAACCTTGAGTTACCATCATTCGCGCTCAACCGACAGCCATCATCGTTCATCCTTAACCTTTAGCCACCATTGTTTGTGCTTGACCCAAGCCACCATTGTTCACCCTTTACCTTTGATCCATAACCACCACCCTTGAATTTCTTTGTATTTTGCCTTAATTTGCTCAAAATTATTTCAACAATATTGTTATAAAATTGGTTGGTCTTATTGTTGATGCAACTTTTTTTGTTGATGATGTTTATAACAATGGTGGCTAAGTAGGTTTTGTTTGGTTTTTGTTTGATGGTGCTTCTGATGATTATAATGGTGGTGGGCTCAATTTGGAAAGCATAACGGTAATAGAGGTTCAATTTAGTAGAGGAGATGACAATTATGGTGATTATTTGTTCCTCTTCAAAGGATGGTTTATTTTAATTTCAATCTTTTTCCTTGAATTTTAGGGATTTGCACAATTAGGTGAAAGAAGCTAAAGTGTTTTTGGGCAAGAGAAAAACTACAACTTGAAACCTTGGAGTTATTGCATCTAATTTTATAGATGAATTAAAGTATAATTTATGAAAATTAATATGCAATATTATGGAATGTGTTGTAATATAAGAAATATTGTACTTTTCTTGTATAAATTTATCTTATGCAAGTTGAGAATTGGGTTTGTGGTGGAAACCTTTGCAATCTGTTCAGAATTATCAAATGGAAACACATGTTCATGGAAACGGACATGACGGGAAATATAAATATGGTGAGATGCAATGTCAAAACATCGATAACCAAGATGGGAGGAACTATATCCAAAGAACACATATGGAGAGGAACGAAAATCCAATTTATGATTATTATATGGACGCAGAAAAGGAAAACAGAGACACCCAAAAGTACGCAGAAAATGATAATCAGGAGACCGGTGAAATAAACAATCAAACGGAGAGCGATGAGCAAGAACAAGAGTAGGCATGCGATTGATAAGATAAACAGAGGTTTCAAAAGCATAATTCCAAAATCAAAGAGGTGTTTTACCTGTTTCCACAATATACCTATGACGACGGTCTACTGTGCCATTTTGTTCATGAGTGTGAGAACAAATCAGACGATGATGAATACCAACAATTTGAAAAAATATGGATAATTTTCAGTATTCACCGCCCCAATCAGTTTGAACAGATTTTATTTTTAATGAAAACTGACGTTCAACGAGAGTCTGAAATTGATGAAAAACAGAGTAAACATCAGACTTGGCAACGAGAGGATAATACCATACATATTTAGTATAAGCATCGACAAAAATAACAAAATAACGATAGCCATATGAAGAAAACAGAGGAGCAGGGCCCCATACATCACTAAAAATTAATTCAAGCAGAGCAGAAGTTTTGTGACCCGTAAGTCCTAAAGACAAACGCGATGATTTTTCTAAAGGACAACTTTGACATTGAAAATTAAGACGTTTGTTGTTACAAATGATCTTATTTTTTGATATTAACAATTAAAAAATACGTGTAGTAGGATTACCTAGTCGACGATGCCATAAATCGGCAGAGACAGAAGTGCAGGGAGACCAATAGGCTTGAGGAACTGACGTGACGGAAGACTTAGTCAGGGCATAGAGACTATCTTTACTCTGAATTGAGAGAAGGACTTCATGGGTGTTGAGATCCTTAACATAAAACATACGAGAGTGAAATTCAAAATAAACATTATTATCAAGACAAAATTTCTAAACAGATAGCAAAGATTTCGTGATGGCAGGAACATGAAGAACATTAGATAAGGTGAAAGAACGATGTGGTGTATATATTTTTGTATGACCGAGATGAGATATAGGGAGGCCCTTACCATCACCAACATGCAAATTATCATTACCAAGATACGGTTTTGAAGCAGTCAAGGTGGCAAGATTAGGTGTGACATGTTGATTGGCATCGGTATCTAGAAACCAATCAACAGAACCGGTTGAGGAGAGATTGCGCTGCACCAGATTGGCAGTAGACTGTTGGCCATAACCTCGCTGCTGGAATTGAGGACAATGAGGAGCTATATGGCTGAAATTTTGACACAGTTGGCAGCGTGGATTCTGCCCTCTATTGCGCTGCCAAGAGCCCTGCTATGAGCCCTGTCGACTGTCACCGAAGAAGGAGTTCTGGAAGCTGCGGTGATTAGGTCTAGGGCCAGCAAATCGGTTGCCTCTGCTGCTAGACTAGTTGGGACGCCAGCCACTGTTGAAGCGGCCCCTGCTGCGGCCAGAATTGCCAAAGGTCTGGCGCTGCACAACAAGAGTAGATGATGGAGTGCTGGGTGTGGGCAGCAGAGGAGCATGTATGGCAGCTAAAGATTTATGAAGAAATTCATGCGTGAGGAGATGACTGTGAAGATCTGCATATGGTAAAGGTTAGGCCTTGGTAATAAGACTTGTAAGGAGGTCTTTAAACTCTCCCCGAAGGCCACGAAACACATATAAATTGAAATCTTCAAGCGAAACTGGCTAACCAGCAGCGGCCAATTCATCAAATAAGGCCTTAGCTTTTTGCATGAATTGAGTTACTGATTCATCACCCTGTCGAGATCCTGAAAAGAGCCGTGAAGTTGCATAATACGAGAGTTGGAGGTGGAAGCGAGAGCTCGCTCAAGAGTGTGCCAAGCTGAAAAGGAGCTTTGATAGCCAACAACAAGATGCAAAACTTCCATAGATAAGGAGGAAAGAAGAACACTCAGAATAAGTTGGTTCTGTTGTTTCCAACGAAGAAAGAGCGGATTTACCTGAAGAGAGATACCATCTCCGGCAAGAACATGTGAAGATTGACATGTGTTGGAGCCATCAACAAAACCAAAAACTCCTTGACCTAGGAGATATGGCAGCATCTGCATACGCCGATATAAATAATTGGTATTTGTTAACTTGAGGGAGATGACTTGATGAGTGTGAGAGAGGGAGACAATGCTTGCGGCAGCAGAGACAACAACTGCATCAGCTATGGGCTGCAAGAGGAGACGTTCACCAGCCATGGTAGAGGAGAAACCAGGCTGTGAAGCAGCAGAGGAGAGTAGAGGAGGCGCTGCAGGGGAAGAAGGTTGCACTATCGGAGAAGAAGGCTGAACTGCTGGTGCTGCAGAGGAAAAAGATGTATGTGGTGGCTGTTCCATTGAAGAAGGGAGGTTGTGCTGCAGGGGAAGATGTAGGGGAAAGTGTATGTTGGCTGTGGTAGGAAGGTTGCCGGCTGTGAGAAAAGTAGGTTTAATTATTTTTAGGGTTTTGTGGCTCTGATACCAAGTTGAGAGTAACAGAATGTGTTAGGTTGTGCCTTAGCCAACCTTCATATTTATATATGTAGAGCAGAACACGACAGTAACTATAGGGATTACAACATTGGAATAATCCTATATTATTTTTCTATTCTGATATATACAAGCTATACATTCTATAATAATGCAGTATGCTGCATAGTATCACATATATGTTGTCCTTGTTATATAAATAGAAGAGGTGGCTAACTGATTATGTAAGCCTTCTAATTAACACAAGCATTGCTTTAATTTGCAAAGTATTCCCACTGTCAAACTACACAATGTTTTTAATAATTTTTCCTTCTTCTAATTATAAGAGAAAATTGAGTTAAGAAAAAGAGTCATAACACATGCTAAATAACAAATCTATAACATTTTTAATTATTTTTACAGTGAATAACAACAAATAAATAAAATTAAAATATAGAATATAAATTAAAATTAATTCTATAACAAAAGGATGTAAAGTATAATTTAAGGAAAGTTGATATGTAAAGTGTTCATATACTTAAACTAACCATATGATATTTTTAGTAATTTTCTCAAACAAAAATTAATATGTTTTCATCAATTACACACAAAAAAAATCATTGATTATTACTTTTTACTTTATCTTTTTTTGTAGAAGTAGTTTGCATAGGTGCCAATTAATTATTTTAGTAACTAAATGCTGATTCATCGAATTAGTGAATGAAATTCTTAAGATAGTGATTAGATTAATTACCTCATGATTGAATGTGAAAATGAATATAAACTAGATGGGCGATGGTGTACGGGCAACAAATGATGAGTGTGTCTATTTGTGCATGTACTTCTCAAATTTCACGTCAAGAAACCCTAGCTAAAAGAAAGCAATAGCTGGCCAAAGTGCATCCTCCAAGTTACAGAAGAAGAAGAAAAAAAAATCCAATCCAGTCGTTGGAATCGTGGCTGGAATTTTCCCTTTATCTCTTTTCCTACTTTAGATTTTTGTTGTTTTCCATTTATCGAAGTTTTTGCAACACGAAAAAGTACGTTAACAGTGGCACACTCCTCTATTTATTCCCCTTTTTCTGAGGCCTGAGCATGTATATAATCACCCCCATGCCACACATCCTTCCATCAACATTTGCCTTTGATCTTCTCTATACCTTGAGAGATCTTTGAGACCCGTTTGCTACTCTTCTCTCAGTTAGCTCTTAGTCTTCTCAAATCATTTCAAAGGTTTGTAACTCTCATCGCTATTTCCTTAATTAATCTTCTATAGCTGGCTGCTGATACCTGGCCTATTGGTTTTAAATTTTAATTCAATGATTTTTAATTCTATATTGCTGTAATATAATCATTAACAATGCCTTTTATCTTGATGCATGCAGCAAAGATGAGCAGGCCAGGAGACTGGAACTGCAGGTCATGCCAACACCTCAACTTTCAGAGGCGTGACTCGTGCCAGCGCTGTGGGGACCCCAGGACCGGAGGTGATTTTGGAGGTTTTGGTGGGCGGGGTGGGTCAGCATTTGGTTTTACCGGCTCGGATGTTCGCCCCGGTGACTGGTACTGTACCGCCGGAAACTGTGGGGCCCACAACTTTGCTAGCCGCTCGAGTTGCTTCAAATGCGGAGTGTACAAGGAAATTGATTCATCTGGGGGCTTTGATTCCGACTTCTCTCGCTCCAGAGGTTTTGGGGGCAGCACTGGAGGCAGCAATCGATCTGGTTGGAAATCCGGGGATTGGATTTGCACTAGGTATCACATTTTCATATGATTGATTATATAACATGATAATTAATTAAATGACGCACGTAGCATGATCTTGCCTTAAGAAAAACAAAAGAAACATAAATATATGAATGAGACAGGCTTTATGTATTAATACAGTCATTAATTACTCTACACAATGAATCTTACAAGCTCTTCGTATTCAACTCCTCATTTTTTGACTGCTTTTTTCTTCCTTTCTTTTCTGCAAAAAGGAGATGCTTTATAAAATATCTATCTCACTCTTCTAGCTGTTGGTGTGCTTAAAATAAAATGCAAGCTCAACCTATTCATAAAGTAATCAAAAACAATATTGTTAATGTTTTAATTATTTGTATGTAATTATTCACGGGGCAGGTGGGGATGCAACGAGCATAACTTTGCTAGCAGAATGGAGTGCTTCAAGTGCAATGCCCCAAGAGACCTTAGCAACACAACTTCATACTAGATATAATTTCCCCATTTCCGGGTATGAAATTAATATTGTCTTTAACTTAATTATTTATGGCTTTCAAAATGATATTAATTGCGTTTGGCCTCTCACAATTAATATATAGTATGATTTTTCTTGCAGGGACTGCAGCAACCAAGAAAGACTACATTATTAAAAAAATATATCACTGTTTTCCTTTTCTTCTTTATTTCTTTCTGCATTGGCTAGGGTCTTGAGGTGATGAAACATGGTTTGAAAACCATGTTTACTGCTTTAAGCTATATATAAACCCTTGGCATTTTGTCAGGCTTCCTGTAGGAAGTATCATTGTATTTGTGGGCTTTTGATATATTATATTCATTATTGATCTACTGCCCATTTCCCCTTTTGTTTTAGAGACTGCTTTCTTTATTGTATTGTGCATGGTTTTCTTAAAAGAAGATGATTCTCCTGCTTATATATTTCTTTTCTATTACTTGGAATGATTTGCCATCAAACTTTATAGATCCCTATCGCTTTCCACTTATAGATATATGTACGTATGTGTCTATATAGATGCAGCTGGCTGGTTTCACGTACGGAATGGTCCAAAATATAATCTACAAACTTAACTAAGGAATTCTTCGAAACAGAAATCAAAAGTAAGATGCAATACAGTACGAAAGAAATCATTTGAAAGATTTAGAACCAAGGCATTATAACTCCGCTCCAATGGGCCAAAGGTGGGGGGAAGTTTGTTCATCCGCCTGCCACTTGCAATTTGAAAAAAAAAATAATAAAATTGATGAACACCCATATTCCTTTTCGTGCATGATGGAAGAAAAAAGAAGAAGATTTCTTGTTATAATTAGCATCGAATGATGGATGTTTAAAGGATTGTTCGGAATTTAGAGGTGTCAAAATAGAACTTGGAATTTTAAGAGTTCGGGATTAACTTAAACCTTGTCGCATAAAACTTTTGATAAACTTCGTAGAAAAAGAAAAGGAAAGAAAGAAACATCGGATTCCCTTCATTGACCTGCACTTAGATCTTCAAAAAAAGTGGCTACGCAATCATCAATGCCTCTAGCACTACGGCATTAGGCTTTAGGGGAGATTCTTGTCATCCTTTTAAGCTAGCTTTATGTTTGATATTTTCCCTGTATTATATGTTGGAAAAATGTTTTGTATGACCCCACGGATCGACGTACACATGATCTAGCTGACTAGGAGTGTTATTTGTTTTTCTTCTTTTTTTCAGCGCAATCAAAATAAATGATGCAAAGTTGATCCAATTATATTATAATATAAATTACAAAAAGACCCACAGGTTATTAAAGGAACTAGAAGATATATCAAAAAAGCTCCTAGGTAAACCATAATTGGTTTAATTCCTTATAGATATGGAACACTTGTACCTCCTATTCTTTTGCCCAAGTGAAAATCAAAACGGTTTTCCAACAAAATCAATTGTGATGTGACAATAATTGACCATGATCCATCATGAGCATTTATTTTTCCTAGTTATTTTAAGATTTGTTACATGGTTAGGTTATAATTTTATTTTATTTTTTCTTAATGGGAGTTAGAATTTTGTTAGGATTTTTTTTTTCTTAAAAGAGGAGTTCTTTTTTAGTATAGTAGCCTAATTCGAGTTGTTATTTTTCTTAATTATGGATCACGTGGACAAAATAAAACTTAAGGAAAAATATATACATGCTAACAAGGTTTTGTAACTAAATAAACCATATGTGACGATAATTCACTATAATTAGTCAAACACAATTTGATTATATTTATTTTTTTCTAGTTATTTAAAATTCATTTCCAGTTAGGTTATAAAGTTTTAATTTGTTTTTTCATTAGGAGTTTGAGTATTGTCTAGTTTTGATTTTTCTAATTAGGTTCATAGGTTAATTTTAAGCTTTTTTTTATAAATAGTTATGTATTATTTAGAGGAATCAGAATTTAGAAAATAAAGACTTTTCAAAATACATCAGAGTTTTTTTATAGTTTTTTTAATAGTTTAGAGCGGTAATCTTAGATAGTGTTTGGTTATTGTCTCAAGATAAAAGAAACAAATATAGTAGGGATAGATTTATTTTGAAATCATAAAAATTCATTTTAAAATTATTTTAAAGTTAAATTTATTTAGTAACTTTATTTTAGTATTTTCAATCTTTTCTAAATATGAGAAACTATTTCAGGACCTTTCCATGTTTTCTTCTATTTATCTATCCACTGAGCAACATAAAATTGAGAGATTTAAGGATAGTTATAGGCAAGAATTATAGATGGTGTTGATTGTTGTGCCTTTTCAAATAGTTTGAGATCTGATTGAGGTTGTCTTGTCCCTTAAAACTGTGATCAATAGGGGAAATACATAATTGAAAAAAAGGAAGGAACCTATTTTTCTTTCGGGAGACCTCCCCTCCCGGAAAAAGGAAAAGGAAGAAAATTTAATCAGCTCAAGAAAAGAGATGGGGATTGGTGATCAGGAAGCACATTTGGTGAATCTCATCAAAGCTCTTACGAAGGATTGATAAGGGGCAAGCATGTGCCAAGTAAGGAAAAATAGTAAGGTCAGAAGATCATTACTTACCCTAGATGTGTTAGGTGTGAGCAAAACCACTCATGAGATTGTTCAGTTTCCCCTAAACAATGTTATATTTATAGGCAAGAAGGACACCGATAGAGGGAGTGTCTATATTTGCATTCCTCATGCTACCATTGCAGGGATACCAGGCACCATAAAAATGAGTGCTCTTACAGGAATTCTAAGTAGAGTTAGGGCCAGAGACAACCAACTTAAAGTCAATAATAGTCAGTGATTGTGAACAAGTAGGGTAAATGAACTTAGTTTGGAGCTTGTGTAAATAGAGAAAGGCCTAGAAGAAAAGGCAAGAGGTTTCGGGGAAAAGTTTTTCATATAACCCAAGAGGAGGTTAGAGTTGCTCCTGATATAGATCAGGTGCACTACTGTTGAATTCACAATCTGTACACGCTCTAATTGATCTTAATGTGACTCATTCCTTTGTATATATCTATGAGAATTGAAAAGAACTTTTGATTGCTATATATATATATATATATATATATATATATATATTATTTTGAATATTTTTTTCAATTTCATCCATTAGAATTCGATTTTTATATTAACCTTTATCCTTATTTTTATAATTGTTATTTGCTTTTCTTTTATCATTTTTTAATTGAATTTTTTTAGTTATCAAATTTGGTCATCGTTTTTTTTATTGTTACTTATTTTATTTGAAATAATTTATGAAATGGTAATTATTATTATTTTAATTTCTTCATCTTTTAATTTTTTTTATTTGTTAGATTTGATCTCTAATATTTTGATTTTATTTATTTATTTGAGATAATTTATGAAATTATATTTTTCACAATTTCATTCTCATTCTTCTTAATTTATAAGATTTGTTCCTCATTATTTTAATAAACTTAAAAAAAATATTAATAAGTTATTTTCCAGCTTATTTTCCATATCCTAACCAAATAATGAAAAAAAATTTTCAATTTATTTTTCATTACACTATCAAATATCGAAAATTAATTTATTTTCCTGAAATTTATTTTTTTAAAAAAAATATTTTCAAATAAACAAAATGAATGGTGAGAAAAAATCGATTTATACAAGAGGGCATGCATGTCGAAAGAAGTCATATCTATAATCCATGAATTACTTTCCCACATGTAAAACTAGCTATAACCTTTATCCAAACTATTATGCTTGTGGTTATATAAACAATGAAGCATCGTAATATATTTTTAAAATTATTTTATAAGAACTCAATTAATTAGCGTGCGGGACATGTTAAAGAATGCAACGAAGGGTGCAATGAAAATTTGATTTTGAATTTCTTTTTAAGATTTCTATATAGATTTTGAATTTGATTTTATAGTTATTATTATTTTAGCTTTGAATCACACGCAAAACATAAACATATTATTTTAATTTTTTTAAACAATTATAAAATATTAAAAAAAACAATTATTTCAGTTTAAAATATTATTACTAAAATAAATAAGATATTCGTTAATTGAAAGATTTATTTTGATAAAACAATTCAAAACTATTGTAGTTTCATGTTTAACAGCAATACTAAAGAATTTTTTTTATATTTTTTTATGTTTAATAAAAATACTTTAAAATAATATTTTTTTATATTAATATATTAAAATAATCTAAAAATATATATAAAAAAAATTTAAAAAAATATTTGCAAACCTCTGTTTAGGCCGTGGGGTTTATTTCCGCTGGTCAGAGCGTCAAATAATTTGTTGGGCTGATTCTATGAAACGTAAACGACGAGTCACTCGTGTTTTTTGTTAGCTCAAGGACCCCGATAGCCAGTCCACAGAACAGATTACAGAACAGAACTACTAACCTGTCAGACACACAGAGACCCGACAGAAGACGCTTAAAACTAGTCTATCACAATCTTTGTGAAGCCTTCTTTTTCGAACATTTAAGATTAGATTGGAACTGGTTTTGCTCACTTTTGACTCTTCATTCACTACTTTCCTCCCCCATTCTTCAAACCTTTCAACTTTCAATGGCTTCTTGTAAGTCCCTCCTCCCCCATCTCTCTCTCTCTCTCTCTCTCTCTCTATATATATATATATATATATATATGCACATTGAAAATAATAATAATTATTATTATTTCATATATGGATACGTCTCAAGTTATTGTAATGTGTGTTCTGTTGAATTTTCTTTTCTTTTTCTTTATGGGGCAGTTTAATTTTCTGGGGCTTGTTTCTTTGCTCCTTGTTTCCAATACTGTTTTGAGTTTGAAGGAATTCAAAGATTGTTGTGTGTTTGGTATCTCTCTACACTTTGATATTCTCATTGGCTATACCATTTTTAGTGCGAGGTGTGGGATTAATGCACGTTTGCGCTTTTCTCTTCTTTTCAAGTTCTTTCATGATACATAAAACCTCAAAAGGCTGGATGTTCATCTCCAAGCATTCATCTTCCAATATTAATTTAATGCTCAGTTTTTGATACTTTTAGAATATTTGTGAGAATAGTTGATATTGCGTACAGTGAATTTAACTTGTAGATAGAGTTATTTTTCCCTTGTAACTTAATTGCTCTCCTGCTCTTTCTAGTGCCAAATTTCAAGAACACTCCACATAGGAGAAACACATGGTTGAACATATCTAAAGCCTAGTGCTTGGTATCCCAAGGGAAGGATAAATAACATGAAATATGCGTTGTATCTGATTCCATAGACATTTCTTTCTATAGCGACTATATAATTGGCCATATATGTTCGTGGCCATCGCCATGAAAATGCCATCTTGTCAAACAACAAGGATGGGTAAGAATTAGATGATTATGGGCCTAGAATAGTATTCATATTTAAGATTATAAGATGTCTTTGTTCCTTTGATGTGATTCAGACGTGTGCTGGGAAAAAATATTTAGACCTGCTTTTGTACTTTGTGCTTTGGTTCTTACAGGTAGCTTAGGAGCTTTAAATGTTAAACTCTCAAAGTTGGATTTTGGTGGAGGAAAGTTTGGTAATCTGCAGCAACGAAGTGGCGTAAGAGTCTGGATGGGTAGGGTACAGCTGCAATATGCTGGTGTGGCTATATCACATAAATCAAGAAAAGCTTTCAGGTGTTGTGGCTCGGCTTCTGAAGCTGAGTGTGAGTGTTTTTTGTTGCTATAACTACACTCTTGTTTAGGTTAATAGGCTCCCAAGTTTTAGTGAGTAAAAGTTCTGTTGAATATCCCCATGCCTTTTCATTTTAAACTTTAAATCAAATCTAAAAACTGGTTGATATCTAGTTCTTCTTCTTCTTCTTCTTTTCTTTTTGAATTCAAACCTTGTTTTACTCAAAAGAACTTCACCAACTGGTAGGTGGAAGGCTTGTGGAATACTGTCTGACAGATCGTCCTTTTTCTATACCAGTATCATCCAGCTTTAGTTATGAAAAACCTTGTACATGATGGCCTGAAATGCTTCTTATTTTTCTTCTGAGATCAAATAAAATTATCATTGGAAAAAAACGAGCATGCTATAGCACTTTTTGTCTTAGAGGTATTTATCACTATTTTTTCCATAATAATGTTATCTTTTATCAATAAGATTATGTATTTCAATTTACATTAGCTCCATTAGGATCCATATGGGAGTGTAGTAGCTTTTGCATTTAGATGCTTTTTAAAAGAGCTTTTGCCTTGAAAAAACATCAAATTGATGCTTTTTTTAGTGTTTTTCGATGATTTTGATGTGTTGATATAAAAAATAAAAAAAAATCATTTTGATGCATTTTCAAGTTGGAAAAAACTTTTGAAAAGCACCTTGCATCATAATACCAAACACACATAGTGTCTATAGAAACTTTCAATAAGAAGGTTCTCCATTCCAAAAAAATGGGGACAAAGCCATTTCACAAAGGGCAAAACCCATATCGTCTATGAAAATCTTCTGGTTGGCACACTCCACAAACCATATCATCCATAATCATCCACATTGTTTGCTTAATCTCTTAGAAATTTTCTATGCCAAAATCTACTTAAGCATGCACGTGCACCTTTTTATAGTGGTTTGTGAAATGTCTTCTATGAAAAATTTCAAGCGACAAGGGACCTACTGACTGAGAGCTTAGAATCATGTTTTTTTTTTCCATCCTGAATGAAATTAGTTGCCTTCATTCCTTGCGTATGTTTAATCAAATTCAGAATGCTATGATGCATCCTCGTGAGCCTGTTATTTCAGTATCATTGAGGTTCTCTTTCCAATCTATAGAATCCTGAATTCTTGAGCAATTAAAAGTATAACAATTGACAATAGTTAGAAATCCCTTGTATTGATCTGATGATTGATTGAAACTGTTATATTTTTTAGCCAGTTGTTGTATTCCCTTTTTTTTTCCAGGGACTACAAAAGAGACCACATCATTGGGTTTGACAAGCCAACTTATTCCAAATTCATCTGAGGTGAGTACCTCATCTTGGTGTTGCATGAAATCTAGATACTGCATCTTTTTCTGCTGTTAAGTTGAATATATGTTGTTTATAACAGATGTTCATTAGTTTGTAGGTGATACTCAACAACAATAGGTTGGTTGTATTTCTTTCAGTGTGTTTGTTCTGAGCTTAGTGCTTGGTTAATCATTTCTTTTCTTTTTGAACGGATGTGGTAACTCAATTTTGTGTCTCAAATAAAAAGAAAAAGAAAGGCTATGCAGGAAAAGAAAGAAAGAAAGAAAGAAATTGTACAGTATCTTACTGATACAAATAGCATTTGATGTAATGATGTCATATCACTCCTGTATGGAAAGTGATAGCACCACACATCACTTGTCAGTTTATTAGCTTGTTTTATATAATTATTGCTTTTATGTAGATTTTCCTAATAATTTTTCTTTTCTTTTCCTTTCTATCAAGTATTATAAATTGGACACATGGTCGCACCAGGTAGATGGTTAGTTATTATTTTAACTTTTGTATTTAAGAGCAAGCTGGTCACTTCAGATTCAATTTGAGTGGTGAAGACATTCCTTTGTCAGGATCAACGACTTTTTTTTATACTGATTCTATTTTATCAGTTGTCAGCTATATGTAGCATTAACCTCTTGTCAGCTTTCTTCATGCCTGTTGGAATTTTAAATGCACATATCCAGTTGAACTTGAGCTTTTGTTTCAAAGAAGGTTGCTTGACTTTCTGGTTCTGAAGGTGTCTTTCCAGATGAGTCTTTGTCTTCTTTTTTATTTACTTGGTGGCAAATGTTCTTCATAGGATATTATAGAGGGGTGGAGAGAGTTTTGGTAAAAGGTTTGCTAATGGCATTGGAGGGTGTTGAGGTGTCTGACCTGCAATTTGCAGATGAAACTTCCATTTTTTGTCTAATGATAGACTGGATTTGGGCAATGTGTTTTATGTGCTCAGAGTGTTTGAGTCACAGGTGTCTTGAACGCAGATAAATATGTCCTAGGCATCGGAGCCGAGGATCAATATGCCTTGGAGAGTAAGGGTTTGTCATTTGCTTGTGTAAGAAGATGCTGAATTTTGTTTCCTTTCCTTTCCTGTGTTTGGAAGTTTCTTTTTTATTGAAAGACGTATTGGTTAAATTTCATCTGCAGATTGAATCTTTGGTCACTGAAATATGCAATACAACTTCAATAGCCGAGTTTGAATTGAAAGTAAGCAGATTATGAACTGCTCTACATCCATTTTTCACCACTTGAAAGTAATTTGGATTTCTTTTGCCTTATTTTGTGGCTAAAGAGGATAAAAACTTCATATCTATTTTAAAATCTGACGGTGTTTCCTTCTACCTTTTCTTCCTCTTTCCCCACTGATTGTTAGCTTGGTGGGTTTCGGCTATATGTGATGAGGGATTTAACTGAGAAAAATGAACCTACATCTCAACCCCTGCCTCCTCCTCCTCTTGCTGTCACTGTGAAAACTACTACTGATTCATCTGATCTCAATGGGTCAGCTTCTACATCTTTAGCCATCTCCAAACAAGAGCCTTCTTTTTGGGGGATTAAATCATTTCTTGATAGAGCTGCTGATGAAGGTTTAATGATACTGCAGTCTCCAAGGGTGAGGACCTAAATTGAAATGCTTCAAAACTTCTTTAAGCAAATGTACCTAAGTCATAAATGGTGCAGGTGGGGTTTTTCCGGAGATCTCGAACTATAAAGGGAAAACGTGCTCCCCCATCATGTAAAGAGGTACCAGTTCATGAGGTTTTGTTGTAAATATCCTAATATGTACAGTCAAGGATAGAGAATAGTAAAATGGCTGATAGCATTTATATATGTGAACATGGTTGGATTGGAATCATAAAGATGATAACCCTTTTCTTCCTTCTGTTTTTTCATAGCATTTAGAATAAGCATACTATTTGTTTGTAATATAATTATCCTTGGTATAAAACAAACAACAAATGATTCGATTTCTTTAACACTTGTTGAATAAATTGCTAATTATTTATTGTTTGTAGCACTGTAGTAAATTGATCTTAGAAATGATCGGTAATCCTCTGTAAATGTCTTGTTTCCTTGGAGTTAATTAGCAGAGGATTGAAAGGTGAGAAGAATTAAACCAACTTCATTTCAAATTTGTTTTTCCTTGTATCACGCTATAATATACAGGTTCTAGAATTGTAGTGGTCATTAGCTCTTTTATTGCACCTTGCAAATTTTCAGGAAAAAAAAAAAAGAAAGGAAGAAGGAAAACAGCTGATGGCTTAAAGTGTTCTTTGTGCTTATCAAAATCTCTACATTACCCTTTCTTTTAGCTCTGAATATCAACTTTTTTCTCTGTTGCATGTTGTAATTTCCTTATTGGCAACTGAATATTAGAGAGAGAGCGAGAGATTCTGTTTTGGTTTATTTATTTTTTCCATAGCAAGAGTATCTAGTGCAACAGCAACTTTCTGGAAAACATAAAACACAAGGAATATATTAACGGGGCAATTTCTGGTTAGATTCTATGAGCATGGGGTTTTAGGGTTTAAAATCCTTTGCTTTGGTTATGGATCAGTACCTGTCTGTTGGTTGCTTTCAAAGTAAACCTACATTTGACCTTTCTTTTGCCATAACATTTCTGCCATGCAGTGTCAAAATGAATGCTAACAATTTTCATCTGCTCAAACAGAAGCAAATAATAAAGGAGGGTCAAGTGCTATGCTACATTGAACAACTTGGTGGTGAACTCCCAATTGAGGTTTGGTTCTTGACTCTTAGAGCTATGATAGAAAAAAAAAACTCTATCAATTCTTTAAACCGTCTGTTGTTTTCCTTGCTGTGCTATTTTTTATATCACTTGCATCAGCATCAATTCTTTCTATTTGATTTTAATTTGAAAATACTAAATTTCATGGTCATAAAAAAGAACAAAATATGAAAGTTATTGTCCTTCTTAGCTTGATTCTTAGTTTTTCTTTATTCTTTTTTCCTTCTTAACATTGGCTAAAATAGACAATGCAAGTCCTTTATTTGTTCTCATGATTTCTTTTCCAGTCTGATATATCTGGTGAGGTCATCAAAATACTACGCGAGGATGGTGGTAAGTTCTCTTTTCTTCAAGTATTTTTCAGGGCTTGAGTTTTTGTCAAGTTTCTTCATTTGTATTTTATACCCAAAAAGAACATAAAAAGCTGTACTCATTCGATCTGTTTAACTAGACAGAACCTGTAGGATATGGAGATGCACT
This sequence comes from Populus nigra, assembly GCF_951802175.1. Lineage (NCBI taxonomy): Eukaryota > Viridiplantae > Streptophyta > Magnoliopsida > Malpighiales > Salicaceae > Populus > Populus nigra. Next base: position 9,010,892 of record NC_084859.1, read on the forward strand.
GATTGCAATTCTCCCGTCATTTCCTGGGATAAAGAAGCTTCAGTAGATGAGTTGGTTCATCTCTCCTTGCAGTTTCGGTGGTAATGGCATGTAAACGAGTCATTTTATGCTAAATCATCCTTAGTGGTGGATATGTGCATTCAAACTTAGGATCGTGGTTCAATGCACATTATCCAAATTTTAACATTGCTCCGGAGAAGTAATTGAACAGGAATAAAATGGAGTTTTCTCTTTGACTAGGGTAGTCCAAAATCTTCCTTCGATGTCAAAATACTGTGAACAAGAACCATGGGTTTATAGATATCTCTGCAGTTTTGGCCTCATTTGACGTTCTCATCTTTAGTTGTTTTGACTAGATGAGAAATAGGACCGCGGAGTCCTCTTTGTAACTGTTTGCTACATCCTAAGCTTAGATTTAGTTTCATTGCAAGCCCAAGTACTATTCCAATTACATTACAATTAGATGTTTTGGATTTTTTTTTTTTGTGTTTTGGTTTTTTTTCCTTTGGTTATTGATTTTTTCTCATTTTAGTCCTTACATTACATGTTTATTAAGATTTAAAGTTTATAATTTATTTTACCTTGTATTTTATATGGTTATCGTTATATCAGAAAAATATTCCAGTATTGGATTGGTATTTAATTTTACAAGATATTGTTCGAAGTTTTCATTTTCCTAAAATTTGAGAGTAAAAGGACTATAATTGAATAATAGGAAAGCATTGAGGCATGGAGGGGAAAATTTAATAATGCAGTCATGTGAAACAAGAGAGAAAGGAAAGAAGAATGGATTGTCAAGGTCACCATAGACCTCATGTGACGCACGCTGCCTTATAGGAAAGAGGACGACGCCACTGATTTGATGGCATCAAAGGCATCACCCAAAAACGACGGGCTTTCCTCAAGCCAAGGCGCATGTGAAACAAGAGTTAGACACTTTTTTTTCTTTTAATTTAGTCCCTAGTTTTTTAGCATATCTTTGATTCAGCCTTAATTTTTTTTAGAATTGGAAGTTTTTCCTCCTTTCAATTTAGTCCTTTGATTTGTAAAATCTCTTCAATTTCATTCAAATTTTTTAATTGATTTTTTTTCAAGATTTGTTTTTTCAATTTTATCCTTCAATATTAGATTAATTGATAATTGAACTTCATGATTTATTTATTTTGATTTTGCCTCTCTATATGGTTATTATGATGTGTAATAAATGTTCTAACATGGGGTTGATGATCAATTTTTTTATTGCTTATTTTATTAACATTTAGTTAATAAAAAATGGTTTTGGAAAATAGTTATTAAACTTTATTGAGTCCATAACCCGATTTACAAGTTTAGCGGAGTAACCCCGGTTGCTTTGGTTCACGTGTTCGGTAAGGTACCTTTTTTGTCCTTTTTTTTTATTGAACTCAATTTTTCAACATATAGTTTTTTTAAAATTGGTTTTAGAAAAAAATCATGTTATAAAATTTATAAAGTCTATGAACCTATTTATGAGTTTAGAGTATAGTTTTTAAACTCGACCTAATGATCGACTTGGGATAATAGCCAGGTTACGGGTTAGTTGGGTTGACCTATCTAAAAGGAAAGCTTTTGGCCTTGGTTTTCTAATAATGAAAACCAACTACTTACCTCTAACTCATTACCTCTAACTCATGGTATAATGGCATGCCACTAGCCACTCAAAACAAAAGTTTATATATATATATAACATACCACCAGCCATTCAAAAAGCACATTATTCATATATCATCTCTTTGTTTGCTATCTTACATTCTTTTTATATCTGATGCAAGTTATAGGCATTAAATTAGCTTTTGGCCTTAGTTTTGTAGTTATCTCAATAAAATTAGGTTTTCTAGACCAAGCTAGAGTACCACTCCACTCTTTTCCACACTACCCCGACTTGTTTTCTATAATCATGCTAAAAAAAATGCCCTTTCTTCTCCTTCTCTCTCTAGCCACAACCTTTGTGAGTGTGTTTTTAGCATGTTGATCTAGGTTACTCAATTCACAAGTTTGACATGTTTACTAACTGAATCCAATATGCTTTTTTTTCTTTTTTCTTTTATTATCTTTTTTTTATTCATCATTTAATATTTAATTGGTTGGGAAATAAACTTCATGATTTATTTTTGTCTGCTTTTTATAAGGTTATCACGGTCTCAAATAAACATCTATTTTAGGGTTGATGCTTGATATTGTGAGCATCTATTTTTTTTATCATATAATTAAATAAATATAATTTAAAAAAACAAAGTTATTAAACCTAGTAGAGTCCATAACCCAAGTGGCAAGGTAACTGTGGTCGATCTAATATGTTGTCATCTCAATAGTTTTTTTAAAAAATTGTCATTTTGAAGTTGTTTTGAAAGGTAAGCCTTGTTTTAACGGGTCATCTGGGTTATCTTTAGACCCATGAAATTGACCGATTCACATCAGGTTAGCTCTGCTCACCTGAAAAACAAGTCCTTTTTAGGGGTGATCATTTTCGATTCGGTTCAGTTGTTATAAAAAAAAGTAACCAAATCGGTTTTTTTTTTAAAATGGAAACTAGTTCAAACCGATCGGTTTCGGTTCGGTTCAGTTATTTTAGAACAAAAATTGATTTTTTTTTGTTTGACTTGGTTTTTTTCCAGTTTGGCTCGGTTTTTTTGGTTCGGTTCATTTTTTTCAGTTTCAGGCTTATAAAACCGAACCGAATCGAACCGATTGGTTTTTTAAAAATTCTAATCGGTTTTTTTTCACGGTTTGATTTTTTTAGTTATTTTTTTCATGTTTTCTCGGTTTAATCGGTTTTTCGGTTTTTTTGCTCAGCCCTAACCCTTTTAACAAGATAGGAGACCCTCTAATGTTTCAGTCATCAAATATATAAGGAGTGAAATGTGTGTGTGTGTCATGGTTATGTATTGTGGACTTGCACAATTGAACTTTGCCTCTCTTTTTCCTAGATTATGAGGAATTGTTTGTCTTGGCTAGGATATGGCTCAGGGTTAGGGACGCTAGTCTTTTTTTTACTAGAGATGCATTTCTCTCTTCTCAACTTCATTTGGTCCTTTGTGCCGCCTTTGGAGTTGGTGCATCCTACTCTGCCTTGTGCTTTGGTCTTTCTAGCTATTAGGAGTTGTTTAGGCATGTTTTATTGTGTTTTTGTTTGGAGTTTGGGAGAGATGGCTTCGTTTGGGCTTCAGTCTATACCTTTTATGTAGCAACATTGATAGAATTTTCAGTGGCTTAATGTCCAAGCTATGTTTTCGTTGTGGTTGCGCTATGTTTTAGACCTTATTCCTATGTATTCTTATGCTAGGGCGTCAGAGTCAGCCGAATCATTTGCACGTAGACTCCAAGATTTACATGTTGAGATCACTAAGCAAATTCAAGTAAGTAATGTGCAAAATAAACTTCAAACTGATTTACATGGACAACATAATGAATTTAAGGTTGGAGACTATATTATGATATAGATTAGACCTGAACAGTATCCTTCGGGAACTAATTGAAAATTGCAGGCATATAGTGCTAGGCCATTCAAAGTGCTACAACGGGTTGGTCCAAATGCTTATGTTATTGATTTACCACTTGATTTTGGCATTAGCTTAATATTTAACATTGAGGATCTAATTACATACAAGAGACTACATCTTATTCCAAATGATCACTTTGAGATGCCACCTAATCTCACTCATGATAATCCTATTAAAACATCTACCCCTTTCACCATGACATTAGCACAAAAGGATAATATTGATGCTATTCTGGATGAACAAGTTATTTTTACCATGAATGGTGAAATTCAATGGTTTTTAGTTCGTTGGGTGGACCGAGTTAATTTAGATTATACTTGGATCACTAGAGATGTATTGCAATAGATTGATCCAGATCTTAAAGAGTATTATCAGAATTGTTCAGAGCTATACTCGATGGGATTGGGTTTCTTCAACTCCAACATAGTTGGTGAGGACAACAGACCTCAACGTAGATTACACAAATATATGAACGAAGATGACAAAGAATAACCCGACCTGTCACTTTTTGGTCGGGAGACTGAGCACATCTAAGTCTATTTCATTGTTTTGTTTTATTTACTTGGTTATTTATATTAGACAAACTTAATTGATGGGTTGAACCTAATAGTCGGATGTTTTAGGATTATTCTATTTATATGTTTTTTTTTTCATTTTACAAGACAATTTTTCGGATGATTTGATAAAAATAATAGACTATTCCTCCTATAAATTCTCTCTTCTTTCTAGATTTTTTTTCCCTTTTCTTAGCTTCATTCTTTCTTTCTTTGCTTTTATTTTTCTTTAGTTTATTGTCCTGTGTAAGTCAGCACAGGTCATTCAACAGTCCACTAGCTTGGACTCGCCGACAACGTGGGAACCTATTGGATGTGAATTAAGCATAGTTATATCATTATGGGTTCATATTTAATTATGCCCTTGAGATCTATTAACACATACCATTTCCATCTCCCGTGATTTTCTTTGTAAACTTTCAGACACTAGTTTGAGGTTAATTAGTCCTCCTTTTGGTGACTTATTAGATCTTAACACACTGTAAACTTTGACTCGTCCTGTTGTTTTCATTTTATTTCACTTCTTTTTACTCTATTTCTCATTCCATTGGTATTTGCTTTAGGTATCTGCACAGTGCATCACTTGTTAGAGAGACACAGAACTTAGAAAGCCTCCAACATCTCGAGAAACTGTATGCATGCTCATCGTATTAAGAAAAGCCCATATCTCGTTTCTTCAATGAGCTTAGCAACAAATACAAGGGTTAGCCATTGGGTCCACACCTTTACTTAAACAGGCTAGTGTTTAGAGTAATTACCCATCAAAAGACAGTGAAGTTTTATATCCTAATGAGAACAATTGCTAGGAAATAATTACAGTTGAAGTGTATGTGAGCCCCAAAATTATTTAGCTTGCAGAGGTGATGGCTAGGGATGATGTTAGCCTGCATTCTAGGTTTGGAGAATCTACCATAGAGGTAGAGATTTGATCTGTCTCATGCTCTTGATACATTAAGCCGAGATGTTTAGTTGAGTTCTATAATTTTGGAAATTCTGTTTGGTTCCATGAGGCTAGATTTGGATGCTTTTAATTAAATGAACACTATGTCAGCCATATCAGCTGGTATCTATAACTTGCGGTCTTTGACCCTCTCCCCCTTTTCTTTTGCTTTTGTTTTGAGGTGATTGGTAAATTAGCCTTCTGCTTTTTCAGAAATGGCTGGCAACTATTTTCAACTGAAGATAAAGTCCCCAAGAAACAATGGGGAGGCTCTTCTTTCTCCTGTACAAATCTTAGCTACTGTCTCCAGTGAAAAGGAGCCAAAGGTAGCAGTATCCAGCTTTCCTATGAAAAACTCTGTTAATTCTTTAGCGTTCATGAGATGTCATGTGGTGGCGACAGATTCTGCAAGTCCCAGTAGAGCTGTAGGCTTGGTATATTTATATTTCATATACTGTCGAGGAACTCCTTGCTCCTATAAGCTCCAAATCTTACGTTCTTAAATAAGTGAATCATATGCCAACATTTATCTCTGTAGAACAACTTTGCAATTCAATTTGTGTCCAAGGCATGAACTTCAAATGCCATTTATGTCAAAGCTAGCATAAGCTATTTGTTGGCTTGCCACTCATTCACTGGTTACAAGAAAGAAAATGGTTATTGGGGCTCCTAGATCTCAAGTTTCTTAGAGAAATCTTATCCTGCAAACAAGATAGGGATGTAGATATTCTCCATCTGTTGTGCAGATATAAATTCAAGATTTGATACATTATAATGGGGTTTATGTTCTTGATGTTAGGTTTCCTTTTTGTTGTTCAATGATCACTCATGTTTCAGACATTACTGAGTAAAGACTGACTGCAGTAATGATTGATATATGCAGCCTTCCCCTGCTTATTGAATCCCAGATCTCAAGAGTTGGACCAGTCACAACAATGGTGCTATCATCCTGTGCTCAGAAATTCTTTGAAAGAAACAGAACCAGATAAAGATTTAGCAGTATAAGAATCGTTCTTACACTGTAAAATATCAGCACCAAATACCATCTTCTCTTTACCATTAAAAAAGTCTTGTCATGACAACCTTCACAATAAAAACAACTGTGTTTCATATGACTAGATGCGGAGATAAACAATAACACGATTAGTTCCGAACTCATACGTCTGTCATGATCCAAGCAGAAAATCTTCCCTAGACTCTAAGCCCTGATCATAAATCAAAAGTGTGCGCTGTGTTTCCACACCACAAGGTTCGTAATAAGGTTTGTGTTATCTAAAGATCATGCTGTTAGGAAATGTTTGAAGGAGTCTTGCAGAATAAAAGTTATCCCTATCTGTTAGGGATTGTGGCAGTCAAAGAAGACTACTTCTCCTGCCACAATATGTGTGATGTAATCCACGTATTAACAGTAGCTAGTTTTTCTCAATTTCTATTTGTAAGAAGCTGTATTTAAGCAGCATTGATTTCCAAATAAACATCAATCATTTTCATCAATCTTGTGAGCTTTATTAATTGTTCTTAAGGTTCCAACAGTGGTATCAGAGCCCCTACTGGGTTACCTGACTGTAATAGACTTAAGCACAATAAAAGGGTGCAGCTCGACAACAAGAAGTGAAGAAAATGAGTGAGGATAAGAGCCTGACGAAGATCCCTCATTTCGATGGTCAACATTATGATAATTGGAGTGAGTTGATGGAAAATTTGCTGCGAGCAAAAGGACTATGGAGTCTTGTGGAAATCGGTATTCAGGAGCCGATTATTGGGAGTGCATTGAGCACCACGCAGCAGGCACAACATGATGATGCAAAGATGAAAGATCATCAAGTGAAACACTATCTATATCAAGTAATAGATAGGATTACATTTGAACAGATCTTAGACAGGCGCACTTCAAAGATCGTGTGGGATTCCTTGAAGAGCAAGTTTGGAGGAAATGCAAAAGTGAAGAAATCTCTTCTCAACACACTGAAAAGAGACTTTGAGATTTTGCAGATGAAGCAAAGTGAGTCCATCACCGAATACTTTGCTAAAGTGACCTCAGTGGCTAACCAAATGAGGAGTAATGGGGAGACTATGCCAGACACAAAGGTAGTCGAAAAGGTACTTAGAACCTTGACAGAAAGGTTTACTTATATGGTGGTTTCGATAGAAGAATCCAAGGATGGGAGCACAATGACAATTGATGAATTGCAAAGTTCTCTTGTCGTGCATGAAGCCAAGTTCAAGAGGCTGGATAAAACTCGAGAAGAGGAGCAAGCACTGCATGCTTCAATTGGAGAAGGCAGAATCAACAGGGGCAGAGGAGGTGTCCATTTCAGAGGACTAGGCAGAGGGAGAGGAAGACAAACATTTGGCAGAACTACGGCAACATGTTATAAATGCCATAAACCAGGGCATCTTCAGTTTGAATGCCCTACCTGGGAAAGAAATGCACATTACGTGGAACTGGATGATGAAGAAGAGCTTCTACTCATGGCTCATGTTGATTTGGAACTAGATGATGAAGAAGAGCTTCTCCTCATAGCTCATGTGCAGATGGGGGGATCCAGCAGAGAAGACGTTTGGTTCATCGACTCAGGATGTTCCAATCACATGACAGGCAACAAGAAGTGGTTTATTAGCTTGGATGAGAATTTTTCACACGCTGTGAAGCTGGGAAATAATGCCTGAATGCAAGTTATGGGACAAGGAAGCGTGAAGCTGAGAGTACAAGGAAGAACACAGATTGTAAGTAATGTCTTTTATGTGCCAGACTTAACAAACAATTTGTTAAGTGTTGGGCAGCTACTAGAGAAAGGGTTGAAAGTGGTAATGCAAAAGGGAACCTGCAAGATTTTTCATCCAATGAAGGGGCTGATTGTGCACACTCACATAACTACAAACCGAATGTTTGTTATGCTTGCTGAACAACACAACGATGCATGTCTGCAAGTAACACAAGAGGATCTCACTGGACTGTGGCATAGACATTTTGGTCACCTACATCAGAAGGGACTCCAGTGCTTGGAACACAAGCAAATGGTTGAAGGGATGCCGAGAATTAAAGAAACAAACAAAGTATGTGAAGTATGCAGTAAAGGGAAGCAGCACAGGGATGAAATACCTAAGAAAGCTAACTGGAGAGCATCAGAAAAATTGCAGCTTATTCACAGTGATCTTTGTGGACCAATCACTCCAACCACCATGAGTAACAAGAGGTATATTCTGACTTTCATCGATGACTTCAGCAGGAAAACATGGATTTATCTGCTTGCCGAAAAAGGAGAAACTTTTGAGAAGTTCAGATACTTTAAAATTAAAGTTGAAAAAGAGACAGGAATGAGCTTCAAGTGTCTTAGGAGCGATCGAGGAGGGGAATACACTTCCTAATTTTTTTTGGATTTTTGCAGCACTCAGGGAATAAAAAGGCAGCTCAGCACATCATACACTCCTCAGCAAAACGGAGTTGCTGAACGTAAGAACCGAACTCTCATGAACATGGTTCGTTGTTTGCTTGTGGAAGGAAGAATGCCAAGGAGTTTCTAGGCAGAAGCAGCAACTTGGTTTGTGCACATCATCAACCGAAGCCCTACTGCAGCAGTTACAAATAAAACCCCAGAAGAATGCTGGACTGGAAACAAACCAAATATAACACATTTCAGGATTTTTGGATGTGTTACATACGTGCATGTACCAAATGAGAAGAGGATCAAGCTAGAAGATAAAAGCTATAAATGTGTATTCTTGGGAGTCAGTGAAGAATCCAAAGCCTATAGGCTTTATGATCCCGAGAACAAGAAGATTGTCACCAGTAGAGACGTAATTTTTGCTGAGGAGGAGACATGGAACTGGGGGAGAACAAATGATGAAGAATTAACATCGAATGATACAGATTCTTTCAATTGAACAGACAAAGAAGAAGGAGATGGCATTACAACAGACAGAGATGAAGTGGAAATACCAGGAGAACAGACTGCTGAACAGACTGCTGCACAAACCGAGGAAACAAGGAAACCAGCTTTTATCCCATCCTCTCAAGAAAATCAAAGGGAGCAGACAAGGAGAATTAGCATACCTCCAAGACACCTACAGGATTATGTAACTGGTGAAGATCTTGCAGAGCAAGAAGAAGAAGAGCAATACTTGGTGCTCTATGCTGCTGAAGAAGATCCAGTGAAGTATGATGAAGCGGTGAAGGACATCAAATGGAGAAAAGCCATGGACGCCGAAATACAAGCTATCAAAAAAAATAATACATGGGAGTTAGTAGCACTACCTAAAGGGATGAAGAAGATCGGAGTGAAGTGGGTTTTTAAAACTAAGTTGAATGAAAAAGGCGAAGTCGACAAACACAAGGCGAGACTGGTTGTGAAGGGCTATGCACAAAGACAAGGAATAGACTACAGCGAAGTATTTTCGCCAGTCGCTAGATGGGACACCATCAGAATGCTACTATCTCTCGCTGCGCTGCGAGGTTGGGAAGTATTCCAGCTGGATGTAAAAAGCGCATTTCTTCACGGAGAACTGAAGGAGGTTGTTTATATTGAACAACCTGAAGGATACATTCGAAAGGGAGAGGAGCAGAAGGTATATCAACTGAAGAAGGCATTATATGGACTGAAACAAGCTCCTAGAGCTTGGTACAGCCGGCTAGAGGACTACTTTGCTGGTGAAGGTTTCGAAAAATGCAGCTATGAACACACTCGGATAACACTCTTAAAGGATATACGGATAGTGACTTTGCGGGTGACCTAGATGGAGGAAAAAGTACATCCGGATATGTATTCATGATGGGAGATGGTGCGGTGACATGGAGCTCTAAAAAGCAACTGATAGTTACTCTATCAACTACCGAGGCAGAATATGCAGCAGCCACAGCTTGTGCATGCCAAAGTATCTGGATGAGGGAAGTTTTAAACAGCATTGAAGAAGATCTTTGCAAATGTGTTACGGTGTTCTGCGATAATAGTTCATCCATCAAATTATCCAAGAATCCAGTATTTCACGGGAGGACAAAACATATCAACGTAAAATTTCATTTCATTCGCGATCTTATCAAAAAGGGAGATGTAGATCTCATTTACTGTGGAACTAAGGAGCAGCTAGCAGACATCATGACAAAACCACTCAAACTCGAAGATTTTGTAAAACTTCGAATGCTCTTAGGAGTACAAGAGAAGAAGAATTTAAACTGAGCATCCACACAGCATGCTTAGTTTAGGGAGGATATGTTAGGAAATGTTTGAAGGAGTCTTGCTGAATAAAAGTTATCCCTATCTGTTAGGGATTGTGGCAGTCAAAGAAGACTACTTCTCCGGCCACAATATGTGTGATGTAATCCACGTATTAACAGTAGCTAGTTTTTCTCAATTTTTGTTTGTAAAAAGCTGTATTTAAGCAGCATTGATTTCCCAAATAAACATCAATCATTTTCATCAATCTTGTGAGCTTTATTAATTGTTCTTAAGGTTCCAACACATGCTATATCAAAAAACATGAGTGGTGTTAAACTTAAAGTTTGTATGAGATATCATTATCAATTAACATTAATAACAATATTCAAAGAGGCTTACCTAAATAAAACAAAATTTTAAACAAAATCATAAGATTGAATATATCTTCGTTTGTATTTACCATTAAGCTTTTCTCTTTAATTTTCAGTTATTTTTTTTATTATTTTAGTAAATTTTTAACAATTTTTATGATGTTTTTGATAGAATATAATTTTTTATTTTATTTTATGAAAAAGATTTCATTATTTTTTTTTACTAGACATTCTATCTTTGTAGCTCTATTTATTTATTTTCTCATTAATTTTATTCAATCACTTTTCTATATCTTTTTTATTATTTTCTTATTAAATAAAATATTTGTTCCAAGATACAACATTATTAATTAAATACAAATAAGTTTATTGTACATGTTTCGAGATTAGATATTTACAATTATATCTATCTCTCAATTTTTTAATATAGTTTTTAGTTAAATATCACTTATTTTTTATATAAAATTATAACATTTTTTTTGAATATATACACCTTTACATGATATTTTTTTTCTATATTTTATTCAATTGTTTTTATTTATATATCTTTTTTTATTATCATTTAATTAAATAAATAATTTATTTTAAAAAATAAAATTATTAAATACAACTGAATATATCAAACATATTATGAAATATATCTTTATCTTTATGTTTTTCAAGTTTAGTTTTTGATTTATTTTTATTAGAAATCGCGGGTCAGATGCTACTAATACTAGTAATGTATAAAATATCTGACTACGACATGATAGTCAAAAACTCTTTTCATGAGGGTATTTTCGTAATTGGGAAAATCAAGTTAAAAATGCATTCGTGTTTCTGCCTCAGGCCTCCTTAGCTTGAGCCTCAAGCTGGGGGATATTTGGTCCCAGCTAGAACGAGCTGGGTTTTTCAATTTCCAGCTGAAATCGTTTCCCATTCAACGATGGATCATCCAATATTTCCTCCCAGAATGTAGAATCATACAAAAAGCAAATTTTGTATTTGGAGTCACTTTCTTTTATTCTCAAATCAACCCCTCTGAGTTTTCTTGATTTTGAGCTGTAAGTTTTTTCCTGTGTAAGAACTCGAAGAAAAGTACTGAAAGATAACTTGTTTGGATACCTGGAATGAGTGATTCTTCACCTTCTTGCAAATACTTTACTTTTAGTACCCAAATGGTTCATTCTGGTTCTCAATGCTCCACTCAGAGCAAAGGGTTTGGGATTGTATCTAACATTGGAGACCCCTTAAGGAAGAAGCCAAGAATTTGTGAAAATAACGCTGGCCCAAGTTCTAAAATTCTTGTGGGAAAAAGCAATGCCTTAATGACTGGTGGTGGCAGCTTCAAGACCCAGTTGTGCATGAAGTTCAGAACAGGGCATTGCAGTCATGGAAGCAAATGTCTTTTTACCCATGCTGTTTGTGATTTGAGAAAGGCCCTGCCTAACTTGAGAAGGGTTGTTGTCAATGAGGATAAAAATCTCTGTAGGATGTTCAACTCTGGCGAAGGATGCACGTATGGGAATAAGTGTCGTTTCCTTCATGTGGTTCCTGAGAATTTTCAGAAAAATTTGGGCCAGAACTGGGAGAGTTCAGCTATAAGCATTGGAACTACAGGGTCTGCTTCTTCAGGAGGTCACAAAAAAGGGTATAAGAAAACAAGGCTTTGTAACAACTGGGAGATGACTGGAGGCTGCCCATATGGCAAGGTGTGTCACTTTGCTCATGGACAACAAGGTATTCTAGTACCTTCACTTACCATAACTATCATTTTAGGCATGTTTAATTATGGGCATGGATTAATCTATTTTATAATTAATTTTGTTGTTCACTTCAGTGTGTGTGTGTGTGTGTGGCTGGTGTTTTGGTATTATTCTGTGGATGGTAGATTTTGATTAGCATTTAAGCATTATCAATGGGATTAGGGTCTTCCAAATTACACAGTTGTTATTATAATTTAATTGGCCAGTATACAAGATATTTAAGGAATCTATACAGTGCGGGAGAATTTACTCCATGGCCACAATTGTTATATCTATATGCTATTATTGTTCTTCGCTAATTGAACTTTAATCTGTAAAAGGCCCATGTCGGTATCTTTTAATAGCCAAGAGCTGGAAAGTTAGGCTGTTTCGTGATCTCTCCCAGATGAAAACCAAAAGGAAGGGTTATTCAAATATGAAACAACTTTGTGTTGTTGGCATTTGTTCCAATTCTTCTTTCGCCAGTCTTGGTAACTTATTGGTGGTGATGGAATTAAATGTTTTTTTTTTTAAATTAAATTACTACAGCACGCCAATTATAGAACTTTTCATTCTCTTAAAATCAAGAAGTTAGAATTATGTATCCCAGAGTAAATCACGGCGCTGGCTATAATGGAGCTATGTCATTTTTCTGGAAAGAACCATTGGGTTGTATTATAAAGCTTTCTGTGGCAAGAAAAGAAAATCTTTTTATGATTTTCACAGTTTCTGTCTAAGTTAATTCTGTTCATGGTGCTCTGAGTTTCGATAGGAGTTGTCCAACATGAAGTGAGCTGTTTCTAGTCTTAGAATGAGATTAATGAGAAATTAAATAAAGAACTTGAGATGATGCGCCATTGGCTTAATCACACAAACGAATGACATTTCAACGTGATCTTGACTTCTTGTGCTCAAAGGAAACTGAACGGCGCCAGCACCCCTAGCATGGCAAACCATTCTATCTTCTCAACAGAGGCGTTTATAACCAAAAAGTCAGAGATATTAAATTATAATTAATTCCGTTAGTTCAAGTTAATGGGTCCCAGTACACTAATGGCCAAACCTTGATTATGGTATTTTTCTGTTTGCTTGGAACCTGGTAAAGATAACACTTTTGGTTGAGGAACGTTTGTTGTTATTTCCTTCTACAGAGTTAGAGAAGTCTGATGGCAACATTGCATTGGCATCTGGGATTGTGCCAACTAAAGCTTCAAATTCTCTTCTTATGGGCAACGATGACATTGGTTCTAATCACAAGCATGAAGCGCAGGCAACGCATTGCATGTTCAAGTGGAAAGCACTCAAGAAAACAAGGGGTATATATGCTGACTGGATAGAAGATATGCACCTTCTGCATAGCTCACTGAATGAAGTTGAGAACTGAAAACTTTACTTGAACAGTCTTAAATAGATAAACAAAAAATTCTGTCGGATTTAGCTCCCTTTTCCTATCTTGTTTTCTCTGTTGTGGTTGTCGAAGGATCTTGATTGATTTCTCTCTGATCCTCTGTCATCTTGGTTTCACTTGTAAAAACCTGTCGTTTGAGGAGTCTATATGATAGTTTGAGTGCTATCCGTGTCATTTTGACAGCATCATATATCGATATGAGGAGAATGAATTTTTCTTCGCATAATTTAACAAGTAAAGCTGCTCTTATATAAAGTTGAAGGTTTGAACTGTCAAGGATCTCAAGCTAGAGACTTCTACAGACTCAGGCTGTCTGCAGGAAATGGAGAGTTGAGCTGTTCGTAAATTTCTTATTCATTTACTTGTCATGTTTTTGCTCTAAACTTCTTGGAATTCTTGTTCATCTTCTCCTTCCGAAGCTGCCGCTCTCTTTCCCCTCTCTATTGTTTTTTTTTATCACGTTGAGTTTGCCAATATAATATTACTGCTTTACTTAACTCCATTGATGGGATTACATTTTAACCAGTCATTATCTATTCTAGTGCCTTTTCGTTTGAGTTGTAGAAACGTTGACTTAGTGCCAAAAATAAATAAATTAGTATGCAAGATTGCTGGGTTGACTCACTAGGCCAATCAAGACTCCTGTATCAGTGGTTGGACAAACAAATTATCAAGGATGTTTCTGCTTCGGTTTTATATACAATTATTTGGATTGAAATAGATAATCAATTCAATCTAATAATTTAAATAGTTAAATAAAATTTAATTAAATAAAATCTCAAAATATAATTTATATTATTTTTTAATAATATATATACATGCTGGAAAAAAGAAATTATATCAGGTTTGCCTGAATTGTATGCTATCTCAAACTCTTCCAACAATTTCCTTGTTTTTTTTTCTTTTATCTTTTTTCTCACGAACACTATGAGGGTTTGCCTGAATTGTCTAAACTCTCTCAAACTCTTCCAATAATTTGCTCCTTTTTTTTTATTTCTTTTTTCTCACAAACACGATTAGTGTATTTCCAGTCTCAATCTCGGCAGACCAGACCTTTCCGTGTCTGCATCGCAACATTGGGCAAGCAACTCATCTTTGTAAACTAAGAGAAAATTCAACAATTCGAGAAACGCATTAGAATTATAGAGTTCAGAAATGGCAGGCGGCGTAGATTTGTCATTTTGTCAAAGCCAAGAAAGACAAAACAAAACGGGCTTGAAGGGGAAGAAAAGGCAGTGCTTTGAAAATAAATTGGTTTCGAGGACTGAAGTTATGGAGGTTGACGAGTGATCGTGATGCCCAACAAAACAAGAGCTACGGGTCCAAGTACTAGAAGGGAAAGAAAATAGCTAGAAAGCTATCAGAATTGAATGATCTCAGTAGGCAGGGAGAAAAAATTGACTTCATCTTCGGTAGAAGAACGACTCAGCAACCCAGATGCCTAATCAACATTTGACTTGGCAACGAATCTCTTCGACACAGACGATGTTAATATTATTGGTAGATATTTGTTTTACAAAAACTTAAACCTAGTTAATGAACACTTTCCGGAACAAATTGCTAGTGGGGTCTATTTATTTTTTAGATTAAAATTTTATTGCAAATTGTTTCTACAAAAATACTTTAATATAAAATATTAATTTATTTAAAATAAATTATAGATAAATAAAAAATTAATTTTAAAAAACTATTAGTTAATATATTATAATTAATTGTGTATCATTTTTGGTTATGATATCTCTTAAAATTTACAAATAATTCTTTTCTCATAATAAAAATAAATAATAAACCTCTAAATCTAATTTACTCGAACATTGATAATTTAAAATTTGTGCAGACCAGAGATGAAAAAAATATTATATTATTTTTATTGATGATTTCATAATGTATTATTATACCTACCTGCTAATAAGCAAATATATAGCTCTTGAAATGTTTAAAAATGATAAGAATGAAATTGAAAATCAACTTAAACAAAAAGATTAATGTAATGAAAAATAATAGAGTTATATAATATGAAGCATGTTTGGTTAATTTGGTTTCTAAAATGATATCATTAATTAAACAATCACTCCTCATTCATCTCAATAAAACAACAAAACTTTTTTAAAAAATAATAAATGTCAAATTGATAAGTTTAGGATTGTCTCATAACTTGATAGGAAGGCAATATTGATTGCCAAGTATATTTAAATAAAGTATCACAGAAATTTTTTTAAATAAAACACTGTATAAGTTGTGGAAAGATAGGAGACCTCTTCCTATAAATACCTTAAAGTGGAGAATGTCTTATAAAAGTGAAAAATGATCCTAAAAAAAGTTAAGATATGATCTAAAATTATGATTTATGTTTTCATTGGATATGCTTACAATTTCAGTGCACATTGTTTTTTATACACAAGTCAAGTATACAGGATATTCATCCTAATATAATAATAAAATAATAAAATATTATGTTTTTTAAAAGATGTGTTTCCTTTTATGAAATTACAAGAAACTTGTTCACTTAAGAAAATAAGTAAAGAAAGTTTAATTAGTCATCATCAAATAAAAAATGATGAAGTTGAGATAAGAAGCAAGAGGACAAAAATAATAAAAGTATATAAACTTGATTTTCTAACATACCTCTTAGAAAATAAATCTTAAAATTAACTATTTTGAAACAATGTTCTATCATGAATCTTCCAATTAAAAAGAAGCAGTCAAAAGTGAAATTTAATCCATTATACAAAATCATATGGAGGAACTAGTGGATCTTCCATCCAAAAGTAAGTAATTAGGCTATAAATGGATCTTTAGAAGAAAGATAAAAGATAATGGTACAATTAATAAATATAAAATAAAACTTATTGTTAAGGGATTCAAACGGCAATAATGTGTGAATTATTTTGACACATTCACTTGTGTTAAGAATGGCTTTCGTATAAATACTAATAACTATTGTATCCATTAACAAATTTAAAATACATTAAGCAGATGAAAATGCAACTTTTTTAAATGGAGACCTTGATAAAAAGATCTACATGAAATGAAATAACTTGAGGGATTTATTGTTAAAGGACAATAAAAAAAGTTTTGTAAATTTGTCAAGTTATTATATGATTTTAAACAAATACCTAAATAATGACATGACATTCTAGTTTAAAATTAATGAGGTTGATAAATGTATTTTTATGAAAAATATAGATAAAGATTATGTTCTTGTATATCTCTGTATGGATGATATATTAATTTTGGACAACAATAATTACACGATCAAGTTTACCAAGAAAATATTAACTATTTGACATGAAAGGCTTAGGTGTCACAAATGTAATTCTAGGAATATAAGTTTCTAGGATAAATTTTATAAAAATGATAATAACACTGTTAAAAAATCAATTAATATATGTGTACATTAGTCCTAAAAAAAGATGAGGGAGTATACCAATTGAAATATTTTTATGTTATGGACTATATAAGACTAGAGATTGCATACTAAGTTGGCAAACTAAGTAGATATATGAGTAATCAATGTATAGATCATTAGAAAATTATAAATAAGGTATTATAAAATTTAAGGTACACCTTAGACTATGAATTACCCTATACTGGTTACTTGACTATACTAAAAAGATATGGTAATGCAAATTGGATATTTGATAGTAAGAGTTTAAAATTCATTGGTGGATATATCTTTATACTCGATAGAGTAGCTATGTCTTGGAAGTTTTCTAAAAAAATATGAATTGCAAGATCCATAATGGAATCAAGGTTTATTGCTTTTGAGACAGTTGTAAAAGAGGCCAAATGGAAGAGTTTCTGTGTAACTCATCTATAATAATGAGTCTCAATCATTTAATGTGAAAAAGTGTCATGATAGTAACCATACCTTGTTGACTTGAGATCCTAGGATATTAGTTAAAAAGGACATTAAGTTATATAGTATTCTCAATAGCACTTGGAAATAATTATTTCCTTCCTATTCCTATAATGAAAAGGTGTTTATTGTAGCATGATAAAGGTGAGCCTTGTTTTTAATGATTTTATATAATGGCCGACTAAGCAGAGTATGTCAGAATATTTTTAATAAAAAATCACTTATATGAGTGAGAAATATGATCATTTTTTTAGGAATTATGAAAGACTGAATTCTTTAAAGTACTCATGAAAACATTAAAAAAAGAACTATATGAGTTCTAATGTTTAGGTTTACACAAAAGACTAAATAGCTCAAGACATCGCGTTTATTAAATAGCCAAGTAAATCTGATTGTATTTTATTAAAAGAAATGTTAAAAGTTAAAAGTTGCCTATCTTGATATAGTGATTTATCGAATTATTATCTCTCTACTAATCTTTGAGTTTTTGTATATTGGTTAAACAATTTTCATTCATGTGAAAAAAGGTTAGAAATTTATTTTTAAAAAATGATTAATGAGCATATATGAGGAATCCACTGACTTTTTGGGTTAAAGATTTGTTGAAAATTATTCTAAATAAAAGCACTTTAACATAGAACATTAACTTGTCTAAAACAAATTATATATGAATGAGAAATTGATTTTAAAGAATCCTTAATTGACATGTTTTATAAACTAAAAAATCCTTAATTTAACATTAAAGAATTACAAGATTTTTTTGTAACATAGTGGAAGTTGAAGAATTAAAATTGAATCCATATTATAAATAAGTTTTTAAAAAGAAGAGACTCTAGACTAAAGTTCCACACATACATGTTTGACTCAACTTGACATGACATGACATGGATTTAGCCTCACATCCTAGTTTAAAGTTTAAGTTTGAGCTTGAGTTTATTATAAAATAATTTTTAAACTTATAAATATTTTTTTTAGCACAAATTATATTCACGATTAACTTCCACGAAGCTGAAAAACTGCACTCAATGCCTATGGATCAAATTCATCACCCGTTCAATTTATATCTATATATATATATATATATATATATATATATATATATATAATTCTTTTCTTTCTCTTTTATTCCACCGCCACCTCTTGGAAATACGAAGTGCTTGAATAAGCTTAACATCTGCAAACGTTACAGGTGAGTTAACTGCCAACCCTGCCTTAGCAGGAATAAGACTTATCGTTCGTGCATGCCTCTAATGGTCCCAGCAACAGCAGAATGATTGTGAGGCCTCTCATAAACAGAGTGCTGCTGTTCTTCTTTTTTCAGTGCGTGTTTGATGATGATACGGCGAAGATATTCTTACAAAAGTGTGTTTGGATTAAACAAGTTTTGATACGTCTTTTTTTAGTGCTCTATGATCTGTAGTTGCATTCCGTCCTTTTCTTCTTCCAAGTACCCTCAGTGTCTTCAACGAAGACAAGAAGGGTGAGGTGTAGGTTAATTATCTCTTGAATTTATGGTGAATGCATGTTCTTTCTAATTGCAGATGCGTTCACCAACTCAAACCACCGTTCATGGTTGATTTCCGGTCATCGGTTGATAAACCCAACCGCTGCTCAATGAGCTTGCGAGGCACTGTAATCGAAGATTGGCAAAATTTTAATAATGTTTTGCTAAAGTAACGACAATTTCATCAACGAATCGGTGCCTCGGAAGTTTCGGTCCATCCAAGGCTGCAAAAGTAACTTCAATTTTTTCCGGTTGACACCGAGAAAAAGACGGCCACCATAGAATTGATAGTGACTTTTAACTGTCGAGCAACACACAGATTTTCCATTGCCCATCATGGCTTCTCTGCAGGAAGCTTTTACGATGTGCGGTATTTTGAAGTCAAAAACATTTTGATATATGACGCATTAACTTCTTTTCTTTTCTTTTTTTTTGGTTACATAAATAATTTTCTACAATGGTTCATGCATTTAAATGGTAATTAAATCATGCGTATTTATTTATTTATTATACACCCTTCTGCGAATCTTTCTTTACAGCTTAAAGTCTAAACGCGCTCTCTAATTACTTTATTTTTGTTAATGAAACCAAATTACTTTATTTATAATTACTTTATAAGATGCATAAAAACCCAACGCCTAACTTTTCAGACCTGTAGGATTATATATATATATATAAAACCCAATTAAAATTAATTATTGTGGTTTGACCGCTGGCTGGACCAGTCCGCGCCATCACCCACTCCGCTAAGACCGAATTGTCATGACCTGAATCTATTATTAAGGTATACTCTTCTCCCTCCCGATTTATTTATTTGTTCCGTTACGTTAAACAACCGAGAGAAACTGATCGGACGGAGCCTGAGACCAGAAAAACTGAAAAGGAAGGAAGAAGGATGGGTCACGGAAGCTCTAAGGAATTGCCTAGTACGGAATCTAATAGCGAAGGAGGTTCGACCCGCTTCTCTCGAATGAAACAGAAACTTCACTTCCACAGCAAAGATCAACACCATCCTCATCTCCGTCTCATATTCCGTCGCATTTCTGTTTCACGAGGAAATGGAAGCTCCTCCTCCTCCTCCACTTCCGCTCTCAAACTCGTCTCCGCTGAGGATTTTGCTGGAATTGCTCTCCTCACTCTAATTAGCGCTGACATGCAATTCAAAGACAGGTGGCTCGCTTGTGTTTCCCTTGGCGAACAGACTTTCCGCACCCATATTTCTCACCAGTTAACTCCATCTCTCGTCTTTCCTTCCTTGCCTGCTTTCTTGTTGTTTGTTGTTTTAATATTTTTTTTTGCGTTTCAGGACCCACAAACCTGTTTGGAACTCGGTCACCTACTCTCATTATCTTCTTCTTCTTCTTCCAATTTTTTTTTTTACCTATAATCAAATATACAATTGAGAAATCAGCAATAAAGATTGACATGATATTTTGTCATGCAGGAAAAGAAGCTTATGTTAGAGAAAAATGGGCCTCATCTTGCCAGGATTTCTGTTTTCGAGGTCAGCAATTACCTTACTTTCGACCCATTTATTGCTTGCCTTTATTTTTACATCACCATGCCCTTGCTTGCTTGGATTAAAGTCTTGTCATTTCTTATGGCCGACCTATTTGAAAAGTCACAAGTCTTGGCTATGAAAACTGGCTACATTGCAAACTATTTCTCACTCGTTTAATGTTCCGATTACCGAAAGAACAAGTCCAGGACCGGCCATTTTCCATGTGATTTTACCATTTCTCTTTAATCACAGAACTCACCTACATGGTGAATAATTGGGTTTGGTAGACAGCCATGAGGTGCTGTACAATAACAGTATAATGTACGCTTCTAATGCCTTTTCCTGTTCAATTTTGGGCACAATTCTTTCTCTCACACATGAAGTCTCTTGCCTTACTTTCTATACAAATCACTAGCAAGTTGTGAAAGGTCATTTCCTATTCTTTCCGTACTGGAAAACCTACAACACTTTAAATGACAAAAGTATTCCTACAATCTGGTTGTCTGTGGTCACATTCTGGCTTCAGCTATGAATTTATGTTAGCAAAATCTCACATCATTTAATGACGTGGGTTGCTTTCTTCTGATTATTCTCTTATTTAAAAGTGTTTCTTTTCTTTTCTTTGGTTGTTTTGCTATGGTGGTCACGTAATTTCTCATATAATGATGCAGACCAATAGAGTATCGAAGAACAAACTTGTTGGATATTGTGAGATTGATCTACTTGAATTTCTAGCACGGGTAAACAACTTGATCATTGAATGACTGCTCACTGCAAATATGTTAAAATCATTAGCATATATGCTAAAAGTATCGCTGTTCTTATCCTGTCAAGCGTTAGACCAAAAAAAAAAAAAACTCTCACTTTGACTCATTTATCTACAAGGCAATTTAGATGATTTTGAACTTTGGTGGAAAAATGTTACGATTTGATAGTCTTTTGTTACTCATTTTGCCTATATTCTATATGATTTTTAAATTGATTTTCTACAGTCTTTTACATCTTAAACTGTCCTAAATTTTTCCTTTTTGTTTTCTTTTCTTGTTGACATCTTTCATATCATCTTTTCTGGTGATGCTCATTTCAATTTAGCAAATCTAGGTTAACTTATGAGTTTCTGTTCACAAAATGTTAATGTCTTTTTTCTTTTTTTTTTAACATTAGTTATTTTTACCTCGACACAAATACTATTTCGTTGCAGGATTCAGATTCTGACTTTGAAGTGTTTGAACTTTTTGACCCAGCACCAGCTGGTAAAGTTGTCGGCAGAATTTCTCTCTCGTGTTCTGTTGAGGTCCGCAGTATGCAATTTACACTACCATTGAATATTGAGACTTGAGAATGTGCTGATAATCTATAACATTACCTGAAATTATTGACAGGATCCAATTGAAACAGAGAAAAATTTTGCAAGACGCATCTTAGGAATTGTGGTATGTTTGCATA
Source organism: Populus nigra (assembly GCF_951802175.1). Taxonomy (NCBI): domain Eukaryota; kingdom Viridiplantae; phylum Streptophyta; class Magnoliopsida; order Malpighiales; family Salicaceae; genus Populus; species Populus nigra. The sequence continues at coordinate 9,032,870 of NC_084859.1, forward strand.
ATCCTTCATTCTCTTTCCATATTGTTGGACATTCAATCAGTTTTCAAAGTGCTGGTGCATGCCAAGTCTCGCTGGCTGTTTTGAGATTTGCACCTGATTGGAAAGAAAGATAGTCTAGTCACCTCAAACTCCATGTTCTCTTTCATTTTTTGTTTTGTTTCAAAAGGTGGTATCTTATTCTATCTCTGAAAGGAGGAAAAACATCACGCAAACTTTTATTTCTGGTTTAGTAAGTTCAGTTATTATCAAAATCAGCCTCTGATAATTACTAACTAGTAAAAACATTAAAACTGTTGACATTTGCTTCACTGCCACCACAAATTGTGGAACAGGTGCGAACATGGCCTGTATTAATTGACCACAACCTGCTTTCCTGAAGCTGTGCGTTTAATACCTGTATGTAACACACTTGGCTTTCTTGAATTGGCTTGTGATTTACATGTACTTGTTTTTCTCATGGAACCAGACATTTAGGTATGGAATAAGCTATTTTAGCATTTCAAATTCATTATACTTCATGTTCCAGAAGTTTGTCACACGTAAGACTATCGGTCTATAGCAATGTCTCATGTATAATCCATGCTAATAAATCACTAGTATTTCACTACCTTTACAACACGATTGGTAGTGAGTTTTTGTGACCTTATGCTCTGTGCACAGGATTATTTGCCTACCCTTACAACTCGATTGGTAGTGAGTTTCTGTGACCTTATGCTGTGTACAGGATTACAACGAAGATGGGCAGCTTTCTTTCTCTGAGTTCTCTGACTTAATTAAGGCTTTTGGCAATCAAGTGGCAGATAAGAAGGTTTGACCATTAAGTTATGTTCTTTTAGTTCTTTGCATGCATTTCATATTTTGTTCTGTCCTAAATTCTGAACATTCTAGACATAAGAGTTAGGTTGGAGATCTGTTTTGGATTTGGGGTGAGAATGGATATTATAAAATGACGCTTTGACCTTTTTATTTGAAGTTTGGAATTCTAAAACTTATCAATATACATTTTATAATTCCATTTCTGTGTGTCTTGTGGGATTAGGTTTTAGGATTTAAATTCAGAAAGTTATCCTAATCATTGAGTGCCTATCCTATATGCTTAACTTGCTTAACTTTGAACATGTTTTCTTACTAGAAAGAGGAGCTTTTTAAAGTTGCTGACAAGAATGGTGATGGTGTTGTAAGCATGGATGAGTTGGCTGAACTTCTTGCCATTCAACAAGAAAAGTAATGATCCTCTATATTTAATGGCAGTAAGCTTGAATCATGTATTTATTTATTCTGCTACCTACATGATTGATCTGCTATTATACGCAGAAACAATGTTTCTTGTATAGCTTGCTAAAGGTTGAAATGTTAATTTTTTTTTCCTTTCCTGCTTTTGTGGACCATCTTCTGTGGATCTGTTAGTTTGGATGTATATTCTGTAGCTTGCTTGTGAATATCTTGCAACTATGATCACAACTCTTCTCATAATCCCAAATGTTTATTTCCCAATACTATATGTGGGGGAATGCTATAAATTTGCAGTTTTCTTGACCCTGACTGTTCAATATGTAAGTTACTTTTCTGGTACATGCCTTGATCTCTCTGTATTTCCTGTGTTGCAGTGTGCCTCTTATAAATTGCTGCCCTGTTTGTGGTGAGGTTCTTGAAGTTTCTGATAAGCTAAATACCCTGGTCCATTTGAGTCTTTGTTTTGACGAGGGAACGGGAAATCAAGTTATGACAGGTGGATTTCTTACTGATAAACAGGCTTCTTATGGGTATGAACTTTAGCAGTGTCAATTTTATGAATTCTATCTCATTATGTGGTCTCTCCTATTTTGATGGTTATATTGCTTTAAATCACGTTTGAGATGCCCGATTTAACTTTATATTTTGACAGGTGGATGTTTAAACTGAGTGAATGGGCTCATTTTTCATCGTATGATGTTGGTTTGAACTCTGGTTCAAGTGCTTCACATATTCTGGTATCCTTTCCTCATGGACATTTTTAAGAATGGTTAATATTTATTTTCAGCTTCTATGATCTGGGGTTTGTTCACGTCAAAGATGTGAATTTGGCGCTGATGTGAAAGTCTTGTTTCTGTCAGCATTTTTAGTTAATTTATTTTTGGTAGTAGTTATCAGCCTCAAGATGCCAACAAAATGTTTCAACAACGACCACTTTACAAAATGTTTAAATTAATGAAACTAACATATCCCTAGCTCCTCTGAGTTGCCCCGTTTTTTTTTTGTTGTTGTTATGTCCAAACAAATTCTCTAGATTGTACGAGTCACTTTTTTATCATCATTTAATTGTTACAAAGATGAAAAATATTCTTGCCATAGGCCATTATAGGAAATCCATTGTCAACATCTTCATGGAATCTTGTGGTTGAATGATACCTAAGCAGGTGGATGGGTAGACGGTTCATTTCTTAAAGAAATTCTATTACTTTTCTATAATTGCTTGAAATTTATACAGAACATGATCCAACAATTACTTATGTTTTGCTGAAGTTCTTGAACTGTTTTGCTGAAGATGCCCCATTAAAATTGTTTTGTGCATTTCCATACAACTCTTGAGTATTGTAAATGTCATTGAATTATATTGGGAACTAAGATCTCATGAATGCAAGCTTTCAGCTAATAGCTTAATGCTTTAGGTATTTGATAGGAAGACAAAGAGGCTTGTGGAGGAGTTAATTGATAAAAAGATTGTTCTGTCAATGAGAGCAATTTATCAGTCAAAGATAGGACTGGGCCTTATGGACAAAGGTACGACTTAATTTGTGTGAATGAAAACAAAGTACATTTTGAAAAGAATTAGCTAGTTTATAAATTTGTTCATTTTTAGTTTACCAATAGTCTTGGCCTTATGGTTTATCTCTCTCTCTCCCAACATAGATTTGTTCATGGGATGAACTGTCCAATTCGCCTGCCTTGACCTTAGATTTTGAGTCTGTTAGCCTGGCCTGGAAATTAGGCTTGTTCAATAGACGCTCTAAGTTTGTGATTAGTTATGAAACTTCAGCCCAGGCCTGCTCCAACATAAATTTCTCCCATTGCCTTCTTCTTTTATTGCAGTTTCCCTTCCTTTTCAATCTTAGAATCTAAGTGGTGTTCAGTTCATGGAATTGGAGGGGAAAGCGAGACAAGAATGTCAGATTTCAAGAATTATTGTGTTTAGTTACATCAATTTACCCTTTTTTCTTTTCTTTTATAATGGATTGAAATTTATCTTATGGTGTTGAATTATTAATTTTATATTGTATATTGTATATTGTGATAATGGTTGTTTTACTGTGATCTAGATATTGTCAATGGATGCATGAAAAATTTATTTATTTTAAATAAAATTTTGGTGATAATTGTAGAGACCCCTTTTATTAGTACACTTGATTACATATCAATGAGAATTCATCATACCACAATAATATAGGATAAGATGGTGATTTAGTTGAAACAATTAGGATTTCCAAAGAAGGAATGAACAGAAAATTGATACTTTCCTAGGAATCCTCTATTGTCAAGGAATGCAAATCCTCTACCACATTATTGCATGCCTTCATTTTATGATCATTTTGCACAGTTGCATTTATACCTTATTTCAATGTGGAAATTTGGAAGTGTACATAAATGTCACAGAAAACTGTACCTTGAGATTGAATTGTAAAATTGGTTACTCTTCCTCTGTACTGGCATGCACCCTCTTGCCTTTTCCCTTCTATTGAATTTACAGCAGAAAGTGACGTGGTTCTCAGTGATCAAGAAAAGTGAAATTTTCTACTGGTACTCCTTTCTTGAGTAATTGTTGAAACAACATTAAAAAGAAAAAAAATCTATGAAAGCGTATACAAATGTCTTCAAGGGCATGCAATGACCTCTAAATGCATCCTGCTGAGGTTCAACTATTTGTCTTGGTCCAATCCTCCTTGTCACTGTTCAGATCTCCCCCATCTACTTCATCCACCTCACTATTCTAATTGGTTAAGATTGCTGTTGGTTCTATGCATTTTAAATTTATTCAAGAGTTATTGGAAGCATTATTTGAAAAAACAATGCTTTTATTATTATAGTCCTGCATTATTTGGTTGACTTACCTGGATGCAGGAGCAAAAGAAATCTTGCAAAGCATCTCTGAGAAGCAGGGAAGGGAAATGAACACTATAGAATCTGCTAGAGACATTCCTAAGTTTGTTGAATTTTTCAAGGTATGATTATCTTGCTTGACAAACAAAGAATTCTTTAATTTTTTTCGCCTCATGATTATCGAGTCTAAGACTAGCTGTGGCTGATTATATGTTATAGATTGCTGTGTTTACTGTATCTGATGTTGTAAAATAACTGTTTATTGAAGTTGTAAGATTTATTGATTGTTATAAGGAATTAAAAAATCTCACCTCAAAAAAACATAGTATTGGTTTCTCTGTTGACTAGGTATTATAGAACATTTTGTACTTCGATTATCTTGTTTTAATACCAAAACCAAGTGAACAAAGAGGTGGAAAACTCAGGACAATAATAGTATTAGCTGCTGCTAAATTTTTCAGCATGCTCTCCTTTGTTTGATTTATATTTTAATAAAGATCGTAAAATGTTATTTGGAGCTGTGGGATCTTTGTAATTAGACTGATTTATCAATGAATTATTGTGTCTAAACTTGCCTACCAAGAAAAACTCTTGGCACTACATTTGTTACCATAAAAAAGGAAAACCGTTTTAGACTGGCTTACAGCTCATTCTTAAAATATGGATATTTACATGCTAATTCTATCACACTGCTTGTATATGATAAATGTAACTATGATTTTGTAGGATCAAATAAATTTGGCTGAAATCAAGTACCCTCTAGAACATTTTAAGGTAAGTAAATATTGATTTTTTGTGATAAAATTAAACTGAGGCATCAGATTTCTGAATCTTGCCAGGAATCTTATCTAGTTTGTGTTTTTTAATGGTTCATAATCACATGAGGTTTGGATTTCTTCCATTTTCAGACATTCAATGAGTTCTTCATAAGAGAATTAAAGCCTGGTGCAAGACCAATTGCTTCCGTGGAACATGATGATGTTGCCATATGTGCAGCTGATTGCCGTTTAATGGCTTTTAAGTCTGTAGAAGACAGTCTACGATTTTGGATCAAGGTATTTCTACCTCTTTCTCTTAAATGCTAGTTTTTCCACCGTCAACCCCACTCTCATATTCCTTAGTTGAACACATTATGCTTGTGTCTGAAAGTGTGTTCTAATGGAATAATGAATGAGTAGATAGATAACTTCTTTCTGATGAAGAGAGCTAGTCATATTGACAATGAGTAAATTGTTTTATTTAAATATTTTTATGTTATTTACTATTGGTCATTGGATTAGCTTGTTTAACAACAGTTCATTGCTGGTATCATTTTGTAATTTATAGGGCCGCAAATTTTCTATACAAGGGCTTTTGGGAAACGAAATATACTCAAGTGCATTTGCTGATGGTACCTTGGTCATATTTCGATTGGCACCACAGGTACTTTGTACAAAATCCTTCTAGTAATTTGCAATGTAAGTTATGGAAAAGTAAGAGATTCAAGTGCCTTTTTGGTCCAATGATACTTCTTCTGAGGTGGCATTGTTTGTCTTTTGTTGAAGCAAAGAAAAATGAATAAATAAACAAATAAGAAGAGACAATTTAAGAAGAGACCCCAAGTCCAGTTCTGTTTTCATAGTTTGAATGCTAAGGGTGATAAGGGGAGAAATGTGACAACTTCACGATAGCAGGTTTATTTATCTGCTTATTTAACCAACCAACCAACCAACCACCCTTTCACATAGGAGACAGTAGAAGGTATTTGGAAATTCATCTATGAAAAGAAAAGTTCTTGTTGACAGATCAATAGACCAGCTAAGGGAGAGCTATGTTGCCAATTTCTTACCTTGGTTGCGTTCATGCATTTAAAAGAAACTTTTAGATCCTTCTGCTGCAATTCTTTCTTACTGACTTCTCTCATTCCGACAAATCTTGAATTTCACGAAGCTTTTTTATCTGATTTCTTCATTTTATTTTCCTTTTGATTGCTGCAGGATTATCACCGTTTTCATTCTCCAGTTTCTGGAACCATTGACAAATTTGTAAAAATACCTGGGTGTTTATATACAGTACGTATATATATAACCAAAGGACCTTTTTTTTTAGTATTTGTAATCATTTCTTTTATATGTTATTGCCCCCTTACGTCCATCTCATTCTTTTTTGCAGGTTAATCCTATTGCTGTCAACAGCAAGTATTGTAATGTTTTCACTCAGAATAAGAGGGAAGTTTCGATTATTTCTACTGCACATTTTGGAAAGGTATATTATCACAATCATCGGACTTTACAAATTTGAATATTGATTTTGTTGCTGTTTAGTTTGTACTTGAAAATACATGTAGGCAATCTGCAGGAAATGTTTCTCTATATTCATTTTCCAAATAAGATCAAATTTGGACGGAACAATATGTGCCAGAAGATTATTGAATCTATCCCTACCCTCTCTTTGTGTATGTGCTTGGTTGCGTTTTTCAATATAGAAGATGCCTTTTGTTCTGTTGATTCTATTTGAGATAACTTTACGCCGAGCTGCTCAAGAGCAATGCAAGAGTAACTGAATAGAGCTGTCTTTGGATTCCTAGGATGGATTAACTGGCCTGTTCAGTTTCAACTAGCAGTTATTGCATTTTAAGAGGTTTTCGTTTTTTCTTTTTGGCTCCAGGTAGCATTTGTTGCAATAGGAGCAACTATGGTTGGCAGCATCACCTTCTCGAAGAAGGCTGGTGACCATGTCAAGAAAGGAGACGAGGTGAGCAATCTCTAATATTACGTTTTGCATATTGTTTGCCTCTAAATATAAGAGGGTGGTTTGTAATTGGTAGCTTGCACTGAATCCACAGTTAGGGTATTTCTCATTTGGTGGAAGCACAGTGATTTGCGTCTTTGAAAAGGTTAGTACTATGTAGAACTGCTTTTCAGATTCTGGCTATTTCAATCAAAACATCAGTATTTTCCCTCTCGAGTATCAACAAAAGTTGCATGTAACTTGCAAAACAAAACCCATTATTCTATCATATCAGTAACTGGTACACCATAATTTTCAAACTTTAATGTCAAATACTTTCATTCATCGACAATTTCCTAAAACTTCATGTGTTCTTTTGGTTCAGAAGCTCAGCATTTTTACATTCAAGCTTTGACAATGCATTGCTAAACAAAATATGTGATTTTGTATCAAAATGCATGATCAATAACTAATCTTGGGGTTATTTTGCAGGACGTGATTAAAATAGACGAGGACCTCTTAGCAAATAGTGCCAGGTCACTTGAGACCTTGGTTACTGTTGGAATGAGTTTGGGTGTTGCAACTAAGAAACAAACAAAAGTTGGTATGCCAAACATCGATAATGGGTGGTAGAAGAATGAGAGAGCTCATGATTTGGTATCATTTTGAATCTTGCAGTGTGTGTGGTATTCATTGTAAATGTTTCCGGAAGAAGATGGAAATGGTTGCAATCGTGGTGTAGATGGTGTTGTAGTCTTGTCATTCAGGTTGATTTAAATGGTTGAAACATGGAAGGAGTACGTACCTAATTCTCATGACTATTTTTACATTTAAAAAAAATAGATTTTTTTTATTTACTTTAACTTTTTTAATATATTTTTAGTATTTTCAGATATTTTTGATGTATTAATATTAAAAAATATTTTTTTATAAAATTATTTTTTAAATACTTTAAAAAATAATTGTTATTACACTAAACATTAATTTTAAAAAAAAAAAAAAATAATTAGTCTCTTATTGTTAACATGATTCCCTGTCTTTTTTAGTCTCTTATTGTTAACATGATTCCCTGTTGGTCACAAGAACTAAAAACTTTTGTCTTTGGTCTTTTTTTGTTACTTTTTATTTATTTATTTTATGTTTTAAAAATATTTTTGAAAAAATTTAAATTAATATTTTTTTAATGTTTTCAGATCATTTTAATGTTCTAATATTAAAAATAATTTGTATAAATAAAAAAATATTTTAAATGAAAAAAACTTTTAAAAACTGTTATTATATTTTTAAACATCTAAAAATATAAAATCAAGTTTGGAAGCAATAACATTTTCATCGAGAGTAGCCTTTTCGAAGAGCAACTTCTAGTGATGTTCAATACTCTTACAACTCATCCTTCACCAACCTGCTCTTGAACAATTCTTTTTATGGCTACCACTCTTGACATCTGAGGGTAGAAATCACCCCTCGATTTTTCTTCCAAAATTTTGGTAAACAAACTGCAACATGTCCTAAATTTAACACAGCACAAAATGGCACCAGCCCATGTCTAAATTCAAACTAGAATCGTTCGCAAAATCATACAAACTCACGTATATATGGAATACAACAACTCGCCATAACATTTAGATGCCGCACTCACCACAAAAATCACTGTGCTCATAAATATGATGGCTTGCAAATGCCATGGAAGAAAGAAAAAAAAATGTTGAACTGAATTTTATTAATATGAGTGTTCGGACTAGCTTACGTGCACTTTGATTAATTTTATGAATTCTAAAGTTAACAACTATGAAAACCTCTAATCATTATCAGATTTATAAGACTCGAATTGATAATCTCTAAATAGCAAATCTAAAAAATAATCAGTTGAGACTATTCACAATTACTTAAAATTCTTTTTATAGAAAAGGAATGTTGATTTTCTCCTTCAGGCATAAAGCTAATCTATAGCTTGCATGGCCGATGAGTGTGATTTTGACTGCAGATGTGCATTTGAGAGCACTAAATATAGTTTGCTGGTCATTCCAATGAAATGATTGTTGATAATTACTCTAAACCTAGAGATTACTCATCTTCTTTAAGTTCCTCACCAGCTACCTCCCTGTTGAATATTATTACTACACATGAAATCGATCATTACTTGTTACTTCTTCTCCATGTTTCGTTTCTAACGCATTCATGAACCTAACTTATCCAACCTAGTATAGGTTGTGCTCAGTTCAACTGGCATCTCGTCGTCCATAACCTTGCCTAGGATTCACATATGGTCATTTGAGCCACCAACCAACCGGCCAAATGATTAAAATCAAATAATTTACAAGTTAGCGACCTTGACATGTGATGGAAGACCATTCAACGACCAATTATTGCCTATGACTATATTGCCAGTGAATAAATAATATTTCTTTGAAGGTCAGTAACTCCAGCTTCTTGTTATGCTTTAAGCTAAACTCTTGAAAACTTCATAGGATTAACATGACTCAAATAAATTATAGATGAATAAAAATTAATTTTAATTTTTTTTTAATTTAATTCTTGATTTACAGTGACTAATCAAAAGTTGATAATGACAGGAATTAATTTTTATTAATTCTTCAACTTTTTAGCTTCCCAAATTTACTGTAAAAAGAGATGAAAAAAAGTTTTAAACTTGAATTTTTCAGATTCTTATACTCTTTTCCTCACCTTATTTTTTTGTGTTTTTCTTATTCTTTTTATGCTTTGGTTTTCCTTCCAAATCTAGAGTTTAGTTTCATCTTGATGAGAGATATTTGAGTTACATAATCTTTGATTCAAAGACCTTATTTAAAAATACATCTAAATCAAAGTGATGTTATTGGAATATTGGGAGGTATATTACAAACATTCTAGTTGCACAAGTGATAGGCAATAAAATTTTAAGAATAAAAGATTCATCATTGACTATTAAAGAGTTATGCTAGGATTTTTAATTTTGTATCAATTGCAAGTTTGAATATATATTTAGTATGCATGTTAGTATTCTATTATTATTTTTGCGTTGAAAACATGTTTTTCATCGGTTATGCTTTTACATGCTTATAGTTTTAAACATGTATAAATTCTAGGTATTTGTTAGACATCTTTTGTTTAGCATATCTTTATGATGATAAACTAAATATCTTTACTCACTAGTCTAATATATATTTACAAAATTTGATTTACAATCTTAGTGCTTTACTTTTTATATCTATATTAGACTTTGTTTAGTTTATTTTGTAAGAAAAAAAATAATGGAAATAATAATATAGATTAATTGTGAAAGAGGTTTTTAGCATCTTTAAAATTTAAGTTATTATTTAACTTTCATTTTAAGTTAGTATATTCTCACATATAGATTGAATTTTAATTTTATATGCTTTAATCAATAACCTTTTGGTTTATTATGATTTTTTTTATTAAATTTAGAAGGTTGTTGTATATCTTTGTTTTAAAGTTATAGTTTATCTTCTAAAATTAATTTTCATGCAAGTTGGATGTTTTGATACATGTTATATATCTTATTGATTTACATTTTCCAATAAATGAATTATTTATTTATTTATTTATGATAACTCATGCTATCTTGCCTATACTCTTTAAGATTAGCATCAAAGTTATCTGGTCGATTTTATTCACAAATACGTTATTTTCACCTAATTTAAATATTTTTTTATCTAAAAAGTTGCTTTATTAGAAGTATTTATGTTATCACTTGCTTATTATGGAGCCGAAATATTTATTTATAAATATTATTGGCTATTATTTTTTATAGATCTATGTCTTCTACTCTCTTTACTGAAGATTTGGTTGAGTCAATCAATGTTGCTTCATCAAATACTACTTCAGTCGTGAGGATTCCAATATATCTTCTGTGATGTATGATGCGAAATCTAAAAAGTTAAATGGATTAAACTTTAAGAAGTGACAACAAAAGATATTATTTTATTAGACCATCTTGAACTCGACAAGGTTCTTGATCAAGGAAGCGTCAAAATCATCAGAAAATAAATCTGACCCTACTGCTATATTGGTTGTGGATGCATGAAACAATGTTAATTTCGTGTACAAGAAATACATTTTAAATGGGTTGAATAATACATTATATAATGTGTATGGTTCAATCAAGAGTGTAAAATCACTATGAGAAGCTTTAGACAAAAAAGTAAAAAGCTGAAGATGTCGGTATAAAGAGATTCATAGTCAATAAATTTCTAGATTTTAAAATGGTTAATTTAAAGATCGTAATGAGCCAAGTTCAAGAATTTCAACTCATCTTGCATTATACACATGCTGAAGGTATTTCTCTAAGTGAGTCTTTTCAAGTGACTATAATAATTGAAAAATTATCATCATCTTGGAAAGATCTCTTTATTAATGAAGTTTTCAGAAATGAACTTATTTTATGTTGTTTTTGAAATCAACTTTATCAACAATCCTGAATAGTGGTAGGTTGACATTGGTGCTACAAGATATATATGTGTTGAGAAGAAGATGTTTTCCACTTAAAAAATGGATGGAGAAAACCTATACATGAAAAACTTATCAATCTTCAAAGTATTGAGTGTTAGAAAGGTCATATTGAAGATGATCTCTGGAAAGCTTGTTACCCTCAACAATGTATTGCATGTTGCTGACATTAGAAAGAACTTATTGTATGGCTAATTATTGAGTAAAAAAATAAAGGTAAAAAAAAAGTGAGAAGGGGAGAGAATACAAAGCACTATTTGGTGAATTCTATATCTAAAATGGTATTACTTACCAAACTATTATTCTTTATTCATCGCAATAAAATGACATTACAAACAAGAACCAAACGTTAAAAGAAATGATGAATGTCATGTTGAAAAGTTCAGAAGCACCTCAGAACTTGTAGAGGGGAGACAATTCTAACATTTAATTATATACTTAATAAAATACCCCATAAAAAGTTAGAAAGGACACCATATGAATTGTGGAAATGTAGAAGACCTTCCTATAAATACCTCAAAGTCTAGGAGTGTCTTGCAAAGGTAGCAATATTTGATCCTAAAAAGGTTAAGATATGACCTAAAACTGTGAATTATGTATTTATCGGATATGTATATAATAGTAGTGCATATTGATTTCTTATACACAAATAAAGTATTAAGGATATTCACCCTAATACTATTATGAAATCATGAAATACAACATTATTTGAAGATGTGTTTGCATGGAAGGAAGCACAAGAAAATTGTTCACTTAAGAGAAGTAAGGTTAACTCAAGTAAGCATCATCAATTAGAAGATGATGAAGTCAAGCTTAGAAATAGTACAAAAAAAAATGATCAAAAACATTTGGTTTTGATTTTTTAACATACTATTGAAAGGAGATGGTCAATAGTAAAATTTAATCCATTATAAATAATTATACATAAGAACTAGGGATCTTTCTCATAGAAGTAAAACCTTAGGTCATAAGTAAATCTTCAAAAGAAAGATGAAAGTTGATAACACTATTGATAATATAAAGCTAGACTTGTTAAGGGTTTTAGACAAAACACCAATTGACATAAGTATATATTTGTCCAAGAATAGAGGTAAAAGAATAAACCAATTGGAATATTCTTGAATAATTAGAAGCCTAATGCACATTATAAACTACACAAGGCTTGATATTGCTTACTCGGTTAGTAAACTAAGTAGATTTATAAGTAATCAAAGTATGAATTATTGAAAGGCAATAAAAAGGGTACTTATGTATTTGATGTACAACTTGGACTATGGCTTACACTATACTGATTACTCAGCAATACTAGAAGGGTATAGTGATTCTAATTGGATATCTGACACCAAGGACTTGAAATCTACAAATGGATATATCTTCATACTTGGTGGAGCGATTGTGTCATAGAAATCCTCCAAACAAATACATATCACTAGATCCATGATAGAATTAGAGTTTATTATTCTTGATAAAGCTGGAGAGGAAGTTGAATGGATTTAAAATTCCTTAAAGGAAGTTTCAAGTTAGCCAAAACTAGTGTCAACTATTTGTGTCTATTGCGATAATCGATTAACAATTGGAATGGCACAGAGTAGTATGTATAATGAGAAATCGAGACATATACGTTGTAGACATAATATCGTTAAACACTTGTTGTTGAATGAAATTATTTCCATTGACTATATAAAGTCGAAGAAAAATATTGTGGATCCGTTAACTAAAGATTTGTTGAGAGAGATTGTGTATAATTCATCTAGAAGATTGAGCTTAAAGCCTTTAAAAGATGAAAGAGTGTAATGATGATAACCATACCTAGTTGATTAGAGATCATAAGATTTAAGTTCAAATAGAAAATTAAGTCATATGACATTCTCAGTAGCACTAGAAAATTATTATTTTCTATTTATTCCTACGATGAAATAAGTGTTAGTTGCATTATGATAAATGATGAGTTGAGCTCTTAATGATTTTCATATCTTGGTAGACCAAGTGGAGTATAGCAAAATACTCTTAATGAAAGATCATTTATATAAGTGAGAAATGTGGTTGTTTCTATGAGAATTTCGATAAATGTTGAATTTTCTAAAACACTCATAAATCCAAGAGTTGTTCAAGGACAAAATAAACTTAACAGCGAAAATCAAAGAAAATCTTTAGATAAAAAACTATATGAGTACTATTGTCTTGGTTTATGAAAAAGGTTGAATAACTCAAGACACCACATTCACTATTTAGCCGAGTAAATCTAATAGTATTTCACTAAAAAAAGTTCAAAATCAAAAGTTATCTATTCTGATATAGTAATCTACCAAATCAATATATCTTAACAAATCTTTGAGTCATTTTCAAACCGATGAGATAGTTTCCCTTCATATAGGGGATTGTAAGAAATTTGTTTTAATTAACATGATTTAAATAAATTATGGGTGAATGCGAAATTAATTTGAAAGAACCATTTCTTTTCCTACTTAAAGAACCCTTGATTTTTTTAGATTTAATTATAGATTTATGATGGCTAATCAAAAGTTAATAATAATAAGAATTAATTCTTATTAATTTTTTAACCTTTTATCTTTTAAAATTCACTATAAAAAGAAGGGTGAATGAAGAGTTTCTAACTTGAATTTTTAAGATTTTTACACTCTTCCTTACCTCATTTTGTGTTTTTTTTTTATGTGCTTTGGTTTTTTTCTCAAATCCAGAGCTTAGATTTATCATATTAAGATATATTTGAGTTACATAATATTTGATTTAAAGATCTTATTTAAAAGTGCATCTAAACCAATATGGTGTTATTAGAATTTTAGAAGGTATATTGTAAATATCTTAATTGCACAAGTGATGAGCAATTAAGTCTTAAGGACAAATGATTTATTCTTAACAAAAAAAAAAAATCATTGTTATAAAGTGCTTCAACAAGTACCCTTCTTATTTTAATTTAAGTATAATTAATTTTATTATTAATACACATGTTAGGATTTTATTTTATTTTATTTTTAAATCAATAAGAAGTTTGAATATATGCTTAATATACATGTTAGTATTTTAATATTATTTTTATGTTAAAAATATATTTGTTATTAGTTATACTTTTACAGACTTATAGTTTTAAATATATATATATATATATAAATTCGAAGTTTTTGTTGGATATTTTTTGTTTAATTGGTTTTTATGATAATAAACTTAAGTACACACACTTTGACTTACAATTTTTGAACCTCGATTTAACCAGTGGGAAGCCATATTTGGGCATGCAACTATGAGGTTGGAGTTCATCAAAGCAAACAGTTAAAAAAATAAAAAAAATGAAAGGTAAGGTAAGTATATTTCCACATAACCCTTCTTGGGCCTCGCTTTGTTGAAATCTTAACTATGCATAGCTTCTATATAAATTCAGATGGGCAATGGCCAAAGAAGCTGTGTTTATAGCAAGGAAGTTTATTACAATGAAACGAAAGCAGACAAAAAGTCACAGCAATACTTTCAAATAATTACTACACAAATACACTGTTTGGTTTCTTCAACACGCATTCACTAAAGGATTTTTGTTTCTTGCTTTTCTACTGAAGCTATGAAGGTATTTCTTTGACAAATATTCATTACAGTTCTATCTGATAATTTTCACTATCTGAAAAACAAACGGTGTAGGGACCAATTTTCAACACATACATTCCCCAGGAATGGCAACAATATATGTATACCAAAATATTTTAATCTAAAGACTAGGTTTTCCATCAATGGAGATCCATGAAGAACAGAGTAGTCCTGTTCTCGATTTTATTTATGTACCTTTTTCTGCAGCTTGCGCCCACTTTATAGTTGAACGGGCTAATGCATCCATTGGATCAATACATTTCTTGAGAAGTGGATCATCCTCAGGCAAAACATCACGCATTTCTTCCGAAGCAAGGATGACTGTGTTCACTGCCCTCACAAGGAGAACTTGCAGTGCAATTCTCAGCAAATTCTGTGCGCCTTCCATGTCGTTTCTGTCTAAAGCTTCAATTGCAGGAATTATAGTGTGTTCCATGGTTGCTTTATCTGGAAGCACAACCTCAAATCCCTACATACACAAAAAAAAGGTACCTCAAAATGAAACAGAACCAGTGACATGGATAAAATAGATAACATGTCTTTATCTAGTAACTGAAAATGATAAAAGAAAATTCCTTCCAAGCAAAAAATCTTTTGCAATCTAACAATCTAGGAAGCATACACGGGATTTTACTCAAGTCACATGGGACAGGAAAAGGAAAACACGGTGAAGATATCCACTTCTGTGAAACTAAGTAATTGAAACTGAGGTAATGCATGGAGCACTTGTGATCAACATACAGTATGAAATGCACTTAATCTGTGCTGGAAGGACATGATCATGGGACTGTAATAACTAATAACAAAAGGCATTAGAACTTTAAGAAATTGTATTTCGCCCAGAAATCATTGTTTGGTGTCGAAATATATTTCATCCCATTACTATCTACAATTCACATAAAGCAGCACCTTAATTAATTATCTAGGATAATAAATTAGAGAAAATGCAATTCAATCTGTTTCCTGACATAAAAAGGGAGAGTTTTTGTAGCATCTACTAATGCAGAATTGACAACCATGGAACACACTATAATTCCTGCAACTGAAGCATATTCAACAAAGTTGGAAATGCACACATATATTCATGTGTATGTGTGATACAACTGCATTTGATGTTTCTTGGTTAGGCTCATCAACAAAATATGACAAGGAAGAAAATGTATGTGATCCCAGAAATCAGAAGTAATAAAACAGAAATAAAACAAAATAAAACTGGCATCAACAGCCTAGCACAAGTTTCTGATAAAGCTGATGAGAGCTTTCACAATTTGGGAATCAAACCAATATCAAAAGTAATTCTTGACCAATTTTCTTTCCTCTTCTCTTCCTTGCATCCCAGCAAAACATCCAGGATAGAGATCTTGAGACACTAAAAATGTTAAAAGCATGAACGTCATTTATATAGGCAAAGAAAGATGGGAACTACATCCTTACCAAATAATCATTGAGAGTAACATATTTCATTTGGAAATTATCATGACATTCCTACAGTATTTCAGTCCATTCATTTTAATTGAATGCATAGAACCCCCAACATGAGCCCCGCGGGAGCAGCTGCACCAGTCACTGAGGGGTAATTACATGGCATGAGTAAAATGAGAACCAATACTTGTATTATTCTCAACAAAAAAATCTTAAAAGCATTATTCATTCAAAAAGAAGAAATGAAAACATGAATCCAACACTAAACAGAAAAAGGCAGTAAAAGTCAACGAGGGGTATAATCAACATGCAACAGAATAACCATAGAAGAAGGGAAAAGAAAATCTCAATTCCATGTCATTAAGCAAATCTTAAGGTGAAATTACGTTAGATCACTTAAGACAGGCATCAGACAACTTCTGTTGATGGGAGTGCATGTAAATAGTATGAAAGCTTCCTCAGTAACTTCAGAAAAACTTCCCTTCATGATTAAATATTTTAAAAAGTTTGGAAGATATGGTGATCATTAGCATTGTGTCATAATAGGTAGAAGATCAGGACTCCCACTTAATGAATTGTAAGGCATGCATGATCAAAAAAATAAAATCCAGATATATACTTTGCTTCTCAGAACGTTAGATTGAAATTACTGATTATTTAGACCACACCTAATTGGATTTGTAATGGAAGGATAATCTGATACATAAGAGAAAAGGAACCCCAGAATGAAATTACCTCACTCTGCAATTTCTCCTGATAGAACCCTGCAGCCAAAGTTGCATTGGAGGCTAATAACCCAATACGCAGAGGACTACCAGCTTCAAGTGGCTTCAGCTTAGCTTCCTTGAGCTCCCTTGCAACACACTCACCCATATGAAGGAATGGAACAGAACACCCCTTAGAAACCTCATCATGCCATGAATGCAAAATATGACAAGGCATTACTATGCACTGAACTCCTGATTTCTCAAGAAAAACCCTTTTATTCTGCAGATTCTCTGCAATTGCAGAATGATCCGATGGAGATTTTTCATTATGCCTACTGCGAGAAGGACAAGAATTTCTCTCATGTGATAAAAGCTCCTTGTTCAATACTGGATCAGAGCAAAGAACAAAAGGGAAGCAATCTTTTCCTTCTTTTGAACTCCCCTGGACTAGTTTTTTCAAGAAATTCAAAGCAGAATTCACTGATATACCTCCTATTATACCCACTGTACTTGCTTGACTAAGCAATGAATCAGAAGAATCCCTTCCTCTCAAACCAGAACCCTTCTTAGAATCAGGAAATTTACCACTCTCATCTGTGTGCAAGAGAATTGATGATGGGGGTATAGCTAGAACTGGTTGCAACCTTGACTTGTGGAGGGCTCTATGTGTATTTACATGACCCAATATATGACATGGGTTCAACGTGTGGAAAGGCATTGCCAAGCTCCCATCAAACATCTCCAACACAAAAAAGAAACAAGTTTATCAAAGTAAGAAGATGGGATGAATTTAAAATTAACTTTATTGGAGAAGAGTTGCAAGCTTAAGTCTATTTTTTCACATGTGAACAAAAACTCAGAAAATAAAAAGAATTTTATTGAAATTTCTATACTTCACTTGATAACTACTTAATAAGTTCTCCATGTACAATCTTCCTTAAATTTTTGCCTTTACAGAAGGAAAACCAACATCCGAAAGAAGCAAATGATCAGAAGTTACCAAATTTCAGCCTTTGGACAACCACGATTTATATTTAAAAATCCAAGTTAGGAGCTTATAAGCAACAACCCACTTCCAAAACCAGCAAACCCTGTCAAAAGTAGCTACAAAAGACACAACCTCCTTCAGCAAGGCAAATCAGTGGGACTACCACCAATATTCTTCAGACACGAGAGAAAAACCCCAACTTCCCAAAACCAGAAATGTTCTTGAGGCAGATAAAAAGGACCCAAAATGAAGATCGAAATCAAGAAAAGGCAAGTGGGACTTACAGTAGCAAGTAAAGACACTAAAACTCCAAATTTTCAAGGAATTTTTTTCCTTTTACCAATTAAAAAAAAAGATGGACCCATCACTCATTGGCAGGTAACTGGCAAGTGGAGAGAAATCTTCAAGGCCTGTAAGTTTTCTCCAATTTTCACATTTCACACTGTATCTTGCTCTACTGTAACTACCGCCAGTTAAAACAAGAAAATCACTGAAAACATTACAGATATAAATGATGTTAGTTACCTTGTCTGGAAATCGCAACTTGAGTTCTCTTAACCTGCTGTGAAAAGAGAATCCAGTTCATCTTGGTGTCGTCAATTAGGTGACTGGAGGAGTGGCTTAAACTGTCGAACTGTATCCTTAAATACTTCATTCATGCAATCCAAGTAACTGTTAGGTTAGCGTAATGTTTATTTCTCAACAACAATTCTTTTTTCTTTTCTTAATAAGAATGAATATACATGGATGGCATCATAATGTGATTCGCTCTATTGCTATTCAATTTACCCTTTTATATATATAATTTAAAGAACTTGGTTTGATGATTAAAAGGGTATGTTTTTATTTTTTTTTTATTTTTTGGATTTAAATTTTAGAATCAACATCAATCAATCTTATGTGAAGAGGATTTAATCTTGATTAATATACAAGTTAAAACGAGAATACCCTTTGTCATAACCAAAAAAAAGAAAAACCTTCGCATATTTTATGTCAAAATTTTTAATTATAATGCAACCCTACGCAGAAGAGTCATCACCGATCAAAGTATATGGATCTCAAGGGTGTGTTCCTAATCTTATCGACACCATATCTGAATTTAAACGAGAGAAAATGTCCTGGAATTTACATTTTTCCTTTCCCTCTCTTTCCTTCCCTCCACTTTCCAATTTTTTTCCAAACAATTTGTAAGTTACTATCAATTTACAATGTGCCTTGAAAGATTTTGGAAGTCGAAGGTGTTTTTTAGTTTTTTTTTTCCTTAAAAAAAAATGATAGATCATCAAGGATGGTGCCATTTGACATAGGAAGCTGAATGACTGCTTGCTATAAGCACCTTCCTGATTGATAATCTCGCACCCCACATGATTTTAATCCTGACATTCCTGAGCCAGCCCTCATGCCATAATTCCCATTGTTAGCCGCTGCTAACTACTATTATATTACTTTTCCTAGCAAGATATGGAAATCTAATTTGGAAAATGACTCCTTGCTGTTGAGTTATTAGATTAGTTAGAGTTAATTATTTTTATTAAAACAGTGACGTTTTAATTTTTTTTAAGGTATTAAACATTTAAATTTAGATGGAGTTAAAATTAATTGAATTATTAAAAAACCATATCACATCAAACATGTTTTATTATATTATTATCTTATTTAATTTAATTAAAAATTTAATTCATAATTCTAAAAATAATGGATGAACTCGATGAGTGAAAATATTTGACTTTTTACTCTGTAACCTTAATATGTTTACATTAAATAACTATTTTTATATATTTCTTAAAAGGATTAGCAATTTTAATAATATTTTGTATTTGAAAACGTGATGCAAACTATTTTTCTAAAATTTTAATTTTTTTATTTAAAATAATTTTTTTATATATATTTTCAGATTATTTTGATATGTTAATGTCAAAAATAATTTTTTCAAAAAATACATTAAACTATCACCACTAGAATTTCATACATGCCATTGAAGATGTTCAATATGTGAGTAGCATTTTTTCAATTCTTGAAATTTCGTTTCAAATGAAAGGCCTCTCGCTGAGAATTTTAGATCTTAACAGCTGAAGACTGAAAATCAATGTTATTTCCTGAGCAATAGCAGCACTTTGATTGCAAGTGCACACCTACAATTGATGTGTGTGACCCCTCATGGAAAGCTAAACCCTAGGAAGAGACAAAAAGATATTCGTCCGCATACACTACTTGCCAAAACCCACGGAGTTGCCTTTCTCCGAGGACCCCATGGCTATGGCAATCGGTGCTTTACAGGAGGTCCGGTCCCCCTTTAAAATCTACTTTCGACGGTCTTGGAAATTCTCTGAATTTTATATCTTCGAAATTCCTCGTTTCTTACAGCCACTGCAACAAATAGAGCTTCTCCTTTCATTCTCAGTGGTTGAGAAAAGCTGACGAACCAATTACAAGCCACAAGACGATCCAAAACATACTCCTCCTATGCATCCAATATTCCATATGTTTTCTGATAAGTCTCTAAAGACGTAGCACTCCAAATGCAACATCCTCTATTTTTTTCTGCCATATAATCCAAAGAATGGTTGCTTTCTATACATATAAAAATGCTAATCCAGTAGCAAGTATCACATAATTTTCGCTTTAAACCGTAGAGACTTTGCACCTCGCCGAGTTCTGCAACAACGGATAAGCTTTCTAACATCCTTTCTTATAGTCAAGAAAGCACAAAGAAGAGCAATGCACATTGTTACTGGGTAGATATGGATACTCCTCGCGGAATTCACATTAGCAGAGTTTTTCAGGATGACTTCTCTTACAAAGCCCCATAGGATAAGCAGTGTTCCAAAGAGGCTCGTCCTGCCCAGCCTTATGAGACCTAATACTGCTCCTGCCACTGCTAAGTAGCTTCCTGCCAGAATCTAGCGAAACACAAATGGTGTCTAGTTACTGAAACAACCGAGATATCATACGTATTCAACTGTTGATTTATTAGAAAAACATGGTGTAAAAGAACAATCTAAAAGTTTAGTAAGTTCGAAGATATTATTTATTTTATTTTCTAACACATCTATTTTAAGTGAAAATCATTTGAATATAAAACTATTCCTCTTCACGGAATTCACATTAGCAGAGTTTTTAAACTATTTCAACCTAAAATTTAAATTATTAAATAAAATTTTAAAATATTATTTATATTATCTTCTAAAACGTAAAATATGCATTCAATGTCTTCAGTTTAAAAAATCTAATTATTATAGCATGAACATTATGGCAGAGAGTTGATAACTTTATTATGCTAGTTACTAACCTCTAGGTGCTGGAGATCAGTCGATGCAGAGGTTTTCCTCAGATTGGTCAAGTTATATAGCTTCGACAATTTACTATAGCATGGGAAGGTTCTGTTCTTGATATAAGATCTAGCAATGGCACCAGGATACAGAAGAGCCTTGGGCCCAAATGCAGGATAGAGTTCAGTTGCAATCAAGTGGGAGGACATGACCTCTACAGGTGAAGTACATGTTCCAGTCCTACATGGTACCCTGTCAGAAAAAACAAGAAACCAAGGCATAAGTTTTTTCCCCCCCTCGAGAGATATCTTTTGTGGGTGAAATTGGCACCATGACAAGCAAAGAACTTCTTTCAATTCCTCAGTACAGGAATCGAAAAATTATAGTTAACCCTAATTCACGACACTTGAGAAAAACAATATCTAGAGCTTGATTTTTCGGATAGGAAACAAGAACGCCTTTAATATGTGGTTGTTCGTCTAACACGAAGAAAAAAAGTATTGCAGAAAACTCAGAAATGATAGCCTAACTATTTTTTATATTTTTTTATGGGGCAGAAAAGGAATTGCACTGAAAATCCATTGAATTATTGAAAATATTTGAGAATTAATTATAATAAAAATCGTTCCCATCTTGAAAGGTGTGATACTACTGGATGGAGAAAAGGTCTTGATTGAGCTGTTGACAAGGACATTGAACGAAGACTAATTAAGTGGGTGATTTGCAGAGTGTTGTTTTTAAAATTTTTAAATATTTTTTTTAAATTAAATTTTTTATATTTTTATATGATTTTGATATGTTCCTATTAAAAATAAATTTTAAAAAATAAAAAAAATTATTTTAATATATTTTTAAACAAAAAATAGTTCAAAAAACAAACTCATCGCTCCAAACATCCTTAAATAATTTAGAAAGAAAGTGATATAATGATAGATTACCTGAAAACGGGCACTTGAAAGATTATGACAAAGAAATGAAGAAAAGAAGCAATAGACGATATGATGCTTGCCCATCTCTTTGAAGAAGCCATGACAGCATCAAATGGAGAAGAAAATGATGCAAGGACCCACGATGGTGGAAAATTGGAGGCTGCCTTGCAGTTGTTCAACACGTTTCTTAGAAAGCGATGGTAGAAAACGATGGCAATGAAACATACAAACCTATTTTTCTAGTTTTTGATACTGTTTTCCCGAATCCAAATTTGCAATACAAGCCTCTAGCTCTTCCTGATGTGAGGGTCTTTAGCCGAAAAAATCGAGTGCAGTGGAGCAGGATTCTCTCTCTTTCTTGCCTTCTTTACCATGGAAGATTTGATTTTAATAGGTGAAGTTAATGCCAAGTAAATTTTGAAAGACAATTTTAGAAATTTATAAAATAATATGTATCCTATTTTGGAACGATTTGCCACTCAATAATATAGATAATACTTAAAACTTGCTGTTTCTAGAGACAAGGAGTAAAATTAGATATGGTTTTAATTGAGCTACTAAAAAAAAAGAAAATAGAGAGAGAGATATGAATAGAAGAGTCCTTGCCCTAGATGAAAAATATTGAGAGAATTTCCTCCTTGATTTTGTTTTTCGTTGGGTTTTTTAAAAAAATTGGGATTGACAACTTAGTATGCATTGAATATTTCCTCTTATTGTAATATGATTGAGAACCAAAGGCCTTGCATTCTTTTTTAATAATAAAAAAATAAATCACTTAATTAAATTTTTTTTAAAAGAAAAGCTAAAACACATTGAGAAATCAATGTGGATTCACACGTAAAAACATTGTTGTAAAGTTATTTTTACTCCTCCATCCAAAAAACATTAATATAAGATTTTAAAAGCATTAAAATCTTTTAACATGATTTATTTGTTATTACCAAATAAAAGAGATAATTAAGTATTTACACAACTTGATTGCTCAATGAAATGATTAAAAAAGTCCAGCAGCGAAGCACGAATACCAAAACTAGTAATATACTATAAGGTCTAGAGTTTTTATGTTGTTTTTATTATAGTGGTATTCGCATGAGCATTGTGAATTGTTATGGTGCATTCATAAACTTAAAATGTCCAATTTCATTTTTTTAGTTTTGTATTATTTTGTCTTTGGTCCTTACTAGTTTTAGTTTTGACATTTTAGTACTCACATTTCATTTATATCAATTGGTTTTCTAAAAATAAAGACTTCGATAAAGTGATCTGAGCTTTTAATTATGATAAAAAAAAAAAGATCGGATCCATAAAATTTATTTGTATCCAACTTGACCTTTTAGACTAGAGGGTGTTTTAAGGTTAAATGTGATTATTAAAGTTTCAAAGATAGTTTTAGACGAAAATAGGTCGGAATTTAGGTTTTGAGACCCAAATTACCTAGAATCTAATTTCTCAGCCATTGAAGGTGGCCAAAATTTATTATAGTACATGAGGTAAATGTCGTGTGATCCACTTGAGTTTTAAAAAAAGAAGGAAGGCACACTGGGTCTTTTCCTTATTAAGGACATGCTTACGAGCTTAACTATATAACCAGCCGTGACTTCGGGTGCACCGTGTCTTTTTAAATGTTTTTAAAAAAATTATTTAAAATAATTTTTTTATGTTTTCAGATCATTTTGATGTGTTGATGTCAAAAATAATTAAAAAAAACTTTATTTTAATGTAATTCTAAGTGAAAAACACTTTGAATCATCAATGCTACCACAATTTCAAATACACTCTTCATTAGGATTTTCAAATTTTTTAATATTTTTTAATATTATAAAATAATGTATTTTCAATAAAAAAAATTATAATTTTATTTTTAAAAAATATATGATGATACCATTCTTTTCAAATAAGACTACAGTTTTTTTTTTAATGGCAATGTTAATAATTATTTTATAATTAATTATACATGAAACTAATTAATTATATTTTTATTTGAATTGTTTTTCTTGAATATTTAATGAGAATAAAATGCCTAATTTTTTATTGTTAAGTTTTTATATAATTTGTTTTCAAATTAATTATTTTTTTATTTCGTATCAAGTAGCCCAAAACTACCAGAGCATCTATTTTTGTTTGTTTTTTATATTTTTATTTAAAATTACTTTTCACAACATGGTGAATCTTTATTATATATATATATATATATATATATATATATATATATATATATATATATATGAACAAAGGAAGAAGTTTTAGTTAGAGAGACTTTTGCAAAAGATTCATTGAAAAAAAATTTGTGAAACACAATTATGTCTCAACAGTTTCTTTTTTTAAAAAAGAAAAAACCTTTTTCATATCAAATATGTGTTCCCTATTTTGTTATGAAAAAATTAAATCGGCTTCTGTGTATGCAACAAATTTTTATTTTTTAATATAAAATTTTAAAATTAAATAACATTATTAATTGATTGATATAGAAATCTTTAGCATAGCACGAAACAATCAAGCTAGTCTATCCAATATCTTGTGAGGCCCTCACAAATTGTGAAACCCATCCACTAGCTCTCATTACCCAAAAACGAAGTAAAAAAAAAAAGAAATCAAGAAAAAGTGAAAGACAGAAAAAAGGATGAAATAGCAAAATAAAAAAGAAGGGGACTAAAGTGGATTAGATAAATTATGACCCATTCATTACAAAAAAAAAAAATCACACCCCTATTTTGTTCTTACAACTAAACCTAATTCAAAAAGCAAGAGCTTGATTCAAGAAATTAATTTTGTTGAATTGTCAATCCAATCAAGCAATTTTGGAACCTACAATTTCTAATCTAATGATCTAATTGAAATTCTCTATCTAGCATTTGAAGAACCAACAGTTGACGTAGCTATTCATGGATTAAGGGTGTTATTGCATTTAGTATATAAGAGAGGGGGTGAATTGAAAGGAAAAGGGAACAAAAAATTGTGACAAAGGCAAATAAGATTAGAAATACAGATAATTAAATAAGTGGTTTGCGCTTTACCATGAGCCGATTCAATTTCTTTCATAATTGAAAAAGACAGTGTTAAAAGGCTGCCAACATGTTTTACAGCAAAATAAATTTTTGTGACTCAGTTATAGATCTGAATGTCAAATGATGAAGATAAAGTAAAAAAAAAAAAAGAAAGAAAAAAAGAGTTCCAACTAAATCCAAGTTGGTATGACAAACTTAAGATAAAAAAAAAAAGCAATTAAAAAAATAAATAGCAAATTTGACATAAAAAATAATAAAATAATAAGCCCTGAGTCAATCCGAGCTAGCATGGAAAATGTGTGACTCAGACCACGAGATCGATATATCATCATAGAAAGCTAAATAAAAAAAATAAAAATACTTAATCTTTAATAAATTTAATGTTGAATGATGAAATCAAAAAATAAAATTAGTAGAAACAAAATACATAAAAAAGATCAATATTGATTCGGGTTAAAATTTCATACTTGTGACCCGAATCATAGGACTAAGATCACTGCAAAAAAAATTAACGAAGCCCAATTTAAAACAAATCAAATGTTAAAGTATAAAATAAAAAAAAATCAATTTCAAGAAAAGAACCAAGGAAAAAACAATTAAAAGAATAATGGTTAAGTCTCACATATCACATGATTAGGGATAAAATTGAAAATAATTTTTTTAAAAAAATAAAATCCAAAGAATGAGGACTAAATTTGATATAAATATCATATAGGATAAAGTGCTAAGTGATGAAATTAAAAAACAAAATAATTTAAAAAATATTTAAAACAAACAAAGAGCATTTAAAAAAATGAGGGTCATAATTGAAATAAAAAGAAAATAGAGGATTACTCTTAATTTTGGCTGGACTGGCATGTTTTTCAAAGGTGTGTGTGAGAGAGAGAGAGAGAGAGAGAGAGAGAGAGAGAGAAATGAGAGAAAAAAAACTCAACTCGTCATTGTACCATCACAATATGACTTACATGTGTCATCTTAGTGGATGTGCCTCCACGTTATCCTTCAAAAGAGATAATGTTTAACATTTTTAGGCAGCTAGAAGACATCGCATATACCGTCCAAAGGCACAAGCACATCCCACACGCAACAAAGTTTTCTCTTTTTTTTTTTTAATTTAATTCATGCAAATAATTAAGCACCCTTAACCCCATACAATATTAATGAAAAAACCATAATAATAATAATAATAATAATAAAACTAAAAAGGTTCTCAATCTTAGTTAAAGATTTTTTTATTCAAAGGGTACTTTAGTAATTATATTATGCTAAGAAGGAGAAAAAACCAAATACACTATTGCCCTAACAGTTAAGAAAATTCAACTTTTGACGGTATTTCAAACATTACACTATGCAAATAAAATGTTAAAAGGCTTCTCTACCCCTATTCAATTTTGTAATAGCAAATATGTCCTATGAAAAATATTATATTACCCTTGAAATCATGTTATACTGTTTAAGTTGTGAAGAGCAAAATAGTAATTTTGTTATGCAAATCCATAGTAAAATGTGTGTGTGCACACACTGAAAGATTGATATCTTTTAGCATTTTGTATAATAAGAAAGAAAAAAATAGAGAAAGAAATTTTGGTTTGCCATCCAACCTTTTTTTGCTTCCATGTTAGAATCTAGTAAACAAACACTACCATCACTGCCCCCAATCAACACAACAGTAGCCACAAAACCCACAATCAAACAAACCCACCAAAGCAACCTTCATTTTTCCTTCATCTCTCCAATAAAATAACCTAGTTGCAACAACCCAATTTGTTCATCTTTTTATTCTCTTTGTCTAAAATGAAACAATCCTACCACACCATAACCACCATGATGTACTCTTTTCTTTAGTAGAAACCCACTAGTGCCATCTAAAACCACCATACACCACCAAATTGCCAAACCATCCACCACAACCCACTAATAATCAACCTTTTTTTCTTTATGAATTTGTCTATAAATTGCTAACAACTAGCCTTAACCGTCTCCATCATACAATCTAGTAGCCACTCAAATCTTTTCTCTCACCATAACTAACCACTTGCCGCTCACCTAAGCTGAAACCATAACATCCACCATTGACCTAAATCGAAGCCACTCTCCAACCACCCAAAACCATATAAACCCACTTATCTAACAAAGAGACAAAGAAATACAAATTCCTCTACGTATGGCTCTCTCTTTAAATAAAGATGAATGTTATAGCTAGAGTAAAAATAAAAAAAAATAAAAAGAAAGCACACTCAATCCAACAAGTCATAACCCATTGACATGTGGATATATGTACTAACATCTCATGTGCCCTTTAACATGCCATCATATGATTCCTACGCTACCATTAAATAGCCATGTTCCACTAGCTTTAAGGGTCTTATTTAGTTTCATGAGCACTACTATAGAGAACTTTTTGGTAATGTTACTAAACATCACCAAGCTTGGTGGGTTCACATGATGACCCATTGACTCAACCTCTGAACTAAGCTGAGTTTCAAAGTAAATTGGATAAGAGTTGACCTAGTCTTACTTAATCTTATGTCAAGATGACCAAAACATAGTTTGACTTTCTTAAAACAAAATAAAAAAACAACATTGATCTAACATTTTTTATAAACAATATTGAAATGATGAAATTTTTAATTGACTTGGATTAAATCAGGTTAACTTACCTAACTCGTGACTTAGATCATGACCCTAACCATGTTTAATAAACTTGTTCTCTAAAATATATTTTTATTTAATTAAATGATTATATAAATATATATTTGTAGGAAAGACAATGAATAAAATTATAGAGTAAAAATGTATTTTTTTCAATTGAAATTGTCTTTTGTGATTCATCATCTTTTTTCATCATAATTACTATTTTTCATTTGAAGAATAGTTCATCGAATAAAAAACAACAATAAATAGAAATAAAAAAGTTTAGAAAAAACTATAATGATTTGAAACAAAAAGGAAAAACATATTTTTTAATAAAAATAAAA
Organism: Populus nigra; assembly: GCF_951802175.1. NCBI lineage: Eukaryota > Viridiplantae > Streptophyta > Magnoliopsida > Malpighiales > Salicaceae > Populus > Populus nigra. The sequence goes on from NC_084859.1 coordinate 9,061,012, forward strand.
TTTTCTTTCATATATATTTTTTCATGAGGAGCATTATTTTTTAAACAAAAACTCATTATGATCGTTAAAGTAGTCTTTTATTAAAAAAAATTTAAAAATCATGAATGAATTATCTCTCAGCAACTATATACAAAAAAACTGAGAACAATAAATTTTTAAAAATTATATTAAAAATCTACAATTAAAAGAATTTAAGAGAAAACATGTTTTATTTTTATCAATATTAATGAGCAAATTATTTAAAAAAATTCATATTAGGCTAGTTCATAATTACCCATAAAAGAATTGATGATATCATCATAAAACATTTACAGTGCATTTCTATCAACATTAGAAAAAGAATTTGAAAAAAAAACATAGAAAGGGGCAAGATGTCTGGACCATAGAAAAGGGAGTTCGTGTTTTTGGCCTAATAGAAAGAAGACCCGACACACATGGCCTATTAAACAATGCATGTAAGCCTGACCTTCTTTACATTTTTGTTTTAAAGGTAAATAACATGCCATCCACCTTTTTCAAATAAAAACATTAAGTAGACAACACGTTATTTATTTTTTCAAATCCCAGTCACCGGAGAAGTGGTTGAAAAATCGAGCTTGGATATTTTTGGCCTATAAAACCATTTTCAATCTATTCTTTACCTAATAAACACCCTTAAATTTCAATAAACCAATATTTCAACTCAAAACACCCTTAAATTGGTCTAAAAAAAATCAAACAGAAAACAATTCTTTCTCAACCCTAATATACTTTTTCCAGCGATATAGAAGCTTAAAAATTCTTCATTGACACTCATTTCTTTTCCAAAAGGAACACTTCCATACCAAATTTAACTTTTTCTTGTTCCTGAAATATGTCCAATCAATCGTTTTCTTGCTTATCCATAATTACATATCCTTATTTAAAAGTAATAACATGTCATCCATCTTTTTTTAAAACAAAAAAAAAATAAGTAGACAACACGTTATTTATTTTTCCAAATCCCAGTCATCGAAGAAATGGCTGCAAAATTGAGCTTGGATTGTTTTGGCCTATAAAACCATTTTTCAATCTATTCTTCACCTAAAAAACACCCTTAAATCTCAATAAACCAATTTCTCAACTCAAAACACCCTTAAATTGGTCTAAAAATACAAAATCAAACAAAAAACAATTCTTTCTCAACCCTAATATACTTTTTCCAGCGATATAGAAGCTTAAAAATTCTTTATTGACACTCATTTTTTTTTCCAAAAGGAACACTTCCAGACCAAATTTAACTTTTTTTTGTTCCTGAAATATGTTCAACCAATCGGTTTCTCGCTCATCCATAATTCTTTGAAACCTCTTTCTTTTTAGAAACATATAGACTAAAACGCAAAACGAATTAATTGTAGGACCACTATGAAGAAATCTCAATAAATAGGGATAAGTAAATAAGGAAAAAACATTGGGATTAAAATTTTAAAACATGTGCCTCATGAAAAATAAAAATAAAAAGAAGAAGAAAAAAGGCTTGCATTTTTACTTTAGTTTCAAATTTGGTACTCACGGTTTCAATTTTTTATAAGTAATGAATTGATGAGAAAGTGAAAACACGATCAAACTATAAGAGGTTTTTTGTAATTATCCATAAATAAAGTTCTATTTTGCCAAATTAAGCATTAATTTAATGTTGTGATTTAAAAAAAAAAAACTATGAGAACTTCATAGCAAGCGAATCAAAATAAATTTTAAACCTAAATTCTAATAAATACAATATGGAAGGACAATTTTTTTGAAAAAAAGTTCAGCAATCATAGAAAAAATGCTTCAAGTACCAAAAAAAAAAACCATTGTCTTAATCCATAATATTCTATTAGGGGAGCTAAATATTTTTCCCCATTTCTTTTAGATTTACTTATAGTTATAATTCTTTTACCTTTAATGTAGTTTTATATCCTTTGTTATATTTCTTTCAATATTTTATTCATTACATAAGATTAAATATTGGGGTTCATGCCATTGCATGGCAACCCTAGGGGTATGAAGCTAATGAAGAGCTATTTTTGAGGTAGAATAAAGTTGAAATCAATACCCTATAATGGTTTTGGGAGGATGAGTTATAACTGGAGGTGTTAAAAAAAAACTAATCACTCGATTAAACCATAAAAACCAAAATAAAATAAATGAAAACATCAAACCAAGAGAAAGAACCAATCAAACCAATTTAAAACCATATAACTCCTTAGTTTTGGTTCGATTTTGGTTTCATAAAGCTAAAATTAACTGAACCAGTTGAACTGAAACAGTTTAACCAAATTTGAACTACCTAAAAAAAAGGTATAGATAAAAGCTTTACCTAACCCTAATTAGTAATCAAAGCAGTCGCCCCTCCTTACCCCTTGCCCTCTCTCATTTTTCCTCATGTTCTCCTTTATCATAATTGAGTTTCAACAAGAGCTGCACCTTTCTACCTCTCTACAACACCTGCCCTCTCTATCTCTTATTCTCTTGGAGGTCATAAGCCTGCCTTTTCCACAACCTCTATAATTATTCCTTTGATTGATGTGATGAAAGAAAAGAGGCAAATGCAATGGGACAATTATTCCAACTACCATATTTTTTTTATCTCCAATTTTAAATGCTTCATACAAGCGATTTGGTACAAGAATATTTGTTAAAACAAGAGATTTTTAAAATAGAAAGAGAGGGTTGGTTCTGATATGTCTTTCCTTCCTCTTTAATGGAGGCTTTTACAATAACTAGGCTTTTCAACGTTTTGCAATTTTAGAATAGAAATAGAAGGGTAGGGACAATTATTCCTTTCTCTTGAACACCCCTAGTCATTAAAGTTGAAGCATCAAATCAGGTTGTGATAAATAAACTTTATCATTATAATTGAAGCTTTCCCTTTTCATTTTTTTCTTTGTTTTTATTTTTTGATCAATTTATTGCATAAAGTACCCATCTCATTTTGTTTTTGTTAGATTTTAAAACCATAAATTCATAGACCCGATTCAAAAAAATGAATAAAGTTTGTGTTTTGTTATGATTATGGATCGATTTAACAGAGTACTTGCTAGCATAAAGATCTCATTTTTTTTCTTTTTTGTTAAATTTTAAAATATTTATTCAATGATCCAAAAGAAGATGATATCTTGATTGTTTTTCTGAGACATTTTTACGAAGGGTGTACGAGAATAGGTTTCCTAGTTTTTAATGTGAAAAACAGACATTGACTAAACCAAACTAGTTTGGTTTGAACTGGTTCTCGATTCTATTCGGGTTATACTATCAAGGAATTATAATTCTCGGTTTGGTTGAAATTTTTTGTCCAAACCAAACCGAACTGTGAACACCCTTAGTTATAACTAGTTTATTTAAGGCGTAACTATTTGGTCTCGATGTTGATATCATTATATAATGATGTTTGTGTGTTGTATATTATTCTTGTTTGTGGATGGTTATTTATAAGAAATAAAAACATTTATCTCATTATAAAAAAAATATTTATATTTGCATGCTTTGTTATCTTTCTTTTCTTTTTTTTTTTATCAAAAAGTAACTCTTTGATTTTGAGACTTTTTATCCATTCTTATCCTTAAATGTTGCACTGATGATAAAGAAACTGATTGAAGCAAAACAAATTTTTTTTTATCTATAAACATATAGTATTTCAAATCTAGACTAGTATATTTAAGAGAGATCCGATAATTCTCTTTAGAGCTATTTTATCGGTATTTTAATCAATTGCCCTATTGTATTGCATCATCACCAATAAGATAACAACATTTGTTATTTTATTTAAATTATAAAATTATTGTATATGTAAATATTATTTTATATTGATTTGTAAATGTTATTTGAATATTCATATATGTTGTTATTTATTTGGGTTTTGGATTTTTAATCGTTCATTTATGTTGTAAATGTTTCATTTATTTGCTTTTTGGCTTTGGGGTACACCTTCCTTTCAGTTAGTAAATTCAAACTAGTGTGACGCAACTCTATACAAGGCCATCGAGAATGCTTTTGGGTTTTAGGATATATCCTTTCTTTTACAATAAGTAAGCTTGGGCTAGATCGATGTAATCCTATATTGGCTAATTAATAAAAGTGGAGGATTTTGAATTCATTTTTATCAGCAAGTGTTAGAGCAAACTTAAACCTATTTAACCACCCACCATCCTTATAGGTCCAATGCTCATATTTTAAAAGCAAGGATTGTACCTTTTTATCGGGTCCAAATCCCAAATCACTAGCTAAGGATTAATTAGCTTTATCTTTAATAATGAGCACACATATCTTAAGTTAGGTAAACATATAGCATAACACAAATTCAACACCACTCATGTTAAAAAAAAAAAACTCAATGCAACTTACCTTAGAAGGAATGCTTTAAGGTGATTGTTATCTTCGTTTTGGAATAACTAGCCTTACACCATCAAGCTCTAAAGACTAGTTAAAGGTTTTTAGTTACCTTAAAACTCAGTGACAACTTATTTTTGTCCTTTTTTCAACCCTTATCCATTTCTAAACACAAAGTTCACTGAGATATCTTATAATGGTGCCTTTACTGAGGATGTTGTTAGACAAGATTTAAGCTCTTCTTGTTTTCATCCATCCTATGGTGATTTGATATATTAACTATATATTTGTTTGCCTTATTTGAACATGGGTGACTTGATATATGAGTTATATGTTTACTTGCTTTATTTGAACATGTGCTTTTTACATGTTTTTATTCTTTGTTAGTATCTACTTTTCTTTTTATGACTTTATTTCTTTCATGACAACACGTGCATCATTATTCATTTATTTTATTTTATCTACATCAGTTGGTCTGGATATGGAGTTATGCCTATGCATATATTTTTCAGCACTTTCAGCACATATATTATCTTTAAGTTTGCATAAAGAAATAGTAGTGCCTCGATAGTCATTTGATTTGGGTAACACTCGTAAAACCATCAAATTTTCATAGAAAGTCTACTTGGTCACAATTAGTAGTCAAATGGAATTCACTAGTTTATACTCATTGCACCTTATAGGCCTCGATTTAGCCTATTAAATGCTTGTTAATCAAGTAGCGGAAGATCTTTCAAGACCAATTTAGTTAGTTAACCTACATTACATGTAATGGCTAAAACCTTCTCCTAGGATCTCTTTGTATTATAACAATAGGCAAGCCTAATGTGTATAAAATCTTGACTTGGTAATGATATTTTAGAGATAGGTGATAAGATATATAAATTCATGAATACATAGTGTAACAATTCTTGTATGACGTTTGAGCTTCGATAAAAATAAGAAAGGAATTTTCTTATAAAATTTCAAAATGAATTGGATGATCCGAAATATTTTTATATTGTTAATAAGACTAACAAACTCCTTCAATATTTTATTGTAGAATAAATTAATGAACGTTTTGTAATATATTTTCCATATTTTAAATGAATAAAAGTTTTCTTTTCTTTGCAAACTTTATAAATTAATATATAGAACTGTCCAAATTGTATAAATAAATGTGTGATGGTCCAAAGTCATAACTCAATTTATATATATAAATTATATTGGTTTGTTACAATTTGTTAAATAATAAGCATCTCAATAAGATTCATCTCTAAATGAACTTGTGCATAAAAAACAATCACAAGTTTATAAAACAATTTATTTATGAATATACAAAAAGTAAATCAGTCAGGAAAAAATAGTTTTCGAAGATGTTTCATATCAACTAATAAAAAATTTGAGTTTGATTTAAAACACAATCTTAATATTTGATGGGTTTAATTTTCCATAGAATTTAGTACCTTTAAATAGTCAATATGAGGTCAAATTCATGTCTAAATAGAAGTAAGTCAAATCCTCCTCTTTAAAAGACATAAGATTTGCTTATGAAGTGTTCTGGTCCTTGATGAAAATAATTTTCTATAAAACCCAAGACACCTGAAATGGTCATCAACTCTTTCTTATCAACAAAAGATTCAACAACTCTTATCACCCCTCACAGACGAAACTCCATACCAATCCCTTGTTTAAGATATGAATTCTACGAATATTTGTGTTTATACAAGTTGGTTTTTGATATTTTTTAGGGGAAAAAAATACGAGTTGCATTTTGAAAGCTCAATTTTCCTCCAAAACAAAAAAAAAAGTTGAACAAAGACATGGTTGATGAGGAAATAGCTCGGTTAGAGCACAGTTACTAAGATAATATCAATTTCATAAATAATAAAGTGGCTCGACTAACTGGCTTGCTTGAATAAAATCTTCAATCTAAACAACTTGATGGAAAACCTCCATATAAGGAGAATATTACTGTACATCTCACTACGATGATGTTTTCCTCCATTGATTGAAGCAACATTTTTGACAATTTTCTATTATATCATCTTAAACATCCTTATCATAAAAGAATTTAAAAAGCATATTTAATCAATCAAAGCATGCCAATCGCCACTCTTAGTGCTCTATATTCATCAAAGATTCATGTTTTCATGCTATATAACCCATCACAAATTATTATTATTATTATTTATCCATCAAACACGAAAAAGATCTTGAAAGGAAAGGAAACTAAGAGAGATGAAGTAAACATGTTCTATTCAGTTAAAAAGCATCTCAAAACCATTGAAAGAGAAGACTTGTAGGATCATATTTAAGCCATTGAAATACACCTAGAGTTGGATGTTGTCATTCATGAAAAATTCAAGGTTCCTGAATTTGCTAAATATAGAGGAGCCTAATGACCAAAGACTCACCTCAAGGTGCATTGCATTAAAACAATTAAAGTTATTCATGATTAGAAATTTTAAATCTATTATATTTATGAAAGCTTGGCTATACTTTTTGTCAACTGATATATAAAGTTAGATGGTTTTAGAGTTTTAAAAAATGAAATATTGGGATATTTTTTTTCTCTAAAATTGTATAGATTCTACTCAAAATAAAGTCCATATAGGTCTAATATTCAAAATATAGATAAAAAAGCAATGAGTCAATCAAAGAATATGCTTTGAGATAGCGTGAAATGGCAACACAAATATACACTAATAAAAAAATAGCTTATTTCCATGTATATCATTAAATTTCAAGAACGACATAAAAGATTAAACAGAGCTTGAAATTAGAAAAGATAAAAAAATCCATTGATGAGGTTCGACACCATACCAAATGACATATTAAAATATGGACTCTAAGTTGGAAATCTTAACCTTAATTGTTCTAATTTTTTCTCCTCAACATCTTATCCTATCATCTCAAGCATCATCGAGTTTTATGGTATCACCAACTCCTAAATACTATTATCTAAGATCAATATATATTTTTCAATCAATATTGTTCACCAACACCTTATGAATACCAAAAACATTACCTTTATTTTGACAAATCTCATTCAACCACCGCACTCTAGGTGGTATGATCCAAATGTATAATATAAGTTTCAAGATGGGATTTTGGATCATTCAATTGAAAACTCTAAGGATTATAGATATCAAATTTAGAAATAAGTCGAGGACACATTTTTTATGGAAAATAATGGTACATGTCATATGATCACCAATCCAATCTATTATTGATATTATAAGTAAATGGAAAAAAAAAGAGATGAAAAGTACTTGATGAATATTGTCAAACCATAAACATTTGATAGACGAAGATGACATGAAAATAGAAATGGTGTTGCATTGTCAATCCCTTTTTGTAATTGAACTTTACAATGACAGTCATTTTATCTTTTTGTTGAAAATTATTTTTATTAAATTTGTTTTTCATTAGATTTACGATTATACTGTATTTTTTGATGAATTATATATCTTTCTTTTTACATCTTATTGTTATTTTGAGAACAAGACATGTTTATTTGAAAGTAAACTTTTGACATTCTATTTTCATTCATGATTGGATAAATACAATGGCAAATTCATTTAAAGATCTTCAAGTTTGCTGAAATGCCAAAACATGTTATGCAAATGCTAGAGGGCGATCCCTCTTTTTGAATCCCAAAATATATTTCTCCACTCCCAGTAAATCTTAAAAGGTAAAATCTTTCTTAGAATAATTTTTGAATCTTAAATGTCATTTCCATTCCCAAAAAACTTAAGAAAGAAAGAAAAAAAAATCTTGCTTAGAACGATATAGCTATGCTTAAAAGAGAAAGAGAAACTAAACAATTTGATATCTTAAATGATGATAAATTATGTGCATTTATGTCATGACTTCACCCATCTCACTGTTTATTCTCTCTAGTTAACCTCTTAGTTTTTCTAACTAATCATCATTTTTAAATAAGATTAGTATTTATGAGCATAAGAAAATTTGATTTTAAGATGAAGAATAGTCATCTTTGTTATATGCTTCACAAATGAAATTTATCATTTACCGTCCCACTTTGATCCTTTGACATTTTTCTTGGATAATATACCAGATTGGGATCACCTCTCATACTAGGAGGAAAATTAAAAATTTATAGATAATTGAGAAATTTCTCCATACAAAAAGAAGTAAGAACATGTAAAAGGACAAGTGTTACAAAAAAAGTAAGAAAATGACCAACAGGTAAAAAGAAAAATGATTGAAAAAAAGAAGAAAGAAAGATGAATAAGTGATCCAAATCATCTTTAATGATTATGCAAAGCACAAAATCAAAGATAAAAATATCAATGACAACGCACGAAATGAAACTTGAAGAATTGAAATCAAAGTAAGATCAATCATCAAATGCAAAATTAAGGTGGAAAGCCTAAAAGTTTTCTACAAATGAATAAGTGATCCTCTGTTTTCAAACCCTTAAACACTTTTTTAGTCTTATATATATATAACCTTCATAATCAAGAACCTTAGCATGTGTTATATGCTTTTAAAAGTCTTTTCTAATAAAAAAAATAATTTGGTTTGTGCTTTTAAGTTTCAGTCTCAAAAGAGAGAAAAAGTATTTTCAAACAAAACATGACATGTTTATGTGTAGCATGAGAAATTTATATAAAGTAAAATAATTTTTTTTTTCTAAAAGTCAAAACTCTCCTATGTGAATCTAATTTTTCTTTCAAAATAAACTTCTAGTTGTCAGGAATCTATATGAGCCATTCAAAAAATAAAATAAAATGGGATAATCATTTTCTTTATAATCCCAGTCAACCTCTCATCACATGCCAATAAAAACATCTAAAATCGCATTGAAATGATATGTTTTGACTTTTAACCTATAAATCTTAATTTCTATGTGATTAGGATACCTTGAAATTCATATCTTAATGACTTCGTTCCAATAATTGGAGTTGAAGATTGAGAGAGTAAAAAAGAGAGAAAATCAATAGTTGTCGTAATAAATAACTGAATTAAAAGAGATAAAAAGATGATGACAACCATTCCAATTAACTTAAAAAGGTGAAGAGAGGAACACAATTGTTTTGTTAATATCTAAATATTTATGATTTTAGTTTTCATAAATATAAGTCAATGATTTTTTTTATTACAAACTTAACATTGAGTTGGTAAATGTTAATTTTTTTTATGAATAAGTTACTCAATTAATTATGACATTACATTTTTGGAATACCAAATATCACAAACTATAAATCATAAATTATTAATGATATTTTTTTATATGATCGTAATAACTCTATTAAAGTATATAATAGTAACTACAAATTATAATAATTACAGATAACAATCCTTGTCTCACAAGTTAGATAATTTAAAATATATTATTTAAGAAAATATGTATAGTAAAATACAATATTTAAAAAAAAGGATAAAATATGACATTTAAAATAATATTTTATAGTTTTTTCTTTTTCTTCTTCTTCTTTTCTTATTATTATTTTAAGAGTTTTTTTTTCTAAAACTAACACCGTTCGAGAAGACATTTGACAAAGTAGGACATATAAAAAATATTTTGGAAAATAGCACATCTAAAAATAAATTGGTTTTTAAATAAATTTTTTATTTAATCAATTATTTTTAAAAAAATATTGAAAAAATCAATCAAATTCTTCAACAAAAGTTTGTAATTAAGAATCCCAATCTAGCTAACTGTTTTTTCATGATTAGTTTTATTTAAAAAAAATATAAAAATGTATTTTTTAAATTAAAAAAATTGGTTTAATACAAAATCTATTTAAACACTAGTTTATTCTTTTCTATAAATAAAACGCATGTATAAGTTTTCTATTTTTTTATAAAATCTATTTAGAAAATATATCTCTTTTTATTTATTAAATTAAAAAAATATATTTTGAGAGAAAACACAATTTGTAAGAGCATTTTCTCAACAAAAAAATGTTGTTGTTGGAAAAACACTTTGCTTAACTACATTTTCTCATGGCTGTGCTATTCTTAATTTTTTTTTCAATGTTACTTTTTTATTTTTTTGAAAAGTCTCTAGTTTTTTTTAAAAGAAACTTTTATTTTGAAATGAGTATTAAGATTAGTTATATAAACTCCTGTGTAGAAGTAGGATCAGAGGTAGTATGACCTTAACAAGTAATGAAAGCTTGAGATAAAAATAAAATAATAAATGAATAAAATAATAAAATATGTGACGTGAAATAGAATGGATGATCTCCGTAGATAAATTTATAGATAATGATGAAATTGAAGGGATTAAAAGTTATAACGGTGGCGAAACCGGTGACGAGTTTCGATCCCAACAAATTAGTGTGGTAATAAAGGATAAGCTATAAGAAAAAAATAATACAATAAAAAGGTAAGAGTGATGGCACAAGCACCAACTAAATATCGGTAACATTACCGTGAAACGGTATTAAGCCCAATAAAGAAATAAAAATGGAAAATATAAAATAAATATATCTTGAAATGATAAAATGGTCCCTAGATTTTAGGGGAACAAATTAAATGATTTTTATAAGTATTAAATAAGAAAATTTGGATTTTTGATGAAAATTCACATACCAATCATTTTTATGCCATTGCATGTAATTTTCAATTTGACCATTAGATTGAGCTGAGAATTTGCGTGGGGTCTTCTAACTTGTTTTTTTACATTGGTTTAAAATTTCATATTTAATCTGAGGTCAGAAAGACATATAATGAACTGCAGTAAAATCAGGCAATTAAAGTAAAAAAAAAAAACATTAAACATAAAAGAGTGGAAAAATTATAAATTTGGATAAAATCAGCCTATAAATAGGTTGTTTCCAATAGCCATGAATGGCTAGAGAAAGAGAGCTTCTCTCCATCAATATTCCTCAAATGTTTTTTGAACAATTCACCAAAAAAAGGTAGGTGAAGGGAAATTATGGAAGAAAAGAGAAAAGGGAGGGATCATTGAGTTATTGTTTGAGAGATTTTAGAGAGATAAAGTGGTGGAAGGAGAGAGAAAGTTGAAGGGAAGAAGAAGAACAAAATAAAACTTGGATTTCCTTACATCAAACTTATTGATTGGTTGCGAAAAAAAGGTAAGGAACCTTTACTAGTGTTTGATTGAAGTTTTTAGCATGATTGTAACCATTTTATGGAAGATGCACATTATAGAACATGAGGTTTTGTATGTTGGGTAGCATAAAAAGATGATTTTTGGTTAGAATCATGTTTTTAGGTGTAAATAAATGTTGTGGTAATTGTGAAGAAAATTGAAGAAAAATATGTATTGACCAACACTAATATGGGGTAGGGGGTTTGAATTTGTTTATTGAATTGGAATGAACTTTGTATTTAATTGTGTTTTATAATTCATCTAATTAATGGGTGTGAAGTTAATTGCATGGGAAATTAAAAAAGAACCTATATTTTTTTGGCACAGTGTTCCTATACTAAAAAAGATGAAGATAGACTTTTTCGACTTAGTTATTATAAAGACTAGATTACATCAAGTTAGGAAAAGTGTAATAGGGTTGGGTATGTGTTCAATTGCAAAGGGTTTGCGAAAAAAATCATGTATTCCTTATAAAGGATATTTGACCAAAATAAAATAGGTAAGGGAGAAATAAAATTTTATGGGGCTGAAAATTAAGTAAACTAATGAAGTTTGATGTGTAAATGATAATGAAGAGGGACTATTATGATATCCTAAATTTTATTGAAAACAGGGGTTGTTTTGACAACCATAATATGTCAAATGAAAGCTATTTTGGTAGCTTATAAATATCAAAATTAGAACTTGAAAACAATAAAATTTTATGTTTGTTACTCATGAAAGTTATAGATATAAATGCTAACTTTTAAATGAAACTGGTCTTGATTAATTTATTGTTACATAACTCCAGATATGAGCTAAAAATAAAAAAAATGTCTAAACTAAACTAATTCCTAGACATCCTTTTGATGCTACTGTAATTATTGATTTTGAACTTGAAAATGATGAAATTTGAAGTTAGTTTCATATGAAAATTGTAAATATAGATGTTAGCTTTCCAAGAAAATTAGAATCTTATGAAAATTGTAGATATGGATATCAGCTTTCTAAAAAAACTAGCCTTGGTTAATTCAAAATTATATAATTCTAGATATAAGTTAGATGCGAACCTCTTGTTCATGTGGTCAAGTAACCCCCAACAAAGTAGATAACAACCTGAAAATAAAAAAATTAGGTTTGATAAAACCTTGACCCAAAGGTAACCTTGTACTTAAAAACCAAAAATATTGGAAAAAAACTTGGACCTAGAGATAACCTTGTATCTAAGAACCCTAAATATGCAAATAACACCATAAAACCAGTTAATTTTTTGATAAGTTAGTGTACGATATTTGTTCCTACAAAGAAAGATTGTTTTGCCACAAACAAACAAAAAAAAAATTCACATTTATTCTACAACTTGCTGCTGAAATTTGCAACTAAAAAAGCATAAAATAGTCTCATCTAACTAACCCTAATGAACTCCTTTTGAGTTGCAAGCTAATGAGCCTAAACTAGTAATCAACTAACATAAGTCCAATAATAAAATAAACCCCTAAACAATGTCTAATAAGCCAGAACAAATCCAAATTTAAAATAATTATTCATCTTTAAATAAATAAATAATATAATATAATAAAAAAAGTCTTTATGTCAAAATTTCTCCGTATAACTCGAATCTCCAATTTCTGCATATTCTTGATAGATTTTCAGTCCTAACTTTAAATACATCGTTCTGTCTTGCTTGGATGAATTAATAGACCTACCATATATAGTTGGAAAGTTTGAGATATCTAGTTTCTAGAACAACTCAAAGCACAGAAAAATTTCACTTATAGCTCTAGATATGTCCCAGACAGTACATAAAGGTTTAGTTTGACAAATTTGACAAGATTTGTCTAGTAACTTCAATAATATAAAATAATATGTTCCCGAGATCCATTAATCTGAAAATTTACCACAATATATTTTCATGTGTTTAGTACCTCCTTATGCAATTTCAACTTGTTTCGATGTGCAGTTTTAGAGATATGTTTGATATCGCAAAACTAACCAGCAGACATTTTAAGGCCAAATTCAAACATGACTTGTTCATATCTGAGCTAGACATTAAGTAAGGGTCAAAATTGAACTAACTCTTAGTTAGATTTCATGTGATAATGTAATGATTGATTTTGATGTTAAAAACGACAAAAATAGGTTAAATATACTTGATATCGCAAAACTAGCCAGCATATATTTTAAAGATAAATTCGAACATGACTTGTTGTATTTGAGCTAAACATTAAGTAAAGGTCAAAACTAAACCAACCCCTAGGTAGATTTCAGGTGATATTGTAGATTTTGATGTTGAAAATGACAGAAATAGGAGCTTCTTTCTTCACCAAAGTTTTAGCTTTATATTTTAGATTTCTAAAAAAATAAACCACACCCAAAACCAAGTTTTACAACTTCGATTATGATTATAATACCAAACAGTGTTTTGGGTTGGTTAGAATAAACCAACCAAGACTTGCAAATTTCTAATGCTTGCTTGGAATTGTTGTTAAATTGAGGGTCTTAACATCTAAAACTATAAGAATGAGTATGAACATGACAAAATGTACATGGGTATGGGATGCTGATGTTGACTGCATTGTTGATAATGATTATGTTCCTGATAGTACAGGGGAAGCTGCGAGGACAGGACAACAATATAGAGCAACAACATGTGCACATACTTAAGGCAGGTGTTTGACACCTATATTATGTAGGTAATAGAATTTTATAATTGCTAGTTTGATTTTTATGAGTTTTGATTTATGTATTAAGAATGTTGAATAAAAAGAAAAGAAAAATAAGGTGAAAATGATTTGATTAGTTGTTCATGCAATGGAAGCTAATGATGTCAGCTAGGATGACATCGACATTAACCCTATAAAAAGAGGAAATGAACTTGATTAGTTATCTAGGTGATGAAAGCTAAATGAGGTAACATTAATATCAACATTAAGTTGAACTTGATTAGTTGTCCAAGTGATGGAAACTAATGATATCAATAGGGTAACATTGATATCAACATTGACATGAACTTGATTAGCTTTCTAGGTGATGGAAACTAATTATATCAATGGGGTAACATTGATATTGGTATTGACTTGAACTTGATTAACTATTCTAAATAAGAGAAGCTAATGATATCAATGTGGCTACCTTGGTATCAGTATTATCTTGGATTGATTAGTCATTCCAGAATGGAGGTTAATGATACCATTGTGGTGGAATTGGTATCGACATTTCTTGGAAAAATAATAATATCATATTGGACATGATTAATCATTCCAGTGGATAACAGCTAATGATACAAATGTAATTATATTGGTATCAACATTGACTTGAAAGAAATACATTAGTTAAACTTGATTAGTCATCCAAGGCATTGAAGACTAATGATATCAGTGTGACTGATATTGGCATCAATTTGATTAGTCGTCCATATATATAAGGCTAATAATATCAGCTCAATTAATATTGACATTGTTGTATTATTCAAATGGGTGAAGGCTAAAGGCTTTCTCAAGCAAAAATTTGGAATAAACACTGAGGAACTAAGAAAATATATCTAATTACGATGTGATGTGGAGTTCGAAAAGGTATCTTAATGGAATGAATTTAATGGACTTAGTCACAATGTTAATAAGGTTGGTTTGACAACTTAAGGTGATATAAAGGTATCTTAATGGAGTGAATTTGGGACAACATTAGGGGGTGTTTGAAGAGCTGTTTTGATAGCATATAACATGAAATTGAAGGTTGTTTTAAGACAACAATGAAGGGTATTTCAAAGGCTACAATGATGTCGTATGCAAGATTTATTTTGGGGCTATTTTGATAATGAAAACACAGTATATTAAGGGACTGTTAAGATAGTTCCAAGATAATATGATGGCAATCAAAAATGATAATCTATCTTGACATGATATGAGAGATAATGTCACCAAAAAATTAACACAAGTAATGAATCTTCTAGTAATGTTCAGGGAACAAGCCTTATGATGGCCATAGGTGTAAGGCTTGACTTTATGTATATAATAATATACTTCAAATTATCATAACACATAAGAATAGACAATAAGTATGTTGATATGGTTCATATGCATGGATAAGTTGACAATAATATCAAGGATGTGGAAATGAGAACCAAGGTAAAGAATTGAGCAAAAGAAAAGAAAGACTAGTGACTTGGGTAAAGGCTATAGAGAAAAAAGAGATTGCTAGGGTATGATAGAAACGACTAAGGCGAGCTTACGAAGTGAAACTTGTATATTGTGAGAATACTAAATTGCGAGGTGAGAATAATATCATTATAATTTTAAATGAGTAATAATTGCCAGGATGGTTTTGCCAGGGAATGGACAATTTATCGGGCAGCCGGTAGCTGTATCCTCCTCCCCCAGTCAATCTCTCGTCAAAGCATCTCATGATGACCCTAAGGGACCTAGTGGATGTCAAATTGTTAATAATTAACCTTTGTGTACAATGAAAATGACTGATGATCCAAAACGGCAGTACTTTATTTGTCCATTTCTTATTTATTGTCGTCCGATCTCTCTTACCCTCTGGGCTCCTCAGAGGACCATCTTTTGTTTTTTTGTCGCATGAAGCGGAAGGAAAAGGACAAAAGAAATTAACACTCACATGCAGGCCAGATCAAATTGTGCTTGTGGGCACACATCCCCATGCTTTAGACTCCTCAATCATTCATCTTCAATAATTGCCTCGCTGTGTGACCTCACATTGTACTATATAAACACTCTTCCATGGCCCCAACTTTAGAGAGAAGCCTTTTCGAAAATGTGGAACCGCCTCCCATCGGATCTCCTTGCTAACATCTTCTCCTTCCTCTCTCCGGACTCCTTGGCACGTGCCAAGACAGCATGCCGGTACTGGCGCACGTGTGCCAATTCATACCCATTGAGCACCGCCGCATCAATGGTCCGGCACCACCAAGCATGGTTTGTAGCTCTGCCCACACGCAGTCGTGGGCTATGTTGCTATCTTCACAATCCAAATATCGACAAGTGGCACGTCTTATCTCTCGATTTTCAACCCCACCCGACCCGACCCATTGCCCCGATAGGGAGCCTAATCCTTTCAAGACCCACAGATTCTACAACTCTCCAATTAGCTATAAGCAACCCTTTCACTAAGGAATTCAGGTGCCTTCCAATGCTGAAGATTGCAAGGACTAATCCAGCTGTTGGAGTTGTGATCTTAGGCCCAGCCCAACACGGCCCATCTTTACATTTTCGAGTCTATGTAGCAGGAGGGATGTCCGAAGCTCCACGTGGAGCTGCCACGTATGAGCCCACAATGGAAGTGTACGACTCGGAGGATGACGCGTGGAGAATTGTGGGGTCAGTGCCAGTGGAATTTGCGGTGAGGCTAACGGTCTGGACCCCTAATGAGAGTGTCTATTCTAAAGGGGTGCTATATTGGATGACCTCGGCCCGGGCTTATAGCATAATGGGCTTTGAGATTAGGTCCAATAAATGGCAGGAATTGAGTGTGCACATAGCAGATAAGCTTGAATTTGCCACATTAGCTCAGCTTAATGGGAGGCTGACACTTGTCGGTGGCACGAGTTGTGGCGATGCCTGTGTGTGGGAGCTGGATGAAAGACACGCGTGGTGTTTAAAAGAGAAGATGCCAGTTGAATTGACAAGGAAACTTTTAGGGGGTAAGGCGAGCTGGGCTGCAACTAAATGTGTAAGGGGTGATGGGGCTTTATGTTTGTACAGAGACCTTGGTTCAGGAATGGCGGTGTGGAGAGAGGTTGGCGAGAGAGGTAGATGGGAATGGTTCTGGGTAGAGGGGTGTTGTTCAATAAAAGGCAAACGAGTACAAAACTTGCCGATCAAAGGTGTTCTGATTCCTCCCAATCTTGCTCCTTCTTGTGCGTTCTCCAAGCAAAGATGATGAGGCATTGTGCGGATGTGCTGTGAATCTTGCAGCAGCGTAGCAGTAGGGCCTTCGCCAGGGCCTTGTCCCTCTTTCATTTGCAATGTAATATATATATTAACAGTTGAGTGGTAATTGGTTTTTGAATCGTGAATTCTATGCGAAAGGAATAATTCTCTTTTGAGAACAAAGGGTTCGCGAGCTCGGGGTATTTGCACTGAGGTTCCTCGCCTTTGAAATTTATTAACCAAATATATTATTTGTACTAAAAATTGTAATTTCTCCATTTACGAGGAATCTGCTTCTCATGGTGTAAGTGTTCCGAGCAAGATATGGTACTGTAGTTGTAAGAGTCACAGCTAATGTTCCAATGGGTTTTGCATGCTGAGTGTCTTCAGGTGACAGATATATTAGAGCCTGCCGTAGTTTCTGTCACAGCAAGGAAAAATAGGCCACCCAAGGTGCTGAAAGAAGTTGAAAATGCAATTTCCAAGCTTTAAAGAAACACTTTGTTGATACACTAGAATTTGCAGGCAATGTAAGTGTATTTGGTAAGGAAGGGAGATCAGGACAGTCTTGTCTGAACAAAACATGAAAACTGTGAAAGTTTCAATTTACATTCGACACCCATTTCATGCTTCCTATACACATGACCATATAATGGCCAGACGATGGTAATGATAGATGATGGTGCGGCAAAAAGTGAAAGTGTGTCGAGCACAACCTTCATTCCAAGGAGTTCAAATCATTGGGCTTATAATCGGCAACTGCTTAATTTCTAGCTTGTGATTCCCTTTCATCTGAAGCCATTTATCACAAATCCATTTCCTTTAATATATCAAAATAACTCATAAACCTCGGGATATATAATTTAAACTGAACTTAATTTGCTTTACTTCATTAAATTAAATTAAATGAAAGCAAATATAAGATCCCAATATTTTTTTTTTAAAAAAAGGAAAGAAAGATGGATCCAAATCAAATGATGCCTTTTTACTTGCTACTCAAATTTTAAGACAGCAGCATTCCCTTACCGTAAATGCCAAGCAACCATTTCCATGGACATCTCTTTAAATTTTTAGAACACGTATTTTCTTTCTTTAGTGCTGTTGATTTAACGGCACCATAGCCTATTGGCTTACTCGTCACCACCCTCGAGTGACATTAACCGATGGAGAGTTATAATGCTATCATTGAGAAAAAGGACCGTATTGGAAAAAAGAAAGCATAAAAGGGATCACGCTAAGAACAAAAGAAGAGTACAGGTACCAAACGCTTATATATATATATATATATATATATATATATATATAACAACATTTTCCAGTTGAATCATCTCGACCGCCTATTTTGACGGATTGTCACAGTCACATAATGGACAAACCTACGTCGGAGAAGTAAGAGACTGTTCTCACAGTTCTGTCGCATATACGGTATGAATAATTCCCTAATAAACGTCTTTTGTTGATCTGTTAAGTACACCACTTGTTTCTTCAAGGTCAAACCTGCATGGTCTTCAGTTTCTTGATTTAGGAGCTGGGTTGGGTTTTTCTCTTTTACGGTATTTCACTTGTATCGGAGACTCTGCTGTTTTTGCCTTTCTACTCTTAGAGTGGATGTAGATCATCTGCACTGAAGTGCGTTTTTCCTTTCTGTGAATAATGTTTGTTTAACACGTTGGAGAAAATGTTTGTTAATGAATGAGTAGGTGGTGATAATTGAATTTAAAGTGGAAAAACATAGGAGGTTTAAAGGGGAGTTTGTGTATTTGATAGGCAATGGATTATGGTTTCTGCTTAGCTTTTAACTTGATTGAATTCTCTAATTCCAAGCGCATCTTTTGTGGAACTGTGAACTCTTATTGCTAGTTTCTTTCCTTCGTGTTTAATCTGTTGGATCAGCCAGCATAAGAAATTTCATTGATATAATTAACCTGGCAAGTTTTGCTCATCAAATTTGTTTCTGGAGTTGAATTTTTTTTCTCTTTTGGTTAAATTAGTAGAGTTTATTTTCAAAACTCCGTGGACAAGATATGGATTTTCTTGGAGTATCCTGAAACTGCCCTCTTGTATGTTGTGAGAATTCCCTGAATCTTGAATTTTTAACTCATTGTCCAATTTGGCTAGATTGGGTTGGTGCTGTTGCTGGTTCAACTTCTATTTGCCGGGGACTGCAACAATCCAGTTTCTTCCTCCTAAATGAGGAGAATTCTACATCTTACCCTGGATCAGTTGGGGTTTTGTATCAAACATGACTAGAGGTTTGGGGACATTTATACTGTATAAATTATACAGTGGAAGAATATTGGGAATACGCATGCTCTGTCTTTCTGAGTAGCAATGGAAGCTTTGCAAGTTATTTCTTCTGCAACAGAAATAATCTCAAGTATGGTAGGGGTTGTCAGTGCATTAGATCAGGCTTCTAGGAATCTTGATGAAGCTCCTAAGAAAATCCGAATGCTAGAGGAATTTGTCTATGATCTTGAGAACTTGACGCGTCAAATTAAGCAAAAACATGTCTACAAGCTTCATAACCCCCAGTTAGATCACCAAATCCAAAGCTTGAATGTGCTGATAGAACGAATGCATCCAAACATTATGAAGGCAAGAAGGATTGTGTCAAGAAGTAGGGTAAAGAATTTGGCCAAGGTCGTGTGGAGTTCTATGGCGGGAGACCCTCTTAGCAAACTGATAAATACCATTAGAGATGATTTGAATTGGTGGTTTGAGTCTCAAAGGTTTGCCCAACATGTTCAGATGGTGATAGAATCAACAGCACAGGATGTCCCAGTTCGATTGAAAATAAAGGTTGAATTAGGATGGCCAATTTCTAGTAAATGCCACTTTGTGAGAAACTTATTGGAACAAGAAGTTTCTCATCGGGTTCTTCTAATTGTTGGGTTATCGGGCATCGGAAAGTCATGCTTGGCTCGACAAGTAGCTTCTAACCCTCCTACTAAGTTTGTGGATGGAGCAGTTGAACTTGGATTTGGCCAATGGTGTAGTAGAAATGCTTGCAATGGAAATAAGGATGAATACCAGAGACGTCTTGCAAGAAAAATCTCTAAATTTCTGGTGCAAATTGGATTTTGGAAGAAGATTAGAGATGAAGATAATGGAGATCTTGAATATGTTTGCTGTATTCTTCAAGAAGCACTGTATGGAAAGAGCATTCTCATACTTCTTGATGATGTGTGGGAGCAGGATATAGTTGAGCGGTTTGCACGGCTGTATGATAATGATTGCAAGTATTTAGTGACGACAAGAAATGAAGCTGTCTGTGAAATAACAGAAGCCGAGAAGGTTGAGTTGAGCAAAGATGACACAAGGGAGATAAGCAAGGCAATCCTTCAATACCACAGTCTACTTAGCGTGGAAGAACTACCGGTACGAGTCAAATAAACCCTCTTTCCTTTTTTTTCCTTTTTTTTTTCCTTTCTTGTAAATTTTTCTAAGTGGTTCGAATTTAATTTTTCTTTCCATATCTCCCAGTTTTTTCTCCTACTCAGTTTTATTGTGCATTGCCTGTTTATTTTCTTTTAAAATACTCTAAAGATCTGTTTCAGTTTTTACATGATAAGTTTGTCATCTGTGAGATTCTCTTTGGATTTTCATTCAGGATTACAAACCACTGAAGAAATGATGTTAACCTCTCTAATGAATCTCTGTCCACACATTTTTCTCTAGCATAGGTCCAATGTCACAATTTCATTGTGGATACAATAAGAACTTGCACACTTGCATGCTGTAACTCTTGAAGATGGGAATTACAGCATTTTGTGTTCTTGTTTCTGATGAAATATTTTTTTTCTGCATGTGCAAGCGAGACAACTTTGTATCTGTGCAAATTTTCAAGTGCATTACTATCGAACTTCTAGTACAATTCTCATTTTGAGTGATGCTAATGTAGCTGTGAGCCTCATTGATTTCTGCTAAAAGATTTTTGACACGCACACACATACATATATGGACTGCATCCTTGTGTTGGCATATAAGTTATATGCAACATCCAAGTAGAAATTAACTAGGCATAAAAAGTGGTGTCACGTTGCTGATTTCATTCATAAATTCTTGGATCTTTCTTTTTATTTTTTCTTCTTTATTTGGCAGGGCGTAGCAGAGACCTTGCTTGAACGCTGTGGCCACCACCCTCTGACAGTTGCTGTTATGGGTAAAGCTCTTAGGAAAGAAGTAAGAGCTGAGAAGTGGGAAAAGGCCATCACAAACTTATCAACCTTTGCCACATGTGCACCTGGTCCTGTCTCATATGTAAATGAAAAGGAAGCTGAGAGCACCTTAACTATTTTTGGGTCATTTGAGTTCAGTCTGGAAGCTATGCCTAGAGATTCTAAAAGGCTCTTTATAGCTCTAGCTTCCCTTTCATGGGCAGCACCTGTACCGGAAGCTTGTCTGGAGGCTGTTTGGTCTGTTCTTGGGGAGGAGAGATTGTTCCCTCTTATTGTCTGCAAGCTTGTTGAAGGTTCTTTGCTGATTAAAACGGAGATGGATCCCTTGTACCTAGTTCACGACATGGTTTCTTTGTATCTAGATAGCAAGGCAGATGACTCTACTGAGATACTACTAAATGAATATTCACCGGAAGAGACTGCTATTATTTGTCCTTGGCTACTTATTTTTGGAAAAGAAAACGTCAAAAGGATTGCTGAAGAAAGGACGGAGTTTTTGTTTAATGTCTTGGAAGAAAAGCAGGTGGTAACTACCTTAGAAGCACTCATCCAAGCTTTAATGGCTAGCAAATCCATGTCTGAGCTCGAAGTTAGCAGGGAAAGGTTTAGTGGAATACTAGGCCCTAGGATTGCAGACTTGATCTTAACTGATTCTTTGAGTCTCATTGCAGTGACTACAGAAGCCATCACAAATATATTCAGTACGAGTGATTACTGCAATTATTTTCCTTCCCTTGAGACTACTGGCGCAATCAATAAGCTGGCAACAACACTGCAGGAATGTGAGGAGGACCCCATAACTCAAATCCATGTATTAATCGTCCTTGCAAAGCTCGCGGAATTTGGAAGCCTTGAGACAGTTGATAAGGTGCTCGAGAGCATTTCCTTTAACCAGCTAGCTGATTTGCTCTCCCCCAGTGCTGAGATATTGCATGAGAGCATGTTTACAGTGTTGAACTCTCTGACCAAAGCTGGAAAATCGAATGCTGTTGAGAGAATGTTCGCTTCTGGGATCGAGAAAAAACTTATTAAACTTCTTGAGAATGGATCTGAAGTTCTACAACACCATGCTATTGTCACACTGAAGGGATTTTACGAGGTTGCTTGCAATCCTGGAAGTGGTTCTCTTCATCCATCTAATCTAAATCTTCTGCCATGGCAAGTTAGGCTTCGTCTAGAAACTTTTGTTCTGTCAGATCAAACTGTTCCTCAGACGTCAAAGACACAATCTTTTGAAGATCTCATTTATAAGCTATCAGATGGGAATATAAAGCAGATATTGCAGGCAATGCAAGATCTCATACCAATTATTGAGAAGGCAGTAGATTCTAGAATCAGAGAAATGATTTTACAAAGTCCCCTAGTCAAAAGGCTATCAGAACTCCTGCAAAGTAGGCACTCAGAACAGAACTCAGTGAGATCTGAATCTGCCTTCTTACTGATGAAGCTAGCTTTGTCTGGTGGAGAACCTTGCATTACGAAATTTCTAGACCATGAAATTATCCCCGAGCTAGTTAAGATGATGCAATGCAATGTTGCGGAGCTGCAGGATTCAGGCTATACAGCACTGCACCAAATGCTTTATGGAAATGGTGGGATCCTTGTATTGCATAACATCTTTAAAACAGGTCTAGTGGATAGGATGGTTGAATCATTAGACAGAAAATCAATAAACACACGAGAAGTGAATGTTCATTGCATTTTGGATCTTGTTGAGCTAGGAAATAAATCCTGCTTAGAGAAAATGCTGTCATCACAGGTCGTGGAGAAGCTTGTAAGATTGGAAAAGGTCACCGGGGGATCTGGCGAAACAATTGTCAGATTTCTCGAAGGCATGGACAAATGCAAGGATCTGTCAATGATGGAGCGTAAGGTGATAAAGCAACAAGTGGTTAGGAAGGTCAGGGCCTCCTTGAAAGGGCATAAATTTGATTCTCAAATATTAGCATCAGTAGATGCTTGTATGTCCGAGCGTTCAAAAGGTTCCAGTAGTAGTGGTTGTGGTAGATACAGAAAGTAAGTAATCAGGTATGAGAGCAGATGAGTTTTTTTTTTTTTGTCCTTTTATATAGTTTACTCTTCATGCTGGCCTTGAATCAATACTTGTAAACATGTCATTTTGAAATTATGAATACGATTTATTTTTACTCAATAGAGAATAAGAGAATAGTATAAATTATTTATAATCTAATTGGCATAGATAACATCAAAGCTGAGGTAACATTTCTTGGCAGTGTAGCCAGGTTTGTCACAAACTTGACAATAAAGGGGTTCCCGATTGAACTGTTTCGTCCAGTGTGATAAGAGGTGAAGTTACTGGAACAATGATAGCTACCACGCCCCCTCCCTCGAAAACTACAATGGCCTGTAGGTGTGTTTGCAGTTTGCTGACGAGTAGACATATTTGCAGAGCCATCAATAATACTAGTTGAATTATTAGCTGCAATGTGAGACTCTGATGTTAAAAACAAGGAATAAAGTTCCTTAAAGTAACATTATCTTTTAAATTGAGATGACTTTTTTTTTTTTATATATATATATATATATATATATATATATATATATATATGTGGTACTATAATCTTGTTGATTATATAGTTACAAGTTTAAATTTCATTATTCGTATTTTAATTAATAAAAATGAAGCATAAGGTAGTGCAAGCTCATGCAAGTTTAAAGCTCAAAAGATTTTTATTTAGGAATTATGTTAGATAGTTAAAACTATTCTTGGAACATCATCTAATAGCTTAAATTTTTAGGTTGAGATAGTTATTTGACATGGTATCAGAGCCTTGATGATCAAACGATCACGAATTCAAATCTCATCACTCCCTTATTATCTCTTCTAATTAATATCTAATTAATAGCACTAGGTAGTGTGAGCCTATGCAGCCTAAAGGGTTTTCTCTTGGGAGGATGTGTTAGAAAATAATATAAATCATATCTTGGAACCTCACCTAACAAAAACTATTAGCCTGAAATAGTTCTTAATTTGACTCTCCTTCTGTTTTGTGAGTGCCAAGTTCACTTATCATTGTCATAGTAACAAACGACTGTCATAGTGAATACTGTAGAAAATGTTTGATAGGTTCCATCCTTCACTTGGCGCTGATACAATCTCTTTTTTTTAAAAAAAAAAAGAACATCAACTAATTGTAGACATTGTGTAGTGGAACTAGGGAAGAGCTCTCTGATTATCTAGTTTATCAATATTTTAGCTCTACAATGATCATTTTATGAACAAGCTATTAGATATTTGTATCTGTTTCTATGAATGGAAAGTGCATTAAGAGGAAAATAGTTTGAAAATTGTGTAAAATCAACTTGTAAAAAATAGTTTTGGTGAGAAACTATTAGGTTTCTCTGGATACAATCCAAAGTAGATAAAGGAAGACAATGACAACGAAAAGCCTATGCTTCAGGAGAGGTAGCTTTTAGCCCAAAGTCTTCCTTAATGAAAACTATCAAATTCACTTGGCTAATCGGTGAATATAATATCTTAAACTATTCAGCTTGTTACGTGAACCCAGATAATAGAGATCACACATTTTCTATTCTAACAATCTTGGTTCTCATAGTTGTGTTTATTTTTGCCCCAAACACGTCATGGTTTTTTATAGTGCTCTAGAGAACTTAGCCTTTTAATTTCTCGTAGAAGTGACCTCGTTTTGCACACTACCTCATTTTGCACTCACATACTCTTCTTCTTAAGAGTAGACTATAATACCCCACTTGAATTTCCCAAGTTATAAGAATTATTAAAAGCTTAGCTTATATTGGTTTTAGGTAGCACTTTTCATCATAGGAATGAGGTAAGAGTACCACTACTGAAATTAACATATGATTTAATTGTCTATTTGAACTTAGATTTTGAAATCTCCATTCAACTAGGCTGAGTTCCTATCATGGTAATTCTTTTAAATATAGTTTTTACTCCCATCTCCCTTAAAGATTTATCAATATGCTCTCTTGTTAAGTCTTTTGTAAGCGGATTTATAATATTATTCTTTAACTTCATATAACTAATAAAAATATTTTCATTTGCGAGCAATTATTTTATAGTATTGTGATTTTGACAAATGTGTCGAGACTTACCATTATACATACTATTTTATGCCTTACTAATTGCAAATAGGCTATCACAATGTATGCAAATAGCTGACATGGGTTCTAACCAACTTGGAATATCTTCTAAAAATTTTCAAAGCCACTTTATTTTCTCTCTAACTTTATCTAAAGCTATAAACTAAGATTTCATAGTGTATCTAGCTATGCAAGTTGTTTAAAGGATTTCTAAGAGACTATAACTTCTCTACTAGTAAAGTTAAATCCATTTATGGATTTTAAGTCATTTGGTATCGAATATCTAGTTAGCATCACTATACCCTTCAAGTATAACTCATATGGTGTCTTATCCAATATCTTGTAAGGCATTTTATTTAGAATCTAAGTAGAAGTCGCTCTTTGCCCCACACTTCAAAAAAAGTATGGATTAATTAAGTAAGAAAAAAAAATTAGTTACGGGAACTGAAGGTTAGACCGACTACTTACTTTCTCCTTACCTTTAACAGGATTGTCTCCTTGTTGAAAAAAATACCCCCTAGGTTTTGAGGTAATCCTAAATTTATTAACATAACATTCATCATTTCTTTCAATGTTAGGTTATTGCATTAAGCAATGTCATTCTATTATAATGAATAAGAAGTCGTGGTTTAATGGGTTATATCATGCTCAAAACAAAATTTATCAAAAAGTAAATCACATTCCTTACATCTATCGCTTCTTATCACTTGATCTTCTTATTTAGTTGATTTTTAACATTGATTTTAAAATGTTTGAACATTTTTAAAGCCTTGTCTTTGCTTCATAGCAGATAAATATAATAATATCTTATACAATCATCAATAATATAATAAATTTTTTTTCATCTCTAGTTTGCAAAAATTTTGAATCACAAATATCAATGTGAATTATTACTTTTGTTTATGGAATAGGAAGGTGACTAGTCAATTTGGATTCCATATAAATTTTACTTTTTTTATTTTGATCAACATGAGATTTCAAGAGTAAATCCAAATTACTAGTTCTTTTCAATATTTTGTAATTAACATGAACAAATCTATCACGCCATAAATCAGAAAACTTAACCAAATAAATAGTAGAAGAAGCTTGATTAATCTTGTTTTTTTAGTATAATAGTCATAATGTTGACCTTAAATAGCTCATCACATAAATATCTCTTGTCTACAACACATCCCACTCTTGTCAAGAAAAAAATTATCACACTCAAAACCATGCTTAACCCATTCTTTCTCAACAAAGAGTTATAAACCAAATTCTTTGGTATATCAGAAGCATGAATCACATTGTTTAGAGTCAACTCTTCCCTTATGTCATCTCTTAGCACAACTTTTCCATGGGCAAGGATTTTGCACACTAAAAAGTTACCCGTGAACAAGAATTCTCTATCAGCAATTGCAATACACTTTGAAAAAGTATTCTTGGTAGAACATATATAATAAATGGCTCTAGTATCAGTAAGTTCCTTTAAACCTTTTTTTACTGCCACCACCACCATTAAGGTCTTCAAAAGAATTTGCTCCGCCATGCTTCCTATTTAAGTTCACTCCATTTAATTTTTTTATATTTGTTTTCGAAGTAGAGCATATGTATAAATCGAGTTAGTCAACAGGGAGACTAAAACAACGAAGTTATTGGGATAATCAATGCATTAATATTGTTAACACTACTTTTAGTCATTTGTTATCTTAGTAACATGATCAACTTTATATATATATAATCTCAAAGAAATTATACACTAATAAAAGTATTTAAATTAAACCACAAAATTTATGACATATCAATTGTGCAAAAACATAAATTTAATGAATAAATTCACACACACCCATATAAGCTATTAGATCATTAGGTGGCACTGTGTTGTGGGTCATATCAATTTTTTTTAACATAAAAAAGAAATATTCAATCGTTGCTAACATGTTTTCTAATAAATAAATTAATCATAAACTTAAAATATATAAGATGAATTTTTAATTATTGATATAATGACATATTGGATGAACTTTGTTTTTAGATATTGAGACTGCAACATATTGAATCGACCTAGGTTAAACTGTCAAATCTACGACATGGGTCATAAAACCTTGATAACCATATAAAAGAAAAATAAAAATAAATTATGAAGGCCTTTGCTTATTCAATCCAATATTGAAGAATGAAATTGAAAAAAAATATTCAATTAATAAAAACATAAAACACCCTACCCGAGTCAACTTAGGTTAACCTACCAAACCCGCAATCCAGGTAATGAGATCGGGACAACCCCATAGAAAAAAAAAATATGAAGCCCAATTTTCAACCAATTTAATTTTAAAAGATTAAATCGAAAATAAACACAAAAAAAAAGAAAAAAAAAACTTAAGTAAACTCGGGCTAACTTATTAAACTTAACCTTTGACATGAGATAGAGATAACTTTATAAAAACCAAATAAATTAAATTAAAAAGCTCCACTTTCAAGAGATTCAATGTTGAAGGTTAAAATCGAGAAAACAAAATCCATGAGGCCAAGATAATGAAAGATGAAATAAATAAATAAATAAGATTCAGTTGTTAGAGAGTGAAAATTAAAAAAAAACAATATTCAATTAAAAAAGGAACCGATCAACTCAAGTCAATCTGCCAAACTCGCAACCCTGGTTTGGTAGGCTATCAAGAAAAAAAAGAACTGAATCAATTCAGAATAATCCCATAGAAAACAAATTGAAAAAATTATGAATCCAATTTCTACCAAATAAATATTAAATGATAAAATAAAAAAATAATTAACGAAAGTGACCTAAAAAATAACCCGGGTCAACTCAGTTTAACCTGTTAAATTCATGACTTGAGTCATGAGATTGAGATAAATTCATAGAATTTTTTTTTAAAAAAATATGAAGCCCACTTCCAATAGATCTAATGTTGAAGGTTGAAATCAAAATTTTAAAAAAAATCATGAGAACGATATATAACCTAATAGGAAAAAAAACATTGCATAATACAATTCCTTAAATAACATCGTATTAAAAGATGAAACTAAATAAAAAACTAAATAAGAAAAAGAAAATTAAGTTGTTGAAAGGTTAAATTGACGGTAATTTAGCTATTACAGTAGCCCAATGTTAAAGGACTTGTAAATTTCCCTACCCATGTAGAACTATTATATTATAGATTATAGAATATACTAAAAGGCGTGGCTTAATTACTATGGATTTGCACTGGTCACACATACATATAACATGTGAACTTACTATTCTTTTTCTAATAATTCATTTTGATCCTCAAAATTTTATTTTGGGCAATTTAATCATAATCAAAGACCAATTACTGTTGATTTCTTAGTCAATGGTGAAATTGAAAGAAAGGGGACCAAGATGTAAAAGGCACCAAACATGAATAGCATGCCAGAGATTGTATGACAAATACACTTAGATCCTTGATCTTTTAAAATAATGTAATTTATATAATTTAGGTTCATTTAGATTTAAAAAAATCAATTTTGGTATACAACGATGAGAGAGGGGGGGTTGTTAGATTCCAACGATGAGAGATAAAGTCATCGCTCACTCTATTTATGGCCACCAAAATGGGTTTCTTGGTGTCAATGAGTTTTATGAAGTGAGAGGGAATTCATGGGGTTTGTTTAACTTGGTTTGATTTTGGTTTTTTGAGCTATTTTTTTGTTTATTTAAAGTTGATGGAATGATTTATAGATGTTATAAGAATGTTGATGAGGTGTTCTTAGGTTGAAATGACTTTAAATATTGGGCTTTTTTGGCAAAAACAAAATCGTTGCCCTGATTTTCCGGTCACAATCGTAGTAGCTAGAATCTAGGCTTATAAATGACATGTCGTCTATTTTATTTTAAAAAAAATTAGGACGCACATTGTCCACCCTTTTAAAAAATTAAAAAATAAATAAGAAACAAGCTCAGGCCTGCGAGCTTAAGCTTGAAGGCTTGCCAACGATCCTAGGCTCATCATTGATGCGGCATAAGCGTGCGAGTTTTTGACCCCGTTTTGTTTTCGGTTGGATATAAATTTAAGGAAGAAATTTTTATTGAACTCGGTTGAGTTTATGATCCAAGTCACGAGTTTGTCGAGTTAAACCACAACATTTAGGCTATTTTTTTTATAATATTACTTTTTTAACTGATATCTTTTTTTTTTAACGTATATTTTTAAATTGATGTTTCAATTAATATCCATCATCTATGATTTTTTCTGCTTATTTGACCTTTTTTGAATAAATATTGTTTTTTTATTGTGCCGTGCGTATTTAATTTTTAAAAAAATTATTCTGATTCATGTATAAGTTTTTTTAATCTTTTGTATATAAGAACTTTATTTTTTTAAAATAATTTTTTATTTTTAGATAATATTTTTAATATGTGCAACTTTGCATAATAGTTTTTTACTTTTATTTTATTTAATCAATTTAATATTTGTGTATATTTTTAATATCATTTAATTGAATAAAAAATTAATTTTAATAAATTAATTTAGTAAAAACAACTTGGTAAATATCTCATCTTGCAAGATTAAATATCTTGATATATTATTGTCTCTTAATTTTTTGAAATTTTATATTTAATTATCAATAATAATTTTTTATTTATTTATTAACCCACATGATTTTATATTTATTTGATTATTTCCTGGCAAATCCAATTCCTTTCAGCAGCTCCAGGGATTGGGAGTAAATACTACTAGTATATGTGTGTGTAGCTAAAGCATATACAGTAATAGTGGTGTGGTGGTTGCAATTAAAATTTCTCAACGAAAGCAAAGAATGGTAAATGTATATATCCAGAGCTCCCCTTCTCCCTTTCCACCTTTTTTTTCCCCAACAACATACAGATTACACATAATTCCATACAAAATAAAGAACACAACAATATATAAATCTAGCATGTCAAACTTGATTATTTTATCAATAATTATTAACATTCATCAAATAAAACCCATAAATACCAAGATTAACCAATTTATTGGTTGAAATAAGCGAAAACATTTGACTTACTCTCTCTACAATGGAATTCGGTGCAACTTTCTCTTACCTTCACAAATCAAGGATCGAAAAATAATTATAAAAAGATTTTGTATAAAAATTGAATTTGTAAAAACATAATTTACCAAAAAGTTCTGATTTTGAAAATTGAAATGAAGAATTGAACTTTTGTGTCTATTTTAAACACCACCTAAT
Organism: Populus nigra; assembly: GCF_951802175.1. Lineage (NCBI taxonomy): Eukaryota > Viridiplantae > Streptophyta > Magnoliopsida > Malpighiales > Salicaceae > Populus > Populus nigra. The sequence goes on from NC_084859.1 coordinate 9,091,725, forward strand.
TTTAGTGTCTTTTCTAGGTGGGTCTTCCTTCTTCCAATTTTGTTGCTAGCCAATAAATATAAAACAATTAGAACTCAATTGAAAAGAAATATTAAGCGATGAAAATTGAAAAAAATATTGTTCTACTCCATAGTATAATGTAAATGGGTGAATAGTGTTTAACACTATTTCAGACTATCTTTTCATTTTAATTTATTTTGTTATTTGTTATTTGTTATTTGTCAAGTCTATTTAATTAACAAATGTGTCAAGTTGGGTTTTAAGAATCTTACAATGCTCACTCAATCATTTATTTTATTTTTTTTCTAAATTTTTCCAGTTCATCTAATGTGTTGGAAGAGTCTCTTCATGTCAGCAATATTATTAGGAATGATATGTGAGTAAATCTTAAAAATCGGAGATACTATACAGTTGGTTTTTTTCTCCCCAATAAATTTCTTACTTGGAAAGACATTTTTGTTTTTTTAGCTTCTTTTTAATTGTAATAATTTTGGGTTTTTCCTGTTATGCCACCAATAGCATAACAAGAGGAGGGGGACGAAGAGGCTGAATTCTTATATAGTACAAGGATGGACTGGACAAGAAAAATATTGAGGGACCACACCATAACAAAATCCCAAGCGTAAAGGCACAAATATGTGATCGACCCTGCAAATTTTGGGCACCCTAGTTTTTTTTTTTTTTTTTTTTGTAACTAGTTATATGGTTTCATCTTTTGTTGAGTTTTGCAGATGAAAATCAGAAACTTCAGAATCATACTAGATTATCCAAAATTTAGTTAGATGACCGTTCGAAATCTCATCTTCGAATAAATTTTTAGTTTTTCAAATTCGAAATTTTATGTGCCGATCCATCCTAGAATAAGAGGTAGAGAGTGTGAGATGCAGACTTGAAAGAAAGTATAAGCAACCGGGCTGGGAGTTGGGTCAATAATGATAGGTTGAGGATAGTTCATGAAGGTCGACATGATTGGTTGTCATTATCATTAAAGGGAGAACGAAAAGTTTTTTGTAGTTATTGGATCAATCATGGCTGGCCACTTATTTTCATGAATTTTTTTTTATTAATCTTTGTTTAATTTAATGATACTGTTGATGATGTTATGATGAGGATAAGACTCTTACAATTTTGGTGCTTGATTGTGTTTCGGACCCACATAAACTCCAAACTTTCTTGTTTCAATGATGGCAGCTCCCCACCTTTCAAAACCCTAATAATCTATAAAAATTAAGGCGGGGCATATTCTTTCCCTGTAGGTGTGACCAGACAATATTCAGAAGCTCAGGATTTTCACGTCCTTGACTTCCTTCAGATATAAATTACAGAATGAGTTGCCATATTTGAATGAGAACTGTTGAGGATGCTGAAAACTTGTAAAAAATTGTCTTTTCAAGGTTGGAATGTACTAGAAAGTTTAGAAAATTGGGATTGGACAACCTTAACACCTACAAAAGCATGTTCTATATATAAAAGAGTTAAGAGATAGAAAATTGTAAGAAAGAATATAGTTTTTATTATTCTGTACTGAACAACATAATCAAAACATTGTAAATTGGCTTGTATTTAAAATACATCATTAAAAGAGTAAGAAAAGGAGATATGCACAATTATAGCAAATATTCTTCAAGAGTTATAGCATCAGATTTCTCAAGATTGCCTGCAGATTACGACAGATCATGAGGGAGCTTGATATGGGATTTTCTGAACATAATTCTCCTTCTCTGAAGCATTTTCCTTATCAGAAACCTTAACATTAAGGACCTCTGATACCAAGTCATTTTCGATAGGAGATAAGAACCATGTGAGGTTGCGTATGTTTATTTAGTTGTAAAGAATATTTAGGTTTGAGTAATAAAAAGAAGATGACTTATACCTTAAGGTTTTATTCATATAGTCTTGAACCCACCTGTGTCCATTCAAAGATAGGATCGCTAATGTGTTTACCGCCTGTCGTTTTGAACTACAGTAACAATGAGTCATTGTAAAAGTTGTGTTAGTTCTTGGAGGAACATGTGGTCAAAGGGTATATACTCATTTGAAGCATGTATGTTTTGTCATCTTGGTTGCTAAAGAGCAAACCGGGTTTAACCAGAGGCCGTGCATTCAAGTATAGCTGCCGGCCGCACTTGAGGGCCTAGCTGCTGTGGTCAACCGTGTGACTTGTTCCGCCCCCGTCCCGGGTTCGACCCTCTATGTGCACGTCTGTCACCCCCGCGGTGCCTAACCTACCCCTGGGCTTGCAGGATGTCCAGTGGGCCGTGGGGAATAGTCGTGGTGCGTGCAAGCTGGTCCGGACACCCCACGCAAATCAAAAAAAAAAAAAAAGTATAGCTGCCGGCCTCACATGAATAAGCTCCATGTTTTGGTTGTCCATGAGATCTTGGGATGTTTCACAATAAGATAAGATAACAGCTGTTTTTTTAATGTTTGTTTGTTTAAAAATATATTAAAATAATTTTTTAAAAATATTATTTTTAATATGAATAAATTAAAATAATCTAAATATATATATATATATATATATATATATATATATATATATATATAAATTCACCCATTTCCTATTTAAAACATAATACCAACACTACAACATTATCCAGTTTTACCGACGGACCAATTTCGTCGGTGACAGTAATGAAATCCGTCGATGAAAATCATACCGACGGACTCACCGACGTACCACGTCCGTCGGTAAAACGGCCGTCGGTAAATCCCATTTCCGTCGCTAATGCTGTCGCAAATAAAAAAAACCACCTACCGACGGAAACACCGACGGTTTACAGACGGATACGCCCGCGCCAAAAAAAAAGTTTCCCGTGGGAACATTACCGACGGAATAAATTCGTCGGTAATTTCAAGGGTAATTACCGACGGCATTACCGACGGAAAATCTGTCGGTAATTATGGCATGGCTGGTAATTTTGTTGCAACTCTCTGTGTAATACCGACGGATTATATCCGTCGGTGATGCCGTCGGTAATGATGGCATGGATGGTAATTGTTCGGCAACTCTCTGTTAAATACCGACGGATAGTATCCGTCGGTATATCCGTCGGTAGTTATTTCAAATATATATAAAAAAATAATTTATTAATTGTAAAAAACCTTAATAAACAAATAGAAATGCATTAAACATTAATAATGTAAAAGTAATGTTAAATAATATTCATTACAAATTTAATGTGTTTAAAAAGCAAAATTAAACTAGAATAGCGGCGGAGCTGGAGGAGAAGGCGGAGGAGGAGGAGGAGGCTGGTTGTTCCCGGGACCATACGGCCAAAAAGAAGCTGCACAAGTATCGTCACCCATCTTTGATCTCATCTCCATGACTATTTGACGGAGCTCATCATAATTCGTCGATAGTTGTTGATATTGTTGTTTCAACGCAATGAACTCCTCAGACTGGGTGTTCGATACTGATGGAGAGCTTCCAACAGTTGAGACACTACGAGTCGACCGCAAGTTGTCAGCCGTAGTGTTGGAGAGCCCGTAGACCCTATTTTTATCGGGTCCACCAGACGATCCCGCCTCCATCCACAAATCTGGATCGAAATCTGGATGGGTCGACGGATTGTCCCCATATCTCTCCCTCAACCGGCTATTATAGGTCTCCTGAAAATTCCATCGGTAAAAAAATCATCAAATGCAATTCAAGATGCAATTCAAGAAAATAATAACTTACAAAATAAAATGAATGAACGAACATACCACGAAGTGCTGAGCACGGTTGTCCACGAACTGCTGCACCCCCTTTTGGCGGTCTTGACTCCGCACATGCGTCTCTAGAAACAGCTCCATTGGACTCGGTTCACGTCCAAGAGACGCAGCCTGTAAGGAAAAAATAGGTTGAAAGTTAAATATATTATAAGGAACGACAAATTAATTAACGATATATTTCATTAAAATTAATCTTACCATCCGCTTTGCATGTGCGCTGAATGGGACGGATCCGCTAGTGTGCGTGGTCACCGAACCATAAATTTGCCGGTTCCGGTTGTCGGCGCCAGACTGTGAGCGCCGTGAGAACCGCTCTGAGGTCACGTGCTCAATATATGCCGTCCATATTTCCCCCGAGATGAATGGCGGTTTGAATTCCTGCCAAACCGCCACCTCATTCCATCCTTCAAGACCGTTATCCCTCGCATGTCTTTTTGATTTTTTTTGGGTGTCATACCAAAAATCACGCAACCTACTTCCATAGTAACAAATTAGAATTTAAAACATAAAATTATAAAACAAAAATAAATATTATTTTCGATGTTACCTAGTTGCCGCGTGATTCTCCCATACCCTCCTCATAACATTGTTGCCCGCCCTATCCCACTCAAATTTGTTTTATGTATATAAATAATTCATATAAAATAAAAATAGTACAAGATATAAAATTATAAAAATTATTTATTAAAAATTAACACCGACCTGAAATCGCTTAAACCATGCATCGATATTAGGTTTCCACTCAGGATGTTTGAAACCTGGCTCCATTGAAACAATGGAATCTCCATCGACGATTTAAACGCCAATGTTATAGTCCTTGCAGCCTCAATGTTTGTGAACCTGAAATTAAATAAAAGTAGTAATTAATATTAATTAGTTGTTCATAAATTATGTTATAAGTATATAAAAAAAAAACTAAAACCTAAACAAACTTACATTGAGAGGTCATCCTTCCATTGTGCCTGGTACTTGCGGGTGAATTGACCCCGCTGTGAAGGCACACCGCTTCTGCGCTGTGAAACCGCGCTAGAAGAGGCAGCATCACAAGTTGGCGTAGATTCCTCGCTGTGATCAGCACCTAAGGATACGTCCTCCTCACTGCTAGAAGAACTAGCTGCAACCGTCTTTTGACGACGTGCTGTAGATTTCATTCTACGCATCTACACAAATGTATACAAATAATTACATAATTAACTTCGATTATTTTAAAAAAAAATTCGACAGAGTCTCTCCTGTACTGGGGGGTCCCAAGTTGTCGACAAAATCATATTACACTTCCAATTTTATTTCACATCCCGATCCAATCATCCTGGATCTCAACCCAACTCATCATCATCAACACAACATTTTATTCAATAACATCATATAGAATTACAACTATGAACATTCATTGTTAAATTGGTACTAACATTAGATTTAAGTCATACAAATATCCTAAATTAAGATAAACTAATTAAATGCAATTCTATATATATAAATTAACATTTTTAAAATAAATCAACAATAACAATTATATTTATAAATTAACATTTTTAACATAAATTCAACAATAACAATTATAGCAATACAAACAATAATATCCTAAATTAAGATAAACTAATTAAATGCAATTCTATATATATAAATTAACATTTTTAAAATAAATCAACAATAACAATTATATATATAAATTAACATTTTTAACATAAAATTCAACAATAACAATTATAGCAATACAAACAATAATATCCTAAATTAAGATAAACTAATTAAATGCAATTCTATATATATAAATTAACATTTTTAAAATAAATCAACAATAACAATTATATATATAAATTAACATTTTTAACATAAAATTCAACAATAACAATTATAGCAATACAAACAATAATATCCTAAATTAAGATAAACTAATTAAATGCAATTCTATATATATAAATTAACATTTTTAAAATAAATCAACAATAACAATTATATATATATAAATTAACATTTTTAAAATAAATCAACAATAACAATTATATATATATAAATTAACATTTTTAACATAAAATTCAACAATAACAATTATAGCAATACAAACAATAATATCAAAACTAAAAAACTAAAATTAATAAATAAAATTAAAAAACTAAAAAACTAAAAAACACTACACAACACACAACATAAACACAAAACAAACAATACACAAAACTAAAAAACATTATATCAATTCAAAATAAATTTGGGAATAAAAAATGCATACCTTAATAATGTGTTAAATTTAAGATTTTATCTACAAACAATATACAAAACAAAGAACACCAAAAAAAATAATCATAATTAAAATAAAAAAAATAAAAAGATAAAGAAAAAAAAATACATACCTTTTAAAACTACCACCAAAACAATAAAATCCTTCTAAAAGCTAAATATAAATGAGAGAAGAAGAGCAAGGGAGAAGAGAAAGGGAGAAGAGGAGAAGAGGAGAAGAGAAAGGGAGAAGAGGAGAAGAGGAGAAAATGAACAAAGTGGGGGGGATGGGCGGTATATAAAGCAATATTTCCGACGGAATTTCCGACGGAAATTAATTGCTGTCGGTGCAATTAATTTCCGTCGGCAATTCCGTCGGAAATTAATTGAAATTCGCACCAAAAAGTTTGGAAATCCCGCCAAACTTTTCGATCCGTCGGCAAATCCGTCGGAAATTCCGTCGGTACGGGTGCAGACGGACACGTGTCACACATGCGTGATCCGTCGGTAATGCCGTCGGTACTGGACGTCGGACAGTCCGTCGGTAATCGTGCAGACGGACACGTGTCAGACATGGGACAGCCCGTCGGTGATTCCGTCGGTATTGGACGTCGGAAATGCCATCGGAAATCCGTCGGAAATCCGTCGGTGAATGTGGCAAAATCCCGTAATTTGTTTTGCAACTCTCTGTGAAATACCGACGGTTTATATTCCGTCGGTAAATCCGTCGGTGAATGTGGCAAAATCCCGTAATTTGTTTTGCAACTGTCTGTGAAATACCGACGGTTTATATTCCGTCGGTAAATCCGTCGGTGAATGTGGCAAAATCCTGTATTTTTTTAATGTAACCCTCTCAAAAAATCTTGAATTGCAATCTTACAACACACACAACACAATAACAAAGGCTGACCCTTAAAGAAGAATAAATATTTCATGTTTCAAATTATTACATTATAAAAATAAGGCTTTATAACATGTTTAGTTAGTCGGAATTTTCATCTTCGTCCTCTATTGAATTGTTATCATCAGCTTCATCGCACTCTTCAATTTCGTTATAATCTTCTTCAACAACATTCTTTTTTCCACTAGTAGAGCTCAGAACAACATTCAACTCCTCTGCGTCAACATCAACAAGACTATCGTTGAAAACACGAAAATTCGAATTTTCTTCTAAGTCAATCGACGGAGCAACTCGGTATGGTTCAACCAACTCACTAGCTTGAAAGACTTCATCTATCACACTTGTGTCTTCGTTCTCATCCTGAACAACCTCGACACGACCCTTGGGTTTTGTTTTTAAAACGGATAACCAATCAACTCTTGATCGGTCCTTTCTAAAGGAAGGGGTGTATGTGCAATAAACTTGTTGGCATTGCTTTGCGAAAACAAAGACGTCGTTTACGTTGCGGTGTCTAGCTTTTGAATTGATTTCAACGAGACCATAGTGAGGATCTACTCTGATTCCTCTGTCAGTTGTGTCATACCAATAGCATTTGAATAAAAACACTCTATTTTGCTCGCTATGATATTGCAATTCGATGACCTCTTCCAATCTACCGTAGTAGTCAACTTCAAACTCACTAGAAGTCGATCCCTTAATACAAACACCGCTGTTGTATGTCTTTCTTCCATGCCCGTATTCTTCAGTATGAAAGACATATCCATTGACAAAATATCCATTATAGCACTTGACTTTTCTTTCAGGGCTCAAACATAGTAAAGACAGTGAAATAGCAGCACTACCTCCCATTTGATAAACCTAGCTTGTAAATTAAATACAACAATAATCAATAAACGGATATTATGTAACATTGACTACAATTAATTACATTGCAAGAGATAATGAGTTTGTGATAGGACTTACATGTGTTCTAAACCATGTGGCAAATTGTTCATCTTGTAATTGAAAGATCTGGGATTCGGTCAGCTGTGAGTTATTGGACAGTAAGTATCGTCGATGTTGCCTGCAAGGTTGTTCCAAAGTATATGAGTGTATGGTATCACAAAACATAAATAGTACACTCTTGACAAAGTTTAAGTCGAACATCCACTTACTTAATAAAAGGTCTAAGCTCATCACAGTTAAATAGGACATAATTGTGTGCTTGTCTGAACTCTATTTCAGACAAATATCTTCCCCTCACGGCATTTTTAGGTGTGGGTCGTCCAGGATTGGAGAATATTGACAAGTTCCCACTTGAATGCACTTCACCACCATCATCATGTCGTGGAACACGGTTTATCCTCGTTCTCAAATGAGGTTCAAAATAGTATGAGATAAATGTTGAGATCTCCTCAACAATATACGCCTCACATATCGACGCCTCAACATGCGCCTTGTTCTTAACCTTTTTTTTAAGATTGAGCAAGTATCTGCATATATATATATATATTAATAAAAAATTATCAATTAAAAACATTAAAATAAAAATAAAAACATATAATTATAAATGTCATAGCAACTGTAATATCTAACCTCTCGAATGGATACATCCATCTGTACTGGACCGGTCCTTAAACTTTTACCTCAAACGGTAAATGTATGGGTAGATGCTCCATTGAGTCAAAAAATGATGGAGGGAATATCATCTCAAGTTTGCATATTGTCTCGACGATATTCTTTTCAAGCCTTTCAATGTGATCAACATTCAACTTGCTGGAGCATATGTCTCTGAAGAAATGACTAATCTTCGTTAGTGCATCCCATATCCCCTTTGGCAACAAATCACGAAAAGCTAATGGGATGAGTGTTTGCATAAACACATGGCAGTCATGACTCTTCATTCCATATAATCTGCATTCCTCCGTATTAACCAGCCTTGATATGTTCGAGGCATGTCCATCGGGGAAACGCAGACTCTTAAGCCATTTGTAGACTAGTAGTTGTGCGTTTTTCTCTAGCACGAAGCTTGCTCTTGGTTTTGCGACCCGTGACCCATCACAAACCAACTCCATATTTTTACGGTTACAGAACAACGCTACATCCAATCTAGCCTTGATGTTGTCCTTTGTCTTCCCCTTCACATCCATGACGGTGTTGAAAATGTTCTCAAACACGTTCTTTTCAATGTGCATGACGTCAAGGTTATGGCGGAGAAGATTGGTCTTCCAATAAGGAAGCTCCCAAAATATACTTCGCTTCACCCAATTATGGGTCAAACCAAAACCAGGAAATTTCTACTTACCTGATTGGAGACCAAACACAATTTCACCGTACTCTGACACAACATCAAACAATTCTTTACCGGCAAGACGCGGGGGTGCAACATCATTTTCAACTCTGCCAACAAAGAAATCCTTTCTGTTCTTTCTGTACCTGTGGTTATGTGGCAAGAAACGACGGTGACAGTCAAAAAAAGAAGCTTTACCCCCGTTTGTTAGCGTGAATGCCTTGTTGTTCTCCATACAATATGGACATGCTAGCTTTCCATGCGTGCTCCAACCAGAAACCATTCCATAAGCTGGGAAATCATTGATAGTCCACATCAAAGCCGCTCTCATAACAAAATTTTGTTTCCTCGAGATGTCATAAGTCAAAGCTCCAGGGGACCACAACTGCGTCAACTCATCAATCAACGGACGAAGACAAACATCTATATTCCGCCCCGGACTGCTCGGACCTGGTATGACCACAGATAAAAACATGAACTCCGGCCTCATACACATCCCCGGTGGCAAGTTATAAACCGTCAGTATGACCGGCCAACAAGAATAAGGAGCAGCAAATGACCCGAATGGGTTGAATCCGTCTGTACACAACCCAAGACGCACGTTCCTTGATTCAGCTGAAAAGGGAGGATGCATACTGTTAAAGTGTTTCCAGGCTTCACCGTCAGAAGGATGAACCATCACTCCATCAACCGCATGGTGTGATTGGTGCCATGTCATGTGCTCAGCAGTCCTTGGTGACATGAATAACCTCTGCAGTCTAGGTGTGATTGGGAAGTATCTAAGTTTTTTATATGCCACGAGAGTCTTCCCTCTACCAGTTCTGGGTTTGTAACGGGAATGCCCGCATGTCATGCACTCGGTCATCTCAGCATTTTCAAGGTAGTATAACATGCAGAAGTTAGGGCATATATCAATTTTCTGGTATCCTAAACCGAGGGGTTTCATCATGGACTTGGCAGCATAGAAGTTCTCTTTCAGCCTGTTCCCTTCAGGTAAAATGCTTCTCGCCCATTCAATAATCTTGTCATAACCGGCCTCACTCAACCCGTGATCTGACTTGATGGTGAACACCTGTGCTACAGCTGATAATTTACTGTGGTTCGTGCAGCCATCCCATAATGGTTCGTCAGAATCTCTCAACAGATCAAAAAACCTTGCTGCATCTGCATTAGGTTCTTCTTCTACGATTGGACATTCCCTGACATTACATTCACTCATTCTCATTGCATCCATAACCATATTCCTGTAAGGATTACTGTTCTCATTTCCAACTTCATGCATGTTGCTAGCACTAGAAATTGACCCAACCACCTGTTCTTCCATGCTCTCATCAGGAACAAATAGTTCTCCGTGAGCATACCAACACAGGTAATCTTCCATGAACCCTTTGGTTAGAAGATGCATCGTTACAACATCTTGATGCAGAAACTTTAAATTTTTACACTTCCTGCATGGACACCTAATACCGCCATCAGTAAAATTCCTCGGAATAGATGTTGCGAAATTAATAAAACCCTGGACACCGTTACAATAATCCATCCTCCGCAATCCTTGGGGTGAGTCCCGATACATCCATGAACGATCATCCATGACTTCTATTGAACCTCTATAAAACATAACAAAAATATTGGTTTTCCCCGACATTATCCAACAAACTAAAACAACACTTATGTTAAATATTCATTATCAATTATCAACTATCAACTATCAACGTTCATACAAACAATTTAACAACTACAAAATTATACATTCATACTACAAGTTTCTTTGACAAATAACAATTAAACAAGTACAAACATTAACAAAATACATATACTAAAACAATAAAATTCACAATTAAATATTAAAACTAAAAAGGATAGATTTACTTACAAAAAAATGAAAAAATCTACAAGAAACGGATATTGTGACCACGTACAAGATATAAGAAACTTGAGTGCTCGTGTTGAGAATAGTGGAGAGTTTGGGATGGGTGTTTGGCTGCAGTTTGGGAGGGGAGCTGTAGTTTGGGAGGGGAGAGGTGGGATGGGAAAGAAGAAGAAGGAGAAACAGAGGAAGAGAGTGTCGGCAGATGGGTGCATATAATGGTTTTTCCGACGGAATCACCGACGGACTCCTTCTGTCTGTGATTCCGTCGGTGATGCCGTCGGTGACAGCGCCACGTCACTGTACGGCTATCTCAGTTTGAATCCCTCGGTACTTTCCGTCGGTAAAATCGCCTGACGTCACCACGCCGTTGCATATTTCCAGACGAACTGTATACCCCGTCGGCGAAACCGTCGGTATATACCGACGGAATGACCGAAGGAATAAATCCGTCGGTATATACCGACAGATTTGGAGACGGAATTATTTCCGTCGGTAATAATTACCGACGGAAAAATTCTATCGGTAATTCCGTTGCTTTTCTCCGGTTTTCTGGTAGTGCAAACGGGGATAGCCTCCTATCCAAGGGTATTGTTCTGATCTGAGTGAACTTTGCAAACTTTGCAGCCCATCTTAACTGTGAACCCGTATCTCTCACGGCACTAATTTCAAGCATTGAAAAATGAGCTGTGTCCAGGAAGATATATATAAACTCCGTACCCGTCAAAAACTTATAAATGTTCATCAAAAGGAACTTAGTCAATAACTTGAAAGTAATATTCTCAATCTTTATCATGGCTTCGATAAAGCCATGGGACTGTTACATGCATATAAAATTCAGATATGGTGCAGATGAACAAGAATCGGCCATGCTCACCATCCTCGAAGAGTCTTCTACGCCATCTAGTTGACCTCGCTGCATGAACTTCTAATCTACTCTGCAACTTGATCGTAGATAATATATGTGTGTGTGTGTGTGGATGAATATGAACAATATAGTAGCGAGGATGAATTTTTTTTTTTTTGGTATTGGAATATACCATAGTTCACTTCAATATGATCTTACTAACATATAGTAGCGAGGATGCATCTCTTGGTCAAGAAAATTTCATATAACATCTAAGAAAAACTCATTTTTCCAGGTGATTTACTGTTTCTTCTAATATTGTTGACTTACTGTTTGCTTCTTTTTCTTCTTCTTCTTCTTCTTACTTTTTTTTCGTTCATTTTGTTTCAATATCATGTCACATTTGGTTGGCCTAAGATCTGGGATTGATAGTTTGATTCACTTAACTTAGTATGGGGTTTTCAATGTAAAAACAAATAAAATCAACTTTGGGTTGCTGCTAGATTTTTCAAAAAAATTGTTCTGAATTTTTTGGTTTTCAAATAATTACAACTAAAGGGACTGCAATTAAAAATTCAGAAAAAATTCAGTTATTTTTAGTCCAGGAGAAGAAATGTTATTTACTTTTCCTAGATGATTTTCTATTTCTTCTCCAAGACATCTTCAATTTAATTTTAAATTTCATTCAAATCAAGTACAATCAAGGTCCAACATTGGAAAGAAAGAGGAAAAAGAAAGAGATAATTAGCCCACTAGATTAACACATTATAATCATGTATATATTTTAGATCATTAGCTAACACAAAATGTATAGGAATGATCAAATATATTACCGTCTTATTATAAAAAAAATATACTATCTTGAAATTAAATCGATTTAAATCTTAATTAGATAAAGAAATCACTTAAAAAAAACTAATTTTTTGTTAACAGCATATGTTACTCGGTTTATTTTAGTAACCACAAACAATTATATTTCATTGACAATCTTAGTTTTTGTACACATTATTTTTTGGCCTTGTATAAAAAAATTTCTCAAACCTGCAGAGAATCACGTAACAAGTAACTAGTTTTTTCTCAATTCCCATGTAGTTGACATTGTCTACTTCTGACATGATTGATCAATGATTTATATAAATTGTTCACCCACTGCAATTAACAAAATTATTTCCTTCTTTTATTCTGAATCTGTATAAAGTATTCATCAATAGTAATATTGATCAATGATTTATTGGGTAATTTTTTGTTATTTAATTTGCAAGATTTAAATTTCTAATGTACCTAATTGCAGTCCCGTTGATCCAGCCAAAATATAGAAAACAAACATCAAAGGAGCAGTCAAAGGTGCTTTAAGATGTTTTTAAAGCTATTTTATTTATAAAAAAAAAACCGAAAAACTTATCGGATTAGGTTTTTTTAAAAAAATTTGTGTTACTTCACTTGATTAATGATATTGAAAAGAAAGTCAATTTTATTAAATTAATCAGTCGTCTGAGCAATTAAGGTGCTAACCAGCTAGCACACCACGTGGGATGTCACATTTTCGCTTGTTTAATAAAAACTTTACTTCAGCCATTTTATTATTGTGTATTCGATTGCGTCATATGTTCCTTCCTTGTGAGATTAATCAATCATGTTCCTTCTTTCTCAAATTTCTATTTGTTCATCTAAAAATTCATAATGTGAGAGTTGATTTACTTCATATCTTGTTTGAAATTAAATTACTTGCTGGATTAAATTCATTAAGTAAATTTAAATTCAATTAATAGTCTATTATGATTTTTATATTTGAAATAAAATACTAAAATATATAATTGAGTTCAATTATACTATTTATAATGCATGCAAAAATAAATTAAATTAGCAATTTTAATTATTTTTTATTAATTAAAAAAATTATTTTTGTTACAAAAATACCCATCATTCATGCATAATTGGCCAAGTACAACAAAAAAAAAAGAAGAAAAAGAAATGAAAGAGTCGGGCAAAAACCAACAAAAATAAAAGATAAAAAAAATTGAAAGATTACTAACATGCCTTCAAAGGTGATAAGATATAAACTATAGCTTCAGTTTTTCCTCTTTGTTATTGATCAAAACAAGTGTGTAAATACATCAAATGAATAATAGAGAATTGTTCAAGATCCTACAAACTAGGAGTTTGTTACAAACAGAATCTTATACCTAGAAAAGACAGCTAACTATATTTGAATAATGCAATATGATATCTACAAGGAGGACTAAGTCAAGTAGTTAAGGACTGAGTGATGCGAACCTTATGATCACGTGGTCACGCAACTCATACGCAAAGACATCAATTCCTGAAAAGCTAAGTAAATCAGGTTTGATATTAGTGTGACACAAAGATAACTTGTATCTAGATACGAACACTATTGGAAACGGAAACCCCCACCCAACGAATATTAATTCGCGAACGAGAAGTATGAGGATAACGCCACAAAGTCAGTTGTTCTTCAATAAGTAGTTTTTCTATTCTTTAGAGAACCAAGTAAGGGAGATTATCTCACCAATACACATACAAAGTACGGCAAATAAGAAGTTTTATTAATTTGAATTATCTAACTTACATGTCTGATATGTCTTTATTTATACTGACTCTAGACTTAAATAAACCCCTAATGGATCTTCCTTGGGTGGACTTATATCAAGCCTTACAATTGACCCAAATAAGTAATAATAACCCAAAGACTAAGAAGAAAATAACAAAAATAATAAAAATCTGAAAATTACTATCCTACATATGCTAGAATCATATTTGTCACCATTAAGAAGTC